>NC_062572.1:57008163-57627806 GCF_022837055.1 Prionailurus viverrinus
CAAATGATTTATATACTCTTGAGAACAACGTGAATGCTGTATCTGCTAGGTAGAGACTAAATATATATTCATTAGACCCTGTCTGTTTACTGTTGGAATAAATCATGTATTTAATATAATCAAATCAGACAAAAATTAAATGGGAGATATATGATAAACTCCCACTGTTACGGTGGCTTTGTCAAATGTTCCATGCAATTCTGTCAAATTTGGCTTTGTTTATAATAAAGGCTATATTATTAGTAGCATACAAGTTTAGAAATATGTTTTCTTTTTATGTTTCCACATAACGTGTATCCACATGTATCATATCCACAATAACATGGTTATGAATAAGGAAAGTCTATTTAGTCTGGTATAAATACACATCTACCTGCTATGTTAATATTTGTTACAGTCTTTTAATTTTAACCTCTAACTTTACAATTTGGCGTCCCCCTCGTAAAAAGCATATTAGCTGGACATACATGTTTTTAAATCTAACATGCTGATTTTTCCTTTTTAGCCAACAAGTTTAGTTCATATATTTTACTGTATTTAATAATATATTTGAATTTTTTAAAGTTTATTATTTATTTTGAGGGGGAGAGGAGAAGCGAGAGAGGGAGAGAGAATTCTAAGCAGGCTCCCTTTTGTCAGCATGAGCCTGACACAGGGCTCAAACTCATGAGTTGTGAGATCACCACCTGAGCTGAAATCAAGAGTTGGATACTTAAACAACTGAGGCACCCAGGTGCCCCTGAACTTAATTCAATGAGCTAATTTTGTGATCTTCTTTCTCCTTTACATGCCTTTTCTCTCTTTATATTATTTTTACAATGTACTGAAGTTGTTTTTCATATTTCACTTTTTTCTCAAATTGAACATTATTTTTATTCTTGTAGTGATTCAATTTATACTTTTAAATGCATATCTATGTCCAAACCTAAGCAATATTTCAGTCCTCTTTTTATTCAACACAAGCTTAAACTGTTTTAAATCTCAGTCATATTTCATTTAAAATGTTACTTTTGTCCAGAATTTTACTACCACATTTTCTTCATTTCCCACTATCAACATATTAATAATACCATTTCATAATATTTACTACGCCTTCACGTTTTCTCATTGTTACGTTCACCATTTCCTCTGAGATCCTGATTCTTCCTTTTGAGATCTCCGTATTCCTTTTTCCTTAAACATATCATATCATCAAAATTTCTTGGGTGAGGGCCTATTAATAGTAACATCTCTCATGTGAAAATTTCTCATTGCATCTTCTTTCTTCTTAGTATTTTGAAGTCATTTGATCTTGAAAAGAAAGCTGTTTACTTAATTGTTCCTAATTCTTAAATCACTTTTTGTTCTATGTACTTTTAAAGTTTTTCTTCTTGTCTATGGTTTTATATGTCACTATTATGGGCCATGTTAGGGATTTCTTTGATATTTATCCTGTTTCGTATTTGCTGTCCTTCCTGAATTTGTGGGTTCATCTCTTTCAAAGATTCTTGGTAATTCTAATCAAATATATATTTGAAAAGCTCGGGGGCACCTGGGTGGCTCAGTTAAGTGTCTGATTCCTGACCTGTGCTCATGTCATGACCTCATGGTTTGTGAGTTTGTGCCCTGTGTCAGGCTCTGTGCTGACATTGTGAAGCCTCCTTGGGATTTTGCTCTCTCCCTCTCTCTCTGCCCCCTCCTCTGCTCTCTCTTCCCTCAGAGTAAATAAAATAAAAAATAAAAAAAATAGTTTCATTTAAAAAAAAAAAAAAAAAAGAGGGGCGCCTGGGTGGCGCAGTCGGTTAAGCGTCCGACTTCAGCCAGGTCATGATCTCGCGGTCCGTCAGTTCGAGCCCCGTGTCAGGCTCTGGGCTGATGGCTCGGAGCCTGGAGCCTGTTTCCGATTCTGTGTCTCCCTCTCTCTCTGCCCCTCCCCCATTCATGCTCTGTCTCTCTCTGTCCCAAAAATAAATAAATGTTGAAAAAAAAATATTTAAAAAAAAACATTTAAAAAAAAAGAAAAAAAAAAAGAAAAGCTTGTTTTCCCTTATTTCCTATGCTATGCTTCTGGAACCTAATTAAATGCATTTTTTTTTTTTTTACCTTCACATTCTATTCTCTCTGTGTCCTAACCTGTTCTTCCTATTTTTTTTTTTTTTTATCACTATGGCCATCTCTGAAATCTAAGGAAACTTACCCAAGCTTATCTTTAAGTTCACAAATTCTCTACTGTGTCGAATCTGCTGTTTAACTTCTTTGTTGGCAGTGAGAGAATGCCATTCTGCGAAGGATGTGTGCTACTAAGGCTAAGGATTTGCAGCTGTCTGAAAACCAGCCGAGGTGAGGGGACAGTCTCCCCCTTCCAGACGTCAGAAGGACTCACCCTCTGCTGACACTTATACTCAGGATTTCTAGCCTCCAGAAATTAGTATAGATTTTCATGCTTTTTTTTTTTTTCATTTTTAGAAGTGACTGGTTCTTTTGAAAATTTCCTGTCTTTCTTATGTAAATATCTCATTTCATTCTTCTATTTTGATCCTATATTTTGAAAGGCACTTAAAACACATTCCCCCTACACGCTATACACAAAAATTCTAATATCCTATGTTCTTGGAGATCTAACTCTTCTCTTTAAAGTTTCCGCTGACTCTCAATTATAGGTGGTTGTTTTACAATATGTAGTTTTGACAAATTCAAGTACAGTTGAGCTTTGTCTGTTGGAATCCTGGGAAGCCTGCGTTGACAGTGCATCATTTCATAGACAGTGTGAATTAGCTTCTGCCAGTCCCCCTCAGTGAGAACAACCTTCATTCACTAATGTTAATTTGTTAGTTTGGGATCTCCAAGACCACACTCTTGTGGGAGATGTGAACCCAAATCAACATACCGGCGGGGGGGGGGGGGGGGGGGGGGGCGTGGTGGGGAATCTATGGTAGTAAGCTTTCATGAGAAACTTTCTTTCCTTTCCAGAGCCACATCTGAAATATAGAAGTTCCCTTGTTATATCCTTGTTCCTCCTTCACTGAAAATTAAATTCTTTGATGGTTTCAGCTTTATGAGGGCTTCAATTCTAGCTTCCTACCATATAATGTGGACCCATGAGTGCTATCTCCTGGCCCACAGACAGATGTTAAAATGCTAAACTCTAGCTTAACTGCAGCTACCTTTAAGTAGTGAAATCTGGTTAAAATAGAATGATAGCTTCAAATTTCATTTGAAGGGCAAGAATGTCTTAAAAAGGATTTAAAGCATAATCAGGTTTACCTGTCCACACACAAAACAATTGAGCTCCTTACGGGAAAAAATTCTAGATTTATTTATCTCTGTATGCACAACATTAAAAGTAGTTTCCACTACTCTTCTCTACTAGACCAAACCATAAAAACCACATAAAACATTCACATAACACAGGAAGATGAATTCTTCAAACTTCTGTCAACGTATACTTGCAGCTATAATGACACAAGTATAGAAATAAGTGGCAAAGGTTAATGACTGGGTTGGAGCATAGAAGACTTAGATATTCTGGAAAATTCCTTATTATGGCAAAAGGTAAAAAATATGTATCAGTGACATCAGTTACCTCTAAGAGGTGAGAAGTTTTCCTATAAACAAAATGCCAATGAATAAAAATAAGCTTTTATTTAATTATGCATTTCAAAATAGTTTAACATCAAATTGGCACAATCAGGAGAGGAAGGAGGAGGCTAGCTATAAATACACAATGGTATATAATGGCTGTTATCAACGAACTCCTTCCAGCCTATTCACATCACTAGATACCAACAATAAGAGCAGCAGTGTCTTAAATTGGGGGGAAAGGGTATATATTTACCTTTCCATTTACAATTTCTACTTTTTTCTTCAGTTTTTAACGATTTTAGTAATTGTTGTCTTTCATCTCCTGGCACCATCTACAGAGTGTCATCACAGCAGTAAGCAAACTAAGAGGTGACAGGAAAATTAATGTGTTACTTTTCATCAGAGAAGGGAAAAACACTACTGTGAAGAAGAGCTCTCTAGAAACTTCATTTTGAGTCATGGCTTTCGCCATTTTATAAATTGGAGCACACAGCCATGTTGATTTGATAGCACTTCACTGGCATTTCTTCTATAACCACTAGATCCTTAGAAACAAATCAAGTTTGGGGCGCCTGGGTGGCTCAGTTGGTTAAGCGTCTGACTGCGGCTCAGGTCGTGACCTCACGGTCCGTGAGTTCGAGCCCCGCGTTGGGCTCTGTGCTGACAGCTCAGAGCCTGGAGCCTGCTTCCGGATTCTGAGTCTCCCTCTCTCTCTCTGACCCTTCCCCGTTCATGCTCTGTCTCTCTCTGTCTCAAAAATAAATAAACATTAAAAAAAATTTTAAAGAAAGAAACAAATCAAGGTCTGGTACTAATCCATGATGTAGTTCCCACCATTCAAAGAGAAATAGTAAAGTAAAAATGGAGGGAGTTTTCCACCAACTTATACTAACTCAATTTAATGAGCTGTGTTTGATTCTCAGATTAAATCCCCCCTAGTTTCCTTGTTGTTGCTGTGTTGTTTTTTAGGTTAAAATGCCTATTGTTTTATAAAATGTTGGTATAATGGATGACAGAGGTGTGGTTTTGATTCAGTTTTAATGTTCTTATATCCTTACACGGGAAAACAAAAATATGGTATATTAGTTGTGGTCTCACGTTTCAATGTTGTTTTTTTTTTTTAATTTACTAATCCATAAAAGGAAAAGGTCTCCAGGAACCTCTTTTGGGAGAGCAATGTATTGATGTATTACACACAGTGGATCTGAACCCATTCAGGTCAGAAATGAGGCCATGCCACCACAGTACCAAAAGTCAGCTGCCAATAGGAGAGAGTTGACCAGTAGAGAGAAATAAAAAAACATTTTTATAATAAATAAAGTGGATAATTCAGTGAAAGCATTCAATGTGAGAGTTCCATGTGATGATAAAAATTCCATAAGGAATTTTTTTTTTCTAGAACGTATGTAACCAACAAGAAGAGTTCTTACTGTGCAGAGGAAATTTCAGAACTGAAGATCAGCCTGTAACAAAAGGTTCGCTTTTATCTTGAATAAATTAACTTTACTAATACACTTCCCTTCTAAGTTTCAATCTAGATATAGGGTTATGTTTTGTATGATTAGAGATTGAGAGAGACAGAGAGACAGAGACAGAAGAGAAAGACCCCCCCACACACACACACACACGAAAATGATACCCAGCTTTTTCATTATCATTTCCAAATACAAAAGTTTTAGTTAGCCATTACTTCTACAATATGAACTACATAACAAGGCATCTCTCTGTTTTACAAATACTAACTCATTTAATCTTCATAAAAATCCTATGAAGTATTACCTTCAGTTTATAGATGAATAAAGTGAGGCACAGAGATATTAAGTAACTTGCCAAAAGTCACACAGCTAATCCGTGAGAGAGCTGGAAAGCATACCCAGGCAGTCACCTACTTTTAGTGTTATGCTCTTAACCACCACCATTGCTGTCACCATGAATTAATCATGGGAATTATATACCCCAAGAATCAGAAAAGCAAAATAATCACATCTAAGGATTGTACAGCATTAATAAAAAGTATACTAAATAACTCCTAATTGTTTGCTACTTTTCCTCAGCATCCTTTCTCCATTAGATATAAAATTTGTGTCATTCTTTTACAATTGCACCTGTTAGCCCACCCAAGTGAACACTGGGCCATATCCAATAAATGCCTGAGTTCAAAAACTTTTATCTGGGTTTTCAGTTCAATAACAGTGTCTTGGAATTTTTCAAAATTCTTTCAAGACTAGAATTGCATTTTAAAAATATTTGTAAATTTTTAATTTAAACGTATAATTTAAATGTATCTATATCATAAATACAAACATTATATTTAGTGCCATGAGAACACCAACATTCTATATAATGCTGTTCTAATAAAAAAATAAACTACTGCTCCTCTCATCTAGATCTGCCTTTAAGCTATATGGAAACATTTCTAATTACCTAGGTTTGTATGAACATCTTTCTATTATCAAAAAAGTGTATTTTCCTATTTAAAATTTTGAGCATTAAAAAAAGTAAAAGTAAACAACATTATTAAATTCTATTTGTCCTGAGTCTAATAATTAATTACAGATTTAGGACTAACAAAGTTGACTTCGACTTGTAGTGACCTAAAAGGAAAGGCCCAGAGCCTACTTTTGCCACAATTTTATTCTTTAATTAAATATTTATCACATAGCTACCAAGAAGGAGGCACCACACAGATTCTAGGGATACTAAGATTAATATAAGCGTTGCTGCTGTTAAGATAGGTTTGAGAGTCGGGGTGCCTGGGTGATTCGGTTGGTTGAGTGACTGACTTCAACTCAGGTCATGATCTTGCGGTCTGAGGATTCAAGCCTCGTGTCGGGCTCTGTCTTGACAGCTCAGAGCCTGGAGCCTGCTTCAGATTCTGTGTCTCCCTCTCTGTCTGCGCCTTCCCTGCTTGCTCTCTGTCTCTCTCTCAAAAATAATAAACATTAAAAAAAATTTGTTTTAAAGATACATTTGAGAGTCAAATTCCGGCAAATCCTACTTAGTCCGCCAGACCAAAATTGTTAAGTAATAAATTTCATGGCTGCATAATTTATTGTAATATAGACTATTCACTTTGGTGTCTCTGTCCTAAAGTTATAAATCACACCCTTTCTTTCATTGCCTATAAACATTCGTACCACAAGTATTTGCTTCTACAGCTCCCATTTTATGAAGATAGTTGCTGGCTAGGTATTTACATATGTCAATGTTTCTAACCTTGACTATATAGGAGAGCACTACCAGGAAACTTTTCAAAGAAAGTTAATCACAGCCTTCTAGGTAATAGATATTGATGTGCAAGATGAACAAACTCAGTAAATATCCATGACTTTTTCAAAATAAAAACTGAGAATCACAATGACACCTCTCTATGGTTGTGCTTGTATCAGTGAAAGTTACCTTCAAACACTAAATAATTGCTTGAAGAAAATGACTTTATGTTGTTATTGACATTAAGTCATTATTACCATCACATTAAAAAATGGATACGATAGGAAAGTCACGTACACAAGCTGGTAGGAAAGAAGAATGGTACAGACATTCTGGAACATAGTTTTGCAGTTGAAGAAACAAAACATGCAATTACTCTAAGGCACATCAGTTGCACCCTTGGATATTTATCCCAGAAAAATAAAAACTTAGGTTCACACAAAAACCTGTATTCAAATATTTATAGCAGCTTTATGTATAACAGCCCCAAACTGAAATAAGACCTGATAGCCTTCAACAGTGGTCAAGCAAATAGTGGTACATCTATACCATGGAGTACTATTTAGTGTAAAAAAAAAAAAAAAAGTAATAAAAATTTTTGATACATGTTACACTTAGATAAATCTCCAAGGAATTACACTCATTGAAAAAAAGCCATTTCCAAAAGGTTATATACTGCATAATTTCATCATGAAATGACAAGTTTTAGAAATGTAATGTAGATCAGTGATTGCCAAGGGTTAAGGTTGGGGCCTTGAGGAAAGGGAAGCAGGAGAGAGGTGGGTATGGTTATAAAAGGGTAGACTGAGGGATCCTTGCATTGTTTAAAATGTTCAGTATCTTTAGTATGGTACTGGATACACAAACACACACATAATTAAACTGTGTAGAACTTAACACACACACACAGATAAGTACAAGGTAAAACTGGGGAAATATAAATAAGATTGGTGGAGTATATTAATATAATTACCCGGGATGTCTTATACCACGGTTTTGCAAAATGTTAACCATTGGTAGGAGGTGGTGGGTGCAAAGGATCTCTCTGTAATATTTCATAAATTGTGTGTGAATCTACAATAATCTCAATAAAAATTTCAATTCAAAACAGAAAGATTAGAGAGTTGGAGCAGTCTATCCTTTGGCTCTGTCTCTCTCTTACACACACACAATGTTCTGCCTGGAAAGCAGCATGTCTACCAGAACTAGAGCTACTCCAGCAAGTGGGGATGAACGCTTCAAATAAAGATGGGAAATAGGAAAACAGAAGGAGCCTTGGGCCCTTAAAACACTCGGGCTCTGTCATGTCATCCCAAGACTACCTATCTTTGACCTTCCTTTGAATGAGAGACAAAGAAACTCCTTGTTTGAAAAATGAACACAATCTGACAAGTGCTGATAAGGCGTCATAGACAGTATGCCCCTCTCCTCATTACAAACTACTTCATCTGATGTCTCTTGTATAGTTTTGATTCATTCATGGGGCGCCTGGGTGGCGCAGTCGGTTAAGCGTCCGACTTCAGCCAGGTCACGATCTCGCGATCCATGAGTTCGAGCCCCGCGTCAGGCTCTGGGCTGATGGCTCAGAGCCTGGAGCCTGTTTCCGATTCTGTGTCTCCCTCTCTCTCTGCCCCTCCCCCGTTCATGCTCTGTCTCTCTCTGTCCCAAAAATAAATAAACGTTGAAAAAAAAAAAAAAGATTCATTCAAAGTGCTATTTGCTCCTAAGATAGTTCTCAACAAAACCTGAATATGTGCATACAAAATGCACATCTATGACACCCTACGGCATACATGATATTCCTCTGATGATCTAATTGTTCTATAGTCTGCAATAAGAGGAGAATCTGTACTCTTTGACAGTGAGTTCTAGATGTTTTCTCACAAATAATCTTAGCCAATAAGTAGTTCATATGGTCTACAATAAGCATCTTTTTTAATCCACTGTTCCTTAAGGCAATCTTTATAATAAAGCTTTTTATAATACTTTTCATATCATTCCTCCTCATTTCAATATTCTGAAGTTTCCTAATCCTTGGAGTTTTATAACTTTAAATATACTGCATTTCAAAGTAATCATTTGGTTTACATGAAGAGACTGTTAAAATGCCTTTTGGTCCAAATCCATACTGGATAATGGATAAGAAAAGAAGGAGTAAAGGAAAATGAAGTCCCTCCCCCTCCCCTTGGCCAGTTGTGTTCTCCTCTAGTCCCATGGGCCTGAGCCTCTCTCCATGCATATTATTTCCCTGTATTGTTTCATCGATAATTGAATAAACCCTAAGGCATCTTTACGTTGTCTGTACACAGAGAGGATATTTCAGAATTTGTATGTTTATACCAGTTGTATTTATTGAGGAAAAGGAAGACGTGATGATGACAAAAAAAGGAAAATTTACATTTCAATATTTAGTTGTCAAAACTGACATATGAATCATATGTATTGACTCATTTAATCATTATAATACCCAAGTAAAATAAGTATCATTTATTCTCATTTCACACACGTTGGGAGAATTTTTGAAGTGTTAACTGATTTCTTTCATTTGCATTTCTATGTGTATTCTGGCCTTGTTCCCAAACTAGGTTGTCAGGGCATTCCATCATTGCCCTAGAGAAAGGTTGTTATGGTGGCACACATTGTTTACAAATATTTAAGTCTTGGGTTTTCAGTTTCAGATATTTACTTGGAGTTGTAAAGCCTGAGCTTTTGAGCTCCATGAACATGAAGCCTGGAGAACTCATCATATAATGTTTATGCACAAAAAAAATAGGCCTGAATAAACACTGGTAAAGTAATAAACAGTTTTCACACTTCCAAGGAGATAATTCTCTCGGTTGGTATAAAAAGACATGGAAGGAAGAAAATATAACCTATATACTTATGAGTTTCTGAGAACTAGCCTTGAATGCATATTGGTGTGAAATGGTCTCACAGGAGAGTAGGTGAATTCATCCCACGACATCAAGAATGACACCAAAACATGAAGAGGGTCCCCTACTTGCATATTCTGTATATTCAGAAGCAATGTGTACCACATTACCCATCAACATGATAGTAGCAAAGTGAAGAAATCTACATCTCAGTAGACGCCTACTGCCATCAGCAGTTACCTAGTTACCTCTGCACTCTGAGGTTGTGACACTACATGAATGACCCTTAATCCTTAGAGCCTTAGGTAAAGGAGTTCTTTAGACTTAATGAGATTATCAGGAATGAACTAAAATTAAGTTTCTGCTTTCACTGGGTTTCCTTTGCTCTTTTTTCTAGTCCCTTAGGTGCAAGTTTAGATTATTGATTTGAGACATTTCATCTCTTATAATGTAAGTATTTACTACCATAAATCTTCCCCAAAGCCTTGCTTTAGGTGCATCCCGTAAATTTTCATATGCTACATTATCATTTTCATTCAGTTCAAAATATTGTCTAATTCCCTTTGGCGTTCCCCTTCACTTGTAGATTATTTGAAAGTATGTAGTTTAATCTTTAAGTACTTGGGGAATTACCGCATAACATTCTCTTATTGATTTGCACTTTTAAATACTTTGTGGTCAGAGCACATCGTTTGTGAGTTACATATAGTAACAAGCATCACATCTACATAGTCTTAAAACCCCAGCAGGCAATGCTATAACTTTTGCGTTCAGTGGTCACACACATTTTAAAGAATTTAGAAGATAAAGAATAGTCTATTTACTATGTCTGGCACTCTTCCTTTACTACTGAAGCTTTACATTTCTTTTTAGCATCATTCCTCTTCATCCTCAAGAACATCTTTCAGTATTTATTTTAGAGCAAGTCTACTGGGAAATCATTCATAGTCTTCCCTCATCTGAGAATATCTTCATATCACCTTTACTGAAGGATATTATCACTGGATATACAACTCCTTTCTCTCAACACTTAAAAAATTGCACTCTTGTCTAGAACCCTTTATGGTTTCTGATGGGAAATCTGCAATCATTTAATTTTTGTTTAGCTACATATAAGGGGTTGTTTTCCTATGGCTGCTTTCAAGACTGTTTTCTTTCAGCAGTTTCATTATTCTGTGTTCTATTATAATTTTTTTCAACTTACCTTGTTTCGGTTTCACTAAGCATCTTGAATTGGACTGTCGCCAAATTTGGGAAATTTTCAGCCATTAGTTTTCCAACCGGTTTTTCTTCCCTACACCAATTTCTTTTCTTTTCTTCCTATATGATTTCATTAGCACAAATATTAAATATTTTTGTTTAATATATTGTTTAAATATTGTTTAATATTTAAATTAAATATTATTTAAATATTGTTCCACAGATCACTCAGGGGCTGGGTTTTCTTTCCCCCAACCTTTTCTGTACTTTGTTTTTCAGACAGGATAGTTTCTATTTATCTATCTTTAAATTCACTGATTCTTTCATCTGCCTTCTCCACTCTACTCTTGAGCCCACCCAGTGAATTTTTATCACTTACTCCATTTTTTTTTTCAGTTTAAATATTGGCATTTTATTCTTTTTTTATAGTTCCTCTTCTTCTGCTGAGAATGTCTATTTTTCCATTAATTTCAAGAGGGTTTGCATTTTCTGCACAGAGCACAGTTATAATAGCTGCTTCAAAGTTCTGTGCAATTCCAACATCTAGCTCAACTCAGAGTTAGCATTTGTTGATTTTTTCCTACTAAAATCTGTCCAAGAGACAAAAATATACAACAGGGAAAAGAAAGTCTCTTAAGTAAAGGGTACTGGAAATACAGGACATCTACATGCAAAAGAATGAAACTGGACTGGGGCACCTGGATGGCTCAGTCGGTTGAGTGTCTGATTCAGCTCAGGTCATCATCTCGTGGTTCATGAGCTTGGACCCCACATAAGGCTCACTGCTGTCAGCCTGTCAGCACAGAGCATGCTTCAAATCCTCTCTCCCCCTCTCTCTGCCTTCCCCTGCTTGAGCTCTCCAAAAAATAAAAATAAATAAAAATTAAAAAAAGAATAAAACTGGTCTTTATTACACCATGTACAAAAATTAACTCAAACTGAATTAAAAACCTAAATGTGATAACATAAAAACCCCTGAAGAGAACACAGCCAGTAATTTCTGTGACATCAATTATAGTAAGATTTTTCTAGATATTATCTCCTAAGGAAAGGGAAACAAAAGCAAAAGTGAACTACTAGGACTCATCAAAACAAAAAGCTTTTACACAGTGAAGAAAATCATCAGCTAAAGAAGAAAACAACCTATTGAATGAGAGGAGATATTTGCAAATGATTAATCTGATGAAGCTAATATCCAAAACATATAAAAAAACATATACAATTGAGCACCAAAAAAAAAAATTAAAAATGGGCAAAGGAACTGAATACACATTTTCCCAAAGAAGACATCCAGATGGCCAACAGATATGTGAAAAGATGCTCAACACTACTAACCATCAGGGAAACACAAATCAAAACCACAATGAGATACCACCTTATACCTGTTAGAATGGCTAAAGTCAAAAAGACAAAAAATAACAACTATTGGTAAGGATGTGGAGAAAAAAAAACCCTCATGAACTACTGCTGAGAAGGTAAATTTGTGTAGCCACTATGGAAAACAATATGGAGGTTCCTCAAAAAATTAAAAATTAAACTACCATATGATCAATATTTTCACTACCTTGTATTTATCCAAAGAAAATGAAAACACTAATTCAAAAAGGTAAATGTCCCCCTATGTTTATTGTAGCATTATTTATACTAGCCAAAATACAGAAGTAACCTAAGCATTCATTGAAAGACGAGGGGATAAAGAAGATGTGATATACACACACACAGAAATAGTATGCAGGCATAAAAATAAATAGGACGTTGCCATTTGCAACAACAGGGATGGACCTTGAGGGTACCATGCTGACTGAAACAAATCAGACTGAGAAAGACAAATACCGTATGATTTCACTCCTGTGCAGAATCTGAAAACCAAAACCAATGGACAAACCAACAAAAAGCAGAGTCAGACCTATCAATACAGAGAACGAACTCACGGGTGCTAGAGGGAAGAGGATGGGGAGATGGGCAAAATAGCTGAAGGGGAGTGGGAGATACAGGCTTCCAGTTATAAAGTAAGTCATGGGAATAAAAGGCGCAGGTCAGGGAATATAGTCAATGATATTGTAATACCACTGTATGGTAACAGATGGCAGCTATGTTTGTGGCAAGTGTAGCTAATGTATAGAAAAGTTGAATCATTAGGCTGTATACCTAAAACTAATGCTAATGTAACACTGCATGTCAAATATGTTTTAAAAAAATCGGGGCGCCTGGGTGGCGCAGTCGGTTAAGCGTCCGACTTCAGCCAGGTCACGATCTCGCGGTCCGTGAGTTCGAGCCCCGCGTCAGGCTCTGGACTGATGGCTCAGAGCCTGGAGCCTGTTTCCGATTCTGTGTCTCCCTCTCTCTCTGCCCCTCCCCCGTTCATGCTCTGTCTCTCTCTGTCCCAAAAATAAAATAAAAACGTTGAAAAAAATTAAAAAAAAAATCAATTATCCAATTTTCAGTCTTCTGATATGCCAAGTAACTTCAGGTTGTATCCTGAACATTTTGAATATTATGTTGGGAGACTCTGGATCTATTAAAATCTTCTGGAAATTGTTCTATATTTATAGCATGCAGTAAACGCTGTTAGATGCAGAACACAAATTCCATCTTGCCTTCTCAACAGTGATGCCAACAATCAGTCCATTTTTCAAATTTTGCTATGCTTCTTTGGGTCTACTCTGCATATGGGCAGCTCAGGGGTTAATCTGGGCCTTGGGCAGTGGTTTATATCATACCTCAGCTCTCAAATAGTTGGTGCGTTGTATAGGTTCCTCACATTCCTAGCTTGACAATGACTTCAGCTCACACAAAGATTTAGGGTATCTCCCCTCTGGTAGTTTCCTCACATTCTCTTATTCCCTAAATCCCCCTTTCCTTCTGATTCCTTTAGCATTCTGCACTTTGCGCAATTCCATGAAACTGGGGCCATCTTCAGAAAAAGGTATCAGGAAAACAGGGAGACAAAACATTGTAATGGTATCTCACACACACTCTTTGGACCACAGGGGCCTGTTTTCCTTGTTCCTCTGGACAAAGAGACAGGTGTTCCCCTCAGAGTTTTAGGTCCCTCCCTGGAAGCACTGCCTCTACCAGCAGCAATGCAGTCCCATGTCCAGGGCGGCCCCCATCGTAGGGCTTTCAGTGAAATTAAAAGGGAAACAAGTGATTCCCCCACATTCTTCAGGTGGCAGGGGCCCTTTTTTTCTGATCCTCTGGCCAGAAGTTACCCTAGAATTTGTATGGTCTGCTGTCATCCTGCAGTTCCATGACTGAAACTAACTTGCAATTAAACCCAGGAGATAAAACAGCAGGAAAAACTAACCTGAACACTCACCCCTTGGACTATTGTGCTTGTTGTTCGCTTCTAACCCCATGCTACCTTTTATTGTTTGTTTTTCAGAGTTCTCAAGCAGTTGTGCTTTATACTGTTTCCAGAGTTTTCAGTGTAATCAGTGACAGCGATAGTTCATGATAAGGTTTATGGCAGCATCTTAGAAACAAAAAATCTTGAGTCCTAGCCATACCTAAATCCCTAATTCATTTTAACAAGTTCCCTAGGTAACTAGTAAGCACATTAAACTAAGAGATGTCCTGAGCTAGAACCCTGGAATAGGATTCAAACAGGTCTTGGAATCTAAGAAGATTCACATAAATCCTTCAATGAGGTGCAAAATATAAATTCTAACACACAAACACACATAAATAAACGTATTTTTAAATAAAAAGATAATTATCATAATTCAGTGGGAAGGGGAGCTTGAAACAGAAAAAAATAAAATAAAATGATCGATCATACGGAAACGGTAAAGAAAATCATGGTAGAGATGTTTGAGTAGGTATTTGTGAAGCCACAAAAATAATCAAGACCAGTAACATTGGGAAAATGTTAATGATAATAATTTTAAATGAAAAAGCACAATTCACAGTTATATTAAACTATGGTTATAACTCTAAAAAGTATGCCAGTTACTATATTTTAGAAAATAATCAACTCAGAAGAAAGCAACCAGGAAGTCATGGAAACCAAGGAAGTCATGGGAACCAAGAGGAATGGCTGATTAGAAGAGTTCTAAATAAGTCAGATTATGGTAGACACCATTTTGTTCCCTTTCTAGCATCCATTATCCTCTCCCCTTCTCAAGCTCTCTAATATTTTTTTGCAGATATCAGTGTATATAAGTTGGTTAGACTCTGAACTAAACTAAAACCCACAAGAGATTATAGTATAAAACCTAAAAGTATCTAACTGATACTGAGAAATGTAACTTCAGTATTCCCAACAATGGTAACAGTTCAACCAGTGTTCTCTCTCCCTCTCTCTCTTTATTCAAGCCACATGGAAATACAAATAATCAAAAAGTGGTTTGCTAAACATGGACTGAATGAGGTTCTAATGATACCAAGTGATTAAGTTGTGGCAACAGGCTCATCTGGATAGAAACATTTTTGCATATAAATAAGAACATATCTTTAGGAAACACTAAGTTCTTCTGTCTTCATGACAGTATATTATCAGCATCACCAATGTATACATCTTTAACTCATACTTCTGTGGCTAATCAAATACCACATATACCTTTCTATAATAATACATAAAGCTCTTTAGCCATTGTGAAGTTGCTCAGTATACAAAAATAGTTAAATCTGAAAGGTGTAGATGATACACACACACCTAAATATCAATTTTTTTTTCATTTAATATATGCTAATTTATACTTATTTGCTAAACTTTTGTGATAGGACAAAGATCTTTTCTTTAAGTATGAACCTACTAATCAACATCCCAAGTGTATAAGCCCTTGAAAATGTGTCTATGATTTCCAGTTTTAGTTAAAGTTAAAGGAGTTAGTCATTACTTGTAAAGTAAACTAGATGGTGCAGAAACCTAAGTTTTCTGATTTTTTCTTATTTCCCCATTGTTTTTAGCGATTCACATTTATTTTGAGACTTTATAAAGTGCTGAATTTAAGTTACTGTACTCACTTTACCAGTTTATAAAATATTCAAATCGCATGATTATAACAAATGAAACTATCAAAAAAGAATGTGGGAGGGGCACCTGGGTGACTCGGTTGGTTAAGCTTCCAACTTCAGCTCAGGTCGTGATCTCGTGGTTCATGGGTTCAAGCCCTCCACTGGGCTCCATGCTGACAGCTCAGAACCTGGAGCCTGCTTTGGATTCTGTGTCTCCCCTCTCTCTTCCCCTCTCCTGCTTGACCTCTCTCTCTCTCTCTCAAAAATAAATAAACATTTAAAAAGTTATTTAAAAAAGAATGTGGGAACAACATATAAACAATAATACGCATAAAATTCAATTTCATGAGTGCAAAGCGCAAGGAACTACAGGGTAGACTACTATAAACAAGTTTGTTCACACCCTGGGAATCAGTATGTTATAGAGGAAAGAGCGATAGAGCTTTGGTTAATTCATTAGCTCGTGAGGCTCTATTATGAGATCTTTTATTATATTTTCAAGCAAAATACCACTTAGTCTTACAGTTTAGTTGCCATCCTGTCACTTTAAAATGACTTTGAATATCACATATTAATTAACCGTGTTGATTTTAAAGTTTAAGTTCTAGAGGGTGATCTTTTTTCCCTTACTTGAAAATTCTAGGGGACCTATTACTCTTACACTCTATGTATCAACAACAGAGCAATGCAAATTAGCTGAAGGGTATTTATTCATAATACCTCCTTTATTAAGTAGAGATCCATGTATAATGGAATGGACCTATGAATTGTTTATATGAGGATAGAGATGGTTTAAGAAAGTTTTTACTCATTATAGTAGATAAGCATGCCCCCTCTGCTATCTTATTAATTATGAATTTGTAGATAAATCCTCCCTTAATAGGTAGTTCAAGGTAAATGTCATCCTACCCCTGTTCAAATTAACTCTAATTTTAAATTAACATATTCCAAATTAGTGAAACCAAACAAATCATCAAATGACTTATTTTATAATGGTAGCTTTTATAGAGCAAGATTAATTAAAACAAATATACCAAAATTCCTCCATGACCTCAGGTAAACACCAAAGAGTATGTAAGCAGAGACTACTAAGGGAACAATGACCCACATCTCCAATTCAAACAAACCTTTGATATTAGATTTGAAAATCTCATCTAATTAGGTCAATTGGTTAGAGCATGATGCTAATATGGCCTAGCTAGTCATTAGATCCTCATATATGCCACCTAGCTTTGTGCTCTAGATTAAACCTCTAAAGCCCTCTAGCCATCTGGCAAGTACAGTTAGGTCCAAATGTAAGCATCCTCCTTTGAACCCCCTCATCTTGGCACTCCATCAGAGAATAAGACTTCAAAAATACTTGAACTTTATTCCAATAACTGCTACCTTTATACATAATGATGACTCGTAAATCTGCAAGTAACATTTCCTGAAAAGACATGATAACTTTTAAAAAGGAAGAAAAATAACCACTAATAACAAAACACTAGCTCTCTGCTTCTAAGACAGGTTATTCCTTTTTATTACCAAAACTAAGCTTCCCAGTTACTGAACTTATCTTCTGAATCTCCTTCTCAACCTTCCAGTTTCGAACAGCTCCCAACAGTGGTAAGATCTGTAACTGTGAGAGAAACTACCACAAATGAATACTTGATTTATTAGGAAGAGTAGAACTTAAGAGCCCACTGAATAAACCTCAGATAGAAAGAAAGAAAATCAAAACAAAGATTTTCCTTTCTCAACATAGAGAAGGGAAAAGGATTCCCAGTTCCCAGGAAGACTTTAAAACAGAAGATACCTATCTGTGTTATTTCCTATTTCCTAGCCCACAATTGTTAGGTGGTTCTCCTTTAAAATGCATATTTGGGGCACTTGAGTGGCTCAGTCAGTTAAGCATCTGACTTTGGCTCAGGTCACGATCTCATGGTTCAGGAGTTTGAGCCCCATATTAGGCTCTGGAGCCTGCTTCGGATTCTGTGTCCCCCTCTCTCTCTGCCCCTCCCATCCTCCTGCTGCCTCTCTCTAAAGTAAATAAACAGTAAAAAAAAAATTGTAATAAAATAAAATGCATATTACGTTAAAATAATTATTTTAAAATAAAATTATAGAATGGTTATTCCTAATAAAGGATATTATATTTTGCTGTATCTTCTGTGTATTTTTTCAAAAATACTTCAACATAAATATAATTATGTAAATAATAATAATCTCTTCTGATATGTGTACTGTTCTGTCTTGATCCTCCCATGAAAAACCTAAAACAGTAAGCTACCTTGTATTCTCTTTAGGAGATAGATGAAATATAATGAAATAAAAATCGTTTAAAAATAAAGACATTAAGAGAAAAAGCAAAGTTATATATATGTATATATGCAGATATATACACATATGTAAATTTAATGATGGTTCATATTGTGAATATATACATATATATTCCTAATAATATATATGGATATATGTGTGTGTATATACATACATATATAAATATACATACACATATGTATGTGTATATACATATATATATATACACATATATACATATATTATTAGGAACATATATGTATATATTCACAATATAAGCCATCATTAAATTTTTCAAATGATGTTAGAATTTTGTATTTTACTATGAAATTATGGACCATCTCATCAAAAATCATAAAAATAGCAAGACATTAGGCAATAGGTGGAAAGAACATTTAAATTATTCCCATCTGTATCTTAAACCATAAATAGTCATAGTCAAATATGCTTTTTAAAAAGTTGACTTGTTTTATTTTTTTAATCTTTATTTATTTATTTTGAGAGAGCATACATGTGCATGAGCAGAGGAGGGGCAGAGAGAGAGAGGGAGAGAGTGAATCCCAACCAGGCTCCAGGCTGTCAGCACAGAGCCCGATGCGGGGCTCAATCTCACACAATGAAATCTTGACCTGAACTGAAATCAAGAGTTGGACATTTAACCAACTGAGCCACCCAGGCACCCCAAAGTTGACCTTTTTAATTGTGCATGAGCTTTTGAGAAGATTTGTACCAAGGAACTATGTATAAGTTTTCTTTTGCTGTGTAACCTGCAGATCGGGTGGCTTGAAACTTCACAAAATTACTATCTCACAATTTCTGTGGGTCAGAAGTACAGCACATTTTAAGGGTCCTCTGCTCAGGTTCCCACAAAGCTGAAATCAAAGTGTCAGCCAGCTACATTCTCATTTGGAAGCTCGCTTCCAAGTTTCCTTTGGTTGTTGGCAGAATCCATTCCCTTGTGGTTCTAGGACTTAAGTCCCTGTTGTTTTCCTATCTGTCTTCAAAGCATGCATGCTCTCAGCTCCTAGAGACTGCTGTCAGCTCTTAGCCACATGGTCCCCTCCATCTCAGACTTTGAAACTCTATTTCTTCTGCAATGAGCCAAAGAAAAACTCTCTGCTTTTAACAGGCTAATATGATTAAGTCAAACCTACTGAAAGAGTCCTCTTTCTTAAAGTCAACATATAACAACATATAACATATAACATATGTTGACTTTCTTAAAGTCAACATATAACATAACAAAACTGTGGGAGTGACACAGCTCATCATATTCACGGGTTCTACCCACACTCACAAAGGGAGGGGATTAAACTAGTGTGAGGGTCATTTGGAAGTCATCTCAGAATCCTGCCTATCACAGTGTACAAAAATTAAAGGATAACAGGGAAGATTCACAGTGGCAGAGACAGGCAGGTGGGTATAAAATCAATGAAGTATGAGCAAGATTTAAAATACTGCTTTAAAGCATAACGGCCATTTTAATAAATATTTGAAACATTAGCTTGACTTTGAAAAGGCCTGAGCTTGAATAAGTATTCTTTTTTTTTTTTTTTAAGATTTTTAAGTAACCTCTATACCCAACATGTGCTTGAATTCATGAACCCTGAGATCAAGAGTTACGTGCTTTCCCAACTGAGCCAGCTAGGTGCCTCTTGAGTAAGTATTCTATACAGAATGTTCCAGTTGGGTTTTTAGAAGGATTTCTCTGGGAAGTCTTTATAACTGTGGAGATAGTAACAACTAAAAGATGAACAATCATTTCTCCTCAACTCCAAAAGCAAAGAAACAAAAAATCCTGTTTATTATAAGATGGCTTGATTCATATTCCTATTAGTGCCTTTAAATTTTTTCTTACATTTCATAATTTCTATTTTTAACATTTTATTGGACTTGTCTGAGATTTGTACAGCCTGATTCAATTATACATAATTCGATTATAACATCAGGTTACTAAATTTTAATCACAAACTGCTTGATACTTTGAATACTTATATAATCTGTAACTATAACATTTCAAACAGTGTGGCAAGTCAAAGGAACTATTTAGCTTCTGTTTTACTCATCTGATACATATTCCACAATATAAACTGCTGAAAGATATCAAGTCTCTACCTATAAGACCTAAATCATGACATCCCTGCTCAAACACTTTTGGGAGCTGTCATTCCCTACAGAATGAAGTCCAAACATTTTAACATTACAATAGGGGTGTCCCATAATTTTGCCCCAGACTAATTTCCCAACTTCATCTTTCATCATACCCTACAATTCAACTACTCTTGACTGTGCACCATCCCCTAAACATGCCTTTGATGAAACAACCTCTCCCATCATACCAACACCAAACATATACCATTGTTTTGTGGATGTCAAGGATTTGTATAGCTAAGATATTATTTTTATGTTGTGTTGGTTAAGTACAGAGGCACCCTTTGTAATAAAAAAAGGTGATAATTTAGTTGAAGGGTAAGCTCTTAAACACAATGCTCTACCGTGAGGCAAAACTGCACTATAGATTAATTATTTATAAATTGGTATATGCATACCCCAGGTGAAGAAGAAAATATTAAAACATATGCACTGAATTTTTTTTAATTTAGTTTTTAGATAGAGACAGAGTGCAAGCCGGAGTGGGGCAGGGAGAGGGAGACACAAAATCCGAAGCAGGTTCAAGGCTCTGAGCTGTCAGCACAAAGCTTGACGTGGGGCTTCAACTCACAAACCATGAGTTCATGACCCAAGCTGAAGTTGGCTGCTTAACTGACTGAGCCACCCAGGCGTCCCAAAACTTTTGTGTATTTTAATCTCAGCACTATATATTTATATTTTTGAGTATTTTAATTATTATTGTGTTAATTATTGACACAGTAGTATATCTACATAATCTATAAAAATAAATATATATATCAGGGACATGTTCATTTTTTTATCAACTGGAGTGCATTATTGTAAAAGTCTGAAGATCATGTCAAGGACTCTGGAATCCAACTTAAATGGTTTCCACCTGAACTCTTCCATCTGAACACTTTGAAGTTATGTGACTTTAAAAAGTCACCTTAGGAGTACCTGACTGGCTGAGTCGGTTGAGTGTCCAACTCCTGATTTCAGCTCAGATTATGATCTCATAGTTCATGGGATGGAGCCCCGCATTCCCTCTGCTCTGACTACACGGAGCCTGCTTGGGATTCATTCATTCATTCATTCTCTCTCTCTCTCTCTCTCTCTCTCTCTCCCCCATCCCCACTCATGTGAGTATGCACATGCTCTCTCAAAATAAGCATTAGAAAATAATACAATAAAAAGTCATCTTAAACCACAATTTTCTCAAGTGTGTAATAAAAAGCATTAACGACCATCGGACTATTGCCAACATTAAAGGGGATGGTATTTCCCTCAAAGTGATTATCCCAATCCTTAACCTCTGGTAAGGACTCGATAAATGTGAGTCTTTATTATTGTTATTAATGGTGATACATTCAATACTTGCATCGCCTAAGAAAGAAGCATGTCCACTGAAGACATCTAGATGAGGAGCAAAGTCACCAGTTTCCAGTCTTGAAGAGTGCTTACCCTTGTGCACTGCTGGTGGCACTACAAGATGGTGCAACTGCTATGGAAAACAGTATGACAGTTCCTCAAAAGAACTAAAAATAGAACTACTCCAGCAATCCCACTTGTGGGGTATCTAAAAAGAATTATAGATCTAAAAGAAAATATCTACAGGTAGTATCTATTACCTATAGATATAAAGACTATATATCCAAAAGAATTGAAAACAGGATCTTGAGGAATATTCCCACACCCATGTTCATAGCAGTACTACTCACAATAGCCAAGGGGTTGAAGGAACCCAAATGTCCATCAACAGATGAGTAGATGGAGAAAATGTGGTCTATACATAGAATGGCATGTTATTCAGCCTTAAAAAGGAAGGAAATCCTGCCATATACTATGACATGGATGGCTTCTAAGGACATTCTGCTAAGTGAAATAAGTCAATCACAAAAAGACAAATACTGTAGGATTCCACTTATAAGAGGTATCTAACATAGTCGTATCCATAGAAACAGAAAGTAGAATGGTGGTTACCAGGGACTAGAAGAAGGGAGAAAGGGGAGGAAATTGTTACTTAACGGGTACAGAGTTTCAGTTTTACAATATAGAAAGGTTCTGGACGTCTGTTGTATGATAATATGTCTGTAGTTAATACTTTTCTTTTTCTGTTTTCACTCATATGTGGAATTTGAGAAACATAACAGAAGACCATGGAGGGAGGGAAGTGGAAAAAAGTAGTTACAAACAGAGAGGAAGGGAGGCAAACCATAAGAGACTCTTAAATACAGAGAACAAACTGAGGGTTGATGGGGGGGTGGGTGAGAGGGGAAAACTAGTGATGGGCATTGAGGAGGGCATTTGTTGGGTTGAGCACTGGGCATTGTATGTAAGCGATGAACCTTGGGAATCTACTCCTGAAACCAAGAGCACACTGTATACACTGCACGTTAGCTAATTTAACAATAAACTGTATTTTTTTTTAAATATTTATTTTTGAAAGAGAGAGAGCATGAGTGGGGGGGGGGGGGGGGAGACAGAGAGAGAGGGGACAAAGGATCCCAAGCAGACTCTTCACTGAAAGATGAGAGCCCAATGCAGGGTTCAAACTCACAAACGGTGAAATCATGACCTGAGACAAAGTCGAACGCTCAACTGACTGAGCCACCCAGATGCCCCTGTACTCAATATTTTCAACTGTACAATTAAAAATGGTTATAATTGGGGCACCTGGGTGGCTCAGTCAGTTAAGCATCTGACTTCAGCTCAGGTCATGATCTCACAGCTCATGAGTTCGAGCCCCATGTCAGGCTCTGTGCTGACAGCTCAGAGCCTGGAGCCTGCTTCCTATTCTACGTGTGTCTCTCTCTCTGTCCTTCCTCACTCCTGCTCTCTCTGTCCCTGTCTCTCTCTCTCTCAAAAATAAATAAATATTTTTAAAAAATTTTTAATGGTTATGATTAATTTTTTCCTATGTGTTTTCACACAAATTTTAATTAATTAATTAATTACATTTAGTGAAAAAAGCATCCAATTTAGCTATGAAACTAGCTACTGTATGATGGTAAATAAGAACGTCCCATCATGTGGTATTAGTCTAGGAAGTTTTTCATTTATTCCATTTATACGGAGCACTAAGGATACATCACACATTATTCAAGCACTGGAGATCAAATCCCTTCCTTCAAAGGTTTTTGGGAAAATTACCAAATTATTATGCAATGCTTATATTGTTTGGTATGGTATGGTAAGAATATGATAGATTCAAGAGATATTAAGTTCACAGAGTTAATAGTATTCTGTTGAGTACTGACTATGAAAGGGAAGGAAAAGGGGGAAATAAAAAATGTCCCATTGATTTTTGCCTTTGGATAGATAAGTTGTATTGCCGTGCATGCAGAAAATTAATTTAAAAAGAAAAAGCAAAAGAAAAGATGAACAAAATTAATAAACTTACAGCAAGATTCATCAAGAAAAAGAAAGACAGGGGCCAATAAAATCAGAAATGAAAAAAGAGAAGTTATAACAGATATCACAGAAATACAAAAAATATGAGACTATTATGAACAATTACAGAACAAATAATTAGAAAACCTAAAAGAAATGAATAAATTCCTAGAAACATATACTCTTTCAAGATTGAATCAGGAAGAAACAGAAAATCTCAACAGAGTGGTTACTGGTAATGAAGATGAATCAGTAATCACAAAACTCCCAACAAACACAAGGCAAGGACCAGACAGCTGCAGAGGTGAATTCTACCAAACATTGAAAGAATAGTTAATACCTATCCTTCTCAAACTCCAAAAATGAAAGAGGAAAGAATGTTTGCAAGCTCATTCTATGAGGCCAGCATTACCCTGGTGTACCAACCAGACAGACACAAAAAGGAAAAGTATAGGCCAATATCCCTATGAAGACAGACCCAAAAACCTTTAACAAACCAAATCCAGCAATACATTTAAAAGATCATGCACCATGATCAAGTGGGATTTATTCCAGGGATGCAAATCTGCAAAATCAATCAACATGATATATACCACATTAATAAAATTAAGGATAAAAATCATGTGATTATCACAAGAGATGCAGAAAAGCATTTAACAAAATTCAACATCCATTTATGATAAAAATTCTCAACAAAGTAGGTAAAGAGGGAACATGCCTCAAAATAATAAAGGCCATATATGACAACTCAAAACCTGAAAGCTTTTCCTCTAAGATCAGGAACAAGAGAAGAATGTCCACTCTCACCACTTTTATTCAGTACAGTACTGGAAGTCCTCACCACTGCAATTGAATAAGAAAAATAAATAAAAGGCATCCAAATTAGAAAAAAAAAATAGAAGAGGGGGCGCCCAGGTGGCCCAGTTAGTTACACATCCAACTCTTGATCTCAGCTCAGGTCATGATCTCAGAGTTTGTAAGTTCGAGCCCCATGTTGGGCTCTGTGCTGATGGTGCATAGCCTGTTTGGGATGCCGTCTTTCCTTCTCTCTGCCCTTTCCTGGCTTGTGTGCATGCTCTCTCTCAATATAAGTAAATAAACCTTAAAAAAATTAGAAAAAAAAGCAAAACATCAGTATTGTTAAGTACTGTTAAGATGTCCATACTACCCAAAGCAATCTAGAGATTCAAAGCAATCGTTATCAAACTACCAATGGTGTTTTTCAAAGAACTAGAATAAATAATCCTAAAATTTGTACGGAACCAGGAAAGACTCTAAATAGCTAAAGCAATATTGAGAAAAAGAAAACTGGAGGTATCACTCTCCTAGATTTCAAACTATACTATAAAACCATAGCAATCCAATCAGATGATACTGGCATAAGAACAGACACATAGATCAGTGGAACAGAACAGAGATCCCAGAAGTAAACTCATGCTTCTATGGTCAGTTAATCTACAACAAAGGAGACAAGCATACACAATGGGGAAAAAATAGTCTCTTTTCAATAAATGGTGTTTGGAAAACCGGACAGCTACATGGGAAAGAATGAAAGCGGACCACCTTCTTACACCATACACAAAAATAAATTCAAAATGGATTAAAGACTTAAATCTAAGCCCTGAAACCAGAAAACTCCTAGAAGAAAACAAAAGCAGTAAGTTTTTTGACATTTACCTTTTACAAAAGTTTGAAACAAATGGGACTACATCAAACTAAAAAGCCTTTTTTTTTTAACGTTTATTCATTTTTGAGACAGAGACAGAGCATGAACGGGGGAAGGTCAGAGAGAGAGGGAGACACAGAATCCGAAACAGGCCCCAGGCTCCGAGCTGTCAGCACAGAGCCAGACGCGGGGCTCAAACTCACAGACCGCGAGATCATGACCTGAGCCGAAGTCAGCCGCCCAACCGACTGAGCCACCCAGGCACCCCAGAAAAAAAAAGCCTTTTGACAGCAAAGAAAACCATCAACAAAACAAAAAGGCAATCTACTAAATGGGAGAAGATATTTGCAAATGACATTTCTGATAAGAGGCTGACACTTAAAATATATAAAGAACTCATACAGCTCAGTATTGACAAAACAAAATCCAATTAAAAATCATCAGGGAAATATAAATCAAAACCACAATGACAGACCACCTCACACCTGTTGGAAAGGCAAGTATCAAAAAGGCAAGAAATAACAAGTGTTAACAAGGATGTGGAGAAATGGGAAGGCTTATGTGCCATAGGTAGAAATGTAAATTGTGCAGCCGCTATGGAAAACAATGTAGAGGTTCCTCACTAAAAGTAAAAATAGAAATACCATAGGATCCCATAATCCAGCAATTCCACCTCTAGGTATTTATTAAAAAAAAAAACCACCTATTTGAAAAGATGCATGCATCCCTCTGGTCATCACAGCATTATTTACAATAGCCAAGGTATGGAAGCAACCTGAATGTCCATTGATAGATAAGTGGATAAAGAAGATGTAGCTATAAATATACAATATAACTCAGCCATAAAAAAGAATAAAATCTTGGCTGCTTGTGCCGACGTGGATGGGCCTAAAAGATATTTGCTGAGTAAAATACGTCAGAGAAAGACAAATACTGTATAATTTCACTTCTATGTGGAACCCCAAAAACAAAACAATTGAGGAAACAAAAAAGAGACTCAAATACAGAAAACAAACTGATGGTTGACAGAGGAGAGGGAGATAGGGAGATGGATGAAAAGGACAAGGGGATTCTAACTTCCAGTTAGAAGATAAATAAGACATGGGAACATAGTGTCCAGAACAGTCAATAATATTGTAACAACTTTGTATGCTAACAGGTAAGTACACACTGTGATCATTTTATGATGTACATAAATATCAAATCATTATGTTGTACACCTGAAACTACAATGATATTGTCTGTCAATTATTACTCAATTGAAAGAAAAGATAATCCTTAAAAAAGAGGTAGGGATTACAACAAATATTCATGCTTTCATTTATTCAATACTGTTTTTAAAGGAGCATTTGCTGTGCACCAAATAATGGACATAAATGGCACAATGACTCTAATGAAATATAGACAGGAAGCGGGGGTGGGGGTGGGGGTGGGGAGGGAATATATTCCCAGGAAAATTATCATAAAAAGGAGCCTCTACATTTTTCAGAGTGTCCATTGGATGATTCATAGGCAAGCTATTATTTTAGTGCTTTCAATTTCTAAACAAAGGAGAGAAATACAGGTACTTTTTTTAAGGAGAAAAATGTACCATTTGTCACATTTCTGCTGTTCTCCTCTAAATTCACAATGTAATGTTAAATGCTATACTCAGTTATAAAATAGAAAGGCAAAATAGTAAATGCTTCTTTTTCGTAAAACTTTACTGTATTAGCTTAGGGAAATTATAAAATTGTATTGAATTTACCATTTTTTTTTCTGTTCCTCTTCCAATGTACAGTGCTAATAACTTTTTCTAAGTCTTTCAAATTATTGCATGGCTTCAAATCATTTTAATTTCTATTTGCCACCCTGAAATTATAATGAATGATTTATGAACTGTCATTTATTCTGGGAACCAAATATGTCATTTGGTTCACTATTTTAATGCTTAGCTGGATTCAGTCGAATAATAGGATAGATTTCAGCACAATTATTAAAAATGATAATACAAAAGAAAAAAAGGTATCAGCCTGGAAGACCTAGGATGAAGGAATGGAGAGAAGAAAAAGTCATTTGGGGTTATGTTCAGTTTGAGGTGCTTTGGGATATCCTGGTAGAAACAACCAGTAGAAATCGTGAAAATTCAGATCTGAACCTCAGAAGATAATGCATTAAGTCACCAAAACAAATGTAACTGAAGTCATGGACATGAATGTAATTACTCAGTGGAAAAAGGAATTCAAAACATATCCCAGTGAAATTATTTGATTTCAAGGATAAAGAAGTAAACAATCCACGAAATTTGGAAAAATAGGGTTGCCTTAGGATTTTACGGAACAAACACATTATCAACAATGTTCTGGTGGTAAAAGTAAAATAAAGAAATCACTTAGTCAAGTTGTTCTTTAGTTACAAAGGCAAAAGGCAAATATTTTTAATTGCATACAAACCTCAAAGAATAGAACACATATTCCTTTCCTTAGAAAAAGAAAAATGACCAGGAATTGTAGCCAACCAAGTGATGAATCCAATCAAAGAATTCAGAAAAAAAAAAAAGGTAAAAGAATAAATAAGTATTTAAATATACCAAAGGAAAAACAATTGTGAGAACCAAATTATATACTATAACAAAACCTTAACAATAAAACCAAATATAGTATATTATATGATATAATGAACATAACACAATAAAATATATAATTACAATAAATGTAACATTAGATGTAATAAATACAGGCAATATAATATATGTAGCAAAACAGAAGAACAGTGAAATAGGCTCACTCTTCACCTACCATTGGAGAAAGTCAATAAGAATGAAATTGAAATCTGTTGTTGAAAAAAATGAATGGAATTCAATCTCTTAATGTTTTCTATTAACTTCAGGAAAAACACCTCTGAGAAGCATTTATTAATTAGCCACTTTTTTAATTTTGTGTTTTTATTTTTCTTTTGTTACATTTTGATGTTTTATGCTTCTTACTTAAATTAGCATACAATTATCATCCCAGTTTTGGAAAATTATTTCTGCGTGTCCATATCAGTGTATCAATCACTATATCTAATCTTCTTTTGGTATATATGTTTAGACAGACATCTATAATGATGCTCATAATTAGCTAATGGTGGTTAAATCTGAATGGAGGGATTTAATGTGACTTAAAATTTCTTTCCCTTTCACTTAGGTTTTTTTAAATATTGAAAATGTATCACTTTTACAAAATAAAGTCATTTTTATTTTTTTTAAATAAAGATCTGAATAAATATACATTCATACAGATGTATTTTAACTCCTCGTGGCAGTATAATTTTGAGTTTATAACATATACCTAATTACAATTACATCATGGTGTCCTTGCTTTCTTGGTAATACTTAGAAGAGCTTCTGCTGTTTTTGTTTTTTTAGCATTTACTATGTGCCAGACAGATACTACATACGCTATATGCTTATGAATTATTATTAACTCTTATCCAAAAGTAGTTAGACAAGTATTATTAGTGGCATTTACAAAGAGGAAACAGTGTCGTTAGTCAAGAAACTTCTGCTTACTTGCAGCTATCGTAAATCTTGAATCGGGATTTAAATCTTGCTCTAAAATCTATACCCTGCCCACTATGCCATGTTTCCTGCCATCTATTGCTGTTCATGACGTTTATCTTATTATCCCAGAACTATCAAAAATGAATGTAATCTAAAACACAGCAGATTCATTTTATCTTGTATAAATAGTGTTGTATAAATACAACAGCTATTAGTGAAAGGTCTTTATAGTCTTGACAGGAGATTGAAATTCTCAGAAGTTCTGCCGTATCCCTGTATTTGCTTCTTCATCTTTCCTCTATACTATGCATGAAGTCTAGAGTGTAAAATCTTGAGAAGTAGAATCTCAGCTGGTTAGGAGGGTTATTGAGGGAAAATAAATGAGTGCTGAGTCTTGCCCCTCTTCCCCCGCCCACTATACTTACTAACAAGACAAGGAAGAACCAATGGAAAAGTCAAGAACTGGTATTTTAGGAAATATGTGTGGGATAGTCTTCATATATTAACAGAGTCTTATTTCCTCCATAAATTCAAGGGAATTATCTCTACAAGCCCTTGTCCCTAAATACACATGCCAAATTGGCCTCTTTTAAGGGTATACCCACTATTCTTGACAGCCTTAATTGGCACTGTGCTAGCGTTTTGATGTAGATGAGTTATTCCTCACAATTCTCAAGGAACCACTAAAGTCAGCTTATAAGCCACATTGCTGAGACTCGTACTTGGGATCTATTTGACCCCCAAAGACCTCTGCTATAGAGTTCTCCAAAATACCGGAATATAGAGAAAAATGCATTGGTTATCAACAGCAATGCCTGTCTTAAAAGTATAGGAGATAAGCAAAACTTTGTTTATATCTTAATTACTATTATTATGATTTGTCTGTGTCAGAGATATAAAGTATCCTAATGTGTGGCTAGCATTCAGTTTTGTTTTGTGGAATTTCTGTAGCAAATTTCAGATCAAGGCCTAATATGCATGATGTGTGCCTCACAAGTGAAGTTAGGCCTGATAGCAATGTATATGAACTCCTTATGAGGAATTATTTCCTTCACTCTTGATAGAGCATAGAGACTTTGTAACCAAAACCACAGAGAACTAAGAAAGCAGTAACTATTCATAAACCAGTCCATGAATATTCATTCTAATCACTATGTACTAATCAATTAGTATACACAGTAAGAACAAAATGAAATCTGAGTCTACAGATTGCAGAACTGAATACATCATCATTTTTAAATGACATAACTAAAGATAATACATTTTCCTTTCTGGATGAAAATTCATTTTATGTTCCCTAGTGGACTACATACACAGAAGGCAAAAATTGGACCTAAGTGTCCATTCCTACATACACATATACATATCCTACATACTCACATAATTGCATATTCATTGCTTTGTTTGCTTAAGACTGAAAAACAAATAAAATTGTGAGTTTGCCAAATTGCCTGTTTTAAACAATGTGGCGGGCCTTTAAAAAATACACAATAATGCATTCATCCAATACGAATAGAAAAATAATGAATTTTCTGGTTATTTCCTAAGTTTATCTTTCATACTACCAAGTGGTATCTATAATGTGTTTTGGTAGTTTGAATTACAAGTCGATGTTTCAACTAATTGTGGCCAAAACCAAAATGTCAACCAGGATGGAAAGCTTCTAAAAACAAACTAAACTGAAACTACCAAAAATGTAAAACAGAATAACCAAAGTAACACTAATTTAAAATGATCACTGATGAAACATTTTATAGTCAACGTCAGACCTTTGCCATAGTTTTTTTCAGAACTGTTTTAAGTTATTCACTTCACTCATTTAAATTTATGATATCTTTAACGAAAGAACACATAAAAATAATGGCGGTGGGGTGAACAAAACTTAGATGCAATGCTCAACAAACTGCACGTGCGCGTATATACACGTGTGTGCACGTGCATGCAGGCACACACGCAGATCCTCCTCCAGACCTAAAATGGCTGAGTTGCAGGATGTTGTTGCTTGGCGACCAAACAGTATCTCCTCAGCCACAGAGTAATCTAAACAGTGATAGATATGCCCCCCTCAGCTTTGGGCATGGCCAGGACAAATATTAAAGGGCATGTTTATCTTTCTAGTATCCTACATTTTCATTTGAAGTCTGTTGTCACTTGCTTGATTTTGTCATCAATTAAATTTAGATTTTAGGGGAAAGAGTATTTGCAAAGCTACAGCTATTCGTTTAAGAAAAGAGGTAGAACCAAGCTTCTTTCAGACTGAAAGCTAGTCCTGTTTCTATTAAGTCTATGTGCTGTGTCTACTCTGTTCTGGTACGACCTCCCAGTTGCGATCAGTCTCCCTTTCTTTCATTAAACACAAGCAGTTAATTAGCCCCAGCCTGTCCTCTTCCCTTCTGTCTGTCCCTATTCAAGGTAGTAATGATGTCTAATTACCAGCAGCAGTGGGTTACTGCAACATCAGGCGCAAATCTCTCTCGCTGACAGCAAAGCTAGCCGCAAACCCTCAAACCTCAAACAGCTAGAATGATTCTTCCGTCTACTTGAAAATACCAAAAACAGTACTTTATTTCAGCCAAGATATGCCTTTGACTTTAAAATGTATTTTTTTTTGTCTTTCTGGTGATTGTACTCCCACTACTACAAGGAAAAACTCATTCTTAAGGAAGAAATAATTTGAGATGCGGAGAAACACATGATAAAAGGGGAACCTTTTATTTATTTTTTAACTTGTTGAAATGATGATTGGCTGTCTTTCAGGGAAGGCGGAGCCTATAATTCTATGAGAGGAGCAGCATAAAATTTTCATAAAGAGCAACAGAAGAGTTCATGAATTAAAAAGCTCTTCAACATTTCAAAACAGGCTTGAATGAAGAGCAAAGCCCTTAAATACTACTACATGGAAACCACTATCGAAGAATATCACCTGATGAATTACATTTTCTCCCATAAATATATGAAATCTTTACTGAAAAGAAAAATATGTGTTACTTTAGTATTCACCCTGAAGTTGTTTTTCTGTTAGATGTCTTAGCAATAATTCTTTATCAACTCTGCAAAAATTTTTGAATGAAAATATCGGTATCTGAACATGTGAATTCTGATTTGAATTACTGGCATCCATATTTATCTTACTGCCTCTACAGCCATTACACAATTTATGTTATTTACAATTTTTTGTTAATGTTTTAAAAGGGCACATCTGTTTATACATATAGTGGATATACCCAAAGTATAAATTGGACCAATTCATACAGGGTGGAAACTATCTGACAGGTAAATGCAGGAACCTGACTTTAATGTAAAAGGAATGAAAAACAAACCTCCCAGCTAGCAATTGTTATGAAAAACATATAGAATATGATTAAATATTTAGGTAAATATACTTTAAATTATTATTTTATTTATTCAATTAGCCCAGTGTTCCCCTAAAGGATAATACGTTCTTATGTTTTGAATTCTCATTTACTTTGTCTAACAATAAGTTATTTTTAAAAATCAGGTTAAGTTACTCCTGATACAAATGAATCAAAGCACTTAATTCTCTACAACAGACTTCTGCTCATCCAGATGTAAATAAACCTCAGTTCTAATCCAGACCCAGCTAGTTCTCATTATTTAGTAAAGCAAGACAGTAATCTCACCATTGTCTTTAGCAATGCCACGTTCAAAGAGAAGGCTGTGTTTGTAGATCTACCTCCCAGAAAATTCCAACAACAGTACTTTTTGGAAAAAAAAAAAAAAACAGAACTTTTATGTGTGTTTCTGTTTCACCTTTATTTCCGTTTCCCGTTTTCCACATACATTCCAAAACAAACACACTTCCTTCAAACTACCCCTAACGAATCTCAGAAAACCACTAACTGGTTTTCCAAACCTAAAAGAGCGCTCCAAATAATCCTCTGAAAAACCTTCCATGCACAGATTTCCAATTGCATATACCTCCGTTTGAGACAGAAGAATAGCTTGCAAGACATCTCCTTTCTAGCATCCTCCAGGAACACTGCACGGGAAAGGGCTGCCAGTATGGGGGGTGGGGGAGCGGGTGGAACAGGAGCAAATGCTCAAGAAACCCCAAAGCCAGGCAAAAATGCAAAGGATGCCAGATACCCTCCCCCACCCCTACTCCAGGCGAGTACCCACCGTTCCATGACGGAGAAAGAGGTCTTATGGATCTGATCTGCAATCCTACTTGTAGCCCACAGTTCCCATCTTCTTAAAAAGGCAATCGACGCTGCTGCCGCTCGCCAGCCTCACAGCCTTCTGCCCTGTACACCAGGCTCTCAGTGCCCAGCACCTTGCTGCGCCTGGGCTTAGAGCTTCGTGGCCCTGAGACTAGAGCTATCCCAGAATGAGGAGCAAACACATGTACCATTTGATTGCGCCCAAACCCATGTCTCTTTGTTGTTCATCATGTAGCGGCGGCTTTATTTGTGAAAGGGGGAAGTGAGGAAGGGAATGGGGGGCGGGGAGGAGGAATCTCCCGGACCTCATCCACAATCTAAATAGTCGTGGCAAGATCTCTGGGAGTGCTCAAGGCGATCGGATAGCCCTGCGTCTCCCGGGCGGCGGTCTAACAATAAAACCGGATAGTGTCGGGGGGCGGGGGAGGGGGGAACCCCACATCTCTGACCAGCGCCACAATCGGGCTTTGTGCCAGTTAGGAGACACTGTAGACGATCGATCAGAATCGTCTATTATCAGAGCGTGCGTCTGGGGTTCCAGCGTGGCCTTTATGCTTGGTGGCAAAAGCGGGACACGCGCCAGGCGCCCAGCGAAGGACACGGGACAATGGCCCGACCCGAGGACGCTGGAAGCCGCCCGACCCGGGGATGGAAGCTCCAGGAGCGGGTTCAGGAGCCTGGGAGGCGAGGAGGGCGGCGAGCTCTGGTGGTGCGCTGCCGCTTTAAAATAAAGGACCACAAAGACTCCACCGTGGGGGAAACGCGCCTGGCTCATGCGAGTGGGGACGACTTGGGGAGGGGGGCTGAGAAAGGTGGGGGGCACACGAGCCAACGGTGGCTCACGGCTCCCCCTTTCTCCCCCCTCTCTCTCCCCTCCCCGCCGGCTGCTCCCGCAGACAAATAACAGAGGAAGGGGAGTCACTCACCGTGGTCTTGACCGGCACGTAAAGCACTTGCTTGGCGCAGCCGCCGCCCCCGCGGACCTCGTCCGGCTGGCCCAGCTGGAAGCCCTTCGATTTGACCCAGAATTTAAATTTGGCGTTGTCCGTGGAGCTCGACTCGGAGCCGTTGAGGAGCTGGACGATCCGCTCGTATTTCTTACGGGTCACCGTCTTGGTCTTGCCTGAGTCCCCGTAAGTCCTGAGGCACCAGTCCTGGAACTGGCGGTACATGTCGCGCTCGCTCTCCATGTTCCCAGCTCCCGGTCTCTGGCTGGATGCTCCCAGCGCACTTCGCACCTGTTCACCCCGGGCTCATGAAAAATGCGGCCCCGGCCACGATGTAGGGACGCGAGGTCCCGGCCGCCGCCGGAGCCTGCCTCGGGTAGGGGGAGGAACGGGGAGAGGGGAGGAGGGTCCGGTTGGGCACCAGCAATCAATGCCCCGTGCTACCAAGTCTCTGGTTCATTCGTAATTGCAACGGATGTCTCGGACGCTGGTCTCGGACGCTTTTCTCGTCCTCTTAGTGATGGGTCTCTTTAATATTGTGTGATTAGGACCATCCCAACAGCATCTGGCCCAGAGGAGCTGGGTTTTAAATAATTAAAATCCCATTCCTTGGTTTATTAAAAATCCCAATATTGACTTGGGGTGGTCCCTGGACGCTTCACCCCGGGGCTGTGTCCGGGGCAAGGCAGGTGGAGCGCCGCGCCGCCTCCCAGCGCGCGCCCCAGAAGCTTCCCTGGCCGCTGGCCCCACCGTGCAGGAGCGAGGGCTGAGCTTCTCTCGAAAGCAGCCGCCCGGCCGAGCGCCTGTGAGCCCCGAAGGGCACCCGGGTCCCCGGGCTCTCCTTCCTCCAGGGTCCCGTTACGCTTCGACCTTCCCTGCGTGGGGCGTTAAGGGACTAGAAAGAGAGAAAGTTCTTACCTGTCATGTTGTTAAGCCTATCAAATCCTGCTACACAGGAAATCATTAAGGTATTTTTTTTAATGGTTTAAAATGTCATTTCTTCATATGCATTTAGGCTAAATTCCAATCCTGCAGGTAGGTTCCAGGAGTTAAGTCCCAGAATTAACAAAACATTCGTGGATATTTGGCCATAGTTCTATAGGAAAGGCTGTGATAGCCCAAACAGATAGCCGCTCCAGGGGGATGTGGGTAAACGAAGGCAGGCCGCGGGCGGCGGGTCTCCCGGATAATGACGGGGTCCCCAGACAGGACTCCTCTGGTTTCTGCTGGACTGGGTACAAGGCATAGAAGTAAGTTTATAATACAGATGCTTAAAACCCTTTGTATGAAATTAAAATATACAGAGAAATTATTTTCCCCTTGCTTGGTTACAGTTTGCAGTTCACACAGGAGGTTTCGTATGTCTATTTTCCCCCTGCCACGTCATGGACACCCCTCCACTGCTCAGAGTAGCCAAATATGAGTTCCTCTGGACGATTTTCTCAAGCAAATGAAATCGGCGGCTTCTCCATTCAGGATTTCCACCCGTTGGTTACAGAGCTGGAAATAGGGGAGTTCCCATCCTCCTCGCGCTGCGTGCGATTGCGGCCGCTCCTCTTTATTCTACTCTCTGCGGAGGCCCGCGCCCGTCCCGGGAGGCGCCTCTGCCCGGAAGGCGGCCCGACCAGTGCCCCGCGCCTGGTCCGCGTCCTAGCCCACCTTCGCCCCTCGTCGTCGTCTCCCAGACGAAAGCCCCGAATGGGAACGCTGAGTGTTTGTACCCACTGCGCCGCAGCTGGTCCCGGCACTTGCAAAATGGTCAGTGGCTCCTGCTCGGCCAGGCTGAGTGCGTGCGTGTGTGTGAGCAAGGGAGCGAGGGTGTGCGGTGTGCGGGGGGGGTGGGGGGGTGCGCTGTGTGTGCGCGCGTCTCCGGGAAGGTCTCGCGGCGGCTGGAGCCGGGACTGACAGCCCGGGCGGAGCGCGAGCAGCTCCACACACTAAACCTCTCGCCTCTCCCCTCACCCCTACCCCTCCCACTCCCCTCTCCTCCCACCCCCCCTCCTCCCTGGCCTCTTCCAAGCTCTCTGATTGGCCAATGGGACAAAAGTTTCTGTGGAGACGGCTGGGCGCTGACGTCACGGGCAGAATTGTCCCATTTAGGGATCCCGGGGGCAGTGCGCATGCTGCAGGCTGCAGGTTAGAGGCAGGAGGAGGTAGCAGCGGGCGCGGCGGCAGCCAGGTGGCGGAAAGGAGCACTCAGCATCCAGGTGGGGGGACGACTCCAGCAGGGTTTCCATGGAGATTCCTCTGGGTCTAGCCTAAAAACAGCAGATCAGCTGACACCATTAGCTCAGGACCTAATTACTGCTTATTGGAGCAACAAATGAGGGAGAGGGCCAGCTGCAAAGGAAGAGTTTTTATTCCCCCCCCCCTCCCCGCCCCATCTCCTCCTTTCTCCCCTCGCAGTCGCTCTTGAGTCCCGGGTGAATTCTCATTAACTTGCAAGATTCCTGCAACAACAGCTACCCTTCTCCAGAGGCCACCCTGACTGCTTTTATTCTTTTTATTTCTTTATTTTGTATTTTTAAAAATGCTAAAATAAATCCGTTGTCCTGAGTCCTTGAATTTTTGCCCAGTAAATATTAGACCAGTAGAGCTCAGAGTCCACTAATACGAGTGACAAGTGGATCTAATATGGGGGGGGGGGGGTGGCAGGAAGGAAAAAACACTTTAAATTAGGTATTTATCTTTAGGCCTTTCACATTAAAAAAAAAAATTTAGTATCTTAAATAGATATGTGGACTAAGCAATCAAAAGCATATTTTGAATCACTCTCATAAGTGATATACCTCACAGGAACACTATTAAAAGTTTATCTAGTGGCATCAGAGATAGAGGGTAATTCCAAGTTGGGAGATCTAGATTGTGTTGTTAGTGAAATGTTTCCTAGAAGATTCTGGAAGTATAGTTGATCCTGGGGTGGTCATTCATTCAAGAGTAAGCTGGTTCTATAGAGTTCACTTTTTCTTATGGTTAAAACTTAATTCACAATTTCAGAATTCTTTTTAGTAGCTCTTTCATCTGAAAAAGTCACCTCTTCTCCTCTAAGCCTCATTCAAGTACTTTTGGAACTATAAAGCCTTCTTCTTTCCTTGACTACTCAAGTTAAAACAGTCTTGTCTCTCTACGCTCCTCTGCAGAAGTGTCTTTCAACCATTTTTTTTTAACCTTGTCTCATAGTAAGGCATATACGTTACACTTTATACAGCTGTCCTCCAAAAATGTTATGAAAAAATATATTTTACTGCATGGAATACACACTGATATCTACCCCATTTTCTCCTATTATTATTATTATCATTAGTATTACTACTACTATTACTACTCTTTGGTAATAGTAGTAACTCAATAAACGGTCCTAACCCAATAAATTTATAAAGCAGCAAAGGATGCCTGGCAACCTATAGTGTGGAAAACCTTGTTTTAGACCATATGAGCTATACCACCCCTTATACAACATAGTTTCACATGACTATGTTTGTTCAAATAGAATCTTGATTGGAAGACCCTTGAGAGTTTAGATTTTCTTGTGTTCTGAGTAACTCCACCACAATGAACAATGCACATAGTAAATGCTTAGTAAATATACAGAGTTAATAAAGGAAAGGGAAAGAGAGGAAAGGAAGAAATAGGCAGGAAGCACAATCCTTAGCCATTCCTGTTGGCTTTTGTTGCATAGTGTTTGGTTCCCGCTTAATGAGATACCAAGGTCTTACGATGCACTGCGTTCATTATATTTATGATTATACTTAGCATTCTAATGTATGGAAAATAAAACACTAAAGATATAAAGAACTCCTAGTATACAAGCAAATATGTCACCAACCCCCAGCTGTGTTAGCTAGATTTGTTATAAAAGCAAAAAAAAAAAAAGAAAGAAAGAAAGAAAGAAAAAAACACACAAAGATTAAACAATTATAGAAGGTGCATTTTTTTTAGAAGGAAAAAGTAAATTACTCTGGAAAGAATATTCACACTGGGCTAAAGAAGTCCTAGAGTCCTAGGACTTTTAGGGCCAAGCTTCTCAGAGCCATGAAGATTCTCATGCCTCCAGCGAAAATGCGCTTCAGCGACTCACTCTAGACTCATTTCTCTCCTTTTTGCTTTTCTAGAACCAAGTCTTCCTAGCTCCACCTGGAGGGTCATATTGACCCTTTCTTTCAGCTATATGATTCATCTGACAGGCTGCTTGGAATTTAATTTGGCATTTCCCCAAGATACATTATTCAGATTTGCCTCTCTACAGAGCATATCTCTCCAAAAAGAGACTTTTCACCCCCATATCTGAACACCAGTTCCTAATCCCTGCTCAGGGTCCTGTCTGCTATTTATAGGGAGAGAAAATCAGAAAGCATTTTATCAGAAAATAATATTTTCATTAAAGATAGTCCAAATTATCCAAATTTTGACCTACGATAAACATGATTTTGTTATGAAAGAAAAATTTCTTCCAACTTCAGGGTCAGTTTGTATATGACATTTTTAAAAATATGGATCAGCCCCTCCCTGCTCCTGCTCTCGCTCACTCTCTCTCAAAATAAATAAATAAACCTAAAAAAAACCAACAACAGAGTACCTGGGTGGCTCAGTTAAGTGTCCGACTTCAGCTCAGATCATGGTCTCACTGTTCTGAGTTGGAGAGCCCGCTTCATTTCCTCTGCCTCCCTGTCTCTCTCTGCCCCTTCCCCACACACGTGCACACACACACCGCATGCACTCAAAATCCCTCTCTCTCTCAAAAATAAAAACATTTAAAAATAAAATAAAAATCTGGAAAATCTTATATTTTAATACCAATCACAAATGTTTATGCAACACCACATGTTCATTAGCAAAATGTTATAATCCAAACAACATATAACCTGTAACCTGTGTTCAAAGAGTAAAAGAAACTTCATCACATAATTATGCTTTTATTCAACAAATATTTACTGAGCACCAATTACTCTGATAGGCTTTAAGTTTCAAGCAGCCAACAAGGCATGTTTATATGCATTGTGCCCATCTAATGGGACTTAAATTTTTCTCAGGAAAACAGAAAATAAGGCAGTAAATAGCACTTGAGGTGAATGCCAGGAGGGGAGGAAATAGTGCTGCAATAGAAAACAATGGCAGAGTGGAGGGACCTGGTAACTCAGGGAAGATCTCTGAGTAGGTGATGTTTATCCTGAGACCTGAAGGATACAAAGGAAGCAACCATCTGAAGAGCCAGGAAGGGGAACTATAGACACAGCGCAGAAGTCCTACCGCAAGAGTTAGTGGCACATTCGAGGAATAGAAAGAAGGCCAATGCAACTGGAGCTTACTGAGTTCGGGAGGGAAAATAGGGGAATGAAGGTCTGAGTAGTCTTCTGTGGCCAGATCTTGTGGGACAGTGCTTGCCAGGATAAAGGGTTTGCATTATATTATTGATCCAGCGGAAAATTAATAAAGGATTTAAAGCAGGAGAATTATGTGATGTGATAGGCATTTGTATGTTTCTCTGGCCAAACGGAAGGAGAATGGATTGGAAGAGAGCAAGTGTGGAAGCAAGAAGACCCGTTAGGAAACTTGCAGTAGTTCTAGTGGCTTCGGTGAGGTATCACTGCGATAGATTAGGAAGGTAGCAGTTGAGGTAGACGTGATGGGTGGCAGATAGGTTTTAAAGATAGGGCTCGCTGAGGGATTGCATGTGGCAGGTGAGGGAAAAGACTGAGTCAAGGATGACCATATGGCTTCTGGCTTTTGTAGTACGGCTTGTGAGGCCATTGACTTAGAAGAGGGGTGTTTGAGGAGGAACAGATTGGAGTTGGAGGCTGAGGTAGGAGCAGAAGTAGGTTGATGTAGAGAGGCAGGAAGAAAGAATTTAATTTCAGAGAAGTTAAATTTGAAATACCAGGAGAGTTGTTCATGTAGGCATTTGAATATAGAAGCTTGAACTACAGAGAAAAGTCTGGGCTGAAGATATAAATACAGGGATTTTAAAGCCATAAGAATGAATGACATCACCTCTACCCACACTCCTCCATCCCCTAAAAGGAAACACCTTCATCTTTAGATATTGATTTTTTATAAACTAATACTCCATGGCTAAAATAGAATGTCAGGTACTGAACAGCAGAACTTGGCTTCTTTTGCTATAACACATAATGGGAAAGTCTGAGAAATATAGCAAAGCCGTTGGATCAATCCTTGACTCTTCCCAAATTGTTAGTGAGTTCCAAAATTGATGGGGCTTTAAAAATCCTCTAAAATTTAAAAAAGGAAAAATAGAAAACACTGAATTAGTCCTCTTCTAGATTAGATCAGGAGCTGGAGGTGGGCCAAAATAGGAATCTAAAATTTGAGTGTGGCCTGTGAGCAAATCTATCATTGAATGGATCGAATAGGGATTTGGGTTACTTGAGTTGAGTCCATAAGAGAATTTGAGCCCTTTAGCTGTACTAGAGATTGTGATACATATGACTTGCCACTTTGAAACCTGGAAGTTCTGAACAACGTTATGTATTCAAATGCTTAACAGTCCATTAATAACTCTTCCAGGGACAGGAATTTGTGAAGGAAGCAAATGGCCACCTCAATCAGCAACTTGATTAACATATAGCATGGTAACTTTGCGAAATAAAGCAAAAACAAAGCCAGAAATGTACAGCTCCTGTGGATAGAGAAATTGGGGACTGCATAAAAAGAGTCACAAGTGGGGCCCCTGGGTGGCTCAGTCAGTTAAGCATCCAACATTGGCTTAGGTCATGATCTCAAGGTCCCTGAGTTCAAGCCCCGTGTCGGGCTCTGTGCTGACAGCTTGGAGCCTGGAGCCTGCTTCGGATTCCGTGTCTCCCTCTCTCTCTGACCCCGCCCCCCCATTCATGGTCTGTCTCTCTCTGTCTCAAACACAAATAAATATTTTTTAAAAATTAAAAAAAAAAGAGTCGCAAGTCTGATTTTACTAGTTGACTTCCATCTATCGACTCTTCTCCCAGATAATTTTGAAAACAGTCTATCTTTAATATGCTGTAGCTGTCCTTTGGTCCAGAAAAGAAATGCTTTTGAGAGAGTTAAAATAGTGTCCTGATCTTTATAGCTGTCATTACTAAGCCGCTGAAAATATTTTTCTATTTGTAAGCTATAGTATCAGTATCTTTATTCCATTTTCTAACTTAAAGGAAAAAAAAAAGTATAGAAATTTAACGTTTGTTGTTCAGCCCCAAATTGACTGATATTTATGCCTGGTATGATCATCATTAAACATGATACACTGGGAAGAAGTTTATTTCTATAAATACTAAAGCGTGCACACTAAGAACAAATGAGATTTGACAACCTAATGGATTCGCTGAATTTCTCTTTAATCCCTACCTTTAACATCTTTGTACAAGCAAGTCCATGGCGCAGTCAGTTCTTCCATTGTGATAGCCACATATGGATTCATTCAACATTCATCCACCCAACATTTTCATCTAGCTGTTATAACTATGATAAAGCCCAAAGTTAACAGTCTGGTGTTCATGTCCCTTGTATAAGAGAAGAAAATACATTTTTTCTGGCCCCAAATATTGCTTTATTTCCCACTAGCCATATGGCTTGTCTTTTCTTCCAAAATATATGTCTTAAAACAGTAATCCACATATTCATCTTCAACTCAGTGGACAGTACTATTGTAGAATTTCTACATTATTTTTAGAATAGTTATTCTGTCATAGGAAATAAAAACTCTTTGGGAGAGAGGGAGCAATTCCTTCTCCAATCCCTTCTGCCCAATTCCCATTATAATTTTCCAGATTTCCAGTTTTTTATTCTGATTTCTGTTGAGTCAACCAGTTAATATCTTAACCATCATCATCTAACCTTTATATCTTATTCATAATACATTATTAATCCTTCTAGGATATTTCTCTAACTTGCAGAGTAAAAGTGACAAGACGCAAAGATTTCTTGGCTAAAACCACAGACTATAAATAGTTTTCACAGGGGAGACATCTAAGTTCAAACATCAGAATATATAAAATAGCTGTAACAATGTTAAAATATTGTCCTTTGGAAAGAAGAAGCCGAAGGAATAGCTACCCTTAGTTTCTCTGGGACTATGTCATAGGCATTGAAAAAGCAAGACAGAAAAAAAAGTTCTAGATTTTTCTTTTCTTTTATCTGTTAAAATGGACATCTCCCAAGTTTTTAGGAAACTCTTTAATTAGGTTTCTTGATCAAAAAGCAGCACAATCATTTAGAGTTTCCAAATTTTTACCTTCTTTTTATAGTTTATATTAGTTTAGAAATAAAAGTCAAAAATGCAAAAATACCTCTGGCAATTCAATGTAAACTGTCCACTTGGGTCATCCTGCTGGCCTGGAAAAGCAGAGCACCAGCACGGGAGTGACACAATTCCATTTATTAATGAATTGTGATTTTTTAGCTCGAGCTAAATCAATGAGAAGAATTTTAAGAACAAAATGGATTTCAGCTTTTAGTGCTATGGCTAACTAGAAACTAAGAGAACGTTCTTCAAGAAAACTCAAGAATGCATAATGGGTAACTTTGAATGCATGACTAGGTTCACAGGATGTGTAGAAAGCATCTCCCTCTCCATACCCCCCAAAAGATTCTATTGAAAATGGTACAGTGAGCAGTCAACACACCTAAAGCACCAGATTATCTTATGAGCAAACTAAAAACCAGCATTGCAGCAGGAAGACTCATCTGGCTGCTGATCAGGATGACAGTGCTGGGTCTGCGTATAAAACTCCTGTATTAAGCCAGAGACGGGTCCTTGAAGGATGCCTTGCCACTTAGCTCATAGTAAAAGTAAATATAAATTCTCCATAGGAAAAAACACGCACAATTTGAGCAACCAGGCTTATCTCAGATTAAGATCTACCAGATATGAGCATATAATTAGAAATGGCCAAGTACAAGAAGAACAAATATCATCTTTAAAAGCCAGCATAAGTAACAACCAAAGTAAACTTCCAAAGATTTTATACAGAAACAGATAAAATTAATCTCTGGTAGGTGAAGTCAGGGTAGTAGTTACTTTGATTGTAGGGACTGGTAGAGGACACTAAGAGGTTTTTAAAAATGCTGGTAACATCCTGTTTCCTAACGTCTATGCTAATTACACAGGTGGTTTATTTTGTGAAACTCCATTCATTTATAAACTTGTCATTAGTGCACTTTTCCCTGTATATATTAACCTTCAATTAAGAAATTTACTTTTAAAAAGCAATAAACATGCAAACTGTGTAGAGCAATGGCTAACAATATTTTTTAAGGTACAATTGATATGCTAAGAAGGCAATTAATGCTTAATTAAAACCAGAAAGACAGAAAAACTAACACACATACACAAAAAATTAGCACAAAAAATGCTGAAAAGATATAAACCTGATAGATATTAATCCAATGATAATCACTTTAAATGTGAATGGTCTAAATATGCCAATTAAAAGCCAGAGAATGTCATAATGGATTACAAAATAAGACCCAATTGTATGTTGTCTACAAGATGGGGTTTAAATATGAGTTCATATTGACTAATAGTAAAGGAATGGAGATAAATATAACATGTTGCCATAATCAAAAGCTGATTTGTGTTAACTTTGAACAATGCAACTTCAGAACAATAAAAATCAGGGATAAAGAGGAGCATATGTAATGATAAAGGGATCACTTTTCCAATTACACATAACAACCCTTAATGCACATACACCTACCATCAGAAACTGTCAGGCAAAAACTGATAGAACTGTAACAAAGAAATGAAGAAACATGTTGGTATAGTTGAGACTTCAACAGTTCTTTGCCAGTATATAAAGCAAGCAAAAAAATCAGTGAAGATAGAGATGGCTTGAACAGCATTATCACTCAACTTGACCTAAGTGAGATTTATAGAACACTATTCAACAACAGCAGAATGCAAATTATTCTTTTTTTTTTTTAGTTTGTATTTAAATTCTAGTTAGTTAACAGTGTAATATTGGTTTCAGGAGTAGAGTTTAGTGATTCATCGCTTACCTATAACACCCAGTGCTCATCACCAAAAGTACCTCCCTTAATACCTATCACCCATTTAGCCCATCCCCCCATCCTCCTCCCCTCCAGCAAACCTCAGTTTGTTCTCTATAATTAAAAGTCTCTTGGGGCACCTGGGTGGCTCAGTCTGTTAAGGGTCTGACTTGGGCTCAGGTCATGATCTCACAGATCTTGGGTTCGAGCCCCCATGTGGGGCTCTGGGCTGACAGCCCAGAGCCTGGAGCCTGCTTCAGATTCTGTGTCTCCCTCTCTCTCTGCCCCTCTCCCGCTCGTTCTCTATCTCTCTCTCTCCCAAAAATAAACATTAAAAAATATTTTTTAAAAAGTCTCTTATGATTTGCCTCCCTCTATCCACCCCCCCCCATGTTCTTCTGTTTGGTTTCTTAAATTCCACATATGAATGAAATCATGTGGCATTCATCTTTCTCTGACTTACTAAGCTTAGTAATACATACCTAATACATATTTAATACACATAATACACTCTAGCTCCATCCACATCATTGCAAATGGCAAAATTTCATTCGTTTTGATGGGTAATATTCCATAGTGTGTGTGTGTGTGTGTGTGTGTGTGTGTGTGTATCTATACACACACATACCACATCTTCTTTATCCATTCATCAGTCGATAGATGTTTGGGCTCTTTCCATAATTTAGCTATTGTTGATAGTGCTGCTATAAACATCGGGGTGCATGTGCCCCTTTGAGTCAATATTTATATATCCTTTGTAAATACCTAGTAGTGAAATTGCTGGATTACAGGGTAGTTCTATTTTTAACTTTTTGAGGAAACTTCATACTTTTTTCTATAATGACTGTACCAGTTGGAATACACATTCTTCTTAAACTCACATGGAATAGTTATCAATGTATACCACATTCTGGGCCAAACAACCAAACTTACAAATTTATAAGAATAGAGATATACAAAATATGTCCTCAAACCACATGGATTTGAGGGGTGCCTGGGTGGCTCAGTCGGTTGGACGTCCAACTTCAGCCCAGGTCATGATCACACAGCTCATGGGTTCAAGCCCCACATCAGGCTCTGTGCTGACAGCTCAGAGCCTGGAGCCTGCTTCAGATTCCGTGTCTCTCTTTCTCTCTGCCCCAACCCACTCGCATTCTGTCTCTGTCTCTCTCTCTCTCTCAAAAATAAATAAACATTAAAAAAAAATTTAAACCACATGGAAGTGAATTAGAAATCAAGAACAGAAAGAGATCTAGGAAACCCCCAAATTTGGGAGATTTAACAAAATGCTTATAAATAACAGATGAGTTCAAGAAAAATTCTCAAGAAAAATTTTAAAAGTTTTTTTAAACTAAATGAAAATAAAATTATATCTCATCAGAATTTGTGGGATGCAGTAAAAGCAGCGCATAGAGGGAAATTTATAGCATTAAGTACATACACTAGAAAAGAAGAAAATTCGAAAATCAATAACCTACTTTCCACCTTAGAAAACTAAGAAAGAATCACAAATTAAGCAAAAACAACAGGAAGAAAGGACATAACACAAAATTAGAGCAAAAATCAATGAAATTGCAAATAGGAAAACAGTGAAGAAATTCAACAAACCAAACACTGGTTCTTTGGAAAATGGAATCAAAGCAATAAACCTCCAGAAGATTAACCAAGAAAAATACAAGACATAAGTTACCAAATTCAAATATGGAAGAGAGGTCATTGTACTTATCACATGTACATTAAAAGGATAATAAAGTAATACTATAAACAATCACATGCCCAGACATTTGATAACTTAAAATGGATCAATTCCTTGTTAGACAAAAACTACCAAACTTACACAAGGAAAAATAGATAATCTAAATAGACTTATGTGTATTAAAGAAATGGATCAATAATTAATAACTTTCCAAAAGAGAAAGCACCAGCCCCAGCTTTTTGCACTGGTAAATTCTATTGAATTCTATTTAAGGAAGAAGTGATCCCAACTCTACAATCTCTTCTTAAAACTAGAAGAGAAAAAGGACACCTGGGTGGCTCAGTCAGTTAAGCATCTGACTTCAGCTCAGGTCATGATGTCCCGGTTCTTGAGTTCCAGCCCTGGGGCTGACAGCTCAAAGCCTGGAGCCTGTTTTGGATTCTGTGTCTCCGTCACTCTCTCTGCCTCTCTCTCTCTCTCAATCTCTCAAAAATAATAAACATTTAAAAACATTTTTAAAAACCTAGAAGACAAAAGAATTCCCAACTCATTTTATGAGGCCATTACTACATCAATGTCAAAATTAGACAATGACATCTCAGGAAAGAAAACCTAGAGACCAATGATATCTCATGAACATGAATGTAAATATCCCCAACAAAATATTAGCAGTTACATACTATAATATGCAAAACAATTATACACCACAATCAAGTGGAACTTACTCCACATATGGAAGGTTGGTTCTATGTTAGAAAATCAATCATTGTTATTCATCACACATCAAGAGGTTAACAAAGAAAAATCATGTAACCATATTAATTGATACAAATAAAACAAAACCCAATCCCCATTTTAATAAAATCTCTCAGCTAATTTGGAATAAATGAAACTTTGTCTGCTTGATACAGAACATCTACAAAACCCTTAAAGCTAACATCATACTTAATGGTGAAAAATTAGACACTTTTCTCCTAAGTTTTAGGATGAGGCAAGAATGTCCTATCCCACTACTTCTATTCAACATTGCATTATAAGTCTTATCTAATACAAAGGTTTTTTTTAATGAAACAAATATAAAGTACACAGATTGGGAAGGAAGAAATAAAACTGTCTTTTCCACAGATAGCAGACTGTCTGTGTTGAAAACCTTAGGTAATCTACAAATCCAAAATCCGGGAACAAATAAGCAATTATAATAAAACTGCAAGATACAAGGTCAAAGATACAAAAGCCAAGTGCTCCTATAAAGTGGTAATGAACATTTTCAATTCAAAATTTTAAAAATGTCATTTATAATAGCACCAAAAATCTATGAAATACTTAGGCATAAGTGTAACAAAATATATAAATGATCTATATGCAGAAAAGTATAATACTCTGAGTTATTTTGTAGAAATTAACAAGTTGATTGTAAAATTTATATAGAAAGACAAAAGACCTAAAATACCCAAAAGTATAATAAGAAAGAAAAGATGTAGGAAACACAAGACCCGATCTCAATGCTTATTTTAAAACCACAGTAATCAAGACAGCATAGTACTGGCTAAAGAATAGACACGTAGATCAATTAATGTAGACCCTAGAAATGCACCCAACAGAATATATTGACAGAAGAGAAATTTAATGGAGAAAAGATACTCTTTTCAACAAATGGTGCTGGAACACTTGGACATTCATACACATACACAAAAATAACCTAGACACAAAATCTACACTTTACTTAGAAATTAACTCAAAATATATCATAGAACTTTATGAAAAACCTAAAACCATAAAATGCCTAGGAAAAGAAAACGGAAAAATCTCTGTAAGCTTCAGTTTGGCAATGAGGTTTTAGATATAACACAAAAGCACAATCCATGAAAGAAAAATGTAATTTGGACTTCATTAAAAATAAAAGACTTCTGCTCTATGAAAATACTGTTAAGAGACTTTTAAAAGACAAGCCACAGACTGGGAGAAAAGATGTGCAAAACCCATATCTGATAAAGGGCTTGCATCCCAAATACTTAAAACTTAACGATAAGAAAACAAACAATCCAATTCAAAATGGACCAAAAGTCTAACCATATATCTCACCCAAGAAAGTAATACACATATGAAAAGATGCTCAACATCATTTATCATAAGTGAGTTGTAAACTGAAATACAGTATGATATCACTACACACCTATTAGAATGGCTAATTTAAAAAATCTGACAATACTAATTGCTGGGGAGGATGCGGAGCCACAGGAATTTTTATTTATTGCCCGTGGGATTGCAAAATGGTACAATCATTTTGAAAGACAGTTTGACAGTTCCTTACAAAGCAAAGCATAGATTTGCCATGTAATTCAGCTATGACATCCTTAGGCTTCTACTCAACTGATTTGGAAATCTATGTCCACACACAAAAACTTCTTGTAAAAGTTTATACCAGCTTTATCACCCCAAACTGGAAACAACCAAGAGCCCCTTTATAGGTGATATACCTAACAGGGCAAACAAACAGTGGTACGTCCATACGATGGAATTTGACTCAAAAATAAAACAGGGGCCCCTGTGTGGTTCAGAGGGTTAATCATCCGACTCTTGATTTCAGCTCAGGTCATGATCCCACCGTTCATGAGATCAAGCCCCTCCTTAGACTCTGCACTGACAGCGTAGAGCCTGCTTAGGATTCTCTCTCTCTCTCTCTCTCTCTCTCTCAGCCCCTCCCTGGCTCACACACAGCCTCTCTCTGTCTTTCTTTCAAAATAAATGAATAAACATTAAAAATAAATAAATAAATAAACAAATAAATAAAACGAACTTTCATTTTATAAATGTTATAAATGAACATCCGTACAGTTGAATATTGTTCAGAAATAAAAATAAAAGGCATAAATCTTAAATGCATATTGCTAAGAGAAAGTCAGTCTGAAAAACTCACATATTGTCTCTTCCTAAATGTATGACATTCTAGAACAGGCAAAATTATAGAGACAGTAAAAAGGTCAGTGGTTTCCTGGTGTTTGGGATCGGAGTGGTATGAATAAGTGAATTTTTTAGGATGGTAAAACCATTCACTATGATAGTATAAGAATGGATACAAGACACTACACATTTGTTGAAAACTCATAGAACTTTGCCACACAAAGAATGAACTTTAATGTATGCAAATTTTAAATCATTTTGGAGGGCAAGGGATCCCAGGATAAAATGTGGACGACAACAAAACAACCTAACTGTATTACAAAAGTATGAATACAATCTCATTAAAGGAGAAAGAGATATTGACCTAAGTAACCTTGGAAATGAATGGATTCTTTGAAACTAAAGTCAAAAAATCATTTATCTGGTTGATAACCACATTGAGGGTAAGGGTTAATAATGCTGATACTTCTGTACCTGTATACTTGAATTTAACAATTGAGTAAACAAACAATTAACTAATTCCAATTAAATTAACAATTAAGTTGGGTTGTTGGAGCTAAATGTTTCACTGTTGGAGTAGGAGTTTACACACAAGTAAGGCTAGAATTACTTATATATTACGATTAATTGAATTAGAGTTGAAGGCATCAATATGAGCTCATGTTTAACTTACTATAGACACATATGTTTGTAATATGGACATATTTATAGATATGTATATACACAAGTTAGTATATACACGTATATATTTCCCCGCTCTGTTATCTGAGAAGGCCTAGAACAACACCTCAGTAGCAATGAGCATACCTAACATCTACATGCTGATTTTAATACCTTTCTAAAATAGAAGGAACCAGCATTCCTTGGAGAGATGGCTTATTATTGGACTGGAGCAGGAAAGAGAAAATATAACAGGAAATAGAAAATATAACCCTGGAGTCTCTCGTAGTTCCAAAAAGTAAGAGAAAAACAAAAGAAAACAAAGATGGGCATATCAAAGGAACACAGGGACTAATTGCAAAAGTTCCCAATGGCCAAAGCTGGAAAATTTGACTGACCAGTAAGGTGCTTTGGCCAGTAAAATGCTCTGTGCCTTCTGAATGAATGAATAAACTAAGAGAATCTTCTAAATTACCTCCATCACTCCACTTGTCAATAAACTGCAGCTCCCCCAGCGATAGAAGAACATAACTTCCTTTCCAGTATTCATCATCACTAAAAAACAAATGCTGTTTGTATGGTCTTTGGGCACCATAAGAATCTTAGAATCGCACACAGATCTCAAGAATTCTGTAGACATGTGAAAGTGAAAAAAAAGTAAAAATTGTTTAGAAAAAAATGTTTAGCAAAACTAAACAAAAACAATCTATAGTCTGTGTCTATGACCTATTCTTAAATGGCTCTCTTCAGGATAAAGGAAGGTTATTTTAAAGCACCATGATGCAAGGTCAATGCCTGAGTCAGAATCAAAGTGTCCCTCCAGATTTTTAGGCTGGCAATTTGTCCTGCAGCCTCAATTCTCTGATGGGTCCAAGAAGTAATTGATTTTCAATTTGTCCAGCTTTTTCTTGTTATGAGGACAGGATGGGGAATTTCCAGATACCTTACATATCAAGCCTTGTCCCAGTCCATGTGAGCAGCTATAACAGAATGCTATAGACTGGATGGCTTATAAACAACAAACATTTATTTATTACAGTTTTGGAGGCTGAGAAGTCCAAGATCAAGGTGCCAGCATGGTCACACTCTCATGAGGGCCCCCAGTTCTGGTTCATAGCTGGCACCTTCTTACTGTGTCCTTGCATGGTGGAAAAGCCTAGGGATCTCTATGGAGCCTCTTGTATAAGGCATTAATCCCATTCAAGAAGGTTCCACTCTCATGATTCAAACATCTCCCAAAGCCCCACCTATGAATATCATGACTTTGGGCATTAGAATTTTAAAGTCGCCACGAAGGCAGTTTGTAGTTCTGCAATATTTATATTCTAGATCAGCAACTGGGTTAAAATGGAGTGAAAAGGAGCCTTTTATATGTAACTATATACATTAGAAATAACAGAGATGTGGTGAGACATTAACTCTACAATTTGAACTCTTGTCTAGACCAGGGTTTGTCAAAGTCTGGTCCCAGGACTAGTAGTATCAGCCTCAGCTGAAAACTTGTCAGAAATTCACATTCTTAGCCACCACCTGAGATCTACTGAATCAGAAACTCAGGAGGGTGGATCCAAAAAGTCTTCATTTTAATAAGCCCTCCAGGCGCTTCTGGTGCTATCTCAAGTTTGAAAACTACAGATCAACACTAAATTATAATTGCAGTTGTAACTGGAATACAGTTATAATTTTCTAATTAAATTGTCTGTTAGCTTTGTACCTGTTGTTAAAAGAAAATGTTACTCAATTAGTCATTATTAATGATTCTATTACCCTGGAGGTTATCTCAAGCAGTCACAAAATAAGTTCCCAAAATCATACAAGGGTTGAATGTGTGAAAACAGAATAGCAAATTTACAAGTTTTACATCTTATTAAAACTGAAGGGGAAGGTTCCCTTTTTAAGATAAAATATTTGCTAATTAAAACACTTACCAATTTATTTTTTTCTTAGACTTATCATCTTGAAATAATTTCATACTTGCAATAGTACAAACAATCTCAATATGCCCTTCTTCCAGCCACCCCCACAGCTAATACTTCACATAAGCATACTGCAATAATCATAACCAGAAAACTGAAAATACCATTAAGTCACCTACAGACCTTACTCAAGTTTCACTAACTGTTACATTAATGTCCTTCTTCAGATCCAAGCTCTAAGCAGGACTGTACACTGCATTTAGTTGCTATGTGTGTTCAGTCTCCTCTAACTCGGGACAGTTGGTCATGACCTTGAAACTTTTGAAGTGGGTATGTAGGTCAGCCAGATATTTTGCAGCATATCCATCAATTTAGGTTTGTCGGATATTTTCTTGTGATTTAACTCAAGCCCTGCATTTTTGACAAGAATAGTCCTGCAATGGAATTACGCCTCCTCAGTGCATTGTGTCAATATTGTTATGGGTGCCGTTCTCTTTATCACTTGGTTAAGGTGATGTTTTCCAGGTTTATCCATGTAAAGTTACTATTTTTTCCCTTTAAAATTAATAAGTATCTTATGGGACAAATACTTTGCAATTAGTATCTCATGATACTTTTTCCATTAATCTTAGGATCCCCTGAGGATTCTTGTCTACAATAATTATTACCATAGTTGTCACCAAATAGTCATTTTTTAATTCCATTTATTGTTCATTTATTAATTGCAATTCTACTATAACGAAGAGCTATCCCTTACCTACCTTTACTGGGTATTCAGTTATATATTTGTACTAGTATAAGCTCGTAAAAATTCATTTTATTTTATGGGTTATATTCCACCACTATCATTACCTATTTTGGTGCTCAAATGGTCCTGGTGCAGCCACCAGGAACTCCAAGTTGGTTCCGGTATCCTTTCAATGTGCTGGCATCATTGTTCGAACATTTGCTTACTTTCTGATACCACGTCTTACTCTCAGTTCATTTTGTACTTTCTCCAATCCCAACTCTTGTCACTCACTTCTCCAAAAGGCACGAGTTTGTTTTACTAGAGAATAATATTTAGGGGGTGGGGGTTGAAGAGTGTACTTATCATGATGATAAAACTAAATGAAAAAAAAATTTTGAAGAATAATATTTAGAAACTAAGATCTAGGCATGAGGTAGGCTTGTTGCCACTAAGGTGCCCTTGCTTCTAGGCCGTCTCAATGGAGAGAGGTAAGAAATATACGCACCTATGTCGTTTTCTACATCTGGCTCTATCTATGTACATATGAAATCATAATTAATACTGACATCTCCACTTCCAACCAAACACTACATGGTTCGGTCTAGCCATAACCGCTTCCTGATTTATAACTGTTGCCCATGGAAAAAAGAAGTCTGGCTCTCATTATCCACATTAACTTTCTTTTTTCTCAGTTCCAGAATACACATAGTTTCAGAATTGCTAACACATACCTCTGTAGAGAATAAATTCACAGGGGCACCTGGGTGGCTCAGTCGGTTCAGTATCCAACTTCGGCTCAGATCATGATCTCACAGTTCGTGAGTTCCAGCCTCGCGTTGGGCTCTGTGCTGACAGCTCGGAGCCTGGAGCCTGCTTCGGATTCTGCGTCTCCCTCTCTTTCTGCCCCTCCCCCACTTCCCTGTCTCTCTGTCTCTCCGTCTCTCTCTCTCTCAAAAATAAATAAACACTAAAAAAAATTTTTTAAAGAAAATAAATTTACAGTCCAGAGTTTGTGTGTACAGTGCATTTAGACAAACATATTGTAAAGTCCTTAATGTTTTTCACGTAATTACATGTTTCTGGAATTTTGTATTGCTATTTAATATATTTTGGTGAACATCTTCAGGTCCAGAAGCCCCCATTTATGTCTAAAATTTTCCACTTTTAGTGACTAGTTATATAAAATTATATAAAATTACGTGTCTTTCATATTTCATGTTATTAAAGATTTCTTTATTTTTCTGTTTTCTCTCATTTGTATTTAGAAAAGAGAACTCATTGCAATACCATATAGTAAGTTCCAAAGGACAGGGATTTTTTTTTTCTTTTTCTACCGTAGCCCCAGTGTCTGGAACAGAACTTGACTTATACTAGCCACTCAATAAAAATTGGTTGACTTGAGTATTCAAATAATCATACAAGCATTTGTATAACAATGGTAAGTCTGCCAAAATTAAGCTGTTGGTAGACAAGCAATCACCACTAGGTGACAGTATAAAACATTCATACCTTAATTAATGAACAAATTGTTCAAAGCTGGCCCATAAAAGGAAAGTTAGGGACGTCACTACGTAATACACATAGCTTGACTTACGAAAATCTGGAGGTACCTCTATAGGAAAATCATTAAATGTCAAACCTACTAAGTGCTCATCTGTGATAACAGAATGAACATTTTAAGAATAGTAGCTCTGGGGGCGCCTGGGTGGCGCAGTCAGTTAAGCATCCGACTTCAGCCAGGTCATGATCTCGCGGTCCGTGAGTTCGAGCCCCGCGTCAGGCTCTGGGCTGATGGCTCAGAGCCTGGAGCCTGTTTCTGATTCTGTGTCTCCCTCTCTCTCTGCCCCTCCCCCGTTCATGCTCTGTCTCTCTCTGTCCCAAAACTAAATAAATGTTGAAAAAAAAAATTCTTTAAAAAGAATAGTAGCTCTGTTAGAAAGAAAAAAATAAATTGGGCCTTGGAGAGCTTTGTCTTCAGTACTGACGGACAGGAGACATATAGCAGGAAAAGCGGAGAGCGAGGGAAGCTGCTGAAACCACGGGGATGGTACTAAGGTGTGCATTAACCAAGGGTGACTTAAGATTCTTACATTGAAGTTAAGTCATTGCCAAGTTCAAGAGGGAAACAACATGTAGGGAACGTTGGCACAGTTGTGTCTCTTTGTCAAGAAATGAGGAAACTGGCATGAGAACTCATCTAAAATTCACAGGGCTATTCTGATTCCAGAATCCATGCTTTTCGTTACTACTTAGCCCACCTTGCTGCTCCTAAATTCTGGGCAGTGCAGAGCCTGTTTGGGATTCTCTCTCTCCCTCTCTCTCTGCCCCTCTCCCGCTCACAGGCGGTCTCTCTTTCTCTCAAAATAAGTACATAAACTTAAAAAAAAAGAATGTTGACTGTTTTACAATTATATGAATTACTCTGCATGAGTTTTATTCTCACCTCTTAATAAAGAAGAGTTCTTCTAGCTGGTCACTGTTTCGAAGAGAAATTTAAAACACGAGAATGAAACTAAGGCATTCCTTCACCTCCGAGTGTTTCTTCTTCAGTGGAAACACAGAATCTATTTGAATACAGTGTGTTTTGAATTCTACTTTCCAGGTACTCATAGAGAAAAGAGATGACTTCACTGGTATTTGAAATGGATTTTCCTTGAAGGCTTCAAGTGTGTTATACAATCTGCGGAATTATTTAAAAAAAAAGAAGAAGAAGAGTAATGAGACACAAAAATATACTGTTTAGATGTAGTGTACTCTCTCTGAGAGTAAAATTGATCGTTTTAAGGAAGTCAATCTCTCACAAATTAAATACGACTTTAATTAAACAACTCAAAGAGTCAAAAACCAATTGTTGGGTAAGATATGAAGTAGAAATAACCAGAGTTTCATTATTTTAGGTCCTTTATTATTAACCCTCAATGTGTTTGTCTTCACTACGCTTTTCAATTATCATTAAAGTCATTTCTATTTCTGAAGTGATTATTTACTTGGAATTTAAAATATTTGAATTTTATACTTTTAGCAGAGAACTTAGTATTTTTATCTAACAACAGCTATAACCATGTAGTAGAGGAATACCTAAAGACACAAATTATTAGGAAAATTTCTAAGTATAATTTCTAATTAATCTTTCTCATTATTCTTCCATTAATTGCTGTGTTTTTAATAATTACACATCCCTCTTAGTAGGAAATTGAGAAAAAATATATGGCAAAGACTTTTGTGGGAAAAAATATTCCAAACTGGAATAATATTATCTGTTTATAATAAATGGAAGTCAATTTCTGTCTAAATAAATATAAGTATGTTAAATATTATATAATTTTAAATAATATGTAAAAAGAATAACAGATGTACTAACAAATAAAATGTGATAAATGGAAACATGTAGTTATTGAAAGATTGATGTTAACTATATTAATTATAAACACATGCTTTGACATATATCATGTACTCCACAATATAGTTATAACACATTTCAATAAACTAGAGTCTACATTATGAAAACATTAACTTTATTTTTTTTAAAGCTAAATTCATACACTGATTTTTAACAACTTATTTTCTGGAGGACACAGCAAATAACTAAGATAATTGGATGAATTGGGGCATCTGGTGGCTCACTCAGTTAAGTATTCAACTTCAGCTCAGGTCATGATCTTGTGATCTGTGAGTTCGAGCCCCACGTCGGGCTCTGTGCTGACAGCTTGGAGCCTGGAGCCTGCTTCCGATTCTGTGCCTCCCTCTCTCCCTGCCCCTCCCCATTCGTGCTCTGTTTCTCTCTCTCGCTCTCTCTCTCTAGAAAATAAATAAGCATTAAAAAATGTAAAACTAAAAAAAAATAATTGGATGAATTATAAAACTAGACCATTTATCAATAATAATTAAAAATAAAATTATACTCCTCTATAATGTGCTATGAGTTTATCTTAAAGTAAGCAGAAAAACTGTCCACAGTACTGAACAACTGAAAAGTCTGGATTAAAAACATTTTTTTCTAAAGCTGAAATTTGCTATAATCAATGTTTTGATTGAAGAATAGTTCAAATTTGCCATGTGTCTATAAGTATTTGTAGCTATATATGTATATATGTTTGTGTGTATATATATACATGTATATATACATGCATTCTGAATCATTTGAAAGTAAGCTGCAGGCATCATGACACTTTATCATCAAATATTTATGCATGCATCTGCTAAGAATAAGAAGTTGCTTCTACATTTTCACAACACTGTGATGGCTAATTTTAAGTATTAACTTGACTGGGCCATAATACCCAGATATTTGGTCAAACATTATGGATGTTTCTATAAGGGTGTTTTGGGATGAGATTTATATTTAAATCAGCAGACCTCAATGGGTAAAATGGGTGAAGCAGGTCAAACAGGAAAAAAGAAAAAAAAAGCAGTTCTAAGAGCAATGGAGATAAAGCACAGAATGGATTAAGCAACGCAAGATTCAAATAATAGGGGCACCTGGTGGCTCAGTCTGTTAAGTGTCTGACTTCAGCTCAAGTCATGATCTCATGGTTCGTGGGTTCAAGCCCCGCGTTGGGCTCTCTGCTGACAGCTCAGAGCCTGGAACCTGCTTCGGATTCTGTGTCTCCCCCTCTCTCTGCCCTCTGTCTCTGTCTCTCTCTCAAAAAAAAAAAAAAAAAAATCTTAAAAAAAAAAAAAAGAACAGTCACATAATAAAATAGAAGACAAAATTTGCTGGATGGATTTTAATAAGTGATGTCAACAGGATATGTATCCTGGTGGCAAAGCAGTGTCTACAAGGGCTGAAATAGATTTGCTAAGCCAACATCAGCCTGCAGGGTTCCACTCTCGTGTTCCTTCCTCCTTCCATATTCTCTGCCCCTATCTTCTTCTGGGGAACACTTTACTAAGAATGAACCAACAGTAGCAATCTTCATAATCATGTCTATAGAATAGCAGAAACTATGTTTGTATCTTGTGAATTTATCAATGCTTCCATTTGCTAAAATGTTATTTCAGTAAGAACACCGAAACAAACATGTTGAACTTTTACACTTCAAAAATGCAGCTCTTTACATTTGGTGCTAAGTGTGATTTCTCTCTCCTTATGCTTAAGGCACGTCTCACATTGTGCTCTCAGTGTCAGTAAAAATTCAAAAACAAACAAACAAAAAAGTAAACCGCCAATACCCAATGTGTCTTTCCCTAACACAACTGTGTTTTCAACATGTCTTGCTGACACCCGGTGCCCACAGGCATGCATGTCTGTGTGTGTGCACGCATGCATTTGATGCCCACAAGGTATGTATATTTGAGCTCAGGTTCCTACATTGCACAGCCTAGCTTCCAATAATAGTTACAGTGTTTCAGTCTGTTTGGGCTGCTTATAACAAATTACTAAAGAGCGGGTATCTTATAAGCAGCAGAAACGTACAGTTTTGGAGTCTGGAAGTCTGAGATGAGGGTGTCAGCGTGGCTGCATGAGGTCTCTCTTCCAGGTCACAGATTGCTGTCTTCTGACTGTGCTTCATGAGGGAAAAAGAGAGAGTTCTCTGGAGACCCTTTTATAAGGACACTATTCCCATTCATGAGGATTCCACCTAGGGTTTATGACCGAAATCATCTCCCAAAGTTTCTCCCATCCTTATCATTAAAAAAAAAAAAAAGTCAATTGGGGCGCCTGGGTGGCTCAGTCAGCTGAGCATCCGACTCTTGATTTCAGCTCAGGTCAAGATCTCAGAGTCCTGGCATGGAGCCTCACTGTTAGGCCTCATGCTGAGTATGGAACCTGCTTAAGATTCTGTCTCTCTCCCTCTGCGCCTATGCATGCGCACTCTCTCTTCCTCTCTCTCTACAATAGATTCCAAATAAAGTAGATTCCCCTCCATAATGTGGGTGGACCTCATCCAATCAGCGGAAGGCCTGAATAGAACAAAAGGCTGGGGGGGGTGCCTGGGTGGCTCAGTTGGTTAAGCCTCTGACTTCAGCTCAGATCTCCCCATTCCTGGGTTCAAGCCTTGCATCAGGCTCCATGCTATCAGTGTGGAGCTTGCTTGGGATTTTCTCTCCCCCTCTTTCTCTCCCCCTCCCCCACTCGTGTTTTCTCTCTCAAAATAAATAAATAAACTTAAAAGAAAAAAAAGGAAGAACAAAAGGGTGGCCTCCCGGAACAAGAAGAGTTCTGCCAGTGGATGGCCTTTGAACTTGAACTGCAACCCCAGCTCTTTCTGGTTTTCTCTTGGACTCAAACTGCAACTCTTTTCTGAGTCTTGAGTCTGCTTTTGTGCTCACTGGGCACCCACAATGGCATGCACCAATTTCTTAAAATAAATCTCGTTCTTTATGTATACACATCCTATTGGTTCTTTTTCTCTGTAGAGCTCTAATACAAACATTTTCATATTTAAAATTTTTCATATTTTAAAAATTTCTTTTCAAAATTTCCCCAAAATTCTCCAAAATATAATTTTAGGTTTTTTTTTTAACTTTGATTCAAAGTCCATGCTTCCTACTTTGCTTTTTCCTATGTCATCTGACATTTTGAAGAGACTTGGGTAAACAAGGCCCCACATTCTGGGATCTAGATTTTTTTTCACTGTGTCATTGTTTTTGTTTTTCTAACCGTATGTATTTCCTACAATCAGGAAATTCAATGTCAGGCTTGATTTGACTCAGGTGTAGCACTTAGGGCAAGAATACTTGCTGGGTCCTGTAGCACCGCATCAGGAGATATACAATGTCTCACGATCCACTATTAGCAAGACTTCATCACGTGGTAACTTCCAGATATCTCCAGGGTAAAGGTATTTTTTTTCCCTGCCCCATGAAATACCAAGTGATTTTTTTCGGGGTGGGGATGATACTTTGGTCTCAATGAATATCCTGTTCTTCAACAACATTTCCTCTAATGATTCTATCCTCCAGCAATGATCCCTTTCTGAATTATTTTGCTCGGGGTTACAAAATGGACATTTTCTAATTCTATCATTCCCTCTCCTTTTCTAACTGGCAGCTTTCAACTTCTGTTTAAAGAAAGAGTTTTATCTCATTATCATGGACTGAACACACTTTCTCCAAGAGTTATGCTAAATGCTTAACTTTGCCTTTAATTAATTTTGATGATAAGGGGTATAATAATCTCTTCATTGGTAGCCTATCTCTCACTGACACTGCAATGAATTAATAGATTTTTATATATTCAGTGGTTACAGTCAATTATATTCATTATTCTTTTTGATGCTCAAATTGTTCTGAAACCGATTCCTGGGTCCTCGTGACATGTCCCCATTCTTGGAGAGCTTGCTTATTCTTGACACGAGATGCATCAGGCTCACTATGTACTTTCACTGAGCCAAGGTTTGAGTATCCAGTTCTCCAAAATAATATTTAGAAACCACAATCTGGTCACAAGTGTGCTTACTGGATTTTTAAAAACGAGGTTTAAATGCACGGCCAAGCTGGCATGCACATAGGTGTTTTTGAAGTCATCTAGACAGGTAAGGTTGACATATAGCTTGGACTTTAATGAGCCACAGCACAGAGAACAATCAAAATTACCATTCAGGGAGTACTCAGTAGAAGATGTTAAATTTAATGCAAACAACTCTTTCCACCCCCTCTCCAGTTGACCTGAAAACAAAACACACAAACAACAACAACAATATATATATATACATATGTATATGTATATATATATATATATACACAAACATACACATACACACATATATATATACATATGTATATGTATATATATGTAAATAAAACGTGGTTATTTATATATAACTATACATAATATTAAATAATGTGTATATATATATTCTACATTTGGAAAGTTTATTTCCAATACTAGCTCCATAATCTTTCTTTTTTAATTTATTTTTTTAAATTTACATCCAAGTTAGTTAGCATATAGTGCAACAATGATTTCAGGAGTAGATTCCTTAATGCCCCTTACCTATTTAGCCAATCCCCCCTCCAGTAACCCTCTGTTTGTTCTCTCTATTTAAGAGTCTCTTGTTTTGTCCCCCTCCCTGTTTTTATATCATTTTTGCTTCCCTTCCCTTATGTTCACTCATATGAGTGAAGTCATATGGTATTTGTCTTTCTCTGACTAATTTCACTTAGCATAATACTCTCTAGTTCCATCCATGTAGTTGGAAATGGCAAGATTTCATTGTATTTTTAATGTCGAGTAATACTCCATTGTATATATATACCACATCTTCTTTATCCATTCATCCATCAATGGACATTTGGGCTCATTCCATACTTTGGCTATTGTTGATAGTGCTGCTATAAACATTGGCAGGCATGTGCCCCTTCGAAACAGCACACCTTTATCCCTTGGATATATACCTAGTAGTGAAATTGCTGGGTCATAGAGTAGTTCTATTTTTAATTTTTTGAGGAACCTCCACACTATTTTCCAGGGTGGCTGCACCAGTTTGCATTCCCACCTACAGTGCAAAAGAGATCCTCTCTCTCCTTATCCTCATCAACATCTGTCATTGCCTGAGTTGTTAATGTTAGCCATTCTGACAGGTGTGAGGTGGTATCTCATTGTGGTTTTGATTTGTATATCCCTGATGATGAGTGATGTTGAGCATTTTTTCATGTGTTGGTTGGCCATCTGGATGTCTTCTTTGGAGAAGTGTTTGTTCATGTCTTTTGCCTATTTCTTCACTGGATTATTTGTTCTTTGGGTGTTCAGTTTGATAAGTTTTTTATAGATTTTATCTGATATATATATCTGATATACAACCCTTTATCTGATATATCGTTTGCAAATATCTTCTCCCATTTTGTTGGTTGCTTTTAGATTTGTTGATTGTTTCCTTCACTGTGCAGAAGCTTTTTATTTTGATGAGGTCCCAGTAGTTCATTTTTGCTTTTGTTTCCCTTGCCTTTGGAGACGTGTTGAGTAAGAAGTTGCTTTGACCAACATCAAAGAGGTTTTTGCCTGCTTTCTCCTAGAGCATTTTGATGGCTTCCTGTCTTACATTTAGGTCTTTCATCCATTTTGAGTTTATTTTTGTGTATGGTGTATGAAAATGGTCCAGGTTCATTCTTCTGCATGTCGCCGTCCAGTTTTCCCAGCACCACTTGCTGAAGAGACTGTCTTTATTCCATTGGATATTCTTTCTTGCTTTGTCCAAGATTAATTGGCCATATGATTGTGGGTCCATTTCTGGGTTCTCTATTCTGTTCCATTGATCTGAGTGTCTGTTTTTGTGCCATCCATAATCTTTCTAATACTAAGCTTGGTTGTGCTTGATTATTCTCTTATTCAGTGCATTGGCTGATTTCTTTTGTATCACAATTAAAATTTTAATTTTCAGAAACTCTTATTCTCTGGTGGTTCCTTTTTAAAAAATAGTCTTCTTTTGTTTTATGGATGTATATCCTCTTAAACTTCTCTGAGGAAACTAATTGGGATATTTTAATTTTTGTTCTGGTTCCTAAATATTTCTGTTTCCTATAAGGTTAATTTTTTGGTTTATTCATTTTGATTTTTGCCATGGATGCTATTGGTTTTCCTCTAATATGTGCTGACTCTTAGAAGTAGATTTGTATTTATTGAATAAAGGGTTAAGATGATTAATAGAAGTAGTGTGTTATGTTTTTCTGACCAACCCTCCATCATGAGGGGTGTTTTTATGGGGAGAAGAGCTATGTTTATGTGGATAGGATATGTCAGTACATACTTCTCCATAGGTTATTGAACATGGAACAATCTAGCTGTCTGGGGAACTAAATAATTAGACAAAGTAAAGAGGGCTTTATCATGGGATTAGTGTATATGGCTCCCAAGTGGAGCTGCTTCTCCTTGCCCCCTTTTACTTCACGGTCTGTGGGTTCAAGCCCCATGTCAGGCTCCAAGCTGATGGTGTGGGGCCTGTTTGGGATTCTCTCTCTCCCTCTCTCTCTGTCCCTCCCCTGCTCTCTCTCTCGCTCTCTCTCTCCCTCTCAATATAAATAAATAAACTTTAAAAAATGTAATATCAAGAACTAGAATAATAGTTTTAAAATAAACGAATATAATGTTTAATACCAAAATGAACTACAAAACAAAAACTGTTTTTAAAATATTTAATTTTAGAGAAAAAAAACTGAGCAAGGCAGTAGAGATCTCTCATTTTGAGACATTAATTTTCAAGATGACATCTTTTTCAGAAAGATCAAATTATTTTACTTTGGGGCGGGCATGTGGTGCCCTTATGGCACATTGTATGCAATACATGTTTAGTTGTTATTCCACTTATAAATATTTAATAAGTATTATGAAAACAAAGATTTTTGTCATACTTTGTGTCTAATTTGTATCATATTTTAGACTAATTCTTATGTTTGTTTTTAGCACAGCATAATATAACTTCAAAGTCCATAGAATGGTCATAGGCTCCTAACTTGAATGTGGAAAACATCCTTTACAAGTGATATTTTTTCTCCAATTGCATTGTTTTGCTGAAGAACTTTAACATTCAAGCAACAAGTTTGTGATGCATATTAACAGTTTGGATCTGTCACTGGACAGGCAGCATAATTTGATTTGAAATAGCACATAGGTATGTATGGACATAGTCCACTCACATACATGCTGGAATCATCTCATTAAATATTGAAATAGCGGGCATGCCTGGGTGGCTCAGTTCGTTGAGAATCCAACTTTGGCTCAAGTCAGGATCGCGCAGTTCGTGGGTTCGAGCCCCATGTTGGGCTCTGTGCTGACAGCTCAGAGCCTGGAGCCTGCTTCGGATTCTGGGTCTCCCTCTTGGCCCCTCTCCAACTCGTGCTCTGTCTCTCTCTCTCTCTCAAAAATAAATAAACATTAAAAAAAATTAAAAAAATATATATAGAGAGAGAAATAGTAAGACATATGTCAAAGCAGGCAGAAAGAATAAAAGATGTAAGAAGATGTAAACTCTTTGGGTACCTGTAATGTTCTGATCTCTCATGAGCATATGCTCTCATGAGCATATATGGAAGGATAAAATAAAGTCTTCTATCCTCAGATGCTGAAAGAGGAACAGATTCCAGCTGCCACCGGGGGAGACAGCTGACTACTTAGCCAGAGATGCCTTAGGAGTTGGCCAAAATAGGCAATGAGCACTAAGCTGCACTTCCAGTAAAAGGAAAAAGCAATTTATATGGTCATTCCAGTAGAGAGTTTTTTATTGAAATACCTCTATAAATGAAAAGTCAGAATTGTCAAGTCCATGCTGTGATATGATATGGAAGATTAAATAGAAGAAAAGTTTTACAATGTAGAACAAAATGCACACGGGCATATACATAACTGTTTGCCAACATAGGACTGTAAGCCAATGGAAATCTTATCTTAGTGTTACCATTTATTACTGAATATTTTTAATAGTTACCATCGGTGAATAAATGAGAAAGCTGTTCATCTTTTGAAGCTATATTACTTTGATGATGGAAAAGGGCATTAGCTAATCTATATTCACAGGACAGTTACAAGGTCCCAAATGTGTCTACATATGTAGACACAGAAGGAATGATCCATTTAAAAGAGAAATGTGGCACAAGGTTAAATCTGGTGACCCTATTACCAACATGTACACCCTTTTGTGCATATATCTTTACAGAGAAAAAGAACAAAGATAGATAGATATACACAGATATGCCTTTACACTACATTGTTTGATTTGATCCATTTAATAACCCTGGAAGATAAAAAGAATGAAGTATAGCTATGGAGATATATAGACACTGATACTGTTATGATATAGCTATTCAATAGCCCTGAAAGATAAATTGCACTAAAGTTGAGTGTTTCCATGTCACAGTTGAAGAAACTAAGAGAGAAATTAATCAAATGGTTTGCCCAAAGTCCTGCACCTAGTGGCGGTATGAGGCATGGAGTCAGGTCATCATATTCAGTGTCGTTCTGCCGTGTATTTTACCTTATACTTCAAAAAGCACAGATAGCTGCTGCTTCGTGTTCATTTACAGAATATGGCTAATTGTCTGCCATTCAAGCAATATCAGCCTTGATTACAATTCCCATACTGCAGAATAATTACCTCATAGATACCCATGTCTTAGTCCCTAGCACCTATGAATATGTTAAGGTTACATGACAAAGGGAAGTTAAGGTTGCTAATCAGCTGACTTCAAAATTGAGAATTCATCTTGAAATGACGTAAAATTGAGAGATTTTCTGGATGAGCCCAGGGAAATCACAAGAATCCTTAAAAATGAAGAGGAAGACAGAAAAAGACAATCAAAGAGAGATGTAACTGTGGAAGAATGGATAGAGAGAGATGAGATACTGCTGAAGAGGATGGAAGGGAGCCACAAGCCAAGGAATGTGGGCAACCTCTAGAAGCTGGAAAATGCAAGGAAACAGATTCTTTCCTAGAACCTCCAGAAATGAACACAGCCCTGCCAACACCTTGATTTTAGCCCAGTGAGACACATATTGGACTTCAGCTACCGAACTATAAGATACATTTGTGTTGTTTAAGCTGCTGTTTATGGTAATTTGTTATAGCAGCAGTAGAAGACTTAGACACATGCTTTAATGACTTACAAAAGCAAACACCATTTCTTGCTTAAGTTACCTGAGATGGGCAAGTCAGCTGTGGCTCCAACAAGTTCTGCTTTGTTCTGCCTTGTGACTCTCCTCATTTTGGAACCTAGTTTGTAGAAGTAACTACTGTCTGAGTCATGTTCTTCTCAAGTAAAGGTGGGCACGAAAGATATAAAACCAATACTAAACAAGCAGATTTTGCTCAGGTGTGGAATATGCCACACCTGCTCACATTCCACTGGCCAAAGCAGATCACGTGACCAAATGGAAACTAATGGAAGGAGAAGTACATGGCAAAAAGGAAAGGGAAATGCAACCGATAAGTGTATAATACAGTGTGTCACAGATATGAAGAATAATATAGTTAGACTATGAGATGCTAAATTTTCCTAAGCTAAATTTCCTAAGCATCTTTTCCTAAGCTAAATTAACTACCCCTGGGAAAGTTAAAGTAATGCGTTCTTATGACTATTTTCCATGGTTGCTCAAAGAGACAGAGTACGCCTGTTCTTGAAGGAAAAACAGTATGGATGCATCACTAGCTACACATGCCTTTTCGTCTCCAGTTTCAGGATTAAAGTAAACCTACACGATGTAGACATTATTATACACTTACAACTTTCTTCCCTTCTACATCGTTTTCACTCAATACGTATTCCCATGCCAGGCACTCTTCCAAATACTGGGGATGGAAGTATTTTGCTACAAAGAAGAATGAAACAAAGAATGGGGAAGCTCGTGAGGTTGATCCAAGCCAATGTTGCAAAATAAATTAAATATAGTTTTACTTTTGAAACTAGCTTCATGGTTTGCATATTCATTTTCCTGACAGTGCCTCCAACTAATCTCCAACTAATCTCTAACGTCAGGAACTCATGCTACACCATGTCTGTCTTTCAAGGCCCATGACACTGCCCCACCCTACCCAGTCCTCTCTGGCTGACATGCTGTGCTAGCGAATGTCTCCTTCTTTTTGCTGTCAAAACCAACCTGTCCTTTGTCCAAGTTAGGAGGGCTTCCGGAAGAATTATGAATTCTTCTTAGTTTGTCCTTTCTTTAATCCCCTCTCCACCATGCTGCACACTCATCAGTACTCATTCCTGGCAGCATGGACTCTTACAGATTCAGACCTATCTAACTAAAAAGGCAAACGTGTTTCTTGAGAAGGATACTACTTAACCTCCACTAACAAGTCCACTCAGTAGACATTTATTAAGCTTGCATTCCATCGGAGGTAGTGTGAAAGCGGTGGGGATACAACGTAGAAGAAAATGCACTTCCTGACCCTGGGCATCTCACATCCTTAGAGGGGACACACCTACGTGAACAAACACAGAGTGCTGTTGGGCTGATCCATGGCTGCTTTGCCTTCTGATGCGTGCTTCGACCTTGCCCTGTTCTCTCCAGGAACACAGGCAGCCAAGACCTGCAGGATGTCTGGGTGCTAAGTGAGCTGGCTTTCTGCTAGATTCGGCCAAAGGTAGGTGCTGGTTAAAGATTGGGGAGCATTTAAAAAAGATGAAAAAATTAAATGAAATTTAAATGAAAACTGAGGCATGGAGAATGAATAACTTGCTACACCTATAGTTAGGTGGCAGACATTGTATTACAAACCTGAACTAATCAATAAAGAGTTCTCTTTCCATGGGGTGCCTGGGTGGCTCAGTTGGCTGAGCACCCGACTTCAGCTCAGGTCATGATTGCATGGTCTGTGGGTTTGAGCCCCACACCGGGCTCTTTGCCGACAGCTCAGAGCCTGGAGCCTGCTTCAGATTCTGTGTCTCCCTCTCTCTCTGTCCCTCCCCCATTTGCACTCTTTGTCTCTCAATAATAAATAAATATCTAAAAAAAAAGAGTTCTCTTTCCCAATATCCTATATTGAACACCGTAATCTAATACCAGCCATTGCCACTTAATAGATCTGTGAGAAAGTGGAACAGGGAGAGATGTCAGATACCTTCTCAAGGGATGTCCAGTCATAGAAAAGCTCTAGAACACGAGGGAAGCAACAGAGAACACATCTATATGAGATTTCCCATGCAATGTCCTAAAGCAGTCAAAGAATAAGACTGAAGAGGGGAATTCAGGTAGGAGCAGCAATAGGAAAGAAGGAGTAAGCTAGAAGGAAGTGGCAAATAGAAGGTCCTTAGGGCTTATTCTGGGTGAAGGCAAATAAGAGGAAAGGAAGACAGATAAGAGGAAAGCACAAAAGAGGGGCACTGTACTGTGCTCACAAGGGGCTTCCTGAAATGGGATTCTCTACCAGCTTCAGGTCCCAGGGAGAGACCTTTGGAGCAGATCTACACATGCTTCCTTTCATGGCTTTCATGGCTTTCTGCTCACCACCAACTCAAGGGTGCGAATCAGTTGCAGGACAGGCACTTTCTTCTGAACTCACATGTGCCAACAGCCCTCACTGTCAGTGACAAGCCAACCAAATAAAGTGAAGGCATTTCGTGGGGTTACACAGAAACTGCAAACAGACAACTAAGTCTTTGTCTTCTTAGGTTATGTAGGCATTATCTATGGAGGAAGAACAACAAATTAAACACTCATAGAATTATAAGTGCACATCTATTGATATAATATTGTATTATTGTAGTACCCTGCTGTGTTCCCATAGCCTTGCTTCTGTTTTCCTGGGCATTCGTTCTCCTGTCCACGCTTCCCCTTGATCAAGGATGTTGGAAACGGGGAGGGCCATAGAAAATAGGTAGTATCTGGATCAATGCAGTTCCAGCTGATTAACGTGTAATTAAAACAGGAAAGGAAGAAAAACTGTACACATTTATGTATCTACATAAAATGCAGCCATGGGAGGTCCAATAGCCCTGTATTCATTTGACGGTGAATTCTACAAAAACCCAAGTCCGTAAATGTATCAAAATATGAATAAGTGCAATGTATCAAGACATGAAGTCCTGGCTGGGCACTGTAATTCTTTGAGGGAGGAGGGTTAATCTGCACAAAACAAGCTTAAGCATTATGCTTAGCCTCCTGGCTGGGCGCTTAGGCAGAGCCGGCCAAATGCTGAAGAACCTCTTTTCTCCCTCACCCAGAGGTTGTTCCCATGGAGAACAAAGGAAAGCACAGGACGAGTGGACACAGATGGCTGTCCACTACCGCTGCCTCTCCTGGCTGTTACATCAGTAGCTGTAACAGGCTGTAACAAGGAGTCCAGAAAAACCATTCGTCCAGCTGATTTTCAGCACCTACGTGGGCCAAATAATGTGCCAGGCGTTCGCGATGTACTGGGGAGCCAGTTAGGTATGGTTCTAGTCTAGAGACCGAAGAGGAAACTGAAATTTACAGAAATCATAGTTTATAACTTGCCCGAAGTCACACGGCTTAGCTTTTGTATGTCCTTCCAAACTTATTCCCTCAACCACTATCTTCCACTGCGACTTCCTTCCCTTTTTCGTTCGGTAATCTTCTCTTTCCGATTTCAGGGTAACAATTTGTATGGGGCAGTCCATCCCGTTACTTCATGAATGTCTCTTGAAATATGAATTGGAGGGCCTCTGGAATTGTATCCGGGTGCAATTTTGTCTTATCTGCTGAGCAGCATGGGGCTGGGTCTGCCAAACCCTGGCTTGACTGAATTAATCAGCCCGAGGCTCTCCCAGGGAAGCCAGAAATTCTGCAGTGACTTTCCCCATACAGATGGCCCCTTAGTCAGCTCTGAGAATGCAGAGGGAAGTCTGGCTTGGCGTTTCAGCAGCAGACTGGGTGGACAAAGGCTTGGGTGGACACAGATGCCCAAGCAATTGTATTGAGTCTATTTCCTGTCATTTAAACCCAGTGTCATTTATTATTCAACTCAGAGTGTATTTTAGAGATTCAATTTGTAGGGTATATGACACACATAGTAAATTGGGATGTATTATCTCAGTTCATTTGCTGGAGGACAGGTGTTCACATCACAAGAACCAACAGCCCCATCGACAGTAATTGGCGCCTTGGCTGGCAGACTGAGCCTAGAGGGCAAGGACTAAAAGTGCATGAAGAATGAACTAATAATCATTTCCACATGCGGCATAGTGCGTTTTACTTGAGGCTCTCCAAGCGCATTTTAGGCATTCATTCACTCTCACTACAACACTGCCTGAGCTTGCTCTCGCTCTCCGGCTATAGCCAGGAAAACAAAAGCAAAGAATGGAAGACTCACGCACAGGGGAACAACACTGGCAGGATGGGGATTAAAAACTCGGGAGGCTTGAATCCTCATTCTCTCTCCTTGGAATCTCACCACTTCCATTTCCCTCTCATTTATTATTTAATGTGTTAGCCAGGATATTATTAAGGAACCTAGACTGGCGAATCCAATTTTGTCGAGGTTAATTAATTTCAAAATGTGCACAAGTCTGCATGCTGCACAAAATCACTCTCCATACAAATTAAACACTGAAAATTATATACATGTACGGGTCCCATAACAGTTACCATGTGTGTCAAACGTATGTAGCCTGCAAACAACGATCACGACAAGCCACTGAACACGCTTTCAGTAACACACACAGATTGGATGGTTAACTTTTTCTCTGTGACCAGAGGGCAGGCAACCTGCGTAGGTGGTAAAGATCTGTGTGAAACGGAGAAACTCCAGAGCCTAGGTATTATCTTAACTACATAGCTAATGTCATTTCAGAATACTCTGCATGCTAAATTCACTTAAAAATATGAAATTAGAAAACCGTGTCCTTTTGGGTTTTGTTAATAATGAGCAGGGAGAAAAATGGAACGTTTGCCCTCGAGCTCAGGTGAAAAGACATAATTAAAAATACTGCCCTGGAAAAAGGATGTCTGCTTCCCAGGTGGCATTTGACTTCTGCATACTTACAAATAGCCCTCTCTTACAAAACCAACATCCTCAATTAAGCTCCGTCCATTTATAACAGATGCAGTTTTCTTCATTGTCGGTTGAGAAATTCCAAAGGGTAAGTTGAGTAAGTGGAAAAAGAGATTGACCACCATCTTCTCTTTTCAAGGATAAAGCATGGAAGCTTGAGATAATGGAAGAGTCTCTGACCTTTAGGAAGTTGAATTTGACCAATAACATGACGAAGGTGTACAAAGTCATGACCCACAGCCAGGAAGGCAGAACACAAGACAACATCGGGGTGCCCCAGCACACCCCACACAGAATGGAGACCGTGGGTTCAGCAGGTAGTGTATTTGGGAACGATAACAGGCTTTTTCTATTAAGTCCAATTTATCTCGTTAACTGACCCAGCCTAAGCACATAAACAGATATCAGATCACCTAAAATTCTTCACACAGGGGAAGTAATTGTCAGCTTTTGTTTGACAACAAATACCAGAATATAATAAATGATCTCTGCCATCAGGATGTTTTCAATATGATTTTCGTTTTAATCTGAAATGAAAGTGGAAAGAAGGAGAAAGGACCATGGCACCACAATGTGGGGAGAAAAAGTCTCAAAAAGCTAAGGTAATTGGTCCAATCAGTCCAAGTAGAGAGATGTGACTATAAGGACCATGGGTTTCCAATTTCCTACAAGTTCTTGGATTGCATACCATTGAGAGGTGTGACCACCCTGTGTAATGGTTCCCTAGCTTAATAGGGTGAAGATTCACTTTCACAGTAAGGTACCATCTGTAGTCCTGGGACCAGATTGTCAATAGGAACAAAAAAAGAGTCAAGCCAGAAACTCTGTTTCTTTAGCCTCATGCTCTGTTCTAGCGACTAAACCCTTGCTTTGCTCCAGAGACATAGTTCCTAGTACTGTATCCCATCGACAGTGACTGCCTACTGCTTTTTTTGATGTCTCAGGTCTACCCTTGAGATTCTGTGTTCCTACTTTTCTTACTGCCTTGCCCTGTCCCCTGCCAGGACCTGCCTGGTTCCTAGATGGTGGCCTCTCTCTGGTCACCATGATCTCTGGCTCCATCCCTCCTGTCAGCACGCGCGGTTGTCACGGGGAAGCCAATTCCTCTACACAAGAAAGAGGAGCCATTGAGAATATCAAAGCAAAGAGCAGGGACGAATCAGTTTATCATACCGTGTTATCGCTGATACTTATTTCTGAAGTTTTGTCCACCTGGTGTTTGCCTCCATCCCACTTCTCCGTGCTTGGGACAAAAGTGATCATTGAATTCACCCCTTGGCTACATGTGGTTTTTCATTGGTCCCTTCTCTTCCATTGAAGGACACGTTTGTCTTCTACTCATTAATTCAGCTGGTGTGGATTTGCAAGCAAATGTTCACTGGAAGAAATTTAAATGATTGTGACCTTAAACTCAAGAGAACAAAACCCCTAGTCATTTAAGGAATTTTAACATAGTTAGTGTGCTAAGTGCTTGTTAGATTATCTGAGGACCAGTCACGTCTTTATTCACTCTAACATTAACACATGTCAAACAGATTTTGACGATTTCTATTTCCATTAACAACAGAAGATTGCCTGTTATGTGCTTGTAACATCTAGAACGGTGCCTGACACATAAAAAGCCCTCAATACATACTCGCTGTATGAATAAATTAGGTATATGAAAAGTATTTGTAGAGCAGATTTCTTCCCTTCTCAACTGTGTCTTTTCTTTTTGTAACTTCCCTGCAATATGAGCCAGAGATTTCCATACAAAGGTTGATGAATAAGAGACCCAATAACACCAGTTATTAAATATGCCTGTATGAGGGGTGCTTGGGTGGCTTAATCAGTTAAGCATCTGACTCTTGATTGTGGCTCAGGTCATGATCTCATGGTTTGTGAGTGCAAGCCCCGTGTGGGGCTCTGCGCTGACAGCACAGAACCTGCTTGGGATCCTCTTTCTCCCTCTCTCTCTACACCTCCCCCTTCTGTCTCTCTTTCTCTCTCTTTCTCTCTCAGACATAAACTTTATGATTTCACTTACGTGTGGAATTTGAGAAACACAACAGATGAACATAGGGGAAGGGAAGGAAAAATAAGATAAAAACAGAAGGAGGCAAACCATAAGAGATTCTTAAATACAGAGAACAAACTGAGGGTTGCTGGACGGGAGGTGGGGGGGGGGGTGGGAGAGACGGGATAAATGGGTGATGAGCACAGGGTGTCCTATGTAAGAGATAAATCACTGGGCTCTACTCCTGAAGCCAAGACGACACTGTATGTTAACTCATTTGAATTTAAATTAAAAAAAAAAAGAAAAAAAATTAAAAAAATAAATTTTTAAAATATATGTGTATGATATGATCTCAAATGTGTCTAAACACACATATGTAAGCATAAAAAACATTGTAGTGGAGAACTCAGCACAGTAGGAATAGTAGTTATCCCTGTGTTGTATGTTTTTCCTGTTTTGATTTTTTCTAAAATTAATACGGATAACTGATTCATATTACAAACATCACTGCAGTCATAATAAAAGAAATTTAAACAATACCAAGGTTATTTAAATATTGGTTTTATTTTTATCCCGAATCCTATTCCCCAAAGCTCAATATCACTAACTCTTTGATATGAACACACACAAATAATATATAAAATGGCATAATCATACTATATATACCATATTGTATCCTGTTTTTTCATTCAATGATATGGTGTGTGTGTAAATGTAGGTATGTATGTATGGGTATGTGTGTATGATATACACCAGGTATATAAATATACCTTACCTTATTTTTTTAACAGCTGCTAATTATGTCATTGAATTGATGTGCCTTAATTTATTTAGTTAATAATTTTTGGTGAATGATTAGGCTATTTTCAACTTTATGTCTGTGAAAAAGTTCACACTTGTTCAATTATTTTTTATATTAAATTTCTGTGAACATATTTATAATACCAAAGATCTAAACAGAGTTAAAGATTTTGATGAATTTTGTCAGACAGCTTTGCAAAAATGCATATCAATGTGCATTCCAATTACGTGTAGGATTTTTGCTTCCCTAAAACACTTACTAAAATCAAGCATTTATAAAACACATTAATCTTTCTTCATCTGATAATTGAAAACACCTAATTGCTATTTGAATTTGCAATTCTTGGTTATTATTAGTGTTACATATCTTTTCATTTTTATTGGATCTTTGTTTTATTATGAATTATGGTTTATGCCCTTTGTCATTTTTCTTCAGAGGTATTTTCCCCTTTTATTTATTTACTTTTTTTACAGGTTTATAAGATGCCAATTTTTTTAAACTTTTTCTTTTTAATGTTTATTTATTTTTGACAGAGAGAGAGAGACAGAGCATGAGTGGGGGAGGGTCAGAGAGAGAGGGAGACACAGAATCAGAAGCAGGCTCCAGGCTCTGAGCTGTCAGCACAGAGCCCGACGTGGGGCTTGAACTCACAGACTGTGAGATCATGACCTGAGCCGAAGTCGGACGCTCAACCGACTGAGCCACCCAGGCGCCCCTAAGATGCCAGTTTTTAAAAGGATAGGAACTCTGTATTCCTGTTACATATTGCAAATAAATATCTTTCTCCATATATCATTTCATTTTAATATTTCATTCTCTCCTTAGTTTATTTTATTTTGTCATATAGAAATTAGTTCTTTTTACACTACATAAATTGTTAATTAAAAAAAAAAATTTTTATCTATTTATTTTGAGAAAGAGTGAGAGACAGAGAGAGAAAGAGGGAATCCCAAGCAGACTCCACACTGTTAGCACACAGAGGGACACAGGGCTTGAACTAATGAACCATGAGATCATGACCTGAGCAAAAATCAAGAGTTGGACACTCAACTGACTGAGCCACCCAGGCACCCCTGTAAATGTTTTTATTTCATTGTCTTTGGGTTTTATATTTTGCTTAAATAGTACTTTCTGTTTCAAGAATATTAAAATTTCTCCTATCAGTTTCTAAGAATTTTATTTTTTCTAATGTTATATCTCTTATATTAATCCATCTAGAATTGTGCATGTATATATAATAAGATGCAGAAGTCTGAATAAACTTTCTTGAAAAATGAAGATCCAACTGTGCCAACACCATTTATTAAATAATCTATTTATTTCACTAAATGTTTTCAAGCAAGGAAGTAACAAAATTGTGTTTTAGGTAGATGAAATGAGGGCTGGTGTAGAAATACCTCAGAGGGTATAGCTGATATGTGATGTTTTCTGACTGTGGGAAAACAATACATAGGTTGCCGTTCAGCCAAGACTTCCCCAGACAGGCATATTTAGATGTTATATAGTTATTCAAACGGAAAACATAAACATGCATCTGAAAAAAAATTAATCAGGGGCGCCTGGGTGGCTCAGTCAGTAAGCGTCCAACTTCGGTTCAGGTCATGATCTCGCGGTCTGCGGGTTCGAGCCCCGCGTCGGGCTCTGTGCTGACAGCTCAGAGCCTGGAGCCTGTTTCAGATTCTATGTCTCTCTTTTCCTCTGACCCTTCCCTGTTCATGCTCTCTCTCTCTCTCTGTCTCAAAAATAAAGAAATGTTAAAAAAATTTTTTTTTTAAATTAATCTATACCCATAGCTCAAAATAAAAAAATCAACTGGAAAAGGATCATAAGCTGAAGACCATAAAAATTTTATTTTATTTTATTTAGTTATTTTATTTTATATGGAATACAATTTATTATTTTTTTAAGTAAGCTCCAGGCCAACATAGGGCTTGAACCCACGACCTCGAGATCAAGAGTTGCATGTTCTACTGACTAAGCCAGCCAGGCACCCCAAGACTATAAAATTTTAGAAAAAAAATACAGAAGAATATTTTTGTGACCTTGGGTGAGGTAAGGATACAAGAGCACAGGTTTAAAAAAAAAGCTGAAAGTTTGATAAGTTGCATATTCAAAATTAAAAATTTCTGCTGTTCAAAATACTTTTAAGAAAATAAAAAGACAAGTCATAGGCTGGGAAGAAATATTTGCAAAACATATAGCTGACAAAGGACTTTTATCCAGAATATATAAAAACTTTCACAACTCAATAAAAATGGGCAAAAGATTAAAACAGATAGGTCACCAAAGAACAGTTATTAATAGAAAATATGCACATAGAGGCACCTGGGTTAAGCAGCCAACTCTTGATATCCGCTCAGGTCTTGATCTCAGGAGTTCAAGCCCCATGTTGGGCTCTGCTCTGGGCATGGTGCCTACTTTAAAAAAAACAGCAAATATGCAAACAGAAATATGCTCAAAATTAGTCATCAAGGAAGTACAAAATAAAAATATATACATATCACACACCTATTAAAATTACTAAAGTTTTAAAACTGACAATATCCGGTGCTGGTGAATATGAAGGGAAACTGGGCTCTTATATTTCTAGCGTAAATGCAAAAAAAGTGGTATGGCTCTTTGGAAAACATTTTGGCAGTTCTTATAAAGGTAAACATATATTTATCATATCATCAAATAATTTTACTCCCAGGTAGCTACTCAAAAGAAATAAAATGAACATCCACACAAAAACCTGTGCCAACTATTTATAGTAGTTTTATTCATAGTCACCAAAAAGTAGAAACAACCTAAATGTACACCTCTTGATGAATGGATGAATAAATTGTGATACACATATGTGACAATATAGACGAATATTAAGATAATTATGTCAGTGAAAGAAGCCAGATACAAGTAGCCACATTCTATATGATTCCATTTATATGACATCCCAGAAAAGTAAAGACTATAGGGAAAGAAATTAATGGTTGCCACTGATACAGGGAAAGGGAATTGCTTTCAAAGGGGCACAAGGGAACGTTTGAAATCAAATAAAATGTTCTATTATAATATGATTGTTGGTGGTTATATGACTGCTTACATTTGTCAAATTTCATCCAAATGAATTTTACTGTATTTAAATTATACCTCAAAAAACCAGACTTAAAAATTCAGATAAGGAAGTCATTTTTTAAAAAGAAAAATAAAATGGGGTGCCTGGGTAGTTCAGTTGGTTGAGTGTCCGACTTCAGCTCAGGTCATGATCTCGTGATCTGTGAGTTTGAGCCCCGCGTCAGGCTCCGTGCTGACAGCTTGGAGCCTGGAGCCTGCTTCAGATTCTGTGCCTCCCTCTCTCTCTGCCCCAACCCAATTGCATTCTCTCTCTGTCTCTCTCAAAAATAAATAAAAATAAAACAATTTTTAATAAAAAAAATAAAAAGAAAACAAAAATGTATGATCAGAGGAAGTAAAGTTTAAGCTGAGGCTGAAGGATGAGTAGAAATGAGCTAATGGGTTGGGACAAAAATACTTGAGGCAAAGGGAATAGTTTGGGCAACAGCCTGGAGGAGGGAGCATTTGGATATTAGAGGAAGTAACCTGAGGTCAGTGTGGTAGAGGAGGAAAGTGTGACAACAGTGTCGGAAGAGAAAGAGGCAGCATCAGATCACACAGGGTCTTATCCCAACTACTTGGGATTTTAGAGTTTATGCAACCTGCAATAGAAATCACCAAAAGACTTTAAATAGAAGAACAATGTGATCTGATATAAATAGTTAGATTATTCTAGATGCTTTGGTGAGAAGGATTGGTGAGGGCAAAAGTAGGTGTGGGAGACAGATTAAGAGAATGTTGCAAAGACAAATGATGAGAGCTTGGGCCGTGGTGGGGCTGATATAGACAGAAAAAAAGGGGCCATATCTGGATCCTCAACGCCATCAACTGTGAAAATGGAGTTAATAACAACATCTATGTCGGGAAGTTGTGACAAAATGACGATTCATTTGCAACTTTGTTCAACATATTGTAAATGTTCAGTACTTGTTAGCTGATACTTTAAATGATGAAAATAAAATAAATACTGCTCCCCCCCCCTTTCTGCTTTCATCTTCCTCTAAATTGCCTGGGAGGCCCTCAGTGCCTACACATCTCCCCCCACCCAGCTTTACTGAGATATAATTGACAGTTATATAATATTACATAAGTTTAAGGGGTACAATGTATTGATTTTATACACTTATTTATTGCAAAATGATTACTACCACTGTGGGGTTAGCTAATACTTCCATCACTGCGTCCATGTCTTCATTGTATGTCTATGTGGAACCAGTCCAGTTCTTCCTTGGTGACAACTTTAGTGCTGGTTGGCTTTTTCCCAAGAATGTGCAATAATGCGTGATGAAAATCATGCAAGAACCAGACCTACACTTCCAGTTATAGCTTACAGACAACCAGGTAGTATCTATGCGGTGCTAAACTGACCTGGTAACATCTCCTTTGTTTTCTTTCCGTGTGTGTACATTTGACTATTCCTTTTTGGAAGGATGGCGTGAGGTAAATCTGTTTACCTTAATTATATGTGCTTACTATTATAGGCACATCAAAACAATTTTTATTATTTTTATTTTATTCCCTCCAAAAAGGCTATTATGATCATAGAGATATAAATGATACAGAAGAATGAAAGCAAGAAAGAAAAGAGAAAGATTAACATGAATTTGGAAAGAAGACTCTAGGAGACTAGGTGAACAATAGAATACAGAGGATCATAAATATGAAAAAGTTAAGGACAACTCTAGTTTCCATTCCTATTGGCCTGAGTAAAATCTCTCACCACTGACATTGAAAGAAAAGTCAGAAAAGGATTCTTTTTAGAGGAAAGAGGGAGAGATCATGAATTCTCTTTAGAAACATCTAGGGTAAGATGGATAATAGAATTTCTAAATGGGTGTATCCAAGAGCAGTTGTAAGCTATCAGACGGAGCCTTAGTCCACTTGAATGCTTTATTTTTTTAATTTTTTTTTTCTGTTCTTAGGATGCTAAAACTACACAGAGCCTCCAGAGAGGAATTAGAGGGCCAGAAATTCCCCAGTAACCAGAGGTAGGAGGATCATTTGAGCACAAGGCAAGTCAGAGATTTAGTAATTAATAGTCAAAGGTTCAGACAGACAGGTTGGTATAAGAAGATGAAACCAGTAGAAACCCAGCTCCCAAAGACTGCAGTTCAGAGCCAGAGTTTCACTGTTCAGGAGAACTTGGAGTAACTATCCAGACAGCGAACAAGGACTTGGACTTGTATGTAGAGTTATAGGATATGGACCAGAAATATCCAAATTAGTATTCTCCTCAATCAAACACAATGAAATTCACTACTCTGACTTGATCTCTAAGCATAGCTTTAAGTACCCACTTGACAGTGATGAGCTTTAAAAGATAAAACTATTTGCAATATTCCTTTAAATGAAAAAAAAACAACAACATCAGCTTCAAAAGTTGTTTTTATACTTGATCTGTTCTTAGATTTTGCTTCACAAAATCAGAAAGTAAAAGAAATAGAGTTTGAAGTCTTCTCTCTTACTTACTGTCCTTCAGTATTATTTAATGGTAGTTTTGTTCATGAATTCCTTTTACTCCAACCATTACTCCTTGGTTTTCAGTGGTATTTGTAGCATCTCCTCATTTAGAATCATCTTCTTCCTCTATAACTAATAAATCTGTTAAATAAGACAGGCCACAAAATTCGTATCACCAGCTATCACATCTTAACTGGAAACACTGTCATTCATTATTCTCTTTGTTTTTTATTTTTTATTCAGATTTTAGTTCTTGAGATTGTACTTGAATCTTATCCAATCTCAGTAAACTTAGCAAATAGATTTATGAGATACATGGTCCTGAATGCTACTCGAGTCATCGTTTAGTATGTGTTTATTATTCCTCCTTTTAACAATCTCCTTTTAACAAAATTGCATTTTACAGATATGGTTTGTCCTTTAAAACAGTGGCATTTGTAATTTTTAAACAAGAATTGCCAAGAAGTTTTGTTTATTTTGTATTTGTAGGTTTCACCTACTAAATGAAGTATATTTATTTTTTATGTGTAAATATTGTGTATTTATGGACTTTTTTATTCATTCATTTATTTATCCATGTATTAAATATCTACTCCATTGAGACCATGTCTCCTTTTCTTTTCATATAATAAAAAATATATTCATATTTTTATTCATATTCATAATATATTCATATCATAAAAAATATTTTATTTTACTTTATTTTAAAATATTACTAAAAATCAAATTTTCTAAGAATATTTGCTTAAATATGTGAGAAAGTATAAAAACACACAGCTTTCTTTAGAAAGTGATCTGCCTCATTTTTATTGCCACTTTAAATTTTTTTTTCAACGTTTTTTATTTATTTTTGGGACAGAGAGAGACAGAGCATGAATGGGCGAGGGGCAGAGAGAGAGGGAGACACAGAATCGGAAACAGGCTCCAGGCTCCGAGCCATCAGCCCAGAGACCGACACGGGGCTCGAACTCACGGACCGCGAGATCGTGACCTGGCTGAAGTCGGACGCTCAACTGACTGCGCCACCCAGGCGCCCCTATTGCCACTTTAAACACTTTAAATTGGCTTGGTGAACTAGTCTTATTCTTTATTAGCAGTAGTTCTTTTTATTATCAAATAGCTTTTAACATAACATTAAATCTAAGTAATTTTCTCAGACTTCTAATTTTTAAAATTAAGCATGTTCTATCATATAATGTACGGAGTATTCAGACTATTTTATGCCAAGGTCCAATGTGCATTCCATGAAAACTGGGAAGAGGTTTATCAATATTATTAACATATGTCTAAACTGGAATTTGAGGGTGAGAAGATAGAAACGTACATGTGAAAGTTAAAAACAAATACCATGAAGACAATAGATATTTCATGGAATGACAAGAATAATAATGACCACTCACCGAAATTTCAATATATGCCAGGCAGTCTTCTAAACACTTTACATAAATTATCTCATTTAATATATTCATATTATTTCATTGAGAGAACTAAGAGCCTGAGACATTAGATAATCCATCTAAGATTACCCAACTTGTATTAGTTAGAACGGAGGGTTGATTCTAGGTCTGTCTCATTCCAAAGCATGGGTTTATAACCACTCATTATACTGCTTTCATTGTGAAGAGAGTAGCATTCATAATTCTATAGAGAAGTAACATATAAGAGTATCTGTAATAAGACTTGTATGCCCCAAATCATTCAAGTAACTGAGATGGTTCAATTTAAAGTTTAGCAGAAAATGTAGTCTCTCCTTTTTATGGCCTTTGCTTAAAATTCTCCATATGTGTCCAGAATTCCCTCAGGACGCTTACTTGTATTCAAAAGATCAATTCAATTTGTTTTCCCTTCATTCCTGGAAATGAAACTCAAATTTAACCCTTCAGCAGGGGAATGGGGAAGAGGGACTCCTTACCCACTGCCAGGATCAGGTTGCCCTAGAATGTGCTCCCATTAACCTGCTCTAAGTACCAAAGGTAACATAGAGACCCGCATTATGTGGCTACTGCCGTCCCACTAGAATATCATGATTTCTATTTAGCCTCAGATACTAGGGCTGAGACAAAGCCTCCTGCTCTGGTAACCTTCACTATTGCTGATGCAGATTTCTGTTCAGTACAGAGTGTTTCTTTAAGGTGAGATCAAGGATGATTCTCATTTCTGTATTATGCTCATTCAAGCATGCAGTACTCAGTGCAAAATTGGCTATGATGCCCAGTATTTTAGCTCCTTCTATTCACCCACAAAGGGCTTCCCCAGGGCATAAGCCTACCACTTGTGAGGACACCCTATTAGAACAGTTCCCAGACCAATATCCACCCTTTGATTTCCTTATCAGCACTACAAACAATTAAGCCAAAGACAGTGGATTAACTATATTAATGGGAAAGTGGAAAATTCTTAAGGAAAATTACAGATCACAGTGGAATTTATGATGATGTAGAAAAACAATACTGGTTGTGGGTCCACTGAACCCAAAGTTTTGGGAGAGCAGAGTTCAAAACTCAAAAAAAAAAAAAAAAGATATCTCATAACCACAGAGAAAGAAACTAAAGCTCAAGAAGAATCAGAATCTCAAAGATGAAATTGACGTGAAGGACTAGTTTCAATGGAAGAAAACAAGCATTCATGTTTAAGGAAACTAGAGAGATTGAATTAGAAACATTAAGATAAATTCCTTTTTTTTAATGTGTATTTATTTATTTTGAGAGACCAAGAGCACGAGTGGAGGAGGGGCAGAGAGCGAGGGAGAGAGAGAAAATCCTAAGCAGACTCCACTGTCACTGCAGATCTCATGAAGTGTGAGATCATGACCTGATTCAAAACTCCCAAGTCAGACACTTAACTGAGCCACCCAGGCGCCCAAAGATAAATTCTTATGTTCAAAAGACAAGAACATAACATGGAGAATGTCACAAAAAAGCTAAAGTAAAATCAAAAGTTTTTAAGAAACTATAAGAAGAATTTCAGAAAGGTTAAAGCCCAAAATGACAAGAGACTTAGGGGAGAGAGGGACAAGAAAAATATAGATGGCTTAGAAAACCTTTGAGGTATAACTTACATCTGGTATAGCAGAGATGGATTAAGTATACAGCTTGATGAATTGCACATACATCTATATTTAGGAATCACACCCAAATCAATGTATAGAATGTTCCTAACACCCAGGTGACACTCCCATGCTTCCTCCCTAAGTCAACAGCCCTCCAGAGGAAATCATCATTTTGAATTCTATCACCGTATGTTAGTTTTACCTATTTTTGAAATTTCAGATAAATGAAATCACAAAGCATCTAGTTTCGGGGTTTTGGTACACATGCAATATTATTTCCATGAGTTACCAATGTTGCTGGGCTTAGCAATAATTCTTTTCCGCTGCTATAAAATACCGCTTTTTAAGTTTATTTATTTTGAGAGAGAGCGCATGAGAGAGAGCAAGTGAAGGAGGGGCAGAGAGAAGGGGTGGGGGGGGGAGAGGGAGAGAGAGAAAGAGAGAAAATCCCAAGCAAGCTCTGCATTGTCAGCAGCACACAGTCCGATGTGGGGCTGCATCTCACAAACCATGAGATCATGACCTGAGGCGAAATCAAGAGCCAGATTCTTAACCAACTGAGCCACCCAAGGGCCCCAAAATACCCCTTTTAATAAATACACTTCAACTTATGTATCTGTTGTATTTAAGCCGACACTGCCACCCAGGAAAGAACAGGATTACCACCGTCAACGCAGAAATCAGGAAAATAGGAGGCACACTGAAGTCTCCAGTTTAGAGTAATTCTGAAATCTTGGGATGCAGTGTTTCCACCCTTATTTTCTAAGGGCAGGAAATGTTCTTGGATTAGACCTTAGTTTTGGTTTTGGGAGTAGCTCCCCAGACCACTATTTTCCATAACTTTCCCTTATGCCCCCTTCCTTTTCCTCCCTGGCCACATCTCTGAGGACTAAGCAGTTTTCCCAGGCTGCTTTATTTTGAAAGAAGATTGGAGGCCCAAGGTTGGTTTACGGCTCACATGGTCACATCGATATTTGTCTTGGTATTTATTTGGCAGTCGAATTCTTTCAAATGCATACTTTTTTTAGTCTAGTTGATTTGCTTCCACAAGCCAATAGCCCCACCAGCAAGTCTTCTCAAGATATGGCTCTAGACTTAATTATAAGTTTAGTAGTCCCTGGGAGAGCCAATTCTTTAGTCCTTTTGCCCTGAGACATCTTGTCCCACTGAAAGGATTAACTAGTTGGTATCTTAATCAATTTGTAAAGATGTTGACAAAGGGCAGGACAGCCATACCCAGGATTTGGGTTTATCTGTTGAAGATGAAAAAAAGCTTTACTCTTCTAACAAAGCAATACAAGAATTTATGGTCCCTTCATGTTCCCTTTCATCCTCACGTTCAATTTCTTTCTTGCAGATTCTTATAAAGGCAGCAAATAGCAAACAAAGCACAGTACGGATACCAATACTCTCTTCCCCCACCTTTTCCTAAAGCCACAAGCTCTTTTGGTATCTGCCTTCCAAGTTACGTCAGTGGATCGTTTGACCAAAAATATTGCCTTTACATAGTAGGAGCTGACATCTTTCCAGTCTCTAAACACAATTTCCTTGCTGCCCACTACCGGATCCTACAACCCAAATCACAAAATTTTGGTTTCTTATTGGTAGCACCCCACTTCTAGGTACCAATTTCTGTATTCAAGAGTGTGGGGTGTTAGATTGCAGTAATCTAAAACTCTAAATCTAAAGGGTCTAAAAAACCCCCACTAAATTACACATCTTATAATATATGCCCACTGTAAGTCAATTTTCTCTATGTGTTCCTCATTCTGGTTTGTAGGCCAGTTGAGAAGTCCCTATGTGAAACATTGATAATCTGTGGTAAGCTCTTCTCTGAAAGTTACACAGGGCACCTTTATTCACACTTCATTGACCAAAGCAAGTCCCATGGTCAAACTTGGAGATAAGTATTCCTTCCATGGCGAGGACAGTGAATGTTTTTAACCAAAAGTACAATCAACGATAATAAGGTGTAACTTTCTAGCAATTAGAGTTGAGTTGCGGTGAGCTGAGCCATAAAAGTATTTCAACAGAAGCTGAAAAATCTGCATCATCATGGTAAGTACAGCCACCATTTATCAAGTACGTAATAAGATCCTAGACCCCTGCCTCCACTTAGTCTTCATAAAACCTAAGCAATGACAGAAACTGTGGCTCAAAGAGGCACTTTACCCAAAATTATAGAGAGGAAGCTACAAAACTGGAACTCATATTCTGATCTGACTGAATTCAAAGTCCATGCTTTTCCCATTGCAAAATACATGGAGAGCTATCAACTAGTTTCACATAGCAGTGAGGGGTTGAATTGATATCCTCTTACATTGGCTTTACCAAGATTGTCAACATTTTAAATTAGAGGCTTCAATACACTCTTTATTAGGGCCAGGATTCAGCAGATGTCGATTGGCAAAATGATATTGTTAAAGTAAAACTTTTGCTCTGTTTAGTAAATAACATTGTCCGAAGCTCCCCCGCCCCCCACAGACGATCCCATTTCGACATGGGTGAGGACCTTCGGAACTGCATTTTGATTCAGCAGTTAGGGGGCTCGTTCCTTCCCCACGATGTTGCCATGTCCTTGGCAGTTGCCATGTCCTTGACAGTTGGTTAGTGCCTGCACCTTCCTGGTTGTTAAATATTTTGAATATCACCCTCCCAATAACTGTTGAGTCATAAGTGGGCATAGTTGAGATTAAAGCTTATTCTGAAGGGAATGATTAGTCAATTGGAACAGAAGCTGTTCATCAAAAAGTCAAGATAAGTTAACTATTAGATGTGAAATGTAAAAGTCATGTTTAAAAGGCTTTATCATGAAAAGGTATAATCTTAAATTATTCGGTTATAATGAATCAGATTAATAACTGAATAGATACATGTTTTCATTTGTTGAATATAGAATGGGAAGTTTGTTCAACTAGCTCATGTTGTCTTTCTTACAGGTTATTTTGTGCAATGGTCGATATCAAATAAGGTGAGAGTTAAATATTCTTTTATCAGCAATTCATGCTAAATAGGAATCACTCTCATGAGCTCAAATTATATTCATGTTGAAGTTCAACGTAGTAAATACGGAAGGCGTTTACATGCCTCCCTATGTCAGTGGTTCCCAATCTTGGACTCATCTCGAATACTGTCTAGGCGACATCCCAGAACAATGATAGCAAGACTCCCAGTGGTGGGGACACAGATATTAGTTTTTAAATCTCCCCAGGGGATTCTAAGGCACATCCAAGGCTGAGAAGCACCACTTCCTACCATGCAAAATGTTACCTAGTCCTTCCTTTCGGAGATTCTGTTCTTTAGGTGTAGATCAACTGCATGTCCCTGCTTCTCAGGTTTCTGATGAAATCTGTAAATAGCTCCTGGAAAAGGAGGTGGAGCACACATAACTCAGAAATGAGGGTGAGCAAAAGCCCTCACTTGCCAGGAACTGATGGCTTCCCAGGATGTGGGATTTTCACTATTAAAACGTTACGGGAGGGGCGCCTGGGTGGCGCAGTCGGTTAAGCGTCCGACTGCAGCCAGGTCACGATCTCGCGGTCCGTGAGTTCGAGCCCCGCGTCAGGCTCTGGGCTGATGGCTCAGAGCCTGGAGCCTGTTTCCGATTCTGTGTCTCCCTCTCTCTCTGCCCCTCCCCCGTTCATGCTCTGTCTCTGTCCCAAAAATAAATAAACGTTGAAAAAAAAAATTAAAAAAAAAAAAAAAGTTACGGGAGCAATCTCCTCTGCCCTTTCTCTGGGAGGACAGCTCACTCACGTCCACTCTCTGGGGGTCGGGGATCAAGAAGTAAAGTGAACAAAATTGCAAAGGGAATTAACAATTTTATGTCCCTTTATGTAAGAGTGTACAGTCCATAAACAGTATAGAAGTGGTGACACCTATAAAAACTCTCCAAGAGTGGAATTTTTCCATCATCAGGGGTTTTATTTTGTTGAAGCCTAAAATATTTGCACATATAACAGTAGTCAGCCTTTTCTTATTCTTCTTACACCCTCAGGCCCTTGATTCACCGGCCCCTGCTAGGCTAGAATTTAGCAAGCTTTGCCAAAATGGGCCAATTTCATCAGCATTAAAAACAAAACAAAACAAAACAATTTAAGGGGCTAACCTCTTTTCGAGGTGGCGGGGGGGGGGGGGGGGGGGAAGCTGCAAAATTGCTCTGTAACCCCATGGCTTTCTGTTTTTACTTTGTTTTTAAACAGTTACACCTAGCCTTCTCATGTTTGGTCTCACACAACTCAGTTGGCAGCATTTGCTTATAAAATCATTTGCTTTTTCAGTTTACACTGAGCACAAACGGAGGTGTTTGCTGGCAACTGGGGGAAGTTTTTGAATCATAGCGTAGGACAGTTTACATGCAACACCTGATCGTAGCTCAGCTACCGTCCAATCTCTACCTGCACACGTCAACTCTCCTTTGCACAAGAGTGAATGGGCCACAGACAGCCGTTGGGTTGCCTTAAGCATGACGTTGAATATTGATGTCCTTTGAGACAATCAAAATGAATGGAATTTAGTTTGCCTTCTCTCTAAATGTTTTCTATTGAGGTACACACGAAGCCATCTGCATACCTACAGTGTTCAGATCCCACCCTCTTTGCTGTGGCACATGAATGCTCCGGGGATTAACAGGAGCGAGCACTATGAAGCCAGTAGACTCATTGCCATAAGGCTCCTTACTGCCATGGACTCATTGCTATTCCTTCTACTCTATGCTGATCTGTTGCCCTTCTTTACCTCGTTTCTTTTTCCTTTCTTTTTTTCCCCCTTCCATTTCTTGTATCACTTTTGCTTGTACACCAGCATCTTGGCTTTAAAATCAAACTTGTTTCCTTCTGGTCAGTGAACTGTCCAGTCACTGGTATCAGACACAACCTTTGGGGCTCCCACACACTCTTCAACAGTGTTTCCACGGGGTTGTTCCTTCAGCCAGTGTCTGTTTTTCTGGTTCAGGCTTTCCATATGCTTTCAAGTTCCATGAGGATTTGCTTCTAGATAATGAATTGCCTGTCTGAGCCAAGGAAAAAGGTTTTACCTTTTGGGAGAAGACTCCAAAAATAAATAATTGTCCTCAAGAAGTAACAGTGGGCAAAGTGAGGATAATTTGCAGATTATTACACTTACGTTTTCTTTTATTCCACATGCATTTATTAAACGTTGCTTTGTGTCAAGCAGTGGGTTGGGTGTTAGGAACACAAAGATGAGAAGGTTGTGGTTTAAGTTCTCAACGAAACGTCAAGCTCATCTGGGTGCCAGATCTCCAAGCAGCTAATATTTTCTTTTCTTTTAAAGTCTCCATTCATTTGTGAAACTCAAATTCAAAGGCTTTGATTTTAACAGAAACTTGAAACATGTCCAAATCGACACCATACCTTTCATAAATGGATGTTACTTAGATACCTTTTAAGTATTATTTAATATTCAAATATTATAGGATGTGTGTAATTACCAGCAATCATAAAATGAATTAAAGGGACATTTGAGATCATTGGATACTGTTTTAATCTTTTGACACTGTTACTAAGTGGTAGGAAATATTTTCCATTTTGACGGGAAAGTTCAATTTATTTTTATTGATTTTTTTGCACTGCTTGTAAAAAACTCTTTGTCCATAGGTATATATCATGGAAAACAGTAATCTAATACTTGGATGAATAGGAAACTGTAATTGAATTGTTATTTATAAAATACTGTGTGTGTGTGTTTGTGTGTGTAAGATTGAAAAACTGGTTATTTTGGATATCTGATCTAAAACTAAACTTAACAAACAAGTAAAAGTATCTTAGGTCTAACATGCATTATCATTCTCTTTGGAAATAGATTAATATTTAGCAGATACCATGATGGAGCACAGCTTTCAGTATCTTCTAAATACCTTAGAAGGTTAAAAGGTTTTAATAAATAGACTTTTATATTTTGTTTTAAAATTGACATACTGGAAAAAATGCTCAATCTCCCCCAAGTTTTCTATTACATGATATGTGTTGAAGTTCACTCATACTGGTTGTATCTTTGATTCTGCTAACAAAAAACATACCTGAGATAGGATCTTTCTACTCACCTTCCTCTTGAAGCTGGCTCTTTGAGGCTCATTTTATGATACATTTTTCAATTTTATACTTCAAATCTGATCTTGAGTTTCTCTATTTGACTTAAATTCTTGTAGAAGTTTTTCAGCATTAATTTTATCAGGCATTTACAACACACTCTGCTGTTCATCACTTGGAAGATACTATTGAAGGGGAACTTAATTGGATGAGATTGATTTCACCACACACACCATTACACATGCTATAGATACGTGTATACAGCTAAAGGGGAAATGGGGACACGCCTTTCTCTTTTCGACATACTATTTAAATAACACTATTAACTTATTAATCAGTATGGGAGCTATGTGGAACGTATGGCTTTGGTTTTCTGAGTTCTGATTGATACTGAAAATCGAGTAGTAGCTCTTTTGAATTGCTACTCGCTGATTTAGAACAGATGCAAATCCTTCTAGAATAAAATAAAATCTTCCTGAATAATCAATTCAGCACAATTATTTATAGAGAATCGGGCTGTGTCTCTAAAACTTAAGTAATCATACTGTAGCCTGGGTTAGCTGGTTATTTAAACTAGGATTGCCACAGAGTCTATATGAATATTGCACATTAATAAATCCTAAAATACTCTGAATATACCACAAATAGTTTTCCCTTCCAAATGAATGCACAGTTACTAGTAACTTCTAGGGGTAAAAAAAAGGAAGGAAAAGCCTAAGAATTTCCCTTCATATATACCTTCACAAATGGTTGTTCTTCTTACATGCATATCAGAGTTCAATATTTGGGCAAGTAAGAAGGAGAAAGCCTTCTCAGAGGGGAAAAATCTAGGACAGGGGAGAAAAACAGAGTATACAGGGCAAAGCAAAACCCAAAGAGGTAAAATAAAATGCACAGCCAGACCTGGAGTATCTGAATACACAGTAACGACAAGTGAATATAATCATGAAAACACATTGCCTTCTTCCACAATCCATAAAGGGGACACAAACAGGAAAAAAGTTGAATTAAAGGACATCTTCTGTCCTGGATGGAGTCACTCCCCAGTGCTGAGCCTGAGCAAAAGCCCGCATTCACGAAGTTTATACTGGAAACTGATCCCACAGAATAATAGTACAGTGGGGCCAAGGGTGACTCCGGGAAGGAAGGAGAGCCAGTTCAAGTGATTGTATTGAACTGGTCCCTGCTGTGGGATGGATCATGTCGGGGACCTTCTAAAGAACTCTAGAATGAGACTCAGCATATCTGCTCAAGGAAAAAAAGGAACTATTTATCCACTAGTTCCTGCACCCATGGCTCAAGATTGTCCATTGCACATGCATGTTTGCATAAGCATCAGATTGGCTGAGGGGATCCCACAGCCAGCCAGGTAGCAGCAGCAAAGAACCCCATGGCAGAAAGTGAGAGACGGTACAGCTGAATTAAGGTACAGTCAGATCACACTTGCACCTAAAAAGAATCACAACAACAACTGGAAAAAAAGATGGGCAGAGAGGATTTGAGGCAGGGCATGAGAGGTATCTAGGACAGCCATGCCTTGTACTACTGAAACTCACTTGCTCTTTACGTTAAGTCCGGTCAGTCTGTCACAGGACCTTCAAAATGGTGGTCACCTGCAATATGTACAAAATAACTTAATACACAATGGTAGTGGAAAAAACTACAGTCCCAACTGCTATGATTGATCCCAAGGCTATAATGATATTTAAATCTTTCCCCTCCTTGCCCTATTTGGAATTTTCCTTGAGATTGGATGACTTGATGGATTTATTCCCCGGGGATCAGAACCCTTAGTTGCTTTACCCCTAATGGATCACAGTTGTTGACACTGGCCATTTACTTTTATCACCAGGTATGGGAGAACCAAGGTACACTTCAGGGAGTTCCCTGGGTTTCAAAGTCACCCTGGTAGCAAACCCGCCTCATAGTAATCATAGTAATCAGGTTCAAATACCCTTACCAATATGGCAATTCCTTTCTTTTTTTTTTTTTAATTTTTTTTTTCAACGTTTATTTATTTTTGGGACAGAGAGAGACAGAGCATGAACGGGGGAGGGGCAGAGAGAGAGGGAGACACAGAATCGGAAACAGGCTCCAGGCTCTGAGCCATCGGCCCAGAGCCTGACGCGGGGCTTGAACTCATGGACCGCGAGATCGTGACCTGGCTGAAGTCAGACGCTTAACCGACTGGCCACCCAGGCGCCCCTGCAATTCCTTTCTTTGTCTAAAGACTCACTAGCATGAGGATCCAAAAACGGTCCAGGGATAGTTACAGCTTTAGGCTCAGGGGAATCTTTATTGTGTTTCCTAATGAAAGCGTCTCCCTCTCCCAGAGAAACAAGATTTCTCTTCCAATAGGCCCTAAAGTTGCTAGGACAGAAAGCACAAATTTCATAGGTGGGTAGCTGGGAAGATAGTGAGACGGGCCAAACCTCCATCCACACCTTGGTTCTCAGATCTGTGCATGCATGGTAGTGGGAACATGGTGCCTTAATACTAGCTGTGGTATAAACCACATCCTGGAGGTTAGTACTCCAGCCCTGCAGGGCATTCCACAAACTGATGCCTTTGTGGAATCTTTAATGAACCATTCCATAATTCTTTTAGGCTGTCTACTTCCAGATCACGCAGTATATGTTAGCACTGGTGGATCTTATGGTCACCCATTCATTGCTACCCTCATTAATTGTGACATGTGTCCCTTTGTCTGAGATAATGTTTTGCTGTACCCCGTGTTATTAAATCAGGCATTTAGTAGGTTCTCAGATGATGGTGCTGGTAAGAGCAAATCCATATTTTCAACTTAAAAAGGACAATCATTGCTCCTTGAGCAACAATTGTTGAAAGATTGAGAGTTGACGCATTTTGATGTGATCAACTTTCCATCAAGGAATGATGCCATACTGAGGGTTCAGGGTCAGTCTCTGCTTTTGGCAGCTTGAGCAATTAGCAGCAGCAGCAACTAGATCAGTCTTAGTGAGGAGCCCAACTTTGCAGCCTGCGCATGGGTTCCCCTTGGGCTCTGCCATTTGTATGATATTGACAAAACCCTGGGATGGTTATGGACAGAGGCTGACTGCTAGCCACTGGACAAGTCAAACTGTCTTCCTGGTTGGCAAGTACCACAGATGCTCTCTGGTGGGCATTATCATGAAGTGCAGAGATCGTTATGCTTTCCTGAGGGGTAGTAGTGTGGTGGCAGTCCATTTTCAGCTAGCAGCAACATATACAGCCAATCCATTTCTGATTATTTGGGTTTTCCTTCTCTGCTGGTTGGTGACAGAGAACCTCCACCCCACCTGTGAGGCCACAGATGTAAGGTGAGAGAGGGAGGAGGTAGTCCAACAAAAGTAAGTGATATGGAAATCTAACCCACTTGTTCAGATTGCTGATATCTCTCTGGACTTACTGAGCCAAAACCCAAATGTACTATTTCCATCACAATGCCAATTGCTATTACACCTGTTCAAACTTTTTGCTTGGTGAGTGTGATAATACCTTGGTCACACAATAACTCGATGTCCCAGGATCAGGAAGGTACTCACTCTATACTAGAGCCCAGCCAGAAATTGCTGTTACAAATGGCAAGTAGTTCCCTGACCCACAAAGTATGGCCTATATGATGTTGCCTAAGGATTCCAGGCATCTCTGCTTTGACTCTGCTCTTCACACTAGACAGAGACTATACACATCAGATCTGTTGGTCACAGGAGCCGGTTGCAATTTCCTCTTACTCTGGGCCCCAAATCATCAGCCTTGCAAGATACCCAGTAAGTTCACTGCAGCAGTAACCCAAAGCACAGTGTATGTAGTCTCCAAGATACAAACAAAACCAAACTTAGCAAGAGCTGTGTCTCTTCTTTGGTAGGAGTATATGGGCAACAACTTGTCCTTTGCCTCAGAGGAAATGGTCATGTTCCCTAGACCATTAAACCCCTAACATCTTCACTGGTATTGCAGGTCCCTGAATCTCCATGGTGTTATTCTCCCCCTTTCTGACTCACATGTGTCTATCTAGGGAATACACAGTACTTGCCACTTCCCGATCACTTAGCATACTGTCATCAATATAGAAGACCAGGGGCGCCTGGCTGGCTCAGTCAGTTGAGCGTCTGACTTTGGCTCAGGTCACGATCTCACGGTTTGTGAGTTTGAGCCCTGCATCGGGCTCTGTGCTGACAGCTCAGAGCCTGGAGCCTGCTTCAGATTCTGTGTTTCCCTCTCTCTGCTCCTGCCCTGCTCACACTTTGTCTCTGTCTCTCAAAAAGTGAATAAACATTTAATATATATATATGTGTGTATATATATTATATATATATGTATATATATTATATATATACATATATATAATATATATATATATATTATATATATATATATATATAAGACCAATATAGCAGACCAATTGCTTAGGGTCCATGAGAAGTATCTGTGTCAGAAAACAAGGGAATTAATGGAGTCCTGGGGCTGGAGAGTTGACGGTCTTCCCACATAATGGAATTGCTTTGGGTTTTCTTTACTAATGGGACTGGGGAAGATGCCAGTTCAGTAGTCACCTACGTAATGCCAGAGGCTATTCTAGTAAAGACTCCACATCCAGCATAACAGCTGCAATTGAGACTACCATTTGATTAAGTTTATGGCACATGATGCACCACGCCCATGAAGGTCTTATGGAGGTCTTACAAGTAAATTGGGTAAGAACATAACAGGAACCACCACCCCTGCATCCTTATGTCTTTAATCTTGGCTCTACTCTCTGCAGTTCCTCCTAAAGTGTGATTTACTCTCTTGGCTGGGCTAGGTAGTGGGGAGTAGTAGGACAGTTGTAGGGGCTTCCACTTAGCCTTTCCTATAATGGCTATTCCCCTATAGGTCAGGGAACAATTGTGAGGGCTCTTCCAGCTGCTAAGTATGTCCATACCAATTATGCACTCAGGAAATAACCACAGAGTGGATCTGTGAACCCAACAAATCCAACACAAGAGAGACTCAGGTCAGGTCTTTATCTCCTGGTCTCTAATCACTCTAACTATGGAATCATATTGGACTATTGAATTTCTGAGTGTCAGGTCAGATTTGGTATCTAAAAACATTCAAATTTCTAAGTATTTCCTTTTCCCCCAAGTAAAGGCTGAAGGTCCCTTTGGGGGAAGATTGGGGAAGAGCATCGTATATATTTGCAGTAGCACTGCAGGGTTCTGCCTCAAGGAGATCCCGTTTCCACCTTGAGTAGGAGGCTTAGATCTATGAATCTGTGGTGTCAGACCTGGGCTTGAAGAAGTGCCAGAGTTACCAAGATTTCCATGGGCGGTAGACTGGGCCGAGTGCCACAGAAGAGGAACCACTAGCTTTTGTAACAGCTGGGGTGCTTCAGTGGAACAAGGACAATCGTGACCGTAGGGACTGTGGATCTAAATGGTTTACGTAAGTGCTTTGAGACACTTTGAAAATAAAAAATGGCAGACTCGAGTCAAACCACTGAATAAGTTGACACACATAAAAAAGAGGCTATCAATGAGGTGTACCTTATACTCACGCCATTGGTAGCTTGCTTATTTGGATCTAAGCTTTCTAGGCAGCCTTCAACTAGCCCTAGGCTTGTTACTATGTTGAGATTGCATGAATAAAATTACTATAACAGAAACAATTGATCAACCAGCCCATAGCACTGATCACCACGTGTTCCTGATGGCAGTTTTCTGGCTCTCTCCCTGTTACACTGCACGCTCCGGGTCACACATCCGGGACGGGAATTGCATCTCTGCATGGTGCTCAGGCACACTGCTTGGCACAGGGTAGCGGGTCAGGTGTTCTCAAGTGAGTAAAGAATGAAGAAATTCATTGGTGAGAAATCATGGTTTCATGCCTCCAAGTAAGGATTAAATACATAGGTTTGGAGATTGGATGAGCCTATTGTTTTGGGAGCACCTGTTGGCTCAGGTTTCTTTCAACTTGACTGCCGTTTGTTTGGCATATTAATAAAACCATAGTGTGTGTGTGGGGGGGGTTGAAAATGCTGCCTCCCAATGTCGGGTATCGTGAGGCAAGGAAGCTATGATCAGAACAAAATGGGGACTGGCATTTCCTGTTGGTGTTTAGATAGGCCTGTTAACTATATTTGCAAAAGAATCAATCTCTTAGATCAATAAAAGAGATGTAGTCTGTGTCTCCTCAGAATAGAACAAACTTAAAAGAAGAGAGAAAGAGAGAGAATGGAACAAATGCCAGGGGACCCACTGTCACACCAGCTCTGCCCAGGTGAGTGGATTTTAGCCATGTCATTTCACGTTATTAAGCCTCAGTTTCCACATCTGTGATTGAAGAGTTTAGTGAGATGATCCCTCCAGCTCCAACACGCTCGAGCTTCAGCAACATCACGACTCCCTGCATGACCTCATATACACCCACCAGAAATGTAGTTCTAGGAGCTTAACAGTGTGACTCAGGTCCCCACACAATTCAGGGCAACCGTCACTCTGATAGGAGACCTGAAGTCCGATCTCCCTGAGTCCTCTCTCCCGTTTTCCTGGTTGCTTGAACCTGAACAGTCTTATTCCCATTTTCCCTGAATGTTCTATTCCCTCCCAGGCTCCCTATTTATAATTCACCTCTAACTATACATCAACACCCACTTAAGGAATATTTCATCCAGCCTGGGCTGCCATGAATTGCCCACAGATTTGCTGATGGTCAATAATTTTCAATGACTCATTCCACCCCTGCCTTTGTGCCAGCTTCCTTGCTGTGGAAGTCAGTCACACCAGCTTGTAGTCCTTTGATTACCTTTTTGAAGTTGAACTTGCTCCTCTCTTCATGCTTGCCTACACAAAAGTTCCCTACACCATTTTCTGCAAAAGCTTCTTCTGACCATCAGAGCCCTCTTGACCTCGACTCTTCCCTCTACCTCCCAGCTAGGCCCTCGGTGAGATTCTAATGGCCTATTCATCGGAGCCCCTTGTCCTCAAGCACATGCTGCCACTCTCCAGCTCTGTCCTGGTTGGCCCAGATACTTCTGTGCTGCACACCGAGTTAATCTTTAATACCCGTGTATTGTGGACTTTGCCAGGGACAAATTGTAGCTGTTAGTACCCAGGGGGTGCAGAGATATTTCGCATCTCTCCCTTTTCCAGTGCATTGATTTTTACCACGGTATAGGGTACATGCTCCAAGACTCGAAGCTACTTTAAATGTGCCCCATGGCAAAGGTTGAGTGAATGCAGGAGGCTCTTGGTACTCTTTCTGATTAGCGGGTTCTTGGAGTTACCGATTAATTAGCTAAGAGAGGCACTTCTTACCCCAAAAGCTGGATCACTCCACGGCAGCCGCTGCCACAGCCTGGGCCTGTGTGCAGTTGCCGTGGGGCTTCGGGAAGGCTCGTCGCAGCTGTATATACAAAAGATGGCCTTCCGAGAACCAGAGGGGTTTCAAAAACCAGACATTCAAAGCTTGGTAATTTCTGACTTCAGATTTACAGTGAGCATTTTTGTTTTTAATCAGGTGGAAATGAAGGATGAGAGGCACTGCTTGCTTTGCAATACAACATCACATTCATCGGCGCAGATGAAAATAAACTCTTAATCTTAACAAACAAATACGTTGCATTCTAGGTCTGGAATTGCACAATTATCAAACCAGCCACGGAAATACAACATTTTGGTTTTGGATGAAAGAGAAAGGACTAAAATCGGCTTCAGAAGTAAATATAAAATCCACGTTTTAGCAGAAGCCCACTGAATAGAAATCATACACCACAGAGAAAGACAACAGATCCTTACAGCTCTATGTGTATAACGAACACAAATAGTCATAATTATCCCTGCCCCAGGGACTTAACCCCTTCGGGGAAAGGCCAGGCTTCCAGCCTCCTTAGCAAACTAAAATCATTTTGAAATCTATTTATCATGTCCTCCAGCTCTGTTTAAAATGTTTGTAGATGGATACTGTTTGTGGTCGTGGTTTTTTTTTTTTTCTCCCTTCATTTTGTTTTCACTATTCATAAAGAGAATTAAAACCCTGGCTGTAATAAGGCATCTGTTGTAAACAAGTTCAGACAAAGGAAGCAATTTCTCTGGCAAGTAGGGGGCAGGAAGAGGTGCAGAAGACTGCATTATAGGAAAGCATAGATAATAACAGAAAATAAACCCCTTTTTATCTCCACACCACACCTTCATATACCTTGCCGATCTTGGGGTCGATAAGCTTCGTAAGTTGTTTGGGGAATTATTAGACATCAAGAATATCGTGAATCTAAAAAATTCACACTGCTTCTAATCTTATGGGTTCTAGCCACATCTATTCATAGATTTTCCACATCTATGTGGAAAATAGCCACATCTATTCATTCTGGACTGAAAGCAAACAGGCATCTGCCTGTAGCATCAATGGAAATATATCCCGCTCAATTCCTTTCCAGGGTGCATGTGCAAAATCACACGTGTGCACAGGCACGCGCACACTACACACATGAACACAGTGTACAAATGTGCATGGAGACATATGTACACAGACATGCGTGCCTTCTCACACATGCAAGCATACACATATAAGTCACACCTGCATAAACACGCACATGTGCACAGACATGCACACGGAGAGACACGCTCACACCTGTGCATGCACACACACACACACACACACACACACACACATCCCTGGCTGGTCCCTGAGAAACAGTATCTGTCTTGCCCTGCTCTGATTTAGGCCGCTGGGTTTCTGAGCTGCTCGTTTTCATCACTGAAAATAATCATCTTCAGCCAAACTCTCCTCAGTGCCTCGGGGAAAGTTCTTTCCTATTGCTTGCTCTATATCCCCTTCCCATATTAGGCCCCAAAGCTAAATCCTTCCATTTCGAAGAAAAATCACTGTCCCCAAACTAGGCAGCATTTACACGGAGCCCAGTTTCAGGACCCTGCTTTGCACATTTTTCACTGAGATACAGGAAAGGGACACAGAGCTCTCAGAGCTTCCTTTTCAGGAGACTGCTACGTGGTAACCCCCGCCTTTGTTCCACTCACCCCCAAGCCTGTGGAGCAGCTATTGCAAAACTAGGTTGGTTTCCTCCCTGCCTCTTGGCAGGGGCTGTGCCTTATTCACCCCTACATCTACAGTGCCTAACACAGTGCCTGTCACAGAACAATCCAATAAAGATCTGAATAAATGAACCCCCAGTATAAGATCCTTTTCCCTCACTATACATACTCAGAAGTATGCACCTGTGTGCCGGGGAGCATAAGTCACAGGACAAACATAGCACATCTTCCTGGAAAGTCCATTTTATTTCTATTAAGTCATGTTTAAAATATTAGTTTTCTATTAAAGCAAACACCGGATAAGGAGAATCTAATAAACGTCATGTTGGTAGTTGTGATAAAGATCTTGGATTTTGAAGACAGTTTTAAATGTTATGCCTACCATAGATTAGTAAGGCGACCTCTAATAAAGTTTTTATATTTCTCCAAACATTTTAATTCTCAGTTGTAAAATGGAGGTACTAATAACCGTCTCATAGAGATTTCAGAATTCAAGGAGGAGAATGTGTGCAATGGAAGTTAGCAGTCGCTATAGCAGTATAGTCATGCTGCTCAGAGGCACCGTCATGCTGAAATTAGCAGGGGCAGTTGAAACAGACACAGAAATAAACAGCAGAAGCCCAGAGGGAGGGAGGAAGTCACTGAAGAAACAAACAAATGAAGACAAGTTAACCCAAATGTAAAGGGGTCCGCCATTCAGGGCAGCAGCCACCGGTGGGAATCACTTGATCCTGTCACTTTGTCTTACAGACAAGGAAACTGAGGCTCAAAGCAGTTAACGAAGTCTAAACCCCATTCCCAATTCCAGAGCTAGGGCTCCTAGGCTGCGGTATAATCTCTCATCTCTGAAAATAATCATTATTCTTAGGTCATGGTCAAAAGATATACCCGTGCTCAGGAGTGCTTTGACGGTCACACCTGCCAGAGCAGAGTGAACCTTGACTACGGAGTCCTAAATTCGAATTACATCTCTACCATTTCCCAGATTTCTGGCTGCGGCCAAGTTACTTCATCTCTCTGAATTGCTATCCACATGTGGAGTGGAGAGGATTATATCTACCTTGCAGGTTGATGAGTGAATGAGAGAAAACGTATCAGAGTGTTTGGGGGCACATACTAGCAGTCACTAAATGATAGCTTTTATGTATTTATACATTTTCTTTATCCTGTTACTAATTCTTAATAACGCCTACAAATACACTTACCAATCCAGTAGGAAAAATAATTATCATGCCTATAAGATATTCTGAACATGTCAGAAAGTAGGATGATCGAATAGATTAGAATTTCAGGGGCTTTGTGGCTTCATCCTGACAGTCACTGGAATATCAATGACCATAATAATGATAATTGATTCTTCTATGCCTACATCTCTTCACCACGGCAGGGTATGTTGTATGCTTGTAATATGACTGGAACATTTAAAAGGCAATGAACTTTCTAAAGAACAACAGCAAATAATAGCTGAAGGGCAGACTAAGTGCTCGAAACGTTGGGCCATAGTATTTTCTTTTTTGATGTGGTTTTCTTTTTTCTCCTTTTAAAGGATCTGTCTGACACTCTGAAGAGCATGATGTCAGTTTTATGTCCTGATCTAGAAATCAAAAGCCTTATACTGTATTCGTGGCTAAAAAGTGAATTACGGAAGAACCATAAAAATCATTTCTCTGCACGTCAACTAGCTCACCCCTCAACACCACTAAAAAAAGAAAAAGGAAAAATAGGCAGTATAATCTCATAATAAAGGATAGCTATTTAAATTTAAAAAAAAATTTATAAAAATATTTAGTATTATTAAAAACTTACTAAATTGTTATTTTCCTCACCTCTCTCAGCCAGGGGGAAACCCCACCATGGAGCGGCACTGGCTGGTTGGAGGAAGCTACAGGTGAGGACTGGAAATTAGAAGGCATTGGGCTGAGCCAGATTGGCTACCCTCTGGGTGACCCTGGGTGGTTTCTGACTATATCTCTCCTGGTTTCGGGTCGACTGGACTCCATCTCTAACGTCTTTTCCAGCTCTAACTTTTATATCTCTGACTCAGCCCAGGAGGATGCAGAAGGATTAAAACTGTAAGTCTTCCTCAGGCAGAGGACATTAGAGAGAACCCCCAAAGCCTTGCTGTATGCTGATATCAAGACAGGGAGCGGAGTTATGAGATAAATTGAGACAGTACACCAACCCCTGGTATACACATTGTTCCCAGATAGCCAAACACTAATCTAGATCCTGCTGTGAAAATATTTTGCAGATGTCACCAAAGACCCACATCAGTCAATCTTAAGAAAAGCAGATGAACTGGGTGGGTGTGAGCTAATCAATCACATGAGCCCTTTAAAAACAGAGAGTTTTTTGGTTTTTTCCTTCTGGTTAGTCTTAGCAGAAGAAGTCAGAAAGACATGTTGTTCTTCCTGGCCTGGAAGAAGCAAAAAGCATGTTGTGAATTGCCCCTGGGGGCCGTATAGCAAGGAGCTAAGAGTGGCCCCTGACTGACAGCTAACAGGAGAATGTGGACATCAGTCATACAATGAACCACTAGGAAATGGGTCCTGCCAGCAATCACTGAGCTTGGAAATAGATTTCTTTCTCCTGAGTCTCCAGAAGAGAACCCAATCCGGTCAGCGTACTGATTTCAACTTAGTGATACTCTTGAGCACAGAACCCAGCCCTGCCATGGCCAGATTTTTGACCTACAGAATTGTGGACTAATAAATGGGTGCTTTTTAAGCCACTTGGTTCATAGAAGTTCGCCACACAGCAATGGAAATCTAATATACCTCTACGACTAGAGAAAATAACACGCAATTTAATAGCTTTTTCTTTTATCAAAAATTACTTCTAACAATCAACCTATAATTTCCTTTTCACATAGCTCAGCTGAAATGTTATTCTGCCTCTTGTGAATTTTCTATCAGGAATCACCTGCGACAGGCTTTCTTCAGGTGTGCAGAACTGGACCTTCCTCTTCCTTAAGGCAACTTTCTTTCAAGAAGAAAACACAGGCTCCAGGGAGGCAAAAGATACTGCTATTCCAGAGCATCCCCTACCCTAGGAAAATGCGCTTTGGGCACATTTGGAGTTTAAATTTGAGTGACTTCATCCCGGGACTCCATCCATTAGACCTTGTTTTTCGTTATCGCATTAGTGCATTTTATTTCTGGTCGGCTAGAACGAATGAGCAAGCAGTTGGTCAGGAAGCTGGGATGTGCTGGAAATTTCCCGGTGATTCATTTATGGAGAGGATGGCAGGGGCTCTGCATGGGCCGAGAGGAACAGACATGAGGAACGATTAAGGGTATCTTTAAGCCAGCCTCCTATTGTTTACAATCAGGCAGCTTCCGCCAGGTCCTCACTTTGGGGTCCCGGGTGGCTGCAATTGCAGGAGAAAAGTCAAGGGCACGTGCGATCCTCTACAACAGCAGGATGACCCAGGGAGGATGTAGAGAAAACACCAAAAAGAACATTTTTTTCCTAAGACAATCGGAAGCTGCGGCGTGGATAGGTTTTATTTGTTTTGTTTTGTTTTACTTCATGTTTTGATCAAACCTTTCCCTAAAAAGAAAACGCCAGCAATTTCACTAAAGGCACAACCAGAGCGCCACCATGTGGTAGAGCCTTTTTGAACTGACAAGGTCTTGTGTGTTTGCAGACTGAGGGAGAACCTCAAGAGAAGAAAACTTGTGACAAAGTTTAGTCTTCGAAAGCTTGGTGATTGGCTTGCGTTTTTAAACCATCATGTTCCTAGAAGGCGTGACAACGACTCATAGCTAACACTGCAAAGTTATCATCGATGCGATTGCAAAGTGAAGTTTTATTTCACTGCCTCGATTACTTTCTAAAAGAAAGAATGAGACTAGCACTCGTGTCCATCACTGGACAGAACAGCATTTGTTCTGGTTCAAGAATAATCACACTTATGCAAATTCCTCATGACTATCAGCTGACACTTGAGTGCTGTCGATGATGGCGGAATTGGTGAATTGTGAGTTATTTGTCTGGTTGGGGGGTGGTTGTTCTTGCTGAGCAGATAGAAAAAACATCACCCACCTCAATCTGAATGATCAGTTCCAATTATTTCGTGTCCTTATATCACCCTGCCCTAGATTTAAATTCTGGAAGAGAGTGTCTGAGTAGCTTTGCTTGATCACCTGATCAATTTTATCCCGGGATCTTGACTTATGGTCTGACCAGGACTATGTGCAATGAAGGGGCAGTTCCCAAAAGGAAAACTGGGCTCCCAGTAGCAAGGGAACAGGCCAAAAAACAGCAGATGACAAACACAGTTGGTGTCATTTCAAGTGCTAGTCTACCACTGGACATTGACACAGACTAAAGGCGTGGCATGTGCTCCACAAAGTCCAGTGTGTACCTACTGCCCTCATTGCTGAAGAGTTCAGAGCTCCTTCTCGTCTGTCTGAGGTCTTCTGGCCAATGAGCATTCTGCCAGTACGGCCTCTCCGGTCCAGTCTCATCATCCAAGTCCCTGGGGTCACCTGCCGCTTGATTATAATCCCCCCAGGGAAGACGACATACCTGAGGGCTATCGCTGACCTGAAGGCATTTCTGTTTTGTTTTTCAATGCATATGGACTAAGTCTCAATTTTCTCCTACTTCAACAGGAAACATCAGGAAAATACTCGAGAAGGACCTGAGAGACCCACTTGACACCTCCAAGAGATGATCTTTTCCCTTCTGTGAGAAGAGTAAGGCACCAATAATACTGTTATTATTGTTTTTGTGTAAAGTGTGCTGATGTCTTTGTGCCCCTTCCGAGAAAGAACTTGCTCGTGATGACAGAGACTCATGTCGGATCCTTTATTACAAGTTTTTCTTTGATATTTATACTATGTTTAAATGCGCTTTGCTAAAATCTCTCCCTTTCTTTGAGGACTCACGACGCTTACTCTTCAGATATGTAATCTATATATAGATTAGGGAGCACTCTTAGGATCAGTGTCCCAAATCAAGAGGGAGAAGGTTGTTATAAATTGTCACTTTGGTCCCTTTATTTAGCACCGGGATGCAATTATGGAAGCAGTCAGAACATTCCTGCCCTCATCTCTCTGCTTCCCTCCCCGAGTCAGTCAGTTGTACCTGGACAGGTTCATTGACAGGCCTCCGCAATCCCTGATGCTTTGACCTCCATGGGAGTTTCTTGGTATTTCATGATTCCTAGTTCATTGCAATCAAAGAATCAGTATGTTCTGTTCTCAGAGAGATGGCTCAGACTTGCAGGCCCTCAGCCAGAACCAGACTTTTCATCTTCTGACTCGGGCCACAGCTCTCTCCCTAGACACTCTGTTTCCCTGTGATCTCTTCTCTTACTGATGTCTGCATGGCATTACTTTCATATTAGAAAATCATGGAAGTAAAGATTATTAAAATCATGGAATAAAAAATTTTTGAAGCAAGTTACTATTGTAGAATATAGTTATTAAATATTATTTATCAAAATAATATTAAAACATTAAGAGTAAAGGACATATTTAAGCATCCTTATGTACACACACAGTTGACCTTTGAACAACACAGGTTTGAACTGTGTGGATCCACTTCTACACGGATTTTCTTCCTCTTTTTTTTTTTTTAATAAAAAACAGTACAGTGCTGCGAATGTATTTTCCCTATGATTTTCTTAGTAAAGTTTTGGGGGAATTGAAAGTCATATGTGGGTTTTTGATAGCACAGGGGTTCAATACCCCTAACCCCTGAAATTTTCAAGGGTCAACTGTCTATATATATATATATATATATGTATATAGTCTATATATATATATATAGTCTATATATATATATAGTCTATATATATATAGTCTATATATATATAGTCTATATATATATATATAGTTTGTTTTATTTATATATTATATATTTATTTCTTCATGCTATCAAATAGGCTTAAAATTGCTTTACAAACTGTTGCTGTTAAGTTCAGCCAATGTCTGGGCAGAAAGAGATTCCAAGGTTCCCTCAGTAACACAAATTTGAATAGTTGATTTCAGGGATATTCCTTGCCTTGGAGAATTATTTTTTAAACAAGACAAATCATTGTATTGTAAAGTCCCTAGGCTACTGAGCAGTTGTCCATCCCCGTAGTGGACTCATGGTAGCATTTCATCTCAGTGCTGCTCTCTTTGGTGACTTTTTTTCTAATTTCTATAGGAAAGTCATTAGAGGGAGCAATTTTCTCCAAATGTCCCATCATGTCTAGGTGAAGAGCAAAAACAAGTTGCTGGTTGAAGACAGAACTGGTTGAGGGGATATATCATTGGCATGGATGTGTGCTGCCTCTGTTAAATTCTTGGTAATTGCTGTGTAGGAAAAATAGGACACGATTGAAGAGAAAAGATTATGATAGGCCTAATAATCCAGCCACTGCTAATGATAAAAATGTTAAAAGCAAGAATTTGTACTCAGCTTGTGCTTTTCCTTCTACAAGACTTTGCATCCCTGACTTCAGAAAATGAACAAGTTGATTTATACCAGTTTTACAGGAAGAGAAGCTCATTTTGTGACTCCCCTCAGGGTAAAATCCAACTCTTTAAATTGACATGTGATGCATTTGGCAACATAGCCTTAGTCACTCTTACTCAGCTTATTCCCAGCAGTTTTTTATTCTGCCTATCTTCATGTTGCTATCACCTAGGGATACATGGGCTTTCTTGCTTCGGATCTTTTATCATGCTGTTTTCAGTACCCAAAACATCTTTGCCTTACTCATCCCTGATAACCTAGATCAGAGGTCAATTAACCATGGCTCGTGGGCCACATTTTGTCTGCTGTTCTGCCTGGTTTTGTAAATAAAGCTTTATCAGAACACAGCCGTTTACACATGGTCTATGACTGCTTTCACACTACAACTGCCTAATAAAGTAGTTAGAACAAAGGTCGTCTGGCCACAAAGCCGACAATATTTACTATTTAGCCCTTTACAGAAAACAACTTGCCAACCACTGACCTAGATCGGTGCCACTTTTCTTGTGAAGTAATCACTCCACCTTAGTCGCCTAGTCAGTAGATCATTTCTATAATTTTAGAGCATTCTTGACAAGATGCTAAAGAGAACCGACCACTACTTGCAAATTTATTTATGTGCCCATCCTTCTCAGAGCAACTATTTCTTCCTAGTACCCAGGGATTATTTCATTGCTTTGTGGCCGGTTCCTAGCACAGCGCCTGAAATAGAGAAAGCGCTCGGGCAAGGTTGGTGACATAATAAATAAAGTATTTGAGGAAACGACTAAAACCTATAAAGCAGAAAATGAGAAGGAAAGTAAAATGTTTTCTACTTCATTTCTTTGAGTATGTTACTCAAAGTTGCTTTATGAGGGTTTGAGATTTCTGGGGGTGAGGAGGAGGGTGGGAATTGTTTTCCAGCTTAGATGTCTTCCCTAAATTAAATCAAATGGTGCCATAAGCAACATAGACCTAAGACCACACTATTTCCAAAAAGTTCAATGTAAAAAGGGTGGTTATAAACTATTGTCACTGATTTTTAAAAACATCATCAAACATATCAACTACATGTCAACATAATCCCTTTTAAACCATTCATCATAGGAGAACATATACTTCCTCTAAAAATCCCACCATTAATTGAAACTTGTTCAAACTACCCATTTGAGAAATTCTTTCCCAGGCTATAGCATGTGCCTTAACAATATCCAATGGTGGTCAGTCCTGTGCCTTGGGGTAAAGGTGTACTTATTTTTTTTAATGTTCCATTGTTATCTAGTCACATGTGTTATGAACAAAGTAGCTTCTAAAAGTTAGGGAATGCTTTTTTGAATCTAAGAAGAAGTATTTTTATAGATCAACAAGATTGAGTTTCCTATACATATTTGTAATTGACTCATTCGACAAACACCAACGGAGTTCTTGCTGTATAAGGCATTGTGGTCAGAAGGCAATTTGAAATGCTTCAAAAGTGTTCCAACAGTGGCAGCATCATAAGAATATATGTGAGGCCCTGAAAACATATAATGAATATTTACAAAAGAAATCTAGCCACACAGACTCAGATATGACTGGAGGAAGGATGTAAACTCTTACTTAGACCATCAGCCAAAACTGGGCTGGAAAGCATCAACCCTTAGCACTGGTGGGGGAGGGGAGGGTGTCTTCCTCCTTTTCAAGTCTTAAGAGCACAGTGAACACTAGGCTGGTATGGGGGAGCCAGAAACAGAGCAGAGAGGATGAGAGGGGGCAAAACTAATGGCTAAGAGCAGACTTGAGGGTCAAGTTGGAAAAGCTAAGTCTAGAATTAGAGCTCAGGGCCAAGTGTTAGCTTATCAACAGGAAAGCCATCGGTCAGGAGCTGAGTGAGCAGAGAAGCAAGACAGGGATCAAGAATGGGTATGAAGGAGGCGCCTGGGTGGCTCAGTCGGTTAAGCGTCCAACTTCGGCTCAGGTCATGATCTCACGGTCCGTGAGTTCGAGCCCCACATCGGGCTCTGTGCTGACAGCTCAGAGCCTGGAGCCTGCTTCAGATTCTGTGTCTCCCTCTCTCTCTGACCCTCCCCCGTTCATGCTCTGTCTCTGTCTCAAAAATAAAGAAACATTTAAAAAAATTTAAAAAAAAAGAATGGGTATGAAGGAAGATGGTCTAAAACTTCATGAACAGTTGGGCTCCTAGGATCCCCCTTTACTGGATGTTGACAAGGCGGAAGGTACGTGGGTCAGCATGGGCTAAAGGCACAAGGTCAGAGCAGAAATTAGACTCCTGTTCAGATAGGAGGAAACAAGTAATAGAAAATATTAAAGCAGTCACTCTTAGTAGCAACCCCCTACTTCCATCTTTTCATGGGAAAAAAAGTACTTAGAAATATAAATTTAGGCCCCTCCCTAGGCTATAGTCTTTAAAAACTAGTAAACATAAAATACGTCCACAAGGAAACTTCCTGTCTGATATTTTCTTCTCTGCCATCCTCCCTCTTCCCAGCCCTCAGAAAAGCTGTGTATGGCAGATACAGATGAGAAGTCTGTCAGGAGGCACTCTCTTTATGACCCATATATTTATAGTCTCAAGCACTGTAAGACATATAATTCCTCCAATAACCCACAGAAGGATTTATAGTGAGGCCTCTCTCAAAAAGAAAATGCCTCAGAGGCACAAATCATTATCCCATTTTTATTTTGTAGTACGAATGGAGGTTATATTCACCTGCAAGTCAAGTGCAAAGAACATTGCAATTCAGAATCAAAGATCTGTGCTTACTAGTTACTTTTTACACTGACAAGGAGCTTCACACAAAAAGAACTGCAGTAATGTTTATTTTCCTGGCAGCCAAAATTGTAATGCTCTTACTGATATTCAACTGTCTGTAGCGTTCTTGAAGATAAATTGAGAGAGAGGAAGAAAAAAAAAAAGACTAAAGCCACCAACAAAGCAAGAAAAACATTCTGGACTTTATATAAAAGGAGACACTGTAAGTACCTGGTTTTTTAAATACCAGGGGCCATCTTGCACTCAGACTGACTCAAAAACAAGGAGGAATATGCCACGTGAGTTAACTGTTAGAAGGCATGCCCACTTTGGAAACTGGAAACCTTTTCTATCTAAGCGGGGACTTCCAGTCTCTCTGTGGGAAACGATTACACTCTACTCCTATACCAAACTAATTAATCTTTAAAAAATAATCGGGAAGAAGGAAACCTGAGAGGCCATCTGGAGGTAGATTTCCAAGCTAGGCTAATTACCAGACTCCCCTGGGAGCTATCAAAGGCTATGGAAATAAAGGGAACAGGTCTCTGGGCTCCACCAGCAAAGAATATGGTTCATAAACCTAAGGTGTGGCTCACACTTTTGTCTATCGAAGGACTGCCCAGGTGATCCTGAAGATCAGCCAGGTTTAGGAACCACTAATCCATTCCATTCTCCCCACACAGGAAAGGTCACCGTGAAACACTCCAAAGGAGATTGAAAAAACATTTTTTAAAGAAAGAGGAAATTCCTTACTTTTTTTCAGCATAATATATATTTACACTTCAAAGCCCACCTTGAGATAACCTACATATCTAGATTCTATTCAAATAGTTACATTTGGATTAAGATTTTACTTTGCAAAGTAATTCATCAGTAAAATTACACACACGTTCTCTTCTACTGTTACTCATTTTTAAGAAAGTACAAAAGTGAAAAACCTATTATCCCCCAAACAGTTATGTTGGTTTATTTTAATTCTTTTTAAGATTTATTCATTTTTAAGAGACAGAGAGAGACAGAGCATGAGGGGGGAGGGGCAGAGAGAGAGGAAGGCACAGAATCTGAAGCAGCACAGAGCCCGACTCCGGGCTCAAGCCCATGAACTTGAGATCATGACCTTGAGCCAAAGTCGGATGCTTAACTGACTGAGCCATCCGGGTTCCCCTCTGTTGATCTCTTTTTATGTTTGCGTCAGATCTTTTTTGTGATTGTCAGTTTGTTTTGAGAAATAAACCTTGGGAGAAAAAGTTAATTTTCCTCTATTTCTCTCACTGCTTCTGCTGTTTATGCCATCTTTCCTTCTCTCCAGCAAGGCAACCACCGTGGCAAATTTGCAATATACACAGTTAACGATTTTACACCTTCTCCTCACATCTGAATCCATTAACAATATATGTGTTGATTTTTTTTTTAATTCACATAGATGATGCCATACCATATTTAACATTCTGAAACTTGTGTTTCTCTTTCAACATTTTTTTTTCCAGATCTACATTGATATGTATTGAATTTATTCATTTGAAATACTATATGAACATTCTGTCATACAAATATACCACCATAATATATCTACCCATTCTCTTACTGGTAGATACTTGAACTTTTAAAGAATTGTTGCCTTCACAAAAGATGCTACTGGAGCATCCACATTTTCCCCTCTTAACGTAATTGTACAGGAACTTCTCTAGGTATTTGAGTTTAACTGCAAAGTTGTAGGGTATATGCATTTTCACATGTATTAGTGTCAAATTGTTCTCCAAAGTACTGATTAAAACTTTAATCAGCACTGTATGATGGTATCCAATTTCCCACATCTTTACCAACATTGACATTATCAGTTCTTTACCAATTGTGCAGATCTCTACTTATCTCAGTGTTCTTTTAATGGGCATCTCCCCAATTACTTGTGACATTGAACATATTTTTATAATTTTTATTGTACATTCAACATTCCTAAACACATGTATCTCTTGAGCAAAGCATTCCTTTAGATAAATGTCTTGACTTAACATTTCTCTATCTCTCTTCCCCTTTTGACTACCCATTCACCCCATTGTTTACACTTAATAATAATGGGTCCACTCAGGGTAGGAATTTATCAAATGAGAGGATTCTAAAAACAACTCAATGAAAGTAGCAAATCACCTCAAAATATCCAGTAACACTCTTACTAAGCACATGTAGTATCATGGAACAGTGTGACATCTTTGGTGACAGACTACGGGGTTTGAATCCTGCCTCCGCCACTTGACTACTAGTGGCCAAGGAAAACTTCTTAACCCCTCTGAGCCACACTAACCACATATACAACATGGAGGTGATAATAATAGCTCAGTGTTGAAAGTTCAATTCGATGATAAACATAAAGCATTTAGCACAGTGTTTGGCACACGTGAAATATTAAAATACTGGTCATTACTACTATTGTTATTGGTGGGAGGACAGCAGTGGTGACTGTAATGTGTTGCATTCCCCGGCATGTAGACTGGATGGAGACGACATGCAGGAGACTCATTAGAGAGTGCTCTTGGGATTACCACACGGAACGGAGGGGAGGCAAGGAGGGAGGGCCCAACACATGACACCAGTACCAATGCACGTTTTGCAGTGATTCAAGATCCATCCTTACAACGTACCAGAAATAGCCAAGTGATGCCCTTGAACCACACTAATTGCAAGAAGGAGGAGAAGGAAGGGAAAGAGAAGGGGGAAAGAATGAGAAAGAGGCAGAAGAGAATAGTCTCTGGAACTATTCTAAATATTCTACACGGGTTAACTAATGTAAATCTCAGAACAGAATCTATAGAACAATCTCGGGCTAATAAATGACCCACATGAGAGAATTTAAATAACTAGCCCATGGTCCCATAGCTAGGAAGTAGGATAGCTAGAACTCGAACGCGGGCAAGGCTGTTTCAGAACTGATGTTCTTAACCGCTGTGCAATACTCAAAATTGCATTCTGCCAGAATGCATGTCAATCCCATACATTAGAGTGCATGTCAATGCCAGAATGCTGTATTGATTTATTATAATTTCCATTATAGCTCTCAACTAGACACTTTGCTAGGTGCTTTACTTACATCATATAATTTAATCTAATCATTATAGTAACTAATCAAGGATTGCATTTTTATCCACATTTCCAGCTGAAGAAAGTAGAGGATGTTCGGTTACTCTCCAAAGTCACACAAATTAATTGTAGAGCCAGGATTATACTCCAGGCTTATTTGGCTCTGAAATTCAGGGATCTTTCCCATTATAATGTGGTTTTATTTTTGACAAAGGACCTCCTTTTCCAGCAAATTGATGACTATATCATACCTCTTATGTCATGTCTTGCCTCAGATAAATAATATCAATTTGTCAACTTCCTTCTTGTTTACATTGTCTTGCATTGGCATCCTTTGAATATTCTCCACGTACATTGTCTTATTTAATTACAGAATCAGAATTGAGCAGGTAGAGGCTTTGACAATTTTGAGTACCTAATGGGAAAGGGGCCAAGTGTTTCCTACATTCTGAATTCTTATTTAGCATTTCAATGCCATAATTACCTTTTCAAGAACAGAACCGCTGTACTGACTCATGTTTAATATGCTTTCTGAAGTGACCAATAGACCCCTTTATATAGTGTTCTTAGTTCAGACTTCCTACATGTTCTATTTATATAACTTGCTTTCAAAGTATCCTAAGAATAGTTTGTGCAGCCATTACCTATACCTAATTATCCTATTTTAGATTTAAAGCATTTAACTGATATGCGATTAAGAAAAAATTTTAAAAATCTTTCCTTACTAGATTTATCCAAGATAATTTTTAATATAGATAAAATATAAAATAAGGGGATTTTTACATAAATTCTAATATTATTTCTCTATCCCTGCCAATGGGTACAACTTATAAGTTGCACTCTTTTTTCTATCTTGGTTGCAATCTTAATTCTGATGAGGTACCTTAAATACTTCTTAGAAGGACATATGTGTATCTATGTTTATTTACCCTCATGTGTACAAATTAATGTAGTGAAACTCTAAGAAGCTGGAACAGTCTACACAACTTGCCAACTTCAGCCTCCTATGAATATCTTTAATGTATCTATTTGATAAACTGTCTTATTTTGTTGGAAAACAGCCTCCATGGGCTTTTTAGTTTTGGAACAATGAAGCAAGAGCTACACATTTTTCTTGAGGAAGATCCTCAATGTGGTGTAATCTAAACGTGATTGTTTTAGTCTGAGACAATATTCTGGATAGTCCTACAAATTAGGTCTCTACAGGCATTGATACCATGTTAGAAAAAGGCTGTTTTTCTCTCTATGGATTTAGACTGTACTCTACTTGTACTTAGATGCTATTTTTATTCAAATAGTGAGCATCACAGAAATCATAAGCAGAGACTTAAGGTTCTGCATAGACCTATAGGTATATTCCTGGCCTTTCACTGGAAGAAGTATGGAACAAGCCAGAGGACAGATCTATGCTTAATGCAGCTCCACACTGACAGATGTGCTGGTGACCTGCAATTCCCATGGGATTGTGGGAAAGAGTCCAAGGCCAGATCAGTTTATTCTGATAAGTTTTGGAGATTCCAGAGCAAGGCCATACTCATGTGGGTAGGGGTAAAATTTACTTTTAAGGGGATGAATTTACCTATCAACCTACCAATCATGTCTTTTCCATCTACATCCACCCCCACCGATGCCATCCAGTCTCATGGTATTAAGTAACATACACACTGAAAACTTCTAAGTTTTTATCTTCGGTTCAAATCCCTTCCTTAAACTCTAGGTTCATAAATCCAATTGCCTACTCAAGATACCCACTTGGATATGCAGCATATCTCACATTCAACCTATGTTCAAAAGCAAGCTCTTTGTTTTCCCAAGCACACTTATTCCTTCTTCAGTTTTATACTTCTCAGTTCCAGATAATTCTGTTCCTCCAGTTGTAAGTCAAAACTCTTGGACACACCTTCGATTCCTCTTTGTCTCATCCTTCACATCTGACACATCTCTCAATACTACGTTCAAAATATATCTTTCATCTGATGAATACTTAACACCCTGAATGCTACCACCCAAACCAATATACCAAAATCTCTCCTCTGGTTTATCACCATGGCCTCCTAACCGATCTCTCTGTTCTTTTGCCCTACTTCCCTGCAGGCAGTTCTCAACCCTGAAGCCTGATGAACCCCATTCGGATTGTGTTATTCTGTTCCATGCCCTTCGCTCTCACTCAGAGCACCTTACAATTGCCTACAAGGTCCCTTATGATCTGATTCCCCTCACATCCCCCATGCCTGCCTCTAACCTGATTCAGCTGCATTTCTGACTTCATCCCCTAATATTTCCCCATGCTTCATGTCACAGTAGACATACTGGCTTCCTTGCTGTTCCTCACACATAGCAGAAATTCTCCCAGCTCGGGGCCTTTGCACCTGTTGGTCTTTGCACCAGGAATGCTCTTCCTCCTGACACCCACCTAGCTTGTTCTCTCAGATCTTTTTCCAGATCTTCCATCAACACCTCCCTCTCAGTGAGGCCTTCTCCAACCACCCTACTTTAAATCCTAATTTAAAATAAATTACATCAAAGGCTTCATCCCTTTCCAAAGGGCATATTACCATATAATAGCCTCTGTATCTTTCCTTAAATATTTGTTCATTGTCCAACTTCTCCCACCAGAATATATAAGCACTATAAGGGCAGGAATTTGTGATTTTCCTTTTTCAACCACTGGCTTCCTTCAGACATAGCACATAATTGTTCAACAGATATTTGTTGAACAGATCATTGAATGACTCCTGGAAAAGAAGAATCTGGGATAGAAGATAGGTATTTCCTAGGTAATTTGGGGTGGAGGTGTGTGTGGGGCTGGTACCACTTTCATTGGTATTCCCACAGCAGTCCCAGTGTAGTGATAGGGCTGGGGGTGGGAGTGGGGTAAGGTAAGTCCTGAGAACATGCCAAGGGACACTTAGTGCTTTGAAGGGTGACCAGCTCTCTATGTGAAATTTCTGATCACACTGAGATGGAAAAGGAAAAGGCCTCTGTGCATCTGTTCTAACCAAAGAGTCTTCTGCCACAAACCATTGCAGAGAACTGGAAATTTTAGGCTTAGGTGAAACAACTTACTATGGGCACATTTTATTGGGGAAGCACACACTTCAGAGAGACTCAGAGGGCCTCCAGATTTTTTTTTATTGGTGAGAAGAGATTCTGAGAAATCAAGTGCGTGCAGGGGCTGGGCTTGGTCTCTGAGCACCGGGGAAAGGGAATAGCACAAGCAGGCATGGGATAGATGTCAGTGGTCACCAAAGCTAAGTTACTCATACTTCCCAGGAACAGCAAAGTTTCCCCAAACTCTGGGCTCTGGAGAGAGAAACCAGGAGAGAGAAAGAGAGATGGAGATAAAAGGTAAATAAACACTTTCTGACCTTTCATTCCCAGGCTTTCCCCAAGCAGGTGTTGTCTTCCTTACCTCCTGCCACACAAAGTCGGCTCTGGGAGTAATGGAAGGTCCTAAAAAGCTGCATAGAGACTCCTCGTCCCATTACGTCCTCAAAGGCCTGCCCCCTGAGGTCCTCTCTCTTTCGATGCTTGTCACCACTTCTCTACCCTTCCTCCCAGCTGATTCATCTTCGATCTAAGCAACTTCTCACCTAAACATCCCATTAAGTAATTTAGAACTTTTACAAAATAGAGCTGACAACACCAATCTGAGAGAATTAGACTCAGCTGGTTTGGGAAGTGCTCAGACATGGGTGATTTTTAAAAGCACTGAGGATGATTAATGTAGGCAGGTGAGAATCATCACCCTCCAGCCTCCTCACCTCCTAGCCTTACCTTAAACTTGATTTCCCCCTCCAAATACTGCTATCCTTTGAACTTCAAGTTCAGACTCTCAGAAATCCCAAATGCCTCAAGACAAGGGGTGTTACTTGCCTTATAACTGCTATATGTTGGATGAACTGTCTGCCATAACCCCTCCCCTGTGGAGATCCGGTTTCTGAGCCACTACAGCCTTTGCACTTCCTCATTAATATAATGTACCCATCCTTCCACTTATTTTTCATGCCACCTTCTGCCATCATCATGGGTACTTCTATGAACATGTAAACCATTCATCCGTCACCCTGGCTTCTTGATTCTTTGACCTTCACAAATTCCAGTTAACCCCTCCTTCCCTTCTCTTCAGCATGACTACACCTTGGGTTTTGTCATTATCTGCAAATGCTCCAACTCAGAAAGCATATGCACCAGTTCTCAACCTGGTCAGCATAATCTTCTGTCCTCCCAGCTCTCACCTACCATACTTCCAATCTCCACCTCATTTCGGAGCCAGCCCTTGAACTTCTCCAATTTTTCCTGTATTTCACCCTTGTAAATGTTTCACTTCCTTCCACATTCAGCCTAGTCTACTAGGCACATTATTAGTGACTTCACCATCCTTCTGAATCCCTTTCTGCTTGTTTGTGTTGCAGATTTTTTACCTCAATACCCTGGATTCATTGTCTTGCCACTTGAAAGAATGAAGGGGCGGACACAGAATGAGTAGCAAACACAAGTGTGTTAGAGTATAAGATTATAAAATAAGGAGGGAAGCTCTCTTTACAGAGAGGAGGCATTTGACGGTGAATACCCACCAACTATAGGCAAGGACCCTTGTTTTATAAAGTTCTGGTCACCCTCCCCTTCCTTCCTTCCCCCACTTGTTCTTTCTCAGGTTTTACCCTCATTGGTTGGATAACTCTAGGTGCTGGGTTGTCCGTTCCTGATTGGTTCGTTTCCATTGTATGAGGGGTGGTCTGTGGCCATACCATTCCTTGTGGGTCATACGTTTTATGGTCTACCACCTATTTTTAGTCAGGTCTTTTGTGAAATTCCTGAGGGAAACCAGAGGGGGAGTAGGTGTTGTCTGTCACATTCTTAAGAGGAACCTTAAGCCTAAGGGGGTTTGTTGTGGTCAGCCGTTCCCCGCATTGTTCCAAAATATGTGTTTTTCCCTACCCAGGGACCTCAGGTCCTAATCTTTCTGTCTCTGCCTACTGAAGCCTATATTTTCCTATCCTATTTGGATGCAACTGTCAACTCCCAAACATGAATCAAGCCACCCATATGACTACTCCATTCCCACCTCCAATGACATACACATAGAATAGGATGTATCTGATCTTGTCACAAAAAGAATAAATATATCCCCAATACTTGCCAGTTGTATGTTCCATTAACTACACAATGTAAATATAATGTAATAAAAGCTTAAATAGAATGTGGACTGTCATTCAATTTTCACGTCAACTTTGAGAAGAAGGTGCAGTTGTTATTCCCATTTTACACAGGAGGAAAATGAAGCTTAGAGAGTTGAATAATGCCTGGAGTTACATAGGTGTCAAATGATGGAGCCTACATTCAAACCACCATCCGTTTGACTTTTGAGTCTTAGTTCCTAAGCTATTTCACAATGTCTTTCTCTATGCTATAGAGAGTTCTCAAAGGAGTCCAAATGAGACTGACATTTAAATGTCTTTTCCTAATTCAAGCATTTGTTTAAAACTATGAATTGGTTAGATGTTATATTTCTCATAAGGTAAGCTAATCAATATTTTCTATTTAAATGAAATCTACAATATTAGTAAAGGTAACTTATACTCTTCTAGCTTTGTGCCTTTCCCTATCTGATTGATCTCTGTCTGTAGACTCTAACTCGCCTACCTGAAGATCTCTCATTTAAATGCTTGCTTTTTTCAGAACTAGATAACAGTGTTTTGGAGTCTAAAGAAACCAGCCTTCCACAGCAAAGCCACATAGGTAGTAAATTCAGGTACAAGTAAAGAACAGAGAATGGCTTACATGTTTCCAAAATGAGTTCAGTGACCACTGCAATGAGTTCTATTCCCATGAGAATAGAAACATGTCTCTAGAATTACTCATGTATTAGAATGGACAACTCCCCTTCTATGGGCTCATCCGTTTCTCAATGAGCTTCCCCACCATCTACCCTTACTCTTATGTCCATAGTCACTCTTTTCTGTGCCCTCTGAAGTGGCAGATGTGACAGTAATCACTGTGTCAGGCTGTGAGAAACTAGGAAACAAAGACAAGCTATGTAAAAAAGTATTTTGCTATTCTCCCCCTTTCCTTAGTGTTTAAAGCATGGGGATGTGTGGAAAGAATCTGGATTCTCAGCCCCATCTGATCATATAGGTGACTTATGGGCTTGCCATTTCAGCTCTCTGAATTTTAATAGTCTTTCCTCTTCAAAATGGAAATAGAAGTATTCTACCTATGAGACTTTGGCCAGATTTTTTCCTTGAAATATCTTTAAGAGATATGATTAGGTATAAGTAACAGAATACCATTCATACTTCAGAAAGAAGCCAATAAAAGTCCTGTGAACATTTCCACCTACAAAAAATAGTATTTTTTATAGCCTAACTACCACCTAATCCAAGTTGGTTTATTTATGAATTTTTGAGAAATTGAATTGGATTCAAAATTTCCAACTCACTCTCACCATATTCATTTACTTCTTCCTACTTTGATATTATTTTAAAATATTTTCTAAGGCAGTGAAAGATAAATGGTGATAACTCCTTTGGAGGTTAAATAATTGGTAAGAAAAACTGAGAGGACATAAAACAAAACCTTCAACCTTCAAATGAAGTGTTCTTTATAGTTACACAAGCTTGATTGTGCAGACGTATTCCTCAGATTTTACGTGTTATCAGTGCCAGCGACATATGGGTAGTCAGTAATTTCTGCCCACACCTTGTGAGCAGCTTCCTTCATAAATCCCCAAAGTTAATCATGACAAAAAGCAGTCTTGTCTATTCCCTTTAAAAGCCTGAAGCAATTTGTTCAGCAACCACACTGCTAATGTAGTGATAAAGGAAAGGAGCATTGAGGGCAACAAAAAAGGATAAAAAATGTGGAAGAATGTGTACAGAATTAAAGAGACTATGGTAAGGTATGACTGATCATGGATCATTTTATCTTATTACTCTGGAAATACATTGCTAGTTACAAGGAACTGAGATTTTAGGGGAACAAATCCTGATTCATTCCACTGTGATGAGTAATTTCTGACTCCAAATTCCCTCTTCATTATTCACTCAATAATTGCAAAATGAATGAATTTAAGGCCTATATTCAGCAAAGTGCACACTGAATGGATGGTTAAAAACAATCAAGAAAAAATTAAGCAAGACACAGAAGCATCAATTTTTACTAGAGCAAGCTGCATTCAAATTAAAGAGAAAAAGTCAAGTGTCAGGGGTTCCTACATTCCAGACATATTTCTCCTTACCCCTGTTGTATAGGAGCAACCCATTTTCCCTCGATAGTCAGGAAAATTTGCCCCACCCAGGTCAGGAATCCCCTTCTTTATCTGTTGGTTCAATATCATGAGATGCCCAAAGTAGTCAGATGACCATCGCAATTTCTAATTCAATGGAATTAAATCCCCTGGTGGAAGTTCCTCCCTTTGGAATTATAAACGCTAGCAAGCAGAGCCCAAAGTTCTATCGCATGGTTTCTGGATCCTGGCTATGGGAATCCCATATGGGAGAAATAATACCAAATCCTGGATGCTGATTTAGAACAGATGCCACATCTTGGAGGAGACTGCCACAGCCCCACAAGATATTGTGCCCTAGCCGGTGCCATAATTAAATCCTTAAAAGGCCATCCCACCATTCTACCAAGTTAGTTGTTCCAGGGCAATGATGGATATGGTGAATTCCATGAGCAGGAATCATTGCTGCGTTTCATTTGCGGTAAAGTGATTTCCCTGGCATAAGAAATGATGTGTGAATGCCATGATGATGGATAAAGTGTCCTGTAAGTTCATACATGGTAGTTTTGGCAGAAGCATGGCCAGCAGCAAAAGCAATTTGGGAGGCAGTTTGAGTACTCAGCAAGGGTGATAATCAGGTTGGCCTTGGGGATAACCTCCCTTCCTGCCACCATGGCCTCTTTTCCCTGAGCTCAGTGGTAAGTGACAGGAATGGCTAGGAAAGGAAGTTCACCAACAACCCCCAAATCATGTTATCCTATCTACCTGGTAATTAAAAGCCCCTTCTGCTGGAATCGCCCTTTGGTGAGCATAATGGGGCACAAATATCTTCATGCTGGATCTGTCTAGATACCTTTTCCCCTGAGCTCCTTGTCACCAATTTTCTAAACATGCACTTCCTCAGTCCCTGACTAGCCACAGTCTTGAGGACTGTGACATTAGCTACAGTCCAGAAATAGGTGTATACCCATAACGGTGACCATCTCTCCTTTTTTGAAAAATGAATAATTTTAATGTCTGCCTTTTATTGCTATCTTTCAGGGCCATCCTGGAGTAGGACTCGCATGCTGCGGCTATACTGATGATGCCTGCGTTTTGGCAAAACACACTCGTAAAATCAGATCGAATTTTTTTTTTTAACAGTCAATTGGTCAACGAGAATGCCCTACAAGACCATACGTTGGAAAGGTTAAGAGAGAGGAGGGCAACGTACTCTGAATAGAGTCCACGGACATCTTTCCCACTTCCTTATGCACCTTGAGCTTTCAGGAACTACGTGAACCTAATCTAGGACATATCCCTACCATTTGATAAAGAGTGCTGCTGTATGTCTCCTAATTTATAGGTCGGTGGGTCAAATAACACCAGTTCGTGATGGGCAGCTCAAGTTACTTGGTAACTTGGTGGCCTGTGGTCCAGTGTTCAGTCTCTGCGAAAGCCTGGTAGCAAAGCAAAAGATGTTTCATGAAAGGAGAGACTTTTCTCTCACAGAAAATGGCAACGCTTTCTTCCCACATTATAATCATCTCTGTAATTCCCTGAAGGATCCTGCCACAGATTCCACAGAGCATTCCTACCTACCACTGGCATTTTGAGTTGCATCTAATCTGCTGGAGGACATGCTGAGCTGGAGGATTCCCTTGTAAGACAGCTCACTCACTTCCGTTCTTCACCCATTGGACCTCTGGAGAGGGCTGCTTGAGAGGCTTCCCTCAGAGCAAATAAATCAAGAGAGCGAGCAAGGATGAAACAGTGAGGCATTTTAATTTTTCTTAATGTTTATTTTTAAAAGAAAGAGAGACAGAGCATGACAGGGGAGGGGCAGAGAGAGAGGGAGACAGAATCTGAAGCAGGCTCCAGGCTCCGAGCCGTCAGCACCGAGGCCAACACGGGATTCGAAGTCACAAACCTGGAGATCATGACCTGAGTTGAAGTTGGACGCTTACCCGACTGAGCCACCCAGGATCCCCAGCAGTGATGCATTTTATGACTTAGTTGTGTAGTTACACAACATCATTTCCAGCATTGTCTACTCAGCACCAAGGCACTAAGACTTGCCCTCACTCAAGGGAAGGTGAATTGGGCTTCACCTTTTGTCGGGAGGAGTTGAAAAGTGTGTGAACTTGTTTTAAAACCACCACCACACCTTATTTATAATATTGAAAAATAAAAATCAGCAACCTTATACAGAAATCTTTCTATATTGTCTCTCATAATTTGCTTAGATAAAATTCCTGGAAATTAATTATGGATCAAATCATAACAATTTCTTTGAAAGTTCCTAATACACATTACCAAACATTCCTCCAGTGAGTCTTCATTAAGCTGGATTTGTCCACACGAAATGAATGTGTCTGATTACTTCAATGCACATCAGCCAATGTCAACTTGGTAGTAAAAAAACAAACAAACAAACAAACAAAAACTCGGGGTGCCTGGGTGGCTCTGTCGGTTAAGCGTCAGACTTCAGCTCCGGTCATGATCTCCCAGTCTGTGAGTTGGAGCTCCGCATCGGGCTCTGTGCTGACTGGTCAGAGCCTGGAGCCTGCTTCGGATTCTGGGTCTCCCTCTCTCTCTCTCTCCCCCTCCTCCGCTCATGCTCTGTCTCTCTCTGTCTCAAAAGTAAATAAACATTAAAAAAATTATTTAAAAAACCTCATTTAAACGTTTTTTTACTCTTTTATTATCCATAAAAGTGTATTTTTTCCTATGGTGATTCATATTTTATATTCTTCTTGTATAAATTTTGTGTTGATAAATGTTGCCAATTTGTCTATTAGGATGCTTTATATGTTGATTTGGAAAGTCTTGTTATATATAAGTTATTAATTCCTTACCTGTTATTTTTACAAGTAATTTACCAACTTATCATTAATTTTATATTTTTCTTTAGGTACAGAAGTTTTTGATTTTGAATTATCAAATAAATCTATCACAGTCTTTGTAATTTCTTGCACAGCTTCTCTGTTGCCAAATAAAGTCATAATTTCAGCAAATGTTTTAAGGAGATCACCATTTCGATACAACTAACTTCTTTGTTGTTTATATTTAATACCTTTTCTTCAAGAGTTCAGATCTGGTTACAACATTTGCAGGGCCGTGTGCAAAATAAAAATGTGGAGCCCTTGGATAAAAAGAAGAAACACATGTGATTAAAGGTACTAAACTATAAAGCCAAAGCCTTTTTCTTTCTTTCATGGTGTTGCTCTTGTTAAGGTGCTTTCTATTTCCTGGCTAGTGTTATGCTAATTAAAGAACATTTAAAAATTATAAATATTAACACAAATTTGTCTTTATATGGTTCAATAGCAGTTTTAAATGCAAACATAAGGGCATTTAATTTGCACATTAAGTCACTTAAATTGCACAATTCATATCTATAGCTCACACAAGTATATGTCTTTTATTCTTATCAAAATGTCAGAGGTGATGATACCCAAGGCTAACTTAACTGTTTTTATTTTGCTTCTTTAATATATACACATTCCACAGACATTCTCTACCTTCGGCTTATTGATGAGTTAAAGAAGGACCGAAAGGTAAAGGAACAATGGTTTGCCTGGTGCTTGCCTTTTCCTCTGTGTTATCATTTCTTTTTAAGTGGTTGGCTCATACAAGGGATAACACGAGTAAGAAAAGTTATGATGGGTGGGGGGGTTCCTTGATTATTTGTTTTTAAAATACCACTGCATTCTTTCTATTTGAAGTAAGATCCTGTTCCAAAGGAAAACATGGCCTTCCTGGCCCATTGTTATCCCTGCCTACTCTGTGTAACATGCTTAACTTGTATTCCCTTCCAGTCTTGCTAAAACTCTGCACATTGTGGTGCTACCAAGATGCTGTGCTCGCAGGGCATCCTGAAGGCTGAAGGCAATGAAGTAGCAGGGAAAGGCAGATGTGCATATGGTACCTGCCTCCCCTACTCATGAACATGCTTCATTGTCCTGGGGGGCTTCACTTACGAATCACAAGTTCAGAGATAAAATTATTATGAATTTAAAGACAGGACCAATGAGTGTTAAACCAAATATGAAGCCTTCAGAACATGGGACACAGAATACCAAAACTCATACAAGGAGAAATAGATAATCTTGACAGACCTATAGAGACTAAGAAAATAAAAATCAAACCAATAAGTAACAAACTTCCAGAACAGAAAACAGGTCCAGATGGTTTCACTGGCAAATTCTATCAAATATTTAAGGGGAAAATGAGACCACTACTCCAAAATTTCTTCCAGAAAACAGAAGAGGAAATACTTGCAAACTCATTCTATGAGGCCAGCATTAGCTTAATACCAAAATCAGTCAAAGACATTACAAGAAAGGAAAACCAGAGACCCACATCTCTCTTAAACATAGATGCCAACATTCTCAACAAAATATTAGCAAATCAACCCAACAGTGTATAAAAAGAATTAAACAACAAAACCAAGTGGTATTTCTTCTAGCATGCGAGGCTTATTCAACATTCAGGGTGAAAAAAAAATCAATTATTAATGTAATCAAGGCACTGAAGAAAAAAAATGTCATATGATCATATCAATAGTTTTTTTTTAAAGCATTTGGAAAAATCCAACACCCATTCATAATAAAAACTCAGCAGAGTAGGAATAGAAAGGAACTTCCTCAACTTGACAAAGAACCTCTACAAAAAACCTGCAGGTAACATCAAACTTAATAGTGAGAAACTAGATGATTTTCCCCTAAGATTGGGAACCAGGCGAGGATATTCCTTCTTACCACTCATATTTAACATTGTATGGAATTCCTAGCTAATGATATACAACAAGAAAAATAATAAATGACATACAGATTGGGCAAAAGGAAATAAAGTTTTGTTCACAGATGAAATGATGGTTTTTCTAGGAAATTCCCAAAAATCAACAACAAAAAATCCTGGGACTAATCAGAGATTATAGCCAGGTTGCAGGACAGAAGATAATATACCAAACCCAATCTATTTGCTATAAATCAAAAATGAACAAATGGAATTTGAATTACAAACACCCCCATCATTTACCTTAATACACAAAAATAAAATACTTAGGTATAAATCTAACATCATATGCATAAGAAGACTCTAAAACACTGATGAAACAAATTAAAAATAGATTTCATATTCATATATAAGAATACTCAATATTGTTAAGATGTCAGTTTTCCCCAAGTTTATCTATATATTCAATGCAATCCCAATCAAAATCCCATCAAGTTATTTTGTGGATATCAATAAAATAATTCTAAAACATATATGGAAAGGGAAAAGACACAGAAAGCCAACACAATTCTAAACTGGAACAAAGTCAGAGAACTGACAACCTCAAGACTTCTATAGTAAACAAGAGAGTATAGTATTAGCAAAAGAATAAGCAAATAGATCAATGGAAAAAAACAGAGAACCCAGAACTAAGTCCACATGAATATAGTTGAATCATTTTTGACAAAAGAGCCAAGGCAATTCAATGGAGAAAGAATAGTCTTTTCAAAAACTGATGCTCAAATAACTAGACATCTACATGCCAAAAAAGGTTTCTTTTTCATATAAACAGACTTTATACCCTTCACAAAAATTAACTCAATATGTATCATAGATGTAAATGTAAATGCAAAACTGTAAAACTTCTAGATGATAGCACAGGACACAGAAGAAAATCTAGATGACCTTGGGCATGGACATGATTTTTTTAAGACTCAATCCATAAAATAAATAATTAATAAGTTGAACGTCATTAAAATTTAAGACTTCTGCTTTGTGAAAGACACTGTTAACAGAATGAAAAGACAAGCCATAAGATGGGAGAAAATATTTGCAAACCACATATCTGATACAAGAATCTGTCCAAAATATATAGAGAACTTTTAAAACTCAATAATAAGAAAACAAACCACCCAATTAAAAAATAGCAAAAGGTCTGAACACAAACTTCAGCAAAGAAGTTATAGAAGTGGGAAATAAGCATATGAAAAGATGCTCCACAGAATATGTCATCAAAACAACTTATTGAATGCTGTTCTATGTACTTATTAGAATGGCTGAAATCCAAAACACTAATACCAAGTGCTGGTGAGAATATGAAGCCACAGGAGCTCTCATTCACTGCTGGAGGGAATGCAAAATGGTAGAGCCACTTTGAAAGATAATTTGGCAGTTTCCTACAAAGCTAAACATAGGCTTACCACATAATCTAGCAATCATGCTCCTGGGTATTTACCCCAGTGAGTTGAAAGCTTATGTAACACAAAACCCTGCACAGTTATGTTTATAAAAGCCCTATTCTATTCATAATTGCCAAGATATTTCAAGTAACCAAGAAATCATTCAAAAGGTGAATGGATTAACTGTGGTACTCCATACAATGGAATATTATTCAGTGATAAGAAGATGAGGGGAACCTGGGTGGCTCAGTTGGTTGAACCTCTGACTCTTGATTTTGGCTCAGGTCATTATCCCGGGGTCATGGGATTAAGCCCTGCATCAGGCTCCATGCTTAGCATGGAGCCTGCTTACGATTCTCTCTCTCTCTCTCTCTCTCTCTCCCTCCCTCCCTCCCTCTGCCCCTCTCCCCACTCGCAGTCTCTCTCTAACAAAAATTAAAAAAATAAAAAATAAATAAAGGAAGATAAAAGAAGAAACAACCTTAAATACATATTGCTAAGTAAAAGGTGCCAGTTCCTAAAGGCTAGTACTGTACAATTCCAACTACGTGACATTCTAGAAAAGGCAAAACTATAGTCGGTTAAAAGATCAACAGTTACCAGGGACTTTGAAGGAAGAAGGAAGGGAGGGATGAATAAGTGGAGCATAGAAAATTTTTAGGGCAGCAAAAGTACTCTGCACAAGGTTTTAATGGTGAATATATGGCATTATACATTTGTCAAAATCTATAGAACTATTCAAGATAAAGAGTGAGCCTTTGGTATATGCACACAATGGAATATTACTCAGCCATCAAAAAGAAAGAAACCATGCCATTTGCCATGACATGGATGCAACTAGAGTGTATTATGCTAAGCAAAATAACTCAATCAGAGAAAGATTTCATATGATTTAACTCATGTGGAATTTAAGAAACAAAACAGATGAACATATGGGAAGGGAGGAAAAAAGAGGAGAGAAGGAAACAAACCACAAGAGCCTCTTAACTATAGACAACAAACTGAGGGTTGAAGAAGGGAGGTGCTAAGAGGCCATTTGTTGTGATGAGCACTGGGTGTTGTATGTAAGTGATGAAATGTTGAATTCTACTCCCAAAACCAATATTGCACTGTATATTAACTAAAATTTACATTAAAAAAAAGAGTGAATCTTAACGTACCCTATGGACCTTAATTGATAATAACCTGCCAATATTAGTTAATCACTATACCAAATGTACCACACCAATGTGTGTTCTAATAGGGGAAACTGTAGATGCAAAAGGCCTATAGGGGGCATATGGGAAATCTCTGCATACTTTTTCAGTAAACTTAAAAGTACTATAACAATAAAATCTATAAATAAAAAATAAAAAATACTCTATAAAGATGGTTCCTACTACTTATTTAGAACCCACAGAATTGCCAGGAGTATTATAGTTCATAATCATTGAAAGTTATCATTTAATCATTGTGTCTGAGAATGGGAATGTATTTTCAGAGATCGTCTTGTTTAGCCTCCTTACTCAGTAAATGTCTTCTCCAAGAACATATTACAAAATATAGAGAAAAATGCAATGCATAATAATAATAAAAAAACCCTAAACAACAAAACAATGCAACAGATAATTCAGTGTAAACAGACCAGCATTGACATATAAATCAGATACATATTTGGGTAGGTGTGCCTACGTTTGTATGGGGAAAAGGCAGAAATCATTTAGCTCAGGGCTAATGAGAAGTATTTGAGAATTTTGGTACCAATCCTTCTAATCTATTTTCATGACTCTGAGAGCAGTCCACAGAACTTCGTAAACAAAAAGATTGCTAACGGTAGTAATCCTGGCCCTGGAATAAAAACTTGGCCCAAATCTCTCGGAGGCTTTCATTAAAGGAAGAATTCTACATAGCACTTCCAATCACTTTTTTTTTTTTTAACACAGGCAGATCTTACATTGCGTATGCTCACATGGGATTCATATCTGGTATTTGTCCAAGGAGCCACGAGAAGAATCTAGGAAATTTGCCACCGTCTACAATATGGGATCAAATGAATTTTCTTTACCATCAAAGTTCCAAGAGACAATAAAATTGAAAATATATACTGAAAATATAACAAAAATTGCTTCGCCAAGATCCGTTTCTGCCTAAACATCATCTAAAGATGTTAAAATGGAGATTCCCCTGTTGATCCCAGAGTTTCACATTCAATAAATTTAGAAGAAATCCTGATCATGTGAAATAAAACCTAAAACAAAACTATTCTATCCTATCTGGAAAGCAATAAAAATCCTTCGGGGCCAGAGGGGACAACAGTAGTCACTGGCTGATATTCAAATTGGATCCCTCTCTGATCTCCCTCAACCTTTCCTTACCTCCCCAGCTTCACCTCCGCCTTGACAAGACTGAGATGCAGGCAGAACGAGGTTATTTCCCACTTGACTTCTTGGTAAATATTCTCCCACAAACATGTCAGGTGAAAGGACTCCTAGGGAATTTGAAAATTTCCATTCCTTTGTCACCATTAAGGTAGCTCACTGTTTCTTCTGATTTCAAAAGAAGCAAGCCAGGGGTGCTTGGGTGGCTCAGTTGGTTAAGCATCCGACCTCAGCTCAGGTCATGATCTCACGGTTTGTGAGTTCAAGCCCCGTGTTGGGCTCTGTGCTGACAGCTCAGAGCCTGGAGCCTGCTTTGGATTCTGTGTCTCCCTCTCTGTCTGCCCCTCCCCCACTCATTCTCTCTCTCTCTCTCTCTCTCTCTCTCTCTGTTTCTCTCTCTCTCTCTCTCTCTCTCTCTCTCTCAAAAATAAATAAGCATTAAAGAAAATTAAAAAAAGAAGCGAGCCAAAACAGAAATATTAATACTTTGTATTTTATTTTGCTCTCACTTTGTAAATCATCTACAGATCTTTAACCACGGGATTTGATTCTCACGTCGACGGTTTGCAGATCACACATCCTTATATGCTCTGACAGCAATGTAACATGGGCAAGATGATGCAGGTGGTGTTATCTACACCCCTCTCCACCAGCCCAACATGTTTCCTCTTCTCTCCCAGCATGTGTGCACACTCGATGATGATGGTTTAAAACATTCTTGTTCCCTGGAACCTTTGAGAATAGATACGGGCCTCAATCTTACCTATATTGAGCTTCATGATTCACAGTTTTGGTTCATAATAAAGTGCCTAAAACAGGGATGGTAGTATTTCTCTTCAATTGTTTATTTATAACACTTATCCTCTGTTGGCATTCATTTCATATTAACTCTTCCCACTTAAGAGAAAGGGAAGCCAAGAATTCAGATGAGCTGGTTCTGCCTCAGCAAAATCCTCGTTCAAACAAATTTCGACTAGAGATAATATTTGCTCATCGGACGACAAACACCTAAAAGAATATTTTATCTCCTGTGGAGGCGTACAGACAGGGCAGCCTCTATCTTGTTTTCATTTTCCTCTGGGCAGTTCACAATATTCAGTAAACAAAATGTCTGCCAGGGGGCAGCAGAATGTAATACTTTCATTCCCTGGAGATTGTAGAGGATTTTCATGAATGCTACAAGCATATTATGATAATTAACTTGAAATTAAAGCCTCATGATTACCATGTTATGCTACATTTAGAAGTAAAGGTCTGCCTGTGGATTTCTTATTAAATCATATTAAGGACTTGAGTAAACTAAAACTATATGTTCAGTCATAAGAATGAAAGGGAAATCCTAAGAGATGGATGTTGCTTAAATCATTTGCTGCCTAATTCTGTCCTTCATAACTTCCCCAAGCTTCCTTGCTCTCTTGAGCCATTTGTGGACAGTCATATTGCTTTTTATAAGCAAAGTATGATAGTTTTAAAATTGAAGTACCTGGCTATGCTCTCAAAAAAATGTGACTCATCTTGAAAGAAGTTGGGAGTTGTTATTTTTGTTACTTATGACAGGAAAAGGAAATATTTCCATAATGAGCTGTAACAAAATTATTATCGCAAATTACTTCTGAGTATGACTTTATTATATATGCATTACAGAACTATACTGCAGACGAATAGTTCAGGGGAAGAGAGAGGCATTGAGGGAAAGAGGGGCCATATTGAATCCCTCTGAAATCTTACTATAATTTCAAGTAATAGTTATTCAAAGTCCCTAGCAGGATGCTTTTAAGCCTGTCTGTGTATTGTCTTTTTTAAGAATGGACTTAAAAAAGGTACCTGGGCTAGTCCTTCAGGGAGCCCCAGTAGTTGAAGGTGATGTCCCAAATTTTATAAAGTGGGCCTTCAAACTTACCTCTTTTTAAGTAATTAGTGTTAATCTGTTTGAAATCCCTATTCATTTTGTTTACAATGTTCTGCTTTGAGTATTGCCCATTAGTAAAGTGGCTTCTAGGGACTTTTGATTAGAGAGCCTCCATCAAAATAATCTTTAAAAGCCATAAAACCACAAAGACAGAAAGAAAAGGAGAACAACCTAAACAGAACTCTGGAGGCACAAAAGCAGACAGATATGGGGTAGCTGCTTAGAAAACTTGAGAAACATGAATTCTAAGCTTCCGTGGTAGAAACTGTGCAGTAATTTACCTGAAATAACTACAGAACGTCCAAACGGTTCAGAAATTGATGGCTGTGAAGGTAATGGTGTGGTAGAGAAGCAGGAGATCGTTCATTCAGTGAATGGATTCAAATACCATTTTAAGGAGCAGCTAGACTCTCAGGTCCCCACCCTTATGCTGCATATCTAGGTGACCTGCTCTGCCTCACCTCAACAGAAAATTGGAGACGGAATCTTTGGAGAGACATAACACAGAGGTCCCATTAAACGAGAGATGTTTCTGTATTCTATTGGCACATAACAAATCTCTTCCCCAAATGTAGTGACATGAAATAATCATCTAGTATTATACCTGTCATTCTACATATGGGCTGACTAGCCTCAGTTGGACAATTCTCACTGGGGCTCCCCAATATAGTTACGGATAGATGGTGGCTGGGCTGGAGTCTCCAAAGGCTTGAATGAGTTGGCTGTCCAAGATGAAGTGTTCATTCACATGCCTGGCTCTTCAGCTGGGATGACCAGAACAGCCAGCAAATGACCAGATGCTATTCTTTACACATAGCCTTTCCATGTAGCCAGCTTGTCTTCATCACAGCTTGGCAGTCTCCGTTTAGTTGAAATTCATCCACGGAGGTTGGCTTCTTCTAAAACAAGCCTTCCGAGAAACCCAAGGGGAGGTACAAAGACTCCATGACATAGAGTTGGAAGTCATGCAGCATCACTTCTGCCACATTATGTTGGTCATAATCACAAGACCTGTCCAGAATCAGGACAAGTGTACTATCTAAAAATGTGAGTACCAGGGGGTATCATTCACCGGGGGGCAGAGGCATCTTTAGGTACTAGATGACACAAGAGAACAGACACTAGATACAGCTGAGCTGTGGAAGACACTAAAACAGAGAAACCAAATGAAATCTTAAAGTTCTGCTCCCTTTCTTCATTGAACCCTCAGAATGTCTCAGACCACCTGAGACTGAAGTGCACCAACTAACAAGCCCAGAACACATACACAGGGCATCAGTTCAGCTTTTTGGTCCCTACTCCTAAATATGAGGAAATGGTCGAGGAGTAACGAAAAGAGAATATACCAAGACAAAGAAAGAGCTGAAAAGAAAGTGAATAAACAAACAATGTGGGTAAAGTAAACTCCAAATCATATGTTTAAAATTATCAGAGAGAATAGGAAATACATTACAATCTTGACAAAAAAGCAGTATAATATTAAAAAGTAATAGTCAGAGAATTAAAAAGGACTCTTGGAAATCATACACAAAGAAGTAGACAATGCGTGGATGGACAGGGCCTTGTGAGTATGTATATGATAGAAAAATATACACAAATAAAAAGGAAGATATGGACTAGGATACAGAAAAGAGGAGAAAAGTTAATATAATTAGAGGATCATTTCACAAGTTCTATGATCCAAATAACAAATATTCCAGAGAGAACAGAACAAAAGACAGATAGGAAAATTTTCCAAGAAAAAAACTCGAGAAAATTTCCTAGAACTGAAAGAATTGAATTTCTAGTTCAAAGGAGCTGTTATGGGCTGAATGGTGTCCCTGTAAAAAAACATCGAAGTCCTACCCCTCAGAATGTGACCTTATTTAGAAATCTAGTTTTGACAGATGTAATCACATTAAGATGACATCACTAGGGTGGGCCCTCGTCCATTGTGACTGGTGTCTTTACAGAAAGGAGAAATCTGGACACAAAAATAGATGCACACAGGGAGAAGGCCATTTCAAGATGAAGACAGAAATTTGGATGAATCATCTACAAGCCGAGGAATGCCAAAGACTGCCAATAAACCTCCAGACGCGGAGAGACATGGAAGAGATTCTCCCCCACAGCCCTCAGAAGGAACCCACCTTGCCAACATCTTGATCTCAGACTTTTAGCCTCCGAAGCTGTGAAACAACAAATTTCTGTTGTTTAAGCCCCACACTTTGTAGTGCTTTGTTATGGCAGACCTACAAAATGAATACAGGGCCCCACTGAGTATATAGATAAAGCTAGATCCACAGCAAAGCATATGGCTGGGTTCGTGGGAACTTGAGTGAGGACAGAAAGAAGATTCTAAAAGCTTCTGGGCAGAGGGACGTAGGAGACTAAACTGTCAATGAAGTGTTAGGGTAGAATAAAGACATGCAATTTCAAACATGTCAAGGATCTATCGGGTGACAAAGACCACCGAGATGATGGTGCAGAAAAATGAAAGGGAGATGCGGTGTTTGGGAAAAAAGAACCCAGGATAAGAGACAAATGGAGGGTGTTCCTAAGATGGTTGTAAGAGGATCTTCAGGCTGAGGACGGTGTAGTGGCTTCAGAGAGCCACCAGATTGGTTCAGAGCATGTCAGGTGACGCTAAACAAGGAAAGAGACAGAGAATATCTGATTTCTTTGAGAAATTTTATATTTAGGACAGAGGGTAGTGAACGCATGAATAATCATTTGTGGAAAAACAAAACTCCGACGAAATAGCAAAAAGTCGTGTAAGAAAGAAAATGAAATCATCCTAAATCATCATGGGATTTTCATAGCCAGGTCGATATAAACACCGAATATTAATTTAAATAAAAATTATAACTCTAATTAGAGAGGGGAATTTTTCATTGTGTGGGGTGAAAGGTAGAGGTGAAAGAATACTAAATATTCATCTTTTGTAGTGAAAAGTCGGTAGATAAAGCCTAACACTAAAAAATAGAACTATAAACATAATATTCATAGGTATGAAGTAATTACCCTCCAAAAGTGGAAAACAGTTGCCTTTAGGGAATGAGAATGGAGGAGTAGGTGGGATACTGCTATTTTTTTTTTGAAGGAGAGAGAGAGACACACACAGCATGAGTGGGGGAGGGGCAGAGAGAGAGAGAGGGAGACACAGAGTCCAAAGCATGTGCAGATGTGCAGGCTCTGGGCTGTCAGCACAGAGCCTGAAGTGGGGCTTGAACTCATGGACCGCGAGATCATGACCTGAGCTAAAGTCGGAAGCTTAACCCACTGAGCCACACGGGTGCCCCACCTTGCAGAACTATTCTACCATTTAAATATCTTGCATACACAACTTTGAAGGAACTAAAACTTAGTGAGAGAGAACCACTTCTGAACAATTCTATATGTGAAGCGTAAAAGTAAATCTATGGGCACTTACTCTAGATTCGCAAAGTGTAATGTGCCCAGGAATCATCTGGTATCTTGTTTAGAACACAGGGCTGGACATGAAAAAAGAGTGAGGTCATGCCATTTGCAACAACGTGGATGGAACTAGAAGGTATCATGCTAGGTGAAATGAGTCAGTCAGAGAAAGACAAATACCACATGATTTCCCTCATATACAGTATTTACGAAACAAAACAAATGAACGAAGTAAAAAGGGAGAGAAACCAAAAAACGAACCCTTAACAGTAGAGAACAAACGGACGGTTACCAGAGGGGATATGGGTTGGGGGATGGGTAAATTAGGTGGAGGGGTTAACAGTTATACGAATAGTGACGAGCACTGAGTAATGTATAGAATTGTTGAATCACTATTCTGTACACCTGAAACTAACATAACACTGTACATGAATTACACTTGAATTGCAAACAACAACAGCCAACACAGGGCTGGAGTAGGACCTGCCGTGCACTGACCAGAAGCTCTCAGGCAGTTTCAATCCTGCTGGTCCACAGACCACATTTTGAGTAGCAGGGTTCTGAGGCAGTATTTCCAACGCGGGTTACGTATTCTATTCACCCAAATGGCTTTAAAAAGATATATATTTTTTTCATGTTTGTTTTTGAGAGAGAGACAGAGCACGAGTAGGGGAGGGGCAAGGAGAGGGAGACACAGCATCCAATGCAGGCTCCCGGCTCTGAGCTCAGCACAGCGCTGGATGGGGCCTTGAACTCACAGACCTCGAGATGGCACCCGGAGCTGAAGTTTGACACTTCAGCTCCCTGACGGAGCCACCCAAGCGCTCCAATACACAAAGGGCTTTTTAAACAGTGCAGATGGCTAGAGACTATTAAATTATCTCACTGACCCCAAATTGCTTTCAGCCTAGAGTTCAGCTCTCTTAGAATGACACACTGGCTCCCTGGTACGTATGTCGTGCCCTGCTCTGCTGCCCTTGCCCCATCTCTACCCACAACCCCAGTGCCTGCGTCACCCAGGCAGCCCAGAGAGCCTGCTCTATAAATGAGCCGAAGGGGCCTCTGTGTGCTCCTAGGTTGTTTACTTTCTTCCCGGCAGACGGGGATCTGTTAGCTCAGAAGCCGGCTGGTGCCAAACTCGAATTTTTTATACATCCATTTATTTTAAAAATAGCCCAAACAAGCAGATTTTGAGCCATTTACAGCCTGCCTGCTTTGCATACCTCCAAACCTCACCTCAGGTCTGCTGGCAATAAATAAGATGCGCCCTGGGCCATCAAGATCACCTGCTGCCGATGCGCTCTGGAGCTTTCTGCCCTGCTCTCCCTCTCCAGCCCCTCCCCCAAAGCAAGTCGCCTTGCCCTTCTCTTGCCCATTGGCCTAGCGCGCCCCCCCCCCCGCCGAAGCCTTCGGACAGACTTCTGCTGTGAAGGATTTTGTCCTGAATGTGACTCTGTCATTGTTTTGCCCATAAAGTTGTATGCACTACTGCGACCTCATGGTCATATCTTTTCCCTTAATGAGCCCCCAAATCTCTCACTCACCCAACCGTAAGACTTTAAACACCCTGTAATCCATTCGGTTTTAATTGGCTAATTCTTCTTCACCTTTTAAACCCCTGTTCGGGGCCACATCTTCCAGGAAGCAGTCTTTGGCCTACAAGATGGAGAATGAATTCGTTCCCTGCCTTCCAACCCTCCACATGGAACCTGATCACAAGTCAGAAGTTCCAAGAGTTATATTTACCTTTGCTGACCTCTAAAATACAGGGAAAACCTCCCTTTCCCTACAGAAAAAAATGGGGTCTGGGTTTTTACTCAGTTGGCCAATGTTAATGGAACAACAAAGATGCACCAACTATATAGTCTTGGGAAGAGATTTTCAATGGTGAGAAAACGACGTGGTATCTCCTCTTGTGATGTTAAAAGTCTACTGAAGGCGGCAGGCATTCATGAGTCACATGAACAAGTGCAATCGGGAGAAACACTCTGGAAGGAGGTGCTCAGAAGAGATTATAGACCAGTTTCCGGCCAGCAGTACAAAACACAACACAGCCAAAAAAATTCTAATTTCAGCCGTTCTTGAAGTTAGGATCCCCTCAGACTGCTCCTCTCTTTCCAGACTATGCCTTTGGCTGTCCAAGCAAAATCCTTACTCCTGGCCTGTGCCTTACAGGGAAGTGCTCCAGGGCTTTGAATTTCTTCATAAATTGTATCGAACTCAGAGGGACTTGGAAAGAGAGCTCTCACCACTGCAGGTGCTGTCTTGGTCAAACCCAGTAGGGGGATAAAGTTACCATGTATCAGGCACACATCCTGGTAAAGATTGCGAGCTTTCTTTCCTTCATTTCAAATGTTTTTTTCCTGCCTGTAAATATTACACATTATAGAATATTTTGAAAATACCATTAAATTTCAAGAAAATAACATGACCATTGACACAGGAGCGTGACTGACATTTTGCTGTATCTCCTCTCCTTCCTTGTTTCTATGCTCTGTGTCGGGAGAGAATATACAGCTGTTGTCCCAGCTCGAAGTCTATTCCAGCCATCATCTTCTCCCTGGACATCTAAATCCCCTACAGGTTTCCAGATTTCCCATTCCGTTAGGGAACTCTCTGCAGGTAGCAGTTGTATGGAGGCAGATGCCCAGAGGCACGAAGCCGGTAGTGGTGAAATTCCTGAATTAGCAACAACAGGACTATTTGGCTTGGAGTCTGTGTCTACACTTGCCTGGTACTTGCAAACGAAAGCTCTATTTTCCTCCCCAGGGATGGAGGTCTTTCAGTTCCTTCCTCCCATCTGCTTGTTCTCTCAGGCTGCCTCTTCCTCTTTGCAGCTCGAAGTCTTTCAGGGAGTAGACAAAACCTGGTCCTCAAACAAGCCTGTGAATATTTTTATGCAGCACGTCATTAGCTTGCAACTTCTGTCTTTGAGATTTACAGTCTTTAGAGCTGTTTCTGATGTGGGTGATCTATGCCTACCATGCAAACGGGCTTGGAGAAAGGCCTCCTGGCTTGAGAATGAGAGAATTCTAGGATCTAGGAAGGAGAGGAAGATGCAAAAGAATTACAGCCTAATGCAGATTAATAATCCCGCCACACTCATACGCACCTTCTATTGTCTGTAATCATAAAGCATACATAGTCAGTTTTGTGTCTTGATTTCTTTTGCTAAATACTACGTTATAAACATTCTATCCAAGTCATGAAATATTCTTCGAGGACTCCGTGCTACAATACTCACCGTAGAATCGCCCATCTTCTGGTCTGCCAGCTGCTCAGCTGCTTGCCAGGTGGTAATTTCACGTAGTGATAGAAAGATCAGGATCTGGATCCACACTGCCTAGGCAGGAGCCCCAGGTCTCCTACCCACCACCTCTGTGGACCTTGGAAAATTGACTTAACCCCTCAGGGTTTTCTCTATAAATTGGAATATCGATATTATCTATCTCCAAAAATTATAAGGCAGTTTCAAAGTTAATATATGAAAATAGCTAAAAATAACAGATGATACATGTAGCTGTTGTTGCTGAAGTTATTTGACCTTTGAATTGTTTCTAATGTTTCATTTTTATAAACAACTGTGCATGTGTATATCTCTTTTTTTTTTAACTTTTTAGACATAATTGTAGAAGTTGTATTAACAGACTATGAATTTTTAAAGGCTCTGGATTTATTTTGCCAAATCATTTATCGGTAAGATTATATAATTTCACACCCACAGAGTAGTTAAATGTTCTCCCTTCAATAAGTTCTCCCATCAAGGAGAGTAGTCTTTTTAAAAACAGAGTGGATCAAGTCACTCCCTGAATCTTTAGCCTGGCTTTGGGGGGTGGGGGGTGGATCTGTATTGAGTTCCCCACCTACCTCTCCCCTTCCCCTGCAGCTACTCTCCTGCTGCTTCACTGTAGGCCAGCCACACAGGCTTCCTTTCCATTTCTAAACAAGCCAACTCTCTTCTAATTTCTAGACCACAGATCCTTTAAACATTCCATCCCCTCTGCCTGGAATGTCTTCCTGCCCCGGTTATTCTCCCAACCTTGTCTAGTCAACTGTTGGTCCTACACACACACTCCAACATCAGAACATGGTATTCCTCCATTTATATACTCTCATGGCATTGTCTTTTGCGTCAACGCACTTAATGCACTCAATGTACTTAGTTGACTGATTATGTAAGGATATCTAGAATGTTCTGGCTTGTCTCTAAGCTCATGAAACAGGAGTTGTGACTGGCTTCACGACGATCGATGGTCTCTGTATTCAGGTTGTCTCTTACAAGAACAAAGTAAATACCAAAAAAAAATACTTGTTGAATGAATGAAAGAGGAGAGGGAAGGAGACCCATATGGCTGGATCCTGTTTTCCTTCTTGTAATACTTGTCTTTAAAATTTCCACGCACTTACTAAAGCGTATTTTGTACCTTTCTCCCCTACCTGAATACCCCATCAGAAACACCAGTTCTTCACTCATTAACTCGAGTCATATCCTCCCCACTGTCCAGGCTAAAGGCTCCTCTGAGAAGCTCTAGCCTGAGACCTAGAGGCAGACTTGAGGTGAGCTGTAACACCATGATAAAACAGTGGGGTTAACCTAGAGAGATTAACCTAGCCCTTATCCCTGCTTCTTTCCCCCCTACTCAGCTCAGTGGTCACTGTGGCCAGCCCAGAAAGCATTTATCATGAGAGAGAACAAAACAAACAAACAGGAACATGGATGAAACAAGAATGGCAACTTCTATAATAAAACAAAGTTAACATTATAAAATAAATAAGAGAACAAGGAAGTAGTACCATTTTTTGAAGGAACATTTGAAAATCAAGAGAGGTGCATCTGGATGGCTCAGTCAGTCAAGTGTCTGACTCTTGATTTCAGCTCAGGTCATGATCTAACGGTTTGTGAGATGGAGCCTTGTGTGGGGCTATGAGCCAACAGCACAGAGCCTATTTGGGATTCCCTCTCTCTCTCTCCTTCAAAATAAATAAACATTTTTTAAAAAAACGATAAGTTTAAGAAAATCTATTTGAAAACAGAAATACAGACAAAATGTAGAAAAATAGGAAACAAGAAAAATTGGGGATCAATCTACAATGAGCAGCATTTAAATGATAAATATTCCTTAAAAATATAAAGAATAATTTTTTTAAAAAAAAGGCAACCCACACAGAGAAAATTACTACTGCTGCTGCTAATAATAATAATAACTATTATTATGATAAAGTCAGGCTAAAATATTTTCTAGGAATTCAGGAGCTGAAGAGTGAACTCTCCCCTATGGGGGAATAACCCAAGAAAGGAGATATGAGATCCCAGAAATAGGGAATTTAACACAGGAGAGAGAAGAAAGTTCCACAATAACAGCTGGGCAGAGAGATTCAGAGAACAACCAGACCAGACTAGAATGGGGAGAAATGCCAGTGTATACAACCTGATATTGTGCCTGGCAATACCAAAAGGAATCTCATATGTCCTTCAGAGAGACTTAGAATAAATAAATGGCAGTATATTTCATCAAATCTAAGATATCCCAGACTCTAAAATGTACCATCATTTCATATAGTACTAAGAAGGAAATGGTTGACCAATTAAGTATGACTGTGTTTTATTTTATGTGTATCAAAATTTAGACTTAGGTAGACATGAATTTATAGCACACTGATTATATATAAAGAAGAAATACAAAGCAAATTGAGCAAGGTATTTCTAAACTTTCATTTTTGGAGTTCTGATTTTAGATATATAGATATATAAGACAAAAAGGGCAGGTCTTAGATTCTATAAACTATAGTAGGAGCAAAATAACAAAGCAAATGCGAGAACAATGAAAATAATATTTTCAAGATAGGAAATGCAATAATAGAACATCATGCAGCTCTAATGTAATATTTATATGGTGATTGTCATTTAGAATGACAATGAAACATGAGAAGTATATAAAATAAAACTGGGTGGGGTGAAATAGGTGAAGGGGATTAAGTGGTCCAAAGTCCTCACAGGGATGAAAAGTACAGCATAGGGAATAGAGTCAATAATATTGTAAAAATGTTCTATGGTGACAGATGTGGTAGTGTCTACGTTTATCGCGGTGAGCACTTGGCAATATACAGGATTATGGAATCACTATATTGCACACCTGAAACTACTATAACATTATATGTCAGCTATCGTTCACTAATCAAAATTAAAAGAAAAAAAACAAAAAATAACTAAATAAAACTGGATGCTGTTTAAACATCTGTGATATTGTGTGACCTTACCAAACTTGAAGAATAATAAAATGACTTATAATATTATGCAACAGAATGACGCAATCAAGCAAATGAAATGACCTGAATGTAGGGGCATGGAGGGACAAGGATTCAGACCCAGATTAAACTTAAAAATTTAAGTAATGAGTTATGGGAATCCCAGCACATGGACCAGAAAATCAACTCTTTTTTTTTTAAGGGCTTACTTAAAAAAATAATAACTGTAGGCATTACCCTGGGTCACCATGATCCACTGAGATGGGAAAGAAGTAATTGTCTCCTTAGTGTAAACCATCTTTAACTCTTGGAAGCTTAGGGTAAAGTGTAAAATATTAAATTTAGCCCATAGCAATATGTCAGTACCTTTGGTTTAATTTGGTATTTAAGAATTTGACATTCCGAGATTAGTGAATCCAATGGATGAATACTAACATTCTGGAATATTTGATTGTGTCTTTTTTAGATGGAAAGTACAAGAAAATTTTAGAAAATATATCAGCCATGCTGAATGCTTATGATAACTGGGGAACTGCCATATTTATAAATTTTCTTTGCTAGATTTATTAGGATTAAATTCTTCATTTCGGGTATTAGTTGGCAAAATACAATACTTAAAAATATTAAATAGGAAATAAAGTTTGAAGCTCTTTACAGCATTTTATTGAACTAAATTTGTAAAAGGGACCAAACATTAATAAAAGTCCCCTTATAGGAGTGCCTGGGTGGCTCAGTCGGTTAAGCATACCACTTTGGTTTAGGTCACAATCTCATGGTTGGAGCCCCGCATAAGGCTCTGTGCTTACAACTCAGAGCCTGGAGCCTGCTTCAGATTCTGTCTCCCTCTCTCTCTGCCCCTCCCCTGCTTACACTCTTTCTCTCTCTCTGTCTCTCTCTCAAAAATAAATAAAACATTAAAAATAACAAATAAATAAATAATAAAAGTTCCCTTATAAATGACTACTAATACCAATAGGCTAATAAAAATGTATAAGTTTTATTTAAAAACTTAAAGTAAAAACGTTAAAACATTATAACATTAGGGAGTTAGATCAGTATTTGAAACCCCAGATAAATAAAAATATTGTTTTAAGTATGCACAGAATGCCCACTCATAGTCTCGATAACGTAAACATTGCAATATTGACTTAACCTCAAATTGCAGAATGACTATATTTGGAAAATGGGAAAAAGCGAAGTTATGTGTAGGTGGGAACATGGTGTTAAGAGGGCTAATTGTTTCTTTTTCAGGCGGATTCAATAAAACGCCTGAGGTTGGAAAATAAATAACAACATGAGCATATTAATTAGAAATACAGCACAAAGAAGCAGTTCAAAGAGTCGGAAGTGGTAGCCTCCAGAAAGGCTGACTTCTGGGTGGGCAGAAACAAGGCAGGCAAACCACTGTTTTTCATAAACTTGTTTTTTTAAAAAGAACAACTATGAATATGTATTACTTTGGTAAAAATACAAGCTAAGTTTTACAAAGAAACACGAGAAAGTCACTTAGTTTTGAATTCTAAGTACATTGCAATTTTCATCTATTTTGGTCATCCTCTAACACCCAAATCCAGTTCTCTTGAAGTCTTCATTCTCTTTCCTATTGCCTCACCCAGGATTGTTCCTGCCCTCCCCCTTCTGTGTAACTCTAACCAAACGCCCAAAGCTCACACAGGCGTCTATCAAGGGGCCAAATACAAGGAAGGACTTCGCTAGTGAAGAGTCCATAAACATTTGATGCATCCCGAGGTGGCTTCTCCATCCACAGGGCTTCAGGATTCACCATCCAGCCATTCGTGCCCTGAAGCCTTCACATAATCGCAACTACACTTCCCAAGCTAACGCGAGATTTTGACAAATTAATAGAAAAGTTGATCTGCCTTGGTACTCAAATCAATACACCCTTGGAAATCAACATGCTTAAGCCTTCTGCTTGGGCTGCTTAACTCCTTTCTCAGAACCTATTTACCTGTTAATTCAAGTAAACATTTTTTTTTAATTTAAAAAATCAGTACTTATTCACATCCCCATATGTTTTTGGTTTTTTTTTTTCCTCAATATAGTTACTAAAACGTTCATTAAGCAGTTAGCTGGGATCATAGATTTAAGGTATTACCCAGTCGTCATGGGTTGTGTTTTTCTTTAGCATCGGTCAGTTCTGCAGGTGAAGGGCAGTGGAGGCAAGACTGGATTTAACTGGAATCCGATTGAGCTAAGGAAGTAGGATACAGTGAGAGGCAAAGAGGGCATGTGCAAGGAACAATGAATAGTAATAAGATCAATATCATTTTTCACCTTCTATCTATGCAAAAACATGATTTGCTAAGTGTAATAAATATAGAATTTCAGAAATAAAATTTTTTCAAACCATAGTTTTGTAACCAAATTCATTAGTCCTATAATTTGAGATATAAAATTGCTTATAATAAAAAGTGAAACGAAGGACAAATAAACAGAAACTGGGATTTCCTGCATTCAGTCCACAAATGTTTGCTAATTAACTCTCATGTGACAGACACTGCTACCTCTAAGGGTACAATGGAGGCCAACAGTAGACATGGTTCCTTCCTTCATGGATGTGACAGTCTGGTAGAAGATATACATATTAAAATAAATCACAAATTAAACAAAACAAACAAATTCATACTAATTAATTACAAACTACAATGAATGCTATGAAGGACAAAATTCAGTATTTTACTTGAGTACTTAACACAAAAATGCAATTAAATAATGGAAACAAGAGAGTACTGGAAGCTTCCTAAAGAAGTGATACCTGTTCTAAGATCTGCATTAGAAGGAGTTAACCTGGAAACTGGAGGAAAGGAGGAGGAAAGAAAAGAGGACAGCATGCTAGGCAAAGGAACTTTCTAGAACAGAAGATTTTCAATGCCTTAGGTATCATTTTCAACCCCCTTCCATTGGTAAAAATACCCAGTTAGGTGGAGTCTTGCAAAACAGTAAGTTTCATATACAGCCTGGCACAAGGTCATCTTTGTAAGGATTGTGGGGACACATTTTTGGCTTTGTTCTTTGAAGCAATGCTATTGATGGTAAAAGCACAGAGTTGAAGCCAGACTAGCTGGATTCAAATCCCAGATTGCTACTATTAACAAGGGGAGGTCAACTAGCCTCCTGTGCCTTAATTTCTTTTTTGGTGAAATGGGACTAGGAACAGAAGACCCTCGTACAGATTAAATCAGTTAAAGTATGTAAAGGCACTTAGAAGAGTGTTAGGTATATCAGAGATACAGTAAGTACTATAGGAATGTTAGGTTATTATCAGGAATAGTTGTCATTCTGCTAAGAATTTAATGTTTTTGGGGTGCCTGGGTGGCTCAGTTGGTTCGGCTCAGGTCATGATCTCATTGTTTGTGGGTTCAAGCCCCACGTCAGGCTCTGTGCTGACAGCCCAGAGCCTGGAGCCTGCTTAGGATTCTCTCTCTCTCTCCCCCCCTTCCCCATTCACACTCTAACTCTCTCTCTCTCCCTCTCTCAAATAAAAATTAAAAAAAATAATTTAATGTTCTTATCCTATATACACTACGGATTGTGTTATAGGTCAGATGTATCTTGTATTTAAAGACAGAGAGCTCAGAACTGGTGTGCTTTGACCTTTTGGCATAGCATGGGTGTGTACCCATATTTTTGCCAGCATTTAGACTTTTTTTGTTGTTATTATGTCGGGTATACCTACTGTCATGGAAATTTTTATCAAATGTAATGTTGTTCTGAGCAATTTTTTTTAATAATGCACAAAGTAGGATTCATCTGCTGCAATAAGATGAGAGCGGCATAAAGAAAAAGTAAGCTGGAACCAAAAGGAAGATAATTCACAGAATAGGCAAGACCTGTGCCTCACGATTTCATGGGAGAATAAGGCATAAGCAGTAAGCAGCTCTATTTAAACAATGACTGTGCTTAAGGGCAGTCAAGTTCTCTATGATTGTTCTAATAAAAATGGGAGATACAATTATACTGGGGCAGTGTTTGTGATATAATTATTGGTGACATAATTAGTCTTGTTTTGATTCTTTTAATCCCCTCCAGAATGGCACCAAAGTTAGAGCATTCAAAAGTATGATTTAAACCCAGAATTTAAGAATCACTGACTTGGAACTCAAAGTATGGTGTATAGGACCTCATTAGCGTGCATTTTTCTGTTGGCTTAATTTCTCAATACACTTTATGCCCCTATCAATTTATGTCTTTCTTGTATTAGTCTCAGTTTCAGCTTAGTTATTTTGCTATTTTTATGTAGTTTTATAAATCGTCTTGTGGTAGGTGTAATAAGGGTCCCCAAAGATGCCCACGTTCTAATTCCTGGAATCCATGAATATGTTATGTTCCATGGCAAGGCGGGTTTAAGGTTGTAGATAGAATTAAGCAGCTTATTCCCCGAATAATTATCCCTGAGATACTCCTACTGCCCATCCAGGCACTGACATTTTCCTATTCCATTATTCAAACTAGAAATGATCTCTAACTTGGAACAATGAAAAGCATATTTTGCTTTCATTGCTTCAGCATATTCTTCTGTATGTACGTGCCTGAAGAATTCATTGCTTCCTTCGGTATTAATAGACACTTGCTTAACGCCTTTAACACACTCTGCCATCTGCGTGGCTTCCTGTTCATTGTCTTAAGAATGAGAAAAAAAAATTATGCCAAAACTAAGGAAAATATAAAGAAATCAGATTTGACCTTCAAACTGATGCACTTTCAAAGATGTTTTTATTCAGGAAGGTAAAGAGTATGCACAGGCATTTGCTTGGAGCCTACATTCTGGTATGGTTCTGGAGTGTGGGTGGCATTAGCTCTCATGAGCCAAACTTATTCTCTAGGAAACAGAGATCCTCTGATTTGAGAAGCCCTGAGCTGGCATATTTCACCGGCTTTAAATTCAGCATAAAAACGCAAGAAAAATGTTAAAGGACACCTCTATGGAAAATGCTAGAATCAAACTCATGGGACAGAACACTATGTTCATCTGAGTCTCTGATAAGACGCATCCTCCTGGGTGTTTCAAACACTTTTAGGCATAAGAAGAGAAGCAAGGTTTGCCACCTAGTTCAGGTCTGCTTAATATAGTTTGCCATGTCAAAGACAGATTTTGGAGACATTTTTCCATAATTTCAAGCAAATTTTAAAAAACCCCAAAAACACAGTAGGGCATTGTTCTTTGCACACCCTCACATACACAAATTAGTGCTGATCACATGCCCACATCTACACAGCAACCAGGCCAAAAATAAAATTGGGCAGATTGGAAAATACAGAGATAATCACATTCCCTTCAATCAGAATTTCAGATAACAGTAATAAGGTGAACATCTTTCATATAAATCTTTCATGAGCCATCATGTTTGGATAAACACATAACCATTCATCAGTGTGTTCACTTGCACATTGCCAGATGTTTACTGGGCACCCATTACATCCAGCCTCTGCAATGAACCCTGAGGATGCTCAGCTGAATGTACGTGGTCCTGGATCTTGTGAGCCTACCCAAGGGACTAGTTAGACAAATACTACCTTACAGAGATATTAGTGTTATTACATAAACGTGCATAAAGAGCTGTTACTGAAGCAGAGAAATGCATGCTTCTATCACAAGAAGAGGCAGATTTTGTTTTTGGTTTTGGTTTTTGGCCTTTTGGCTCTTTGGCATCTATCTTAGTTTGAATTCCTTCAGAAGCTGACCCTGAGAAAAGATTCAAGTACAAGGTGATTATTTGGGAAATAAAGGAATCATTACTAGGGGAGAGGAGCTGGATCAGAAAAGGGAAGGCAGTCAATAATGGGTATGTTATCAAGTCAACTGCCACCGTGAGAGATTAGAGGTTACTCTCACTTGGCAGCTTCAGGAAATGGTATAAAACACACATCTTATAGTTATCCTACCAAAGGAGGGAGGGAAGAGGATTGTAGCTCCTATCAGTCATTTGCTGAGGCCTTCTCCTTGGGTACTTCATCCCCACCCCACCCCACCCAGTACTTCTGGATAGCCCCATGAATGAGCAGAGCCTCCTTTCACTAGCTTTGGAAATAGCCTTTAAGGCACTGGCAACTGGATGTCAAAGTCATCCGGGGCATACCAAAAGTGGTAAGGTTCAAAGAATATGATTAAGGTACCTACAGTTTCTGCTATAGCATCTGAACTTCCTCCTAGGTTTAGACAAGTCCCGACTTTATGACCCAGAGTATGAAACAGAGACTTCATAACACTATGAAAACATAAACCGTGAAATGCATGCCCTCCCAGCCTCCCTTGCAGCTAAGGCACAGGCACATGAACTAGGTTCTCCCAGTCAGACACACCTGACTAACTTAAGCAAGAGGTTTGGCAAAACTTTCTCCTTTCATCAAAGGTGATGGCAGCTAACTTACCAAAATCAAATTTAGCACATCAATCACGTGCTTTCCCCAACTCTCCTCTGTCTCCAACTGTTCTCTTTGTGTTAAACATACACACACAGGGTCAGCGACAATATTTGCAGGACCCAGTACAAAATGAAAATACGGCCTTTTGTCCAAAGAGTAGAGGAGAAGTACACTTAAAGGTACATGTAAAGCACTTTTCATGTCTTCTGTGCTCTCAACTTATGCTGTTTTTTATTTGCTATTTAATGGCATTCTAAATATAGTAAAATTAAAATGTTAAATTTTTTAGCATATATTTTCCCATTCATCTTTATATTGGGAATGCCAGTTTCAAATGCAAGTATTAGAGTATTTTAAGTTGTTTGTGATATCACCAAAATTATAAAATTCATATTTTCTGGCTCATCCCCAGAGGGAGACTTTAGCTGGCCAGAAGAGAAAAAAGACGCCAGAACCAGGAAAGCTGAAGGAACCAGGAGGAAGAGAGGATCCCTCCAGCCTCAGAGTCTTGCAGTGGAGACCATCACAGAGACTCAGGTGCCCCACCTCACCACGTGGGGCATTTGTGCTCCCTCCAGTCTCCTGTCAAGATCCCCTTGTACCTGCCCCCCACCCAGGCTCTCTACTCCAGGGAGGGGCAGGGTCTGGGAACGTCTTGTCAGCCATCCCCCTCTCCCTCTCCCACAGGTCTGTCACTCCAGGCCACACAAGTGGGTGAACAAAACAAAACCCTCCGCACTGAGGAGTGCAAGATATTGGATCTGAGGTGAACCATAGGCTAGTCCTCACTGACATATGGCCTCTGGTTGGCCACACCAACCACTCCGTGATGCTGCCAACCCCAGGGGGGACCTCTGTCACCATACGCAGTCCCCAGTCATGGCAGGATGTACACACCCAACCCCGACACTTCTTGTGCTCATGCCCAGGCTCCTTACAGAGGTGGAGGGCAACAGCGGTGGGAAGGTGGCGGCAGGAATGCTGAGGCCAAGTGGATCTGGAGCACCAGACGGTTGGGGAGCAAGTAGCAGAGAACATTTCTTCAGGAGAAGGGTCGCGGGGAGGCAGGCCTGCAGGAGAGCCAACGCCCCGGACACAGTGCATGTTTCACTGTCTGATCAGCCCTCACAAAACATCAATTAAAAGATAGTTTTCAAGAATCTCAAGACAGCCATGGAAGAGCATTAAATCCCAAGTGTGGGGTCCTTCTGAGTGGGGGGCCTTGTATTAATGTATTGGTCACATAGCCATGAAGCCAGCGCTGTGTATGCACACACAACTCCACTGACCCCAGCCAAGTTTCTTGAAAGAATGGCTCATGCTCACCAGTTCATCGTCTCCTCTCTCAGTCACATCCCGACACCGTATCAGGATTCCATCTCTAAAATCAGGAATAGATCAGAGTTTGTAGGGCCTAAAACTTACACAATTTTGAAATCTATTTTAAGAAGACAGATTCGAAAATATGAACCTGAGATTAAGTATATGAAGGGGAACATGCATTTGAGTGGTCTCATGCTTAAACTCCATTAACTTCACAGTAAGCCCTCCTCTGCCCACAATTTCTCTCTACTGCTCTCCCCATTTTCCCTTCAATTGTCAAATCTAATGGACAGATTTCAGTCTGAGTCTCACTTGATTTCCTCCCTGTAATTGGTAGGAAGATCATTGACCACTGGCTTCTTGAAATCTTCCAAGATGGCTTCTAATACATCATCCATCTTAGGGACTAATTCATTTCATCATCTTTCATTGGATTTCTCTTTTCATTGGCTTTTCTCTTCCACCTGTGCCACCTGGGTAACTTTTAGTATATGTATTTGTTTTTAAAGGAAAGATATTACTTAAAACCATGATATATATCATATATGAAAGTGCTTTGTAAATTGTAAAGCACTGTGTAAATATAAAATATTATTATTACTAGGTGATTGATTCTAATATTTGTTCAGCAAAGACTTTATCTTAATTTTCCAAATGCTCTTATTATATCCTAAAAGAGATATATATACAAGGGATTCATGCAAGGTACAGAAATGACTTTATGATTTATACAGTATTTTTATGTGTTTTACATATTTTGTATTCCCCATTACAAAATAAATAACACTGAAATATTAAAGAAATGATGTTTATTATGTGTATATCTCTGTTTCTCCCATTATATGAGTGAAATTTTGACTTTTATGGAAACTAGTTGCATGAAACTCAAGCAAAAATATCTAAATGTGGCATATATATTTCCCTAAACACAAATTAATCTGTCCAAAAGAAAAACCAACCAAAACACAGATTTCTTTTCCTTATCAGAGTCTCCCCACTTTTGCCACTCAAAATAATGACTTCATTTTGCTTGAAATTATTTTTCTGCTGAATTATTTGAGTAGTTTTGTCTCTGCTTTAATAGGAATCAACATATCTGAAGGCAGAGATAACTTATAAATTATTATTTTCTTGTTTCAAGGTTAATCATAGCTTCAAAAACTATCTCCACCACCACAAAAAAAGTCCACTTACGATTGTGAAAGACTTAGTATGCAACAAAAACATACTTCACGGCTAAGATATTAATTACCAAAAGGAAAATGATAGTTTCTTATTCATAACAGTGATTTATTTGTCCTCTAAAGAGTGGACTTGAGAAGACAAGTTTTCATGGCAAAACGCTCTTTTTTAAAAATTTATTTATTTAAATTTGAGTTAGTTAACATACAATGTAGTATTGGTTTCAGGAGTAGAACCCAGTGATTCATCACTTACATACAATACCCAGTGCTCAACCTAACAAGTGCTCTGCTTACCGCCCATCACTTTCTTAGCCTGTCCCCCCACCCTCAATTTGTTCTCTGTATTTAAGTGTCTCTTATGGTTTGCTCCCTCTGTTTTTAACTTATTTTTCCTTCCATTTCCCTATGTTCATTTGTTGTGTTTCTTAAATTCCACATATGAGAGAAATCATATGATATCTGTCTTTCTCTGATGTATTTCACTTAGCATAACACACTCTAGTTCCATCCACATTGTTGCAAATAGCAAGATTTCATTCTTTTTCATTGCTGAGTAGTATTCCTGTGTGTGTGTGTGTATGTGTGTATGTATGTATGTATGTATATGCACATACACACACACACACACACACACACACACACACACACACCACATCTTCTTTATCCATTTATCATTTGATGGACATTTGGGCTGTCCATAATTTGACTATTGTTGATAGCACTACTATAAACATTGGGGTACATGTGCCCCTTGGAATCAGCATTTTTGTATCCTATGAATAAATACCTAGTAGTGCAATTTCTGGGTTATAGGGTAGTTCTATTTTTAATTTTTTGAGGAATATTCATACTGTTCTCCACAGTGGCTGCATCAGTTTGCATTCCCACCAACAGCACAAAACGGTTCCTCTTTCTCCACATACTTGCCAATATCTGTTGTTGCCTGAGTTGTTAATTTTAGCCATTCTGTCAGGTATGAGGTGGTATCTCATTGTGGTTTTCATTTGTATTCCTCTGATGATGAGTGATGTTGAGCATCCTTTCATGTGTCTGTTAGCCATCTGGATGTCATCTTTGGAAAAGTATCTATTCGTGTCTTCTGCCCATCTGTTCACTGGATTATTTGTTTCTGAGTGTTGAGTTTGATAAATTCTTTATAGATGTTGGATACTAACCCTTTATCCAATATGTCATTTGCAAATATCTTCTCCCATTCTCTCAGTTGCCTTTTAGTTTTTTGGGTTTTTTTAACAAAAAAATTTTTTAATGTTTATTTATCTTTGAGAGAGAAACACAGAACACAAGCAGGGGAGGAGCAGACAGAGAGGGAGACACAGAATCCAAAGCAGGCTTCAGGCTCTGAGCTGTCAGCACAGAGCCTGACACAGGACTTGAACCCACGAACTGTCACACACTCAACTGACTGAGCCACCCAGGTGCCCCGCTTGCCTTTTAGTTTTGATGATTGTTTCCTTCGCTGTGCAGAAGGTTGTTATCTCGATGAGGTCCCAATAGCTCATTTTTGCATTTATATTCCTTGCCCCCAGAGACATGTCTAGTAAGAAATTGCTGCAGCCAAGGTCAAAGAGGTTGCTGCTTGTTTTCTCCTATAGGATTTTTATGGTTTCCTGTCTCACATGTAGGTCTTTCATGATCAAATGGGATTTATTCCAGGACTGCAGGGCTAGTTCAATATTCACAAATCAATTAATGTGATATACCACATTAATAAAAGAAAGTATAAGAATCATATGATCCTTTCAATAGATGCAGAAAAAGCATTTGACAAAATACAGCATCCTTTCTTGATAAAAACCCTCAAGAAAGTAAGGATACAAGGAACCTATCTCAATATCATAAAAGCCATATATGAAAGGCCCACTGCTAATACCATCCTCAATGGGGAAAAACTTCAAGCTTTCCCCCTAAGGTCAGGAACACGACAGGGGTGTCCACTCTCACCACTGTTGTTCAACATAGTATTGGAAGTCTTAGCGTCAGCAATCAGACAACAAAAAGAAATAAAAGGCATTCAAAATGGCAAGGAAGAAGTCAAACGTTCACTCTTTGCAGATGACATGATACTCTATATGGAAAACCTGACAGACTCCACTAAAAATTGCTAGAACTGATATGTGAATTCACCAAAGTTGCAGGATATAAAATCAGCATATGGAAATCAGCTGCATTTCTATACATCAATAATAAAGTAGCAGAAAGAGAAATCAAAGAATCAATCCCATTTATAATTGCACCAAAAACCATACGATAACTGGGAATAAACTTAACCAAAGAGATAAAAGACCTGTATGCTGAAAACTATAGAAGTCTTATGAAAGAAATTGAAGACACAAAGAAATTGAAGAGTCAAACATTCCACATTCATGGATCGGAAGAACAAATATTCTTAAAATGTCAATACTACCCAAAGAAATCTACATATTCAATTCAATCTCCATCAAAATAACACCAGCATTCTTCACAGAGCTAGAACAAACAATCCTAAAATTTAGATGGAACCAGAAAAAAACCCTGAATAGCCAAAGCAATGCTGAAAAAGAAAACCAAAGCTGGAGGCATCACAATTCTGGACTTTAAGCTGTATTACAAAGCTGTTATCATTAAGACAATATGGTCTTGGCACAAAAACACACAGAGCAATGGAACAGAATAATGAACCCAGAAATGGACCCACAAATGTATGGTCAACTAATCTTTGACAAAGCAGGAAAAGAGTATCTAATGGACCCACAAATGTATGGTCAACTAATCTTTGACAAAGCAGGAAAAGAGTATCTAATGGAAAAAAGGCAAAACATTCTTTTTAAAATTATCAGTAGAGGGGCACCTGGGTGGCTCAGTGGGTTAAGCGTCCGACTTCGGCTCAGGTCATGATCTCGCAGTTCACGAGTTCCAGCCCCACAAGGGGCTCTGTGTGGACACCTGGGAGCCTGGAGTCTGCTTGGATTCTGTGACTCCCTCTCTCTGCCCCTTCCACTCATGCTTGCTCTCTCTCCTTCTCTCTCAGAAATAAAAAACATTAAAAAATAATAATAATAAAATAAAATTATCATTAACCTACTAAAAAAATCTTCATTTTAACCGTTTTTTCAGATTTTGTTTCTGATTTTACATCAAGGAGGGGAAAAAAGGCCATTGGTTTCCCCAACAATAAGTTTTCAGTCCTATTTGGCTTCACTGCCAGTCTTGTTTATCTCTTGCCCATAATATAATAAAGTTTCCTTAATGACCAGATTGGGATGATCACTTCCCTAATAAACTCAATGACTTTGGAAACTCTATTTCAGAATAATAACAAAGAGACATTAATAGCTTAGTAGCTATTGAGATTTCGTAGTATGTTTCTGGACTTCTTAACAAGCCTAATCTCTGTAAAGGCACCATGCCAACTGTATTGCATTGGATTCTAAGAAAGTCAGATTTTTCAAGCACAATTAATTTAACAAGTGTCAATCTGGTACCTTTTGATGGGCATGGACATCATTAAAAAATTGCAAAGATATAACTTTTTCCCATAAGGCAGGGATAATCTATGGAGTTTTACCAGAATAATTATGTGCATTTAGTGGTCCCTCAACTGTAAAGCTGCCAGCAGAACTGAGGTCATATCTGTAGCTATTATTAACAGTTATACCTCAAGAGGACGGTAGCTCCTAGTTTTCATGAGTTGCAGAATAACACCTTGGCTTCCAAACAAATACTGCAACCCTTTTTATAAAGAGCATGAACTGACCTTGTAAATAAATACTCCTGTACTAGAGAGAAAGCTGACAAAATTATAGAGATTTTTGTTTTTTATGTCATCTGCTAGAAAAAGTAATATTTTATCTTGCTCAATCAATCATTCAGCAAACATTCACTGACTATTTAAGTTAGAGAAATTCAGTTCTGTACAATGAACATTAAATATCCTGATAGCACAGAAACATATATCCTGATAGCACAGAAACATGCATTCTAGGGGTTTCAATTTGGCCCCTAAAATGCAAACAAAGTACTTCATTTGTTCCAAAGCTGTAGGAAAAACTAGCTGTGCCAGAATTATTGAAAGATGCTATATCTGCCTTCTGTTTTTTGTTAGTCGTATATTAAGAGCATTTCACAGGTTCAATGTTTGCTTTATGTGCAAATTTGAGAACACAGACTCTCACACCCAACAGGTTGCCAACCCAAATTTTACAATGAGATTTTGTTCTACTATGTTAGATATTTGGTTAAGAGAGGAAGGGATTTTTTAAAAAAAATTTTTAATGTTTATTCATTTCTGAGAGACAGGGAGAGACAGAGTGTGAGCAGGGCCAGGCTCTGAGCTGTCAGCACAGAGCCCAATGTGGGGCTTGAACCCACGAACTACAAGATCGTGACCTGAGCAGAAGGTGGACCCTCAACCAACTGAGCCATCCAGGTGCCCCCAGGAGAAGGGATTTTAAAAAGACCCACCCTTTGCCCTCTAGGAACTTGTAAATTAGAAGGAGGAATACATTTTGTAGGTTAGTTCTAGATTTGAGGCAGTATCAATATGATGATACCTGCAACACAAAACAGTCACTGTGATCTTAATCCCCACCCTCAGCAGTCCCCACCCTCAGCCAAAATCCCTTTTCTAAAACTCTCTTCCGCTAAAATATTGGGGGTAAAAACATCTCTAATTATAAATAAGAAAATGTAACGATCACATCACACATGTAGTTAACAAGAAAAACAATTTCTCAGATGTTTTGCCTGTCTATAAAGAATTTAATGGAGTTGACCCTCATTCATTCACGGCCCTCTGCTTGCTAGTGTAACAGGTATCCACCTTGAGCATCCATATTTTTACAAACAAACCATTGTGTAGCAGTCTGCCTGACAGGCTGCATTTCCATACATAATTACACATATTATACTCCAAATTATATACTGAGAAACATCTCCATTAAAAAGTAACATAAAAAGCCTCTGGACTTTTGTCTCCCTTGTCAACTTCTTGAAAATAAACTCTATTTATAAAATGAGAAATGACTTTTCTAAATTGTTAACATGAAATTTTACCTCTAGGCCAAAGGGGCTGAATTTACTTTCTTACTTCCATTTACTTATGTAAATTTCAAAAGCTGACCATGAGTTTTTGATGGAATATAAAATGCAAGAAAAGACACAAAAAGCCACAACCTGATTAATTTTGCACAATTGAAGAGAACTTTTGCTTTTATTTTAACTTCCAAAGAGTTTCTTCTGCTATCATTTAAAAGGAAGGTACATTCTAATGCACATCCTAGTCAATTATATTTTAGATAACACTCACCCAGTCACTAAATTTATCTCTCGCTTGGATTATTTTCAATTCCCAACCACAACGCTTCTCTCACGGCACATATTGAAATTTTTCTGCTCGTGGCATGATTTTCTGCAAAACAGGACTTTGTCTCTCAGCTTGATGACCCCATAGAACAAAAGTGCCAAGGAACCAGAAATCACAAGATAGATGAAACAGAAACCATTACCCTCAGTGAAAGGTGGAGACACATGATTAGAGAAACAGCTGCAATAAAGTATGCAAAGTACTGTAGTAGAAGGTACTTGGAGATCTTGTATCAAGATACTTGGAGATGATACTTGGAGAACATAAAAGGAGATGCGATCAACCTTTTCCTGGTTGGGGGTATAAGAATTAGGGAACTCTTCACAGGAGATAATGATGAAGTTTAACTGCTATTTAAGCTCCTCTCAGGTTAAAGCTCTCTAACCTAAACAACAGGGTCATGTCAGGCAAAAACAAAAACAAAAACCCAAAAAGCATGTGTGTGATACCTCAGCACGTTTAGTCCTCTAAGAGTGGCTTAGTGCAAGGGTCAGCAAACCACAGCCCATGGCCCAAATCTGACTCACTGCCTGTTTTCATGCAGTCTGTGAGCCTCAAATGCTTTTTTTAGATTTTTAAATGGTTAGGGGGAAAATCAAAAGAATAGTGTTTGATAGCATGTGATGATTATATGAATTAAAATTTCAGTGTTGATAAAGATTTATGGAAATACATCCATGCCCATTCCTTTATATTATTGTCTACAGCTGTTTTTGTGTCACAGTGGCAGAACTGAATAGTCGTGACAAAAACTTTTTGTCCACAAAGCCTCAATACTCACCATCTGGCTCTTTACAGAAAGTGTGTTGTGTTCTCTTTAGTGTAACTAGAGCAGAGAGTCTTGTAGTAATATACAAGGTGAGTAAAAAGAAATAAGGGGTAACAAATTAGCAGAAAGAGATTAAGGAAAACAATTCTATTTATAACAGCACCAAAAAGAATAAAATACCTAGAAATAAACAACCAAGGAGCGGAAAGACCTGTACTCTGAAAACTAAAAATAGTGATGAAAAGAGTTGACAGTGATACAAACAAATGTAAATCTATCCCATGCTCATGGACTGGAAGAATTAATATTCTAAAACATTTTAAAATTTGCATACTATCGGGGCCCCTGGGTGGCTCAGTCGGTTGAGCGGCCGACTTTGGCTCAGGTCACGTTCTCGTGGTCCGTGAGTTTGAGCCCCGCGTTGGGTTCTGTGCTGACAGCCTGGAGCCTGTTTCGGATTCTGTGTCTCCCTCTCTCTGACCCTCCCGCATTCATGCTCTGTCTCTCTCTGTCTCAAAAATAAATAAACGTTAAAAAAAAAATTTTTTTTAAATTTGCATACTATCAAAAGCAATCTACAAATTCAATGCAATCCCTACCAAAATACCAACAGCATTTTTCATAGGAGTAGAACAAATAATGCTAAAATTTGTATGAAACTTGAAAAAAAAAAAACAAAATAGCCAAAGCAATCTTACGAAAGAAAATCAAAGTTGGAGGTATCAATCCCAGGTTTCAAGATATACTATAAAATTTTGACAAAAATCAAAACAGCATGGTACTGGCACACACACACACACACACACACACACACACACACAAGACACACAGATCAATGAAACAGAATAGAGGACCCAGAAATAAACCCACACTTACATGATCAGTTAACCTACAGCAAAGGAGGCAGGAATATATGATGGGGAAAAGACAGTCTCTTCAATAAATGGTGCTGGGAAAATTGGACAGCTACGTATAAAAGAATGAAACTGGAACACTTTCTTATACCATACACAAAAATAAACTCAATCTGGATAAAAGACCGAAATGTGAGACCTGAAACCATAAAAATCCTAGAAGAAAACACAGGCAGTAATCTCTTTAACATCAGCCTTAGCAACATTTTTCTAGATATGCCTCTTTGGGCAAGAAAAACAAAAGCAAAAATGAATGACTGGGACTACAGCAAAATAGAAAACTTTTGCACAGTGAAGGAAAACCATCAACAAAACAAAAAGGTCACCAACTGGGTAGGAGAAGATATTTACAAATGATATATCCAATAAGGGATTAATATCCAAAATATATAAGGAACTTATACAACACACATACACACACACACACACACACACACACACACACACACACAGAAAACAACAACAACAAAACGAATAATCCTTACACCAGGTCAGAATAGCTAGTATCAAAAAGATAAGAAATGACAAGTGTCAGCATGGATGTGGAGAAAAAAGTAACCTTTATCCACTATTGGTGGGAGTGTAGATAGGTGCAGCCATTGTGGAAAATAGTATGGAGTTTCCTCAAAAAAATTAAAAATAGAAATAGTATATGATCTAGTAATTCCACTACTGGCTATTTACCCCCCAAAAATGAAAACACCAAGTCAGAAAGATATATGCACTTTTATGTTTATTGAAGCATTATGTATAATAGGAAAGATGTGGAAGCAACCAACTGTCCATCAATAGATGGATAAAAAAAGCTATGGTATATAATACAATAGAGTATTGTTTAGCCGTAAAAAAAAGGATGCAATCTTGCCATTTGTAACAACATGAATGGACCTAGAGGCTATTATGCTAAGTGAAACAAGTCAGACAAAAAAAGACAAATACTATAGGATTTTGCCAAAAATACAACAAACAAACAGCAGAAACAGACCCATAAATACAGAGAACAAAGTGGTGGTTGCCAGAGGGAAGGATAGGGAAAATGGGCGATGAGAAGTAGGTGATACAGGCTTCCAGTCATGGAATAAACAGTAACAGGGATAAAAGTCACACTGTAGGGAATGAAAGAAGGAGGAGGAGGAGGAGGAGGAGGAGAGGAAAAAAAGAAAGAAAGAAAGAAAGACTTTCATCCTAGATGTCATTTGTATAGACTACGGGTGATAAAGAACTAGTTAAGCAGGAAAGTTTTAAATAGTAGAGCATTAATGCTGGGTTCCCATTTTGAGGAGCAAAGCTAGAAACAAAGGAAACTTAAATGGTCAGTGCTATGATGGGGTATGTCTGAGCTGCAACAGTGATAGTGGGATCAAAAGGGAATATTTGGGAAATGGAATTAATAAACTGCATTAATAAAACTTCATGATGAACTCAACATAAAGGGTAGAAGAAAAACAATACCTTAGTTTCTGATTCATTTGCAGGATGACTGGTGGTGCCATTAACCAAGACAAAGGCTAATCTTTTCCCCTTTTTTCTATCATTTAGGAAAATACATATATAAATATGTCCCAGACTCCATCCTGAGGATATTTTTTCCAACTGATGTGTGAAAATGAGGAAGGACAAAATGCAAAAATTAAGTGGAACAAAAAAAATCATATGAAAAAGAAAAGAAAAGAAAAATATGCACAAGATCATCAAACAAGACTCGGAGATGAGAATCTGCAGCACTTATTGTGAACATGGGGGAGGGTGGTCAGGGCAATGTTTCAGGTAATTTAAATAGCATGTGCAAAAAAAAAACCCCAAAAAACACAAGGGATTCTGGAACTAAAAGATATTAACACACGTAGAGCTAAGAGTTTAATTTTTTTTTCAACGTTTATTTATTTATTTGGGACAGAGAGAGACAGAGCATGAACGGGGGAGGGGCAGAGAGAGAGGGAGACACAGAATCGGAAACAGGCTCCAGGCTCTGAGCCATCAGCCCAGAGCCTGACGCGGGGCTCGAACTCACGGACCGCGAGATCGTGACCTGGCTGAAGTCGGACGCTTAACCGACTGCACCACCCAGGCGCCCGAGCTAAGAGTTTAATGGTGAATAGTAAAATAAGAATGCAAAGTTAGCACCATATCACACACAGACTTGCTTATCAAGATAAAGAGTTTAAAGTTTGTCATGAGAAAAAAGTTGTTGAAAAGAGAAAATGCTTAAGTGACAAGTAACTTAATTAGAATTGAATTGAATTGAATTTGCAAAATACCATTCTGACTGTGTTTTAGGGAATATTGGGGGGGGGGGGGAATCAAGGATTAAATCAAGAAAACCAATTAGACTGTTTTGAATCTTACATCTGGCTTGAAATGAGTTAGTGGTAACAGGGATGGACAAGAGGGAAGCATCTGAGAGTGTTAAGAGTAGTACCTGGTTGGTTGACAATGGAGTGAGAGGGTATAATGCAAGAGGTCTGGATACTTAGCTAGAACGCTATGTCATTCACTGAAATGAAGATATTTAGAGGCAAAGAAGAGTTCCTTTTGGACAAGTTACAGGTAACATGGGATTTAAATTTAAAGGAGCTGTCTTGTCTAGAGAGAGAGAGAGCTTGACGTCCTTACTGCAGGAATCGTGCCAGTGCAGGATAGAACCACCTGTGGCCACCCAGGAGTTTATACGTAAGGAGACAAAGGTTGTTCTGACCTGCTAAGTACCTTCTTTTAAGGAAAGTATCTTATGAAGGAGATTTTAGGTTTAAGAATGCTTCTAGAATTTTCAGCCATCACCTTTTTCTTTCTCTTGTCACCAGAGTGATATATGGCTTCTTCAAATTTAGAAAGGAACATCTGGTCCCAGTGTCATCCTCTATTGCTAGCCTCTGCTGATGGGAGGATTGTCTCTCCTTGTCTTGGTGGTTGTCCTTAGCTTGCTCCGCTGATGATCTATCTACTCTAAGCACTTCATTCTCAGCTGTCTTCTGCACTCTCCTTGGGCACATTGGAACATTTTGATCTCCCTTATATCTCACAGGAGCTGAGAGACTTGAGAGGGCACTCTGTCTCTCATCCTCACCACCTCCCTTCTATTGGTAATAGGGCAGGCTGCCATATTGCTTCTCCCTTGAATTAGATCTCCAAACCTATCTAGCACTTCCGTTGCCCCTCCCTCTCCAAGATTCCCCTTGGAAGAGGCCAGAGGATGGTAGCAGAATTTCTAAACTGATCTAAATGTTCTTCATATTCTGACCAGTGTTCTTCAGACTCCTCCCCAATTCAGAAGAATCTTAATCCACTCTCTGAATAATGGAAAAGTATTTTTTGTCATTCTACATTTTTCTCCTTTCTGTGACTTAAAATATGGAACTCAATGCCCTGATACAGCCAGGCTTTATATTTGACATGCAAAAGAAAAGTCCTTAACATTCCAAAGCATTTTTCCTTCTCAAGTGCTTGCTTCTTGTAATTCAGAATTGCTTTTAAGATACTTCATGCTATGGACTTATCAAAAAATACATAATGAAACTCAAACTTAAAAAATAATTGATTCTTCATTCTTTTTGAGATCTCTTCCTCCCTTTCCTAGGTAATAAGCTTTAAAGTCTTTTCTAAGAATACATATTTGATTTATTCTAACTGTCTAAAGCACAATGCATTAGAATTCATTTTACAGTCCATATAATTTTAAGATTTACATACATACAAGCATAAGAACAAATGTTACTTTTTAGATATAGATTTAATGAATTGCTGATACGTATTGGTTTTGACACCCACATACTTATGGCAATAAATAATTATAACTTTAGACTTTCAGTAAGAACTTCTGTACAATGATAGAAAATGTACAGAATATGGACAACATTTGGGGCACCTGGGTGGCTCAGTGGGTTAAGAGTCCGACTTCAACTCAGGTCATGATCTTGCAGTTTGTGAGTTCGAGCCCCATGTCAGGCTTTGTGCTGACAGCTCAGAGCCTGGAGCCTGTGTCCCCCTCTCTCTCTGCCCCTCCCTTGCCCCTTCCCTGCCCTTCCCCTGCTTGTGCTGTCTCTCTCTCTGTGTCTCAACAATAAACAAATGTTAAAACAAACAAACAAACAAAAAGAATTTAGAGAACATAGTAAAACAAATTTATCTTTCTTATACAATCACACCATGAATGATATGGCATAATAAATTGTATCACTGCCCAGCCTGGTCTGAAATGATGAAATTAGCTGAATAATTCCTAAATCTTTCTTTATTTTGTACTTTATAAATAAATGCTTGTTTTTTCTTCCTTCTACATATCTTAAAAACAGAATAGGACACTAATGCTTTTCCTTAAAGTAATTCAACTTTGATCCTAATAAGTTAGCAAAGCCCATTTGTAACATGAATTTTATGAACATTAACACATGAAGATTTTAATTACTTTGAAATCTTATTTTAATGTTAGAAAGCCTTCAGGGGAAAAGGAGTCACAGACGCCGAAACACATATTAGATAATATTTCAAACTCTTAACCCTGTATACTCTTTCACATGGAAAATATCTTATTCCTCTCATCCTCCAACCTGGCTAATTTTAATTGCTCCTTCTGTGCTCCACAAAGTAAAGACTTCATGAGGATATTCATCTTTACCTCCCCAGCTGTACCAGATGCTTTCTTTGTCTTTCCTACATGTACCTATGGCATCCAGTATATACTTCTAGTATGACATTTACCACCCTACATTATAATTGCTTCTTTATAGCTTCATCTTCTCAGCAAGCGTGCAATCTCCTTGAGCGTAGAAAGTGTCTTATTTCTTATTCTTGATCAACAATAACCAGCACGGTATCTAGTATAGTCGAAACTCAATACCTAGTTGCTAAATAATGAAGGAATGAGTGCTGTCACCACTTTACAGATAAATGAACTGATGGTAAAGACGTATTCTTATAAATCATGCCTGCTACAAATCCAAGCTCAGAACAATAAATATATAATCTGCAAATTTTACAAAAAATATTGTGTCACCGGAGTGGAAGCAAACATTCATTTTTCCTTTATTTGAACATTCACTAAAAACTATAGTCAAAGTCAAAAACTAACTTACTGATTATAACTAGATACTTCATTTAGACTGACATGAAACTTATTCAAAATCATTATGTTAATACAGTGTTAAGCCTTTGGGCTTGTGCAGAAGTATAGGTTTAAATTTTAACTTTTTTGACTTGCATGATTTATTAGACTTGGCTGAGCCTAGATCCTCTTTACTCTTGATTTCTTTAACTTGCCCCTCCCCTGAAAAATTGTAAGCAGTAAATTGGCCCTTACTTATAAAGGCCCTTAAAATTAAATTTTTTAAATCCTTAAAAACATAAAATAAAAATAAATGTGTACCTAATTGGTGGCATAATCACACAGAAAGAAACTATTCCAAGTGACATTAAAAACAGTAATTTTTAAATTACTGCCTATTGGAATATAATTTAAGGATGAAAATAACCGTTAAAAGTTGTTTTAAGATAAGATTTTAAGATAAGGTTTTGAAAACAAAATCTTAAACTCTTCATTAATCATGTTGTTGGCAGTTAGCAAGTTGGTGTTGTTATCCTGAAACACTTATATGTGGATTGTAGAATGAACTAATTGAGTAGTTCAGCAATATTTTAGTTTATTCCTGGTGTGGCTGTAAATCAGGATTCCTTATTCTTACCGTGGTGGGCGAAAGAGACGCAGACAGAAGATGTTAGGCAAAAACAACAACGACAAAACATTATTGTCCTGAATTTGAATTAAATGTAACAGATAGAATTCATGATGACATGTACATAGATTTTTCTATTAATATCTATTTATACTTATCTATTTTGGGGTGTACATATTTCCCTACCTTATCCTCTGAAAGATACTTGAAAACAATGAGGAACCCAGCACCCAGATTGTGATCTCTAAGTACATTTCCCTCTAAATGGAAACAGAGATCCTTACAGAAATTCCAGACCTGTAGTAGGCAATGTAGAAAATAAATCAGATAGCAAGGAAGCTACCAGTGACTACTAAGAGCACGTCAATAGGACTTGAGCGTCAGCTTAAAGAGGCCCGAAGTGAGCTACGTTTAACTTCAAAAATGATTAAAATTACTGTGGATTGAGAAACCAAGTATGGTTAAATTCATGAGTTCATAAGAGTAGTAAAAAAAATTTAATTGATTAATTTAAAAAGGCTAACTGGTCACCTCTGGAGAATGATGAAGAATCAATTCATTATTTGGAAGACTTGAAAGATAAAGGGAACATCCCAAGCATATATCCTGTTTCCTACATGAACTATACCATTGGTAAAACAATATGAGATGAAGAGAACAACGCTTTTTAAAGTATCCCAGATTGGGGCGCCTGGGTGGCGCAGTCGGTTAAGCGTCCGAATTCAGCCAGGTCACGATCTTGCCGTCCGTGAGTTCGAGCCCCGCGTCGGGCTCTGGGCTGATGGCTCAGAGCCTGGAGCCTGTTTCCGATTCTGTGTCTCCCTCTCTCTCTGCCCCTCCCCCGTTCATGCTCTGTCTCTCTCTGTCCCAAAAATAAATAAACGTTGAAAAAAAAAATTTTTAAGTATCCCAGATAAAAAAATGACGAGAATAAAAAGATAATTTGATAGTTTGGGAAGTCACCATTTTTGAAACCCCCAACTGGATTCAGCTATTAAGTATTAATGGTTACTGACACCACCAAAAGAGAAATAGCCCAACATTGACTGTCTCCTGATAGGAAAATCCACCATCTGCCAAGGCAATCAAACCTGAATCTGATCAGGTCTCTAGAGCTAACTTCAATTTACAGGAAATTTAGAACACAAAGTAACATGTGAAACGATTTCACAAAGATACAGTCTGCACAATCCAGACAATGGGAAAGTCTAGAGAGGCATATCAGCCAATCACAAAATATGACTTATTTGAATCCCGATTCAAATAAATGCAAAGAGAAAAAATATATGTTATTATGATGGTTATAAATAATTAAGTAATGGGTTAGGTCAATGACCTTGAAAATTTCTGTTTTCCTCAGTTAAAAAAAAAATATATGCCCATCCAAGGAAAATTTGGTCAGGATAGTAATTAGCATGGTCAGTATGAACCACACTCCCATAGAAATACAAGTTTTTCTCTTATATTGCCTATAAAAGCATTTTATTAGTTATGATAATTTATGTTTTTAATCTTTTCGGTTAATATACCCAGAGGCAATGGAAATGGAGCAGTAAGAAGGCAGAAATGAATACAATATTATGCATAAATCCAAAAGCATTAAAAAGCAACTCTATGCTTTGGTTTCCAAAATCAAGTAGGTTGAAATGTTTAAAGAAAGCTATAAACCCTTTATTTTCCTTTTTGGTCACTGATTTTTGTTGTAACAGTTATGAAAATTAAGAAAATCATTTTTTGATTATGAAAAATTATGATTTTTAGTAAGCTAAATCTATTATTTATAAAAATGGGAATATTGAACATCAGATTAACAACTCTCACTTAAAACCAATTTATTTCAGTGTCAATTATCTATTTAGAAATAATGGTCTATTTTCTTACACTTCTGGAAAATTATTTTCCTGAATATGGTACTCACAAATCTTAAGTCTTGGAACTTGAAAGTAGTTTTACTTTTCTTAATAACTATTTAATGAAAAATAGATATTCCACACAATGTGTGACTTACACAGTTTCTTTCACCTGTCTGTAACAAGGAATGCCATTAGATGTCTCCCCTTGCATTAAGGCTCAGATGCCTCCAGGGTGACCACATAGTGCTGGCCCAGGAGTTTACAGGTTTCCAATTCTGAGCCTCTGGGTGTTTCAGGCAAAGGTAATCCTTTTTTATTCTGAGTTATCAAACCAATTTTCACCTCTTTACTTTAAGGCCGTCCTTTCTCACTAGGAGAAAAAAACAAAACAAAACATTATTTTCCTACCAGAACTCTCCTTTGATGTAATAAATAACTGTAGACATGAGAAAGATACCAGACTCCTTTTTATTTTGTTCTATACGGAAATAACATAGACATACTTGTACACTATCTTCTCCATCTGATTTGAAATCATCCATAATTCTGTTTGTATCAAATATTTTCATGCAGAGAGCATGGCGAATTATAATCTTTATCAGTAAATGAAATAATGTAAACATTTCTCCTGGTACCAAACTAGCTAACTCTTCTAAAGTTCATTGCAATAATACCTGATTTAAACAAGTAAACCAGGTTTTTCACATTTCAAAGGATCCACATAGAACTAAAACCTTTTTCTTTTTCTAGGACTCATATGCAATGCTATTTCAGTCCCCTTTTAAAGAGTAGAACTGGGGGCGCCTGGGTGGCTTGGTCGGTTAAGCGTCTGACTTCGGCTCAGGTCATGATCTCACGATCTGTGAGTTCGAGCCCCACATCGGGCTCTGTGCTGACCGCTCAGAGCCTGGAGCCTGTTTCAGATTCTGTGTCTCCCTCTCTCTCTGCTCCTCCCCTGTTCATGCTCTGTCTCGCTCTGTCTCTCTCTGTCTCAAAAATAAATAAACGTTAAAAAAAATTAAAAAAAAAAAAGAGTAGAATTGAATAATCCTTCCAGGATACATTTTCTCCCTTACAGAATGTATGAAGAGCTAAAATTTCTCTTAATGAAATATTACTCATCGTTCAAACTCATTATTACTTATTTACTAAAACTTCATCATTTCAGTGAATTTTTTTATTAATTTTGAAGCTATTAATAGGAAGGAATGAAGAGATTTAACAGAGATGACTAATCAAATATTTAAAAACCATATGACTTCTAAGAGTCACGGTTCATTAATATCACAACAACGTCTGGCACATCACAGAAGCTCAAACAATATATTCTAAATGAATATGTGTATAAATATTGTGGCAACTATCATATAATAAGTTACACACACCCACACCCCATTTAGCCAACCACATTGTGAACTCCCAGAGGGCAAGAAAAGTGCTCGATTGCTAGAAAAACATTTGGAATGTAGCAGATAATAAGTAAATATTGAAGGAAGAAAAGTAGTGAGCAAGCCTCACTTAAGAGAAAATTATCCATTAGTGTTATTTAAACACCATCTTATAGTTTGACTTTATAACTAACTTGTATAGGATGACCTGTAGTGGTTATTTTGTAAAAACCACCCGATTCTTTATCAAAAAACACCATGACTTTTAAGTTACCTTTGAATATTTCAAAACCTGGTGTGAATCTTCACTACCATTAGAAAGTAAAGAGAAATTATATAACCTTACATAGAATAGTCTCTGGATGCTTCAGGGGGGTGCAAATGTCTGTTTATTTCAGAGTCTAGTAGTGACATTCAACTGGCCAGCTACCCTAAGGCCTTCAGTACTGGGGCTACTCTGAGACCATTAGAGAGAGCGTGCCCAGAAGAAATCGATACAAAAAAAGACCTTTCAGGTGAGCCTCTGCTACAGGTCTGGTAGTGGGCAATTGATGCATTAGTCTTAATTGAGCTAAATGAATATGATGATAGAGAGAGTTAATAATATGATGATATAGAGAATCATCAGCGACAAGGCAAGCAAAGAAACACAGTTATTAGGGAGTTTGAGAAGGTAGTAGCCCATGTGTCCAAGAAGCAAAGATGGGAGGTAGGTTACAGGAGTGTAGATATAAAATGTCACATGTGGGGGGCTACTTGGATATGTGACAAGAAAATACAAGTTACAGATGATGACATTAGGGAAACAGACATTCAATTCATATCTTCCAACATTCAAGACATATTGACTAAATGTCAATATGGACATTGGGAATATAGGACCAATAAATGGTGGTCTAAATTGTCAAAAGGCTAGTGATCTAGAAGTCAAATTCTGAAACATGTAAATAAATAATCACCGTGTTACAGGTGCTATGGTAGACTCATGTATGAAATAGAGGAGACAGCAGAAAGGAGGGGATGTGAAAGATTTTTACATTAGGGGGAGATAGAAAAGAAAGACTTCCTATGTAAAACCCAGTAGGATAAATGAATATGTAAGAAATTAAGATACAATGTCGGTAAGTGCTATGATAGAAGTATGCCCAGGATGCATACTCTGATTACTATGATTACTAAATCCGCCTGGGAGATTAGGTTACAAAATAGGAAGCAGAGATGCAATTATAAACGTCTAATGTCATAGGCATTTTGTAATCTAAACTTTTTACATTAAATTTTTACCTTTTAAAAATTATCCAACAACATATGCCATTGACTCCTTCACCATATCCTTGAACTTCATCCTATGTCCAAATGTCACCCTATCTCTGAGCCCTAATCTGAGATATGGAAATATGAAAATGGATTGAATATGTGACTGATACAGATGAGGTACAATGCCTTGGATTATAGGATCTTTGGTGTCATAAAAAGAAGTTTAGTCTTTTTCCCTGGTTCCTGGCACAGAGCTCCTAAAACCTTTGGAATTTCCTGAATAAAGGTGATAAAAGCATCCTTTTTTTCTGGCAGGCCCCTAGATAGCTCACTGGGTGGCCAGAAAGACCAAGTCCTGATTAGATACTTGAAACCCTCAGCCCCAACCTCTGGGGAGGAGAAAGGTACTAGAGATTGGGGCGATCATCCATCAATGGCCAATAAGTTAATCAATAATGCCTATGTAATGAAACCTTCATAAAAAGTCCTAAACAGTGGCATTCAGAGAGCTTCAGATTTGGTGAACATATCAATGTGTAGGGAAGTTGGTGTCCCTCAACTCCACAGAGACAGAAGTGCCTGTGCTTCTTCCAGACATAGCCCTGTACACCTCTTCATCTAGTAGTTCATTTGCATCCTCTACAACAAGCCAGGAAACAGAAGTTCAGGGCCTTTGTGAGTTCTGTGGCTTGTTTTAGCAAATTATCAAAACTGATGAGTGAATTGTGGGAAGCTCCATCGTATAGCTGGTAGGTCAGGACAGGTTGCCCAGGATTTGTGATTGGCACCTGAAGTGGGGGCAGTGTTGTGGAACCTGACTCCTTTAACTCATGGAATCTCATGCTAACCCCAGCTAGTTAGGGTCAGAACACCCAACTGGCATCCAGAGAATCAGAGAATTGGTTGTTGGTGTTGGAAAACACCCCAAGGTCACAAGTACTTGGAATGTCCACAAGTCAACATAGCTGCAAAATCAACATGTTAGACACCAGGAAAGACTTTCGACAGGCATGGGCTGAGTCCTCAAGGGTGACTTACAGTTTGGCCAGTGGAGGAGGTCCAGAGAGGTGGAAGAAAGCTGTCAGAAGCAGAAGGACAGGAGAGGTAACGATGGAGGAATGCAAGAGAATGTGGCCTGTCCTGCTCTGGGAGGCTGGCTGGAATGTGGAAAATCAGGGCAGAAACCCACAAGAGCTGAGACTGGAAAGATAATCAGGGCTGGGATAGTCAGCTAAGGGCTTTCTGTTCCCAGTTAAGGATGATTATCATCTCAAACGTTCCTGGAGGACTGTGGGTGGAATGACTTAATTTTTTTTTTTATAAATATTGATAGAAGACCAAACATTCCTCCCATTTTTGGTGAGGTCTGTACTAATTGTCCACATTTATTGCAGACCACTGGCTACTAATGTCATCACAGGTTCCCAAGGTTTTACGGCAGCAACATTTCAAATGGAAACACACTGCTGTGATTTGAGATCCCTGAAAGATTTGGCAGTGGTCTCTGGGAAAACCAGGATCCCTAAGTTTGCCAGTACGAGATCCTTGCTGAAGTCTCTCCCCCCATGGCAGATGCTGTGCTCTCTCTACATGGAATTTGGTCCACAAGAAAAAGGAGGTATACTTTCTCTTGTTCAGGCTTGGCCCAAGGCAAACACATCCCTCTCAGCCTTCTCTTGGTTCAGGATTTTGCTCAGAGCACTTGACTCTGCCCAGCTTTTGCAACTGAAGATGAAGAGCACAAACACACTCTTTTAGCCTGACAAACTGTCAGATATTAGAGATGGAAGAATAGCTAAGATCCTGATTTCCCAGACTTCAAAGCTTCCATCAGTTTCTGTAACACCATCATGCTAGGCTACCATGGGGGAGGTCATGCGGCTCAGAGCTATACTCACACAGAGGTTCTCAAAGGGTGGTGTGGCTCCTTGGGAGACCCTGAAACGTTTTCAGGGGGTCCTCGAGGTCAAAACCATTCTCACAATAATGCTGAAGTGCTGTGTGCCTTTCACTGTGTTGATATTTGCACTGATGATAAGGGAAGCAATGGTTGGTAAAACTGATGCCTTAGAAGAAATCAAGGCAGTGGCCGCAACCTGTTGCAGTGGTCATAGTAAGTCTATTGCCATGCACTGACCATGAAAAAAAAAAAAGGCCAGGTTCACTTAAGAACGTCCTTGGTTGCCTAGTAAAATATATTACAATAGTATTCAACTCAACCTGTACAGCCTGCAAGTACATGCCTTTTATCATTCTCTATGACGAAGTAGGAAGCACACGTCGAGTACTCTTGCTACATCCCCAAGTATTATAGTTGTTGGCAAGGAAATGCCCTCTGGACTCCAGAGCTCAGTTGAGCTGGGAGAGAAAACGGAGCTGTTTGTCATGTGTCAGAATAGCTCACTGAAGAAACAAGCCGAAAAGGAAAAGAGTTAAGCCTTTACTTACTGCGATGGGATAAGCAAGAGGCTAAACCAGGAGAAAAACGCTGACTCCCGTTTCCTTTCCCCCTCCTGAAAGGGCACACCAGTGAGGGTCAGGTGGATCATCTCACCGTTGATGGAGCCGCCCGAACAAAAGATTCTGGTGGTTTTGTGGCCTCTGGGCTCAGGAGGAAGAGTTCAGGGTCAGGCTTGGAGTGCAAAAGTACTTGTGCTGGGTCATAGTTGGGGAAAAGAGTTTCCCCTCCTTCCCCATAAGCAGACGCACCTAAGGAAGACCTCTGCCCGAGGCTTATAATCAAGAGACCTAGAAAGGAAGGTGCCCAGGTGAGGAAGGTAAGTATTATGCAAAGAGCATGACAGATCAGGGGAGTCTGAGTTCTCCAGGGAAACTCTGCTCAGAGGCTGTGATAGGCTGGCTGTGTGCCAGATATGGTGTGGGGAGGGCAGCTGTCCCCCGGAAGGCCTACCAGGTGAAGCTTTTGTAATGGCCGCGGGTCACACCTGAAAAATCACACGCAGGCTTTTTAACCAGCAGCCCGATTCCTCATTAAGAAAGTCACACGGAAAAAGTGAGTGCGTAGCACGCTGCCCTAGTAACATGTTTAGAGAGCACCGTTTTTATCTGAAGAAACAACCGACAAACTGTGGTTATTGAAACCTAGGCATTTGGCAGACATTTTCTTAAAAATGAACAAAGTGAGCCTGTCACTTCAAGGGAAACACCCGAAAGTTTGTTGCCAGTGATAAAATGCAAGCTGCCAAGCAAAAATTGGAATTTGGGGAGACTTGTATCCACCACCTTAAGCTTCATAATAATTGCAGACTTTTTGGAATGAGTTCAGTGGTGACGTTAATGATCGCAAGTGTTGTAGCTTGAATTGTGTCCCTCAAAAAAAAAAAAAAAAAAAAAAGTTCAAGTCCTAACATCCAGGACCTCAGATTGTGGCTTTATTTGGAAATAGGGCCTTTACAAATATAGTTGAGTTAACATGAGGTCATTAAGTGTCAGCTCAAATCCAATATGACAGGTGTCCTTAAAAAGGGGGGACATTTGTACACGGAGACAGACAGGCACAGAGGAAGACAATGTGATGACACACGGGGAGGGCACCATGTGATGATGGAGGACTCCGGTGATGTGCCACGAGGCAAGGAACACCAAAGATCGTTGGCAAACCTCCAGAGGTAGAAAGAGGCAAGAAGGGATTCCCCTACAGGTTGGAGGGAGTATGGCCCTGCCCACACCTTGGTTTCTGACTTCTAGCCTCCAGACCCGGAAGACAGGACATTTCTGTTTTCTCACCATCACCCAGGTTGTTGTATTTTTGCCAATACAGCAATGTTTTCCATATTGTAAATTGAAATGCGTCAGTATTTAGAAGATCTGTGGACTAAGGTGAACTGGTATTTTCTGAATATCAATGGGTAAAGGTATAAAATCCTACATGGGTACAACATCCATTCAAAGTTTTCATGAGTTTTCATGTAGCAGAGAACGAAGAGTTCATTGATAGGGTTGGATTGAACATACTACAACCAAGCTTTAAAAAACTACCACTTATTAACTTTGGGCATCACATCAAACAGGAATATCCACAATTATCTGAAAAGGCTACTAAAATACTCCTTCCGTTTTGAACTACACGTCTATGTCTATATGAGACCACGTTTTCTTCATATACCTCAAACAAGACAACATATTGCCACAAATCAATTGTAAAAGCAGATATAAGAACTGTCTTACATTAAGGCAGATATTAACATTATTTGTAAAAGTATAAAATAATACCTCTCTTCAGGGCTCCTGGGTGGTTCAGTCGGTTAAGTGTCCAACTTCGACTCAGGTCTTGATCTCACAGTTTGTGGGTTGGAGCCCCACATTGGACTCTGCTGACAGCTCAGAGCCCACAGCCTGCTTGGGATTCTGTGTCTCCCTCTCTGGCTTCCTCTCCCCCTCTCGCACTCTGTCTCTCTCTCTCTCAAAAACAAACATTAAAAAAAATTTTTTTTAAATAATGTCTCTCTTCTCACTGTTTGATTTTGAGAAAATTAAAAGTTTCTTCAAATAAAAACATGGAATTTTGTTAACGTCTAATGAGTTTGTCATTTTTAAAAATATTTTTAATTTATTTTGCGGGAGGGATAGAGAGCAAATGGGGGAAGGGCAGAGAGAGGGAGAGACAGAATCCCAGGCAGGTTCCCCACTGTCAGCACAGAGTCTGAAAAGGGTTTTTGAACTCCCAGAACCTTGTGACCACGACATGAGCCAAATCAAGGGTTGGACGCTTAACCGATTGAGCCACCCAGGCACCCCATGAGTTTGTTATTTTTGAGGAATTAATGTTTTCAAGCATCCTCAGTTCTAATGGCTAACACAGCAAACGCTGATAGCTTGAACATAAGCAAAAGAATTCTGGGATCCTCAACTATTTTTTAAGAGTGTAAGTGGTATGGAGATGAAAAGTTTGACAACTGCTTTTCTAGCAAATGCTCATTTCTGACTCGCTGAAGTTTAGAGCCCTATTCCCTAATTCCCACCCCTATAAATGGATTAGGCTGGTTGTAAACCCAGGGATTTCCATCTTTCCTATTTCTCAGACCCACTTGTGTCTTCTGATTCTTCTGCTTGATGAGTGGGGAGGGACATGTGGGCCCATTTACTTGGGAGATGGATGTTTAGAGACGGAGCCAAGCCTAGGTGGCAAGTGCACCGTGCTTACCTCACAAAAACCCCCATGCCCAGCACACAGTGGGCTCCCAGGGAGTTTTGTAGCTCCTGTTGGCCATAGATGGAGTGAAGGATCCTATGAGCCTTCCCATCACCACCGCCACCCACAGTGGATGCTATACAGATTCCTAGGGCCCATCCCAAGAGACTCGAAAGGTCTGAATTGAGTTGCAGAATCCATATTTTCAGTAAGCAGCTCAAATGATACTGGAGCAAGTGGACCACATATGAGAAACGGTACCAATGGGTAGGGTGTGCTTGTAACCAGGACCAAATATGAGAAACGTGCTGGTCAGCTCCTGGCTAAAGTCTAGGTAATTATCAAGACTACCTGGTCCATTGCCTACAGAACGAACACTTGCCTCATGATTTTACGTGGGTCAAGGGATACGTGTGCTATTGCCGGCAGGACACCATAATTGATCTGGTTAACTCTGAGAGGAGGAAGAAATGGATTTGTCAATCTGAGACCCTCGCTGGAAGAGTGGGCCCTTGACACAGACTCACCTGGAAAACAAAGCTGATACAAAATGAACGTCAGTTACCCAGTTCCAGGGGCTGGTATATCTTCACTTCTTTTTGATGTATCATTTGCTAAGTTAGGCTTACATAAAGTGCCCAAGATAGTAATACCTGAGTGCCCTTTCAACTCCTAAGAAATGCACAATTTATTTAAGTGCTGAGTAAAACATAATCCTTGTTTGTCTTCACAGGGAGACAGAATGACAGTGCAATTGTGGGTAGAGCCTACATGGGATGATCACTAACACTATAACGTATCTCCGTATCATTTGTGTGAATGATTTTTAGAAAAGGTTGAGACTATCAATATCAATATCACATGTATTGAACCTAAATATTATGCTTAGTTTATTCCAAATAAGCAAATAGCATTTTGCTTTATAAACCAGCCTTTTGTGTTAGGTTATTGGCCTAGACTTCCAGGGTCTATCAGAAGATTGTTTCTGCTTCTAGGATTTACCCTCTACCCCCAGCCTACCCTCTACTTTGTTTATCAGACTTACCTTTCAAAAATAAAAGCCTCTTTCGGGGGATGCCTGGGTGGCTCAGTTGGCTAAGAGGCCAACTTTGGCTCAGGTCACGATCTCACCGCTCGTGGGTTCGAGCCCTGCGTCCGGCTCTGTGCTGACAGCTCAGAACCTGGAGCCTGCTTCAGATTCGGTGCCTCCCTCTCTCTCTGCCCCTCCCCTGCTCATGCTCTGTCTGTCTGTCTGTCTCTCTCTCTCTCTCTCTCAAAAATAAATAAACATTTTTTAAAAATGTTAATAAAAGAAGTCTACTTCATGGGGCGCCTGGGTGGCTCAGTCGGTTAAGCATCCGACTTCAGCTCAGGTCATGATCTCGCGGTCCGTGAGTTCAAGCCCCGCATACGGCTCTGTGCTGACCGCTCAGAGCCTGGAGCCTGTTTCGGATTCTGTGTCTCCCTCTCTCTCTGACCCTCCCCCGTTCATGCTCTGTCTCTCTCTGTCTCAAAAATAAATAAATGTTAAAAAAAATTTAAAAAAAAAAAGAAGTCTACTTCAGATCTCTATACATTGTGTCATGCTACCACATCGTCCTTTATCCAGCACCTTCAATGTGGTGGACCTTCATTCAAATGGTTTTCACCTATTATCACTTTTTCTCACCCATAGTGTTCACCCTATCTTCTCTATGCCACACTTAGAAAACAAAACTCAAAGAGCTTAAGCACATTTATCTAAGTTAGGAAATTATTATCTGCCTAAGCTAGAACCCTTGCCCAGTTAGAAGACTCTGGTCCCCAAGCCATATTTTAGTCTGAGGATGCTTGGATACATTGACTGTATCAGGTTTCTAAACTTTAAATTTTTTTTTTTATTTTAGAGAGAGAGAACACAAGTGTGGGGAGAGGGGCAGAAAAGAGATGGAGAATCTGAAGCAGGCTTCAAACTCAGCGCAGAACCCAAGGCGGGGCTCTATCCCACAACCCTGGGATCAGGACCTGAGCTGGAATCCAGAGTTAGATGTTCAACTAGCTAAGCCACCCAGACACTCCAGGCAGTATCAGGTTTCTAAATCAAACAGGCTGAGGTCACTTCCCTGGTAAGCCCTAAAACCACAGTTGGCTGTGCCTACTTCATACAGTAATACAAAGGGATTCTGCTGGAAAGCAAACTATATAGCGGGACTAGTTAATTTGGCTTAGGGAGCATCCCATCAGACCACTGAGTAGAGTCAAAACTCTTCAAATGGTGCCAAAGATAGCTTTGTGTCAAGCCACTGAGTCACACAGCAGCACAATAAAAATAAGAATGACTCATACTTTTTGGTCTCTGTCACGTACTCTGCCAAATAGCAAAATATAGAAAGATGTTCCTCAAATGTCACATTAGGAATAGTTCAGGAATAATTCCCACACTTTACGTATAAATATTCCTTCAGAGCCCGGAGACTGCTGCTCACACCAGGTTGTACCTGAAAATCTTACTGTGTTCAAGTCTTTAAAATTCTGGACCCTTTTCAATAATCTAACGTGGTGTGCTTTTTGGAAACAAACCCAAGCATTAAGCTTGAGGAATTTAAATTATTAGAACAAAATGTATTTTCAATGTATTTTCTAGTGCTGCATTGGACTTTCAAAAAGAAATTGAAAATGTTGGTATTTGTTTACTTGCTTCTTTTTTTTGAAGAATGCAGCAAAAGCAAATAAACAACCAAACATATCCTTTAGAGGCGGGCTCCTAGAATTTCTCAAAGTCTCTTCGGAATTGTCTCCTGTTAACATTCTCCAAATCAGAATACTCAAGAGTAATGAGTCTCTTTATATATACTACCTAATCAATAAGAAATAAAACTTCCAGCACAAACAAATTGCCATTTCAGCAAAAAGAGATTTATTCTGCTTGGCTTGTATTTCCTCGTCTGTAAAATAAATGCAAGAAAGTCTGATTTATCTGGATTTTTTCCCTACTGAACAAAAAGTAATTTGGTGAAACTAGAGTTTTATTTTTCACCGTATTGTATTTTTTAATTAAAACTGGCCAGTGGAACCTCTCTATCCCCAAATCATGGTGGGTATTAAATTTCAAGGAATCCTAAAGCAAGTCGAGAGAATTTCATTTTTAGCAAACTGCAAGGCATTAACATTAATAAATGGGCTGATGGTGCAATTAATACGCTAGAGGCCTTGAATAGAAAAAAAAGGAAGATTTCGTGTTAGCAACCATTACCTCTCCCAGTGGAAGAAATTTCTAAGGCTGTGTTTTACTAAGTAAACTATATAATCAGGACCATTGAACAGTAGTTGTGTTTTCATTATAGTTACTGTAATTAGTCTGTTTATTTTTGGTGTGATTATCATTAATGTAGAGATTTGGATGCTGTACTCTGTATAGCTTCAATATATAATTCGTAACCAAGAATGCATACACTGGAGAGGCAAAGCACTCCAAGAAGAGTTTTCATTCACAGGATTTACTCGGTAGCTAATACTGGATCAGTTTATCCAGGATCTTGCCAGAGATCAGATTCCCCAGGATGACCCCCATTAACTCCTCTATTGCTTTTCCATACAAATGGTAAGTATAGAGGCATTTGAAAAATACTTTAACATTTCTTTTGTATTCTAAAGACAGTCAGTTATTTTAATGATTACAAATCAAAATATAATAGGCTTAAAGCTACGTGTGAAACGTTGTAAAGCCAGCTGGGGATGCTGAACCTACTTCAACTTGAACCTTGCAATGAAAGAGTTTACAGGCACCTGGAGGTGATAAAATTTCTACCCAAATGCCCAGAGGTCATAGTGATTCTGAAATGAAACTCTGGAGTGGGAGCCGGCCTGCATCTGTATACATCCCAAGTCAGAAACTCATAGTTACAGGAATTTGGGCAAATTACTCTGTGTCTCGAAGTCTCAAATTCCCTATCTAAAGAATGGAAATAATAACTAACGTGCAACATTGTTTTGACAATTAAATGGGATAATGTACAAAAAAAATTGAGTGTAGCACCTTATGTATAATAGGTGTTAGAGGAGAAACCTGGGCTCCCCTCCCTTACTAGGTTCACGTCACTGCAAAGTTCAAACATGTTCCACTGTAGAGCACGTGTTAGGGTCAGCTCCTTTATTCTCAAAGGAATTCCATGAACTTGCATGTGACAAAAGCACTTTGCATTTTCACTAATTAAGTTCAATTGGAGAACCAAAATTCAGCATTTCCGTCAATGGGGACTGGTGGGCAACAAGCCATGCATAGTGGTAGGTGTAGTGCCTATGACTTCATCATTAATATAAAAAACATGTATTTTCTTATCACATTTACCTGCTGCTAAGATCTTAAAATATCATTTATGTTTATCATTACTTTGAAATTAGTTATTGGGCTCAGCGTATAACTTTTTATTTAATGCATTAATCAAGAAACACATATGTAGGGGTGCATGGGTGGCTCAGTCAGTTAAGCCTCTGACTCTTGGTTTTGGTTCACATCATGATCTCATAGGTTTCATGAGTTCAAGCCCCAAGTCGGGCTCTGTGCAGGCAGTTGGGCTCTGTGCCTGGGATTCTGTCTCTTTCCCTCTCACTCTCTCCCACTCCCCTGCTCATGCTCTGTCTCTCTCAAAATAAGTAAATAAACTAAACACACACACACACACACACACACACACATATAGAACTACGGACACAAATTTTAAACATTTATTGATGACTGTTTTTTAATATTATTTTTTTAAGCATATGTACTTTATTTTATGCATTTAAAAGCATTTTTCTGAGATGAGACCCCCCTCCCCCGCCCCCAGCCTACACCAGACTTCACAAAAGGATCCACAGTGGAAAAATAGTTAAGACTTGCCTGCCACACAGGAGCCAATATCTGTAAACAGACACGTGCTCGCTGAGACCAAAATAGAGAATCCCCAGGGTAAGTAATTGGGAAATAACCTTTAAAGAAAGGAACTGATACACCAAGTGATGGATCTGGAGGATGAGAACAACAGGAGGGAGCTTGAAAGACTGACAGCATTCGTGGGGTTTGGGGGGGGGGTGGTTAGGTGCTCCTTGTTGGTAGCCACTCCTCTCTTCTAGGGCTGAGGCCAAAAGCATCAGATTCTTTGTAAATGTTCCCGTTCCTTCCACACCACACGGGCAACCACTCATCAAATCCAGGCTGCTCTCCTTCAAAACACATCTACATTCCGGTCATCTCACTCACCTCCACCACTGACACCAGGATTCATGCCACTATCATCTCTCACTTGATAATAAATAGATGCCCTGCTACTCTTGCTATTTCAGGCGAGGCCTGAAACATTCATAAAATTTTAGAAGCACATGATAGAGGCGTGGGACTAAAAATACCCTTTGCGGAAGTCTGGAGAAGTCCTCTTAGCACATATCCCTGTGGCTCCCAGGAGAAATGGAAATTGAAGGGTCCTGAAGGTGATGCATGAAAAAATACTCCTCAAAATATACCCCTGCCCAATGGCAGCCAAAATTGCAATTTTTTTTTTTTAGGTTGAAAAAGTTACCATGTCTCAAATGCCACTTACATGATGAGAGAGGACAATGTGTGTAGGTAAATTGCCAGCCCCCAGATACAATGAATCTCTCACACAGGGAGACTTCTAATTGTTTGTTTACAGTTCACGAACTCCAGACAGCTGGTTTAGACTGAGTGGGATTATGGAGAAGCAGAAATCAGGGTTTTTCCTGTCCACCCACCCTCCCTCCCTCAGGTATCACTGTATCTCTGCTTAGCCAATATAAAGTAATGAGTTCTGGCAACATATATTTTCCTGACACTACCTCTCTGGGCCTTGGCAATGTGTGTTTCATTTCTAATATCACGAATGATAGTCAGCATTGTGATAGGTGTGTGTAACCTGGAAACTCAGCCCCAGAAGTAGCAACTGAGTTCTGACTCTTCAGGAGGAAAACACAGCTGGACATAATTTGGGATGGGGAACAGAACAGGGAGTGAGGTTTTGGTTTTGGCTACAGAGTAGCCTTGGGATCTTTTAAGGTAACAAACTGTTTTGGCCTATTTCTGGGTCTTCTCAGAAAAAAAAAATATTCACCCAACAGCATTCCCAAGGAGTCCATAAAGGTGTGAAGTTCAGGAAGCAGCCTGAGGAAGGGAGGAGCAGGACTTCCCAATAGGCTGCTAACACCTTTCCAAACACTTCTGGGTGACAAGAGGCTTAATGATGAAGCCCAAGGGGTTACAGAACCAAAAATCTAAGCAGCATTAGGTATGTATACATCGTGTCGGTTTCGTGAGGTGGGACCATCACTAAATACTCCTTGTCTCTTGCCTCATTCCCTAGCCTTTCCCGCAAAACTGAAATAAGTTACCTGACAGTTGAGTGTGAGAGAGAAAAGCCCACTTCCTCCCCTACCCCTTGGAAGTCAGCTGCCTCCAGAAAGCCAGAACAATGTCTTCCTCTACACCAGAAATCTTACAGGGGCAGCGTTGTTGGTGACAAGGTGGTTAAGAAGTACCAGAAAGCACATTTTGGCTTTATAAATAAGGGGCTGTGTGATTCCCATCTACTGGATTCCTATTTCTCATTTGGCTCAAACCTCAGGTGAAAAGAAGGAGTTGCTATGTACTAGGCCCCCTCAAACAGCACGCATTAGCCATTTGATAAATAGTTCCTTCAAATGATCCAAGAAAGAAAGTAACATGTGTCCTAAGAAAACTTGCCATAGGTAAAGAGCTGGGAGGGCTGAGAGAGAAAGAGGTCCTCCTTGTTGCTTGGCGGATGGAAAATTTCATGAGGTGGTCCTAGGGGCATCTGGGTGGCTCAGTCGGTCAAGTGTCCAACTTCAGCTCAGGTCATGATCTCATGGTTCATGAGTTCAAGCCCCGCCTCGGGCTCTGTGCTGACAACTTGGAGCCTGGAGCCTGCCTCAGATTCTGTGTCTTCCTGCCCCCCCCCCCTCTTTCTCTCTCTCTCTCTCTCTCTCTCTCTGCCCCTCTCCTGCTCACACTCTGTCTCTCTGTCTCAAAAATAAGGAAACATTAAAAAAAAAAAAAAGACATGAGGTAGTACTCGAAGAAAGGAAAAATTTATACTTGAGGAATTGGAAAAAAAAAAACAAACATAAGCAGTCAGATCTAAGCACTTGAACAAAAACGTGAAGGCATGAGAATGTGGGGCATTCTCTGTTTCACTGTTTCAGTGAGTCTTATGAACATTCATTCACTGTTTCAGTGAGTCTTATGAACTGCCATAATCTGTTCCACAAGACCATCCCTCCCTGGCCACTGCAGATGAAACAGAAAGATTACCTTACTCAAGAAAGACTATCAACCCACAGATTCTACAATGGTTTATTATGTGGCCAGTACAAGAAATCTGCCCACTAAGGGTTAGGGTAATTAAAAATCAACCATAATACACAAAATTCTATCTTAAAAGTCTGATGATGAAATAGATATTAAAATACACCCTGGAAAAGCAGTGTCCAGATGCTGTAAATTTGTAAGCAGCAAGAAATCAGTAAGCAAAACCCATGCAACCATGGGGAAAATGATAGATATGAACTGATAATGCCAGAATCACCAGAAGGAAAAGAGAAAAGATCAGTGCTCTCCATGAAGTTTTTTTCACATAGAATGTCGTACTCCCCTAATTATAGATCAGATAGATAGTTGTCTCTAATCGTATAGTTTTGTGGTGATATCAACAAAGATCCAGACCAGATTGGGGCTGAGTGGGGGTGGCAAGGAGAGGACAGAGAGCAGAGATTTTAATACGTTACCAAATGGTGCTAATTTCATTTTTCCCAAGTGACAGTTAGGAAAAAATGAAAAATAAATCCGATAATGAGATGTCATATTCCCATTGCCAACTGTACTTTAAGAATTTCTCAGCTCCAGTGGATGTTCACATGGTGGACAACAATGACAACGTTGTAATACATTGCATGTGACTGTTGTTTGCTTTTACTTTCTCACAAACTGGAACAGATTGTTTAGGGCTGCACGTTAGGTGTCCTTTTGTCCCATCACAGTGAAAGTTCGAATAAACTTTTAACTGAAGTATACCCTTGGATATTATTAAAGATGGTTATTATGCCTGCATTTTCTATGGTATTAGTTGTAGGAGCAAAAGGTAATTGCCAGTAAGATAGGTGTGAAATTTATCTTTTGGTATATGCCTCCTTTATGATTAATTAAATGCAAAAGCCATTGTTATTCTGAGTTTTTCTTTGTAGTTTGTGAAAATAAAAACCAATGGTTCTCAAATTTTTGTATTTTGTTATACCAGAAAGTATTTAAAAGATAAAAGAGACCATAGATTATTACTGTAACTTCATAAAAGAAATTTATTTTATTTTTTAAGTTTATTTATTTATTTATTAAAGTTTATTTATTTTTGAGAGAGAGGGAGAACACGAGGGGGGGAGGGGCAGAGAAAGAGGAGACAGAATCCCAAGCAGACTCCCTGCTGTCAGAGTAGAGCCCGATGCTGGCCCAAACTCATGAACTGAGATAACGTGACTTGAACCTAAGTCAAGAGTTGGACACTTAACCAACTGAGCCACCACGTGCCCCATAAAGTTTATTTATTTATCTTGAGACAGAAAAAGAGAAAAAGCACGCGTGCGTGCGCGCACGCGCATTAGGGGGGGAAGGGCAGAGAGAGGGGGAGACGGAATCCCAAGCAGACTCTTCACTGACAGTGTCGAGTCCTATACTCGCGAACCCTGAGATCATGACCAGAGCCAAAATCAAGGGTACCTAACCGATTGAGGCACCCAGTAGCCCCAAAGAAGTTGATTTTATTTTATTTTACTTTTTTAATTTTTTTTCAACGTTTTTTATTTATTTTTGGGACAGAGAGAAACAGAGCATGAACGGGGGAGGGGCAGAGAGAGAGGGAGACACAGAATTGGAAGCAGGCTCCAGGCTCTGAGCTATTAGCCCAGAGCCTGGCTCTGAGCTATTAGCCCAGAGCCTGACGGGGGGCTGGAACTCCCGGACCGCGAGATCGTGACCTGGCTGAAGTCGGACGCTTAACCAACTGCGCCACCCAGGCGCCCCAGAAGTTGATTTTAAAAGTATAATTTGGAATTAGTAATTGAATTAATTCAGTTATTGGAGAAATTTCCTAAAGTATCCTTACTTCATCCATATCATTATGGATCAACAAAACATTTTCAACTTCTAATGGTCCGTGACAGTATTTGGGATCACCAATGACAGTCTTTCTTTTGAGATTCAGAGAGTAATTGTGAGGAAAATTAATAACTTAAAAAAATCCACCTAAAAGTGTCCTATAATAAACACTTTAAGTATTCATTGAGAAATTTTAGAAATTTGGTAAACTGAGATAGGATGCTGATTTAGAAAACCTGTAAATGCCAACCTAAACATATGTGTCCTTTGCTCTGTAGTTAAAAGAAACATTCAAAATCTGAATCATTAAAATAAGAAGATACTATCTTTTAGATCCCTAAAAGATAGATACTATCTTTTTTATTGAAGGAACATAACTGGTTATAACCTTTGGAATTCCCATATGCATGTTTTAAGCAGATAGTAGTGATACATAGTCTTACAAAAAGTATTGTGTCCTATTGGATGTACCAATTAGTCTTTCTATCTCTAATTAAAAGGAAAAGATTTTATTTATGCCCAGACACCCCAAAGCTTAAAGGCAATTATATGATGCCAAACACTGAACTGAAAATTACAAAATTCAATTATCAAGATGCCTGCCAATATCCATAGTAGTTGTGCTAAACACCTGAATGTTTGATAGATTTTCTTTATTTTTTCCCTGTTTTGTCTGAATCAGTACCAATAAAATTCAGTTTATTTATGATACGTTTTCATTAATAGTGCTCTAATATGTTATTTTCTGGTTTAAGAAAAAAAATTCAATACTCTTCATTTTTGAAAAATCACTATTATGGATATAAGTTTTGTGGTGATAGAAGTAGTTTTTACCTTCAGTGCTTTGACTGTCACCTGACTTCTTTCTGACATTTATTGTTTCTGATGAGGAAAGTAAGGAAAACAACGAGTTTCCTTAAATATGATGAGTTGTTTTTCTCCTACTACTTTCAAGGTTTTCTGTGTATTGTTGGCTTTTAACACTTTGTCTTCATTTTCCCATAGTAGAACACCCAGAGAAGAGAGTTTCCATTAAGATGGGGACAGAGGCAGAGGACCAGGTTGTGGCTTAAATGCCACACTCTGTTGTTAACAGTGATTTAGCATATTTTCTTGACTATTTTTCCATTTGCTGGATGTCCTTACGATAATTTCCAGAGATTTTAAATGACTCTTTACTTTAATAATTGTATCTAGTCTAAATGGCTGCCTTTAGGGGGGAAGGAGGTGTGCCAAGCTCATCACTCTACCATTCTGTATGTCCTGCCTTCTATAATATGGCCTCCCGCTTGTGAAGAAAAAACCAAACCATAAACTCTAGCTTATCACGTCATTGACTTTGCATTGAGTTTTTTCCAAGCCATGATGTGTTATCTCATTAGGCCTTGCTTTATTTTAATTAATGTTAATAGCTTTCATTCTTGGAATTTTTTTTTTCTATGAGGTATATCCAGAATCTATTACCGGCATAACTTCTGTTTTCCTTTTATCAGCATTGTAACCAATATGCTTCCCTAGGCAGTTTCTGCTAAACTGTTTCTGATAGAGACGTTAGGCTTCTCTCGGAGAGTATACAGTGGTGCTTAATCACACTTCAGGTCTTCAAAACTCTACCTTACTGCATAAAAACAGTGTGGTTCTTGCAAGTCTGTTAGTCTCTCTAAAAACAAATGTCTCCATCTGTAAAATGGGGTTGATCTTGGTAACTATCTACAAGGACTATTACAAGGATTAAATGAGGTAAAGAAAGTGTTTAAACCAGTGTCTTGCATATAGGAAGTATCGATAAGTGTAAGCCCTTAGTAGATCAGGCTTGATTACTGAAGTGGGTACGAATACGATACGTCATTCACTCTTTGGGGTTTAATTTCCCATAAAAATAAATAATTTAGTCACAGAAGTACTTATGCATCAAATACACCAATTAATATTCACAATTATATATGATGAGAAAAAGGTAAGACCAAGAAATAATACTTAAATTATCAAGATAGTAAATCAAATGGTTTTTAGACCGATATATATAAAACGTTGCTACTTTGGGCACTTGGGTGGGTCAGTCGTTAGGCATCTAACTTCAGCTCAGGTCATGATCTCACAGTTCGGGGGTTCGAGCCCTGCTTTGGGTAAACTTGAGCTCTGCCTCAGGTGAGCTCAAGCTCCACTTAGGGTGAGCCCCACTTCTCTCTCTCTCTCTTTCTCTCTGCCCCTTCTGGGATTCTCTCTCTCTCTGCCCCTTGCTCACTTGCTCTTTCTCTCAAAAGTAAGTAAGTAAATAAATAAATAAATAGTTGCTACTTTTTAATCTTCTCTCACCTTGAAATACCTCAAGTTTGTACACAAGTTTGCCCTCAATGCTGTTAGCAGCCTATTCTTAACTGGTGTTAAACAATCTTGAATCTATTCCTTTCAGCATATATCAGAAGAATAAACTACTGATTTCTTCAAGAAAAGTTGTATTTACCCTTTCCAGGTCTGAACCCCTAGTATTACTGTCATCTAGTTGATGTAAGTATACAATGTATTTGTTGGATTTGCCAGGCATTAAGTACTTGTACCTATGCCTAAAGAATGCACATATTCAATCTAGGTAGATAATTACTTCAAATAAATGGGGTTAGGTTCACTTTTCCCTCTATATACTCAAACGACTAACTCTTACGATATAGATAATGGCACACATCTGTCCCTTGGGGATCCATTAGGATTGACAAGGTACGACTTTTGTCTGTTATCCTTAAGAATAGTAAAATTTTGGTGCCTCTCTCTAACAATAAAATGAATAACATGTAAGGTTTGCAAATTTCTTGCGATAAACAAGAAATTATCCTTTCTTGTTCCTTTAATGTGTCCATGAACAAAAATAGAAGAATATGACTCAGGGTCTGAGAGGGCTCAATAAATTTCATCCCTTAACCTTCCTCCCACATTCTGAACCAACTATGTAAGAAGAAAAAGAAGACGGAAAATAAACACATTTTGTTTAGTTTTGATAGGACTCATATGGAGCATATGACTTACATCCTTGAATAAGACATGTAAGACACATTTGAGCCTGCAAATACTAAATCTGAGTGTTGGACCAAAGTGGGTGTAGCCCTGGAAAATTGAAAGCTTCCTCATAGGGGAACCTACTCAGTACAACTCACTGAAGAGACAGACCAGAAGTAAGGCCTGGCCCAAAACCAGAATTATGCCTGATTCTCTCCTAGTTCCTAAAACAAACCCAGATTCATGTGAGCGAGACACGGATGTCTAGATCAGTTGAATTCACCCTGGTGATCAACACAGTGACTGATTCCTGAGCCAGGCCACTTTGTCGTGGCCACCTATATTCCTCACAAAGATCTTTTTCTTTACCTCATTCATCTCCCTTCCATTTGCTAGCACTCTGTATTTCTTAAAGAGGTTAGCCTTTTTAAAAATAAAACATATACTGTATTTAAACACACAGATGACAATAGCGAATACTTTTATAGTGTTTACTCTATGCCAAAGACTTTTTAAAGCATTTTCCATACACAGTTGACCCTTGAACAATGTATCATTTAAAATTCAGATATAACTTTTGACTCCCCCCAAATTCAACTACTAATAGCCTACTGTTGACCAGAAATATTATTAATAACACAACTAATACATATTTGACATATTAAATATATTATATACTCTGTTCTTACAATAAAGTAAGCTAGAGAGAAGAAAATGTTATTAAGAAAATCATGAGGAAGAGAAAATACACTCCCAATACCATACTATAAAAAAATCTGCATACAAGTGGAGTCTTGTAGTTCAAATCCTTGCTGTTCAAGGGTCAACTGTATTAATATAGTTAGTTAATCCCCAGGGGAAAAAAGGCCTAGGCAAAAGTACAGTATTATCCCCATTTTATAGAGGAGGAAACTGAGGTACAGAATGGATAAGGACCTTGCACTAGGTTGCTGGGCTAGTAAGTGGGTGGGGCTCAAATTCAAACCATAATCTCAGAATTTATTTTCTTAACCATTATCTGCTACCACATCCCAAGAGAGAGACTAATAGAAATAAATAGCCAATAGATGCAGATATAAAGATATTAATTTCTTTAGAGCATCAAATCACAGTACATACCTTTTTCTTTTGACATCTCAATGATGGTAGATAAATCATTGCATTGATAAAAAAAAATAAAAGTCTGAAATAAATTGTGAGATATTCAGGTATAGAGGACTAAAATGGTAGGGAAGGGGGCGCTATTACTTGACAATTTGACACAAAGGGATCTTCCCAGGAATAGGCACTCCTGATCTTTTCTGTGATTTTATTTTCTGACTTAATAGGATATTTCTGATATCTGATAACTTAATAGGATATTTTACATTCCTACAGAACAAAACCACGATTTGTATTTTATCATTTACATGGCTGTTTTCATGTAGTTTTAACATTTATATATATATATTTTTAAATTTATAGCCCATGGAAAGGAAGAGTTTGAAGGGCGTAGAGGAAGTTCGTGGTGCTAAGCAACACTTCTACTCATGTACGCCCTCCTGTTCTAAGATTTTGCTCACGAACCTATTATATCTTGGTACTTATGTATAAATTTTAATAGCATAGTTAGAGAACAGCTTAATCTTATGTACACAGTCCTCTTTATTTCATTGCTTCTTTGCTATCTAAAAGTATAATACAATTCAGCAGAAAAATGTGTGCAGTCAGGAATAAATTTCTTGATTACTCAGGGTAACAAATGCAAAAAAAAAAAAGTAACAGTTTTACTTAAATCCTTTGACTTCATCCTGTCCCTTTTTTTTTTCATTGAAATCATCAGTAATCTTCAAAAAGTTACATTTATTTTCCCAACTTCCATATTTTTAAGCAGATTAGGCAGGTTTTCATCTGTTCCTTTTAAATGAATCTTGCAAAATGCAATCCTAAACAGCTCTGAGAAGTTGGTTTAGTTTTAGACCATTAATTAGAAACTAATAATAAACCTAGTTATTAGATTTTTTGAAAAGTTACTATAGCTACTTACTCTAATTTCAGTCTTCAGCATTTCTGAATTGTGTATTGTAAGAATTGATGAACTTAATTGCCTCCTAAAAGCTCCCACAGGCAGTATATATCTTTTATGAAGAATCAATAAATCACAGAGAAGAAATAATTTACCATCTCTCTGTTTAGGAAAACATGAGCATGAAAAGTCTTTCCCTCTAGTGTATGAGTATTTTTAACAAGAATATTCTGTTAATAGATGAGGTTAATTGTTGTTGTTGTTGTTAGATCACAATGAATTCAGTTGTTCAGGTTTTTTACCATCAACGAACAAGCCCACTTAGGTCTTTCTTCACATTGGCAGAAACTGTATATTTGTGACTAAATGAAATTAGCTGCTAAGAATGGTTATACCCTCCTAATCACTAAATATAAAACACAATATTTACCTATCTGCTTTGGGGCCAAATAAAAATTCCAGATCCACCAAAGCTTCAGATAAATGAAGTCAGAGAAAAGATGGCAAGTTTCCCTGGCCACTTGTGAAAAAAAGCGTTCCTACCCAATCTGTAAACAAATAGAAATCCATTACTAGATAACTTGAAAAAGATAAATTACCCAGAATTTATGGGAGAGTAATTTCTTTCCTTTAGGTCATGATAATGAATCTCCATTAATCCCACATTTTTAGTTTACCCTCAGTTCTCAGAAATTGGGACAATGATTTTAGGCTGCAGTGAAAAACAGCTCCCATATTCTTCCTTTGATTCTCTTATATCCTAGGAAATGGGATTCTCTTTGCACTTACCTTTGCTGAGTACAGGTTTTTAGAATGTTAACATTTTGTCTCAAGACTAGTTCCTGTTACTATATTATTACTAAATTCTGGAGTAAGAAATTAAAAAGATAAAGCAGTTCTCAACTTGAAAACACATTATGGTCCAAAACATATCCTTTAATGTTGTTTTGTTTAAAATTTCAGTTATTCTTTCCCATAAAAGTAATATCACAAATAGACACCTGGTTCTTGGGAAGATCAAGTTCCCATTGCCCGATGGAAACACTAAGAAGCACATCTTTCAAATTCACACACACAGGATGACACTGGTGGGTGATGTAACCAGGGGCGACTTGATCATGTCTAAAGATGACCTCTCTGGTGCCAACGTCAGGGCAATCTGTGAAGAAAGATGGCCCTGAGAGAACACAGAATGGGAATAACAAATGAAGACTTCAAAACATCTGAAGACAATGTTCTTTATATATATATAAATATATATATATTTAAAAAAACCAACAACAAGAAGGCACCCCTGAGAGGTTAAACTTTTCCAAACCACAGTTGCCTCTAAGAAAATGGCTGGTATTGTTTGGGTAGTTCAGAGGAATCCATATTTCAGTTGATCTTTATTAGCAAAAACACCTTGTCTATCTTCCTGCATATGAAATGTATGAAGCCCACTGGGATGGCTTCGTCTGTTAGTCACATGCGATGCTCTCTCTTTTGCTCTTTCTCAAAAGCAAAAGACTAAAACCACAAAGCTTGCTCCATAACATAGCCAACCAGCAAATGTATAAACTTTAAAATATCAAAACTATAGGTTAAGTTCACCATCTTATCTTACATTCTCTTTGTAATCTGTGAATACAGCCCAGGACTTCTTTTCTCAAATCTGTACAAGAGGAGGTATGTATGTGAGCATTAAATCCAGCATACTTTGTGATACAAAAAACTTGGAAATCACACAAGTGTCTACTGATAGGTGAATGGAACTAGACACGTATTACATGTATATTTATTTATACACAGTCACAAATTAGAATATGTATATAATGGAATATTGTACAAACTTTAACATAAATGACATGTGCCAACACGGATAAACCTCAAGACATTGTTGACAGGAAAAAAGGAGGTTACATAATGATATATACCATATCATAAATATAATTTAATGTTTGAAACCACTTTAAATGGCATATATTTGTTGGCCAATATGTGTATATATAGCAAAAGTAAGTAAGCACAATTGTAAGAATGTTACATCTGCTTGAGAATAATAGTCATCTCAAGAAAAAAAGAGTGGCAAGTAAGTTTTAGATCGGAAGAAATAGACTTTCAAATATATCTGCAATTTTTTAAAAATCTCACCCTTTCAGTTAGTTCACGAGGTCAAAGTTCTTTTCCTAATAAATTTTCTTACAATTATATATTCATAAAAGCAATGAACTAAAAAAAGGTTGTACCAATTTATATGATCACCAAAAGTAGTATATGAGAGTCCCTATTCAACTACAGCACCCCCAGTGATAGGTATTATTTTTCTTAACCTTTCCTCATTTGATCTGTGAAAAATAATATCTATTATGTAGTTATTTTTATTTGCATATTTTAGTTGGAATTGGGGATTAATATTTATTTATGCATTTATTAGTCATTGGATTTATTAATCTATGCATAATGTACTTAAGTCATTTGTCCATTTTCTTTGGGACGTTTCTTGCCAACTTATATGAATTTTTCATATATAAAAGATATTACTCAGGGCACCTGGGTGACTCAGTTGGTTAAGAGTCAGACTTCAGCTCAGGTCATGATCTCGCAGTTTGTGGGTTCAAGCCCCATGTCGGGCTCTGTGCTGACAGCTCAGAGACTGGAGCCTGCTTCGGATTCTGTGTCTCCCTCTCTCTCTGCCCCTCCCCTGTTCATGCTCTGTCTCTCTCTCAAAAGTAAATAAACATTAAAAAATTGTAACCAAAAGATATGGAAGCATCCTAAGTGTCCACTGATAGATAAATGGATAAAGATGTGGTATACGTATGTGTATATATAATGGAATATGACTCGGCCATAAGAAAGAATGAGATCTTGACATTTGTGACAGCATAGATGGATCTAGAGGGTATCATGCTAAGTGAAAGAAGTCAGGCAGAGAAAGGCAAATACCATATGATTTCACTTACATGTGGAATCTAAAAAACAAAACAAGAGAATAAACAAGGAAGAAACAGACCCATAAATACAGAGAACAAACTGATGGTTGCCAGAGGGGTATGGACAAAATGGGTGAAGAGGAGTAGGAGACATAGGCTTCCAGTTATGGAATGAATGCGTCACAGGGATGAAAGGCAAGCATAGGGAACGTAGTCAATGATATTGTAACAGTGTTGTATGGTGACAGATAGTAGCTACACTGTGGTGAGCACAGCATTATGTACAGACTTATCCAATCACTATATACCCTTGAAACTAACATTCTGTGTCAATAAAATAAAATAAAATATTATTCCCTGTTCTGTCATCCTTATTATAAATATGTTACCTCAAATCAGTGTGTTTCAAAAGCAATTCTTGGGGTACCCGGGTGGCTCAGTCAGTTAAGCAACGGACTCTTGATTTCAGCTCAGATTGTGGTCTCACGGTTCTTGAATTCAAGCCCTGTATCAGGCTCTGTGCTGACAGGGCAGAGCCTGCTTGGGATTCTCTCTCTCCCTCTCTCTCTCCCTCCCCTGCTCACGTGGTCTCTCTTTCTCTCTCAAAATAAATAAATAAACTTTTTTTTAAAAGCAATTCTTTAAATTATCAAACAACTAAAACACATAGTAGTTGGATGTTCAGTATTTAAGTTCTAAGATAGTACTGTACATGATCCATTTTGAAGTTCAGAGCTAGGTCAATTTAAGAATGATATACTTTCAGGGGTCCCTGGGTGGCTCAGGCGGTTGAGCATCTAAGTCTTAATTTCTGCTCAAGCCATGATCCCAGAGTCATGGGACCAAGCTGTGCATCCAGCTCTGTGCTGAGCGTGGAGCCTGCTTAAGATTCTCTGTCTCCTTCTGTCCCTCTCCCCCATTTGCGTGCTCTCTCTCTCTCTCTCTCTCTCTAAAATAAAAAAAAAAAAATTTAATGATATACTTTTAAGCTATTTTTATTTGCATCCAAGCCAATTGAACTTTATGCTGTATTATTCCAATTCACCTAAATTCCAATATCCTTTTCTGATGTGAAGAAAAAAGAATGGAGCTAGTCGCCTTGATGATAATTGAACATAACCTTGACTATTGTCCAAATAAGGGGTGCCTCACTGGGGATATCAGCTGTCGGGGGCTAATGGCAGGAAAATACTTGAAAACTGCTGCTTAAACTAACAGAACTAACTAATTGACAGCCCACATGATACATGGTGAGCCTTCATCATACTTTGTGGTTATCAGTTATATAATTGTCTGTCTTCTCTCTACTAGACTGTAAGCTCAATGAGAACAGATGTGGCTGTCTTGCTCATCCTTGTATTCTGGTACATAATTGTCAAATGAATGGATGGAGGAATAGTAAGAATAAAACAATCGTGTGGTATATTCACTTCATGCTACCTTAATAGTTAAAATAAGAGTAGTAGAAATTTACATTTCTGTTTGCCTGTAAATGACTTTGGTCATGAAGCTTTACCATGACTGCTTAAAAAAATGAATCAAATATTAAGAATCAATCTCCCAAACTCCTAAAACAGTACTATTTCTTTCTTTGCTATTTGTTTCTTTCCACCTAATTTGAAATACACATTGAGTAGAAGTAACCTTGCTGAACATGGTGGTGATTTTCCTCCTTGTCACAAAAAATGTGTAATTCTGTCAAATTAAAACAAAATCTTGAGTTTAGACTTAAAATTAATTACATATACACCTTCCAGGGAAAGACCTATTATAAGTAAGGACCCTGATAAACGTGTTATAGTTACACTGTTTTTATTTACCCAGTTCTAGTGAAACGTCTTGACGAGGGATCCTGAACACTGTCTGAACTTGTTTATACCATGTTATTTCCTTCTTCGGTTTTCCTTACCGAGTGACAACTGTCTTTCCCCTCATGTTGCACTTCCTTACTTCAATGATCCCAGTCCATGCACCTAAAGGAGGCAGCAGGGGATTCAGATTATTCCTTTCGGATGAGCCGTACCATGGAGCAGCCACCATGGTACCGTGTTCGGACCCATGTGGACTCCGCACCGGGAATGCAGTTTTGTCAGCTCTTCCCAAATGGATAAGATTCACATTTGTCAAACTTACAGGGCACTGTTTAGAAAACCAGAACGCCAGTTTATTAATTTAAATTAGAACGCACATCAATACTTTTGCCCGCTAGCCAAGACAAATATTTTCTGATAAATTAGACATTTAGAAAATTAATTAGGAAAGAAATCTATTGGGTGAACATAAAATAATAGATCATTGGGTGTTCTTGAGAAATATTTCACTCGGGTTAAAGGGCGATCTATCAATTCTTTACAACAGAGAAACCCTCTTTAGAGACAAGAGTGCTCAAGACTGCCACATAAACGGTTCTTCTAGAAGGTTCTGCGTTTGCATACGCATTCTGCCTGTTTGCTTCTTTTTCACAGATATGAAAAGGGCAACTATATATAATAAAACATAAATCAATGCATGTTTGTGTAGCATACAGCATCCTGTGCACCACTGACATTCAAGTTATGTTTTTTGTGTTTGTACCTTGTACATATGTGTAAGTCATCAGTGATAGCCAGGGGCTATCGTTGTACTCTTGCATATTGATGGTTCTAATGGATCGAGATAATGATCTGCTGAAATCTTCATTTATTTATTTTTTTAATGTTTATTTATTTTTGAAGGAGAGAGAGGACAGAACATGAGCGGGGGAGGGGCAGAGAGAGAGGGAGACACAGAATCCAAAGCAGGCTCCAGGCTCTGAGTTGTCAGCATAGAGCCAGACGCAGGGCTCGAACCCACGAACGGTAAGATCATGATCTGAACCGAAGTCGGATGCTTAACCGACTGAGCCACTGGGCACCCATCTACTAATATCCTTATATAAACCAAAAATTTCCAAGGTTCAGACCTGGGTCAGATAATCTCTATTTAAAAAATAGTTTAAATTTCTTTTTAAAATATCACTATTGGGGCGCCTGGGTGGCGCAGTCGGTTAAGCGTCCGACTTCAGCCAGGTCACGATCTCGCGGTCCGTGAGTTCGAGCCCCGCGTCGGGCTCTGGGCTGATGGCTCAGAGCCTGGAGCCTGTTTCCAGTTCTGTGTCTCCCTCTCTCTCTGCCCCTCCCCCGTTCATGCGCTGTCTCTCTCTGTCCCAAAAATAAATAAATGTTGAAAAAAAAAATTAAAAAAAAAAAATATCACTATTATGTAGTTCATCGTCATGTATATACAGAACATGTAAACAATGTTTTACTTCTTAGTTTTATCAATATTTTTATACCCCCTTAACGCCAGGGCTTTTTTTAAAGTTCAATTTTGGTGACAAAATTATGTTTATGAATCATTTGAAGAATGTCTATTAAAATTTGAGGCTGATTTCTATGATGACAATGACTATAACTATTAATAATTTATCTCCTGCTAGGTTCATGATTTAATGCTGGGTAGGCTAGGAGAGGCATATAAACATTAGGAACAAAAACCATGTTATCGTATTCTTCATATCATATGGGAAATACAATAGGAACATACAGTTTAATTCAGGCATTCTAAAACGAAGTCTAGAACACTGACTTTTGTCCAAATACTTTCATTCATTTTGAAGCCAATTCTGATAATCACCTAGTTGATTTTGTTACACAAAATCTCTCATAATTAAAGCTAAATATTTTCAACTTTAGGAGATCTTATTGTGCTCAATGGCACAATAAACTGTTAGGAATAAACTGGTTGCCAGCCTGGCATCCATTGCTTCCCTTTTTCATCAATAGTACTCTGATTTTCCTTGGAGAGTTTGTTCCTCCCAAATCCTTAGCCACGCGGCTGGGACGGGATTGACCACTATGTCCAGCCTTTGAATTAAAGGCTGCAATTGGTCACGAATGGAAATAAAGAGAACAAATCTCATGACATGTGCGCAAGCTACAATAATTGATCTCTTTTTAGATCGTATGCTTTAAAGGGATGAGGCTTGCCTCAGGCATTTTGTAAGCAGAAGGGGAGCCATATAGAGCCTGCGGATAAAGCTAACCCAAGTAGAAGCAGAGCAGAGACAAAGAGAAGCCAGATCTTGGTGATATTGTTTAAACAGGTGGCTGGACCCGTCCTCACCCACAGCTAGCTGTACCACTGGACTTTGAAGATAAAGCCCGTGTATAACTCTTTTGTTCATTTGTTTGTTTTAGCTGTTTGAATTTTGTTTTCCATTGCATGTAAGTAAAAGATTTTTAACTGACATAGAAACTGACAGACCTGACTTCAGAATTATATGGAGTTATGATATGTACACATTTAGAGGTAACACAACAGATCAGTTCATTTCTGATTAAGATTCTCTCTTAATATAATATATATATAAAATATATAAATATAACATATATATAATATAAAAAATACATAATATATAAAGTATTTATATAAATATATACATAATATATATAAAAATATATATATATATATATATATAAAATATTTATTGAGGGGCACCTGAGTGGCTCAGTTGGTTAAGCATCTGACTGAGGCTCAGGTCATGTTTTTGCGGTTCGTGGGTTTGAGCCCCTTGTTGGGATCTGTGCTGACTACTCAGAACCTGGAGCCTGCTTTGTATTCTGGGTCTCCCTCTCTGTCTTCCCCTCCCCCACTTGCACTCTGTGTCTCTCTTTCTCTCAAAAATAAATAAACATTAAAAATTTTTAAAATATTTATTATCAATTTATTCCAGGCAATATAGCAGTGCTGAGATTACAGGAATACATAGAATATCCATGGTCACTTTCCTCAGAATGCCCTGCTTTTTTAAAAAAAAAGAAAAATGTCCTGCTTATATTCTGGCAGGCAAGAATTTAAAACCAACTACACATTAATTCGTTCATTTAAATTGTGAAAGGGCTTTGAGGGGCGCCTGGGTGGCTCAGTCAGTTGGGTGTCTGACTTCGGATCAGGTCATGATGACACGGCTCTTGGGTTCAAGCCCCACATCAGGCTCTATGTTGACAGCTCAGAGCCTGGAGCCTGCTTTGGATTCTCTCTCTCCCTCTCTCTCTGCCACTCACTTGTTCATGTTCTGTCTCTCTCCCTCAAAAATAAATAAAATTAAAAAAAAAAAAGGACTTTGAGGAAGAAGAACAGAAGCTCAAGGAGGCTTCTCACGTGAATAGACCTACTCTGGGTTGTGTTAGTTCCCTAAAGCCGTCCTCCCTGATAACCACAAATTGGGTGACTTGAAACAAGACAGCTATTCTCTCACAGTTCTGAAGGCCAGAATTCTGAAACCAAGGTGTTGGCAGGGACCTTTGAAGGCTCTACGGAGGAATCTTTCACTGCCTCTTCCGAGCTGCTGGTAGTTGCCAGCAATGCCTGGCATTCCTCGGCTGGCAGCCTTGTCATTCTGGTCTCTGCCTCCAGCGTCATATGGGCTTCTTCCCTGTGTCTCTGTGTCCCCAAATCTTTCTTTCCTTCGGGGATTAAGGCTCCACATCTTTTTGGTGGACACAGTTATCCACAACAGGGGGTTAGGGGAGACTTCCTTCTCTGAGGTGATCATCCTGGGCAGACATCCAAGAATGAGAAAGGAACGACAGGGCCGTGTATTCTGGTACAGGTTCCATTTGCTGCTGTTCCATTATTTCTGCCTCCACCCACCGTCACTCCTATATTTTCTTCCAGTCTTTCGCCTACAATCCCAACCTTTTAAAGAGAATGGAATGGTGGAAGGACAACCCCTAATGATAACAGAACCTCTTCGGCAGTCACTGAGCCACATGATAAATGAATCCTGTTTGGGCATTTCCTCCTTAAAACATTTTTTTTTCCTAAAGATTTTTTTAGATTAGGTGGTACAGCAATGAATTTCAGTTTCTTTTCCCCGCCTTGAACATAACACTGTATTTCGTAGTTGTTTTTATCCTGGAAGAAATAAGCACATAATCTGTTTTTTACCTTTAATTTTCACTGCTAATGTTAAACTGTTAGCACATGAATTTTGTTAACTGCAGAAATCACTTGAAAATTTTCTCAACTAAATGTTCTCAAAATGAAAGTTAGACACATTGCTATTAACATTTCCAAGGAAACCCTAGGTTTAGTCATCTCAGATCAGTGAGTTCCCTCCCTAAGAGTTTTTCTTCAGAACATCAACAGCCGCATCCCATGTGAATTTCCCTCCTCGCCAGTCCACTGGTGGTGTACTTTACGGTCTTTTCTTCTACACATGACTGGTTCTTGAGCTTTATTCAATACTTTGTTACTTACTGGCCATAGGAACCAGAAATTAAACTAAATTTGGGGGGAAAAAACCGACAATTTGGTTGTATGTTACTTTGTAATCAGCTAAAAATACATCTATTTTTTTTTCTATTATTTGAACAAATGTCACCATGAAGGTATAACATTTTGTTAAGGTTGTGAAATAAAAATATTTACTATTATGCATATACAGAATCTCACTATTATTTATTGCATCAGGTACTTTACTATATGCATTTTGCTGTCTACTTTTCAGAACCACTTTATGAATAAACTATTATTACCTTTGCTTCATAGATGAAGAGAGATGAGACCCAAGGCCTCATATAGCAAGTAGAAAATAAAAACTTAGGTCTGTCTAACTTTAAGGTCAGTGTTTTCCCCATTAAGGTCACCCTTATTCTTTCCCAAAGTCTCACAGAGAAAGTTACATGCCTGTTTTTTAAAGTATGTACTACATTCTCTTTTTCTTCTTCTTTCTTTTTTCTTTTTCCTCTTTTTTTTTTTTTTCCAAGCAGGGGTGAGAGGCAGACGTGGAGGGAGGGAGAGAGAAAATCCTAAGCAGGCTCCACAGTCAGTGTGGAACCAGATGCGGGGCTCCATCCCACAACTCTGAGATCATGACTTGAGCCGAAATCAAAAGTCTAATACTCAATCAACTGAGCCACCAAGGTGCTCCCATTCCCTTTTAACCTAAAATCCAGTAGCTTTTAGGGGACTACTTTTAGACATGGGTTCTCATGAAGCTAATTTTCTAGAAGCAAGTCTTCCTCATCATCATCAGTGAGCATATATTTTAGCACCTGCTTTGTGCACAGTTCTAGACAAAATGCTGGTATCATTCAAAGCATGGGAAAAAATGGACCCTACCATCAAGAGATTTATAATCTATAAAGGAAATCAAGACACATAAGGTTTTTATCTGACCTAGATTTCTTAACTGATTGTTTTTCCTTAGAGAAGATCTAAATTTGTTAACAAAACTGCATGATCTAATTTAGCCTCCACTCTTTAGCTTTAATCTTTTCCACTCTTGTCCCCACCCCAAATTCTAATATATAGTCATACTGAAATTCAAGCTCCTAAACCTCTACTCCTACCCTTGCTAGTATCTACCTCTGGCAATCATTTGGCCAGGATTACTCTTATCATCCTTGACTAAACTATAAATCCATCTGAATAGTGCTTGGAACATAGAAATGCTCAACTGTCACAGACTTGCAAAGACATTAATAATGCCTTTCATTGTCTGACTATTGGTTGGTTAGTTGATTGGTTGATGTTTTAAAGGGATTAATTTACTGAGGAACAAATTTACTATAAGCAAGTACAATGAATCTTTGACCATGCCTACATCAAGGAGAAGTTCACAACGTCTCTTCATGGCATAGCCTCTCACAGCAAACAAAAAAGGCTTTTGAATGTTTTTGTAGAGAATTGGTTTTTAAAATAATCTTATTTAATAAAAGAGAAATGCTTCTGTGCCATTAAAAAAATCTATGGACTGATCATACAACTTTAAACTGTACTGACTGAAGAAAATCATATTTATTCATCCCTTCTAATTCTGTCTCCATGCAAATATTCTTTCATAAACACACAAAAAATTTCACTGATCTACTAATTATACCCTCTCATAACTGTTAACAATGTTAGTAATAATATGATAGCATAATTAATGCAATGTAATTTCAAGTTTGGAATTTTTAAGTGAGACCAAAATTGTAAAATTTTAAATTATAGTTTAATGTTTTTTTTCCTCTTTTCTGGATGTTGGCATTGCATTTCTTTTAAGTAAAGAATGGTGCTCATAAAAATTAACTTTAAATGAATTAAAGCCTTACATGTAAGACCTGAAACCATGAGAGAAACCTAAAACCTAACAGAAGACATAGGAAAAAAGCTCCTTGACATGGGTCTTGGTGGTGTTTTGGAAATCACACCTAATGCACAAGCAACAAAATTAAAAATAAACAAGTGAGACTACATTAAGTTAAAGAGCAAAAGTAGACATCAATAAAATGAAAAGAACCTACAGAATGAGAAAAAATATTTGCAAACCATATATCTGATGAGTTAATGTCCAAATGTTATGAAGTCCTACAACTCAAAGCAAAAAAAAAAAAAAAAAAAAAAAATCCAGTTTTAAAAATGGGCAAAGGACCTGAATAGACGTTTTTCCAAAGAAGAAATACAAATGGCCAACAGATAAAGAAAAGATGCTCAATATCACTAGTCATTCAGGAAAGGCAAATTAAAACCACAATAAAATATCACCTCACATCTGTTACCATGGCCATCAACAAAAAGACAAGAGATGACCAAGGCTGGTGAGGAAGTGGAAAAAAAGGAGATGCCTGCGCACTGCTGATGGAAACATAAATTGCTACAGCCACTGTGGAAAACAATACGGAGGCTCCTCAAAAAATTAAAAATAGAACAACTGTAAGATCCAGTAATTCCACTTCGGGGAATATAGGCAAAGGAAACAAAAATACTAATGTGAAAAAATGTACCCGCACCACAACATTCATGTTTACAGCAGCTTTATTTACAATAGCCAAGACATGGAAATATCTAAGTGTCCATCAGTGGATGAATTGATAAATAGGTGAATTACACACACACGTACATACACACACTGGAATCTTATTCAGATAAATAATCATATGATCTCACTTATACGTGGAATCTTGACAACAACAACAAAAAATAAAAACCAAAGCCCCAAATATCAAACTCATAGAAAATAAGATCAGATGGGGGGAGGGGGTAGGAGGAGGAGGAATTGGAAAGTGTTCAATAGGTATAAATTTACTTCTACTTATAAGATAAGTACTAGGGATGTGATGTACAACATGGTGCCTATAGGTAACACTGCTGTATGATGTACTAGAAAGTTGTTAAGAGAGTAGACCCCAAGAGCTCTCATCACAAGTTTTTTTTCTTCTTATTGTATCTACCTAAGATGATCCTGGAGATCAACTAAACCTATTGTACAGTCATCTCACAATATGTGTAAATCAAATCATTATGCTGTACACCTTAAACTTATATAGTGATGTATGTCAATCATTTCTCAGTAAACCTGGGGGGGGGGGGGATGGACAGTACTTGACTAGTAACCCAACTGTTAATTCTTCTTTTTCTCAATAAAATTAATCTAATTGTTCTTACAGCAGGAAAAAAGAAAAAAAAAAAAAAAGAATGGTGCTGTATCTGGGCATGAGGCAACCAACTTTAATTTGAGTTGCAATATTCAATATTTCTAACAAAATTCTAAAATGGAATTACTCTGCCTTAGGCTGAGCCTCAAAATCTGAGAACAATATAATAGGCGCCAAATATTTTTCAGATCTTAAAGTGACTGACTATAAGCAAAACATGCTTCTGCATTGTGAAACTGACTTTATTAACTTTAGATAGACTCCTTCCAATCCTGTATTAGAAGGAAGAAGAAAATTCCGAATATAGTCTTTGAAGTGTTAAAGGCTTCCCTCTCAAGGCAAGCTAAGGGAAGAATTTGCAAATTAAAATGAGAAAGTGAGTTTGGGGGTAGTTGTTGATGGGCTACACGTATCTTCTACCCCCACCAATCCCCTGCAGGGGAGGATGAGTTTAGTTGCCCGAGGGCTTCCAAGGGGATCATTCTGAGAGTCTGCTGAGCACCATGGAATTTTAACTTGAAAAAGGAAGGGTAGGGGGGAGAGACAGTATTGGGAATGCACCGTGTTTCAACAAAATGTGGGGCAAGGAAGCATGGATTTTCCCTTGGGCCAAGGTAAACTTGGCTAATCTTTGGAAAAACACAAGCTTGAGGTCATTTTAGAAAGGATTCCTCTCAAGAGGATTACTTCTCTGAAGAACAGAGGAATCTCAAAGGAGATAATATGTGAAACTAGGTGGAAGCCAGAACACCAGCAGGTAAAGGGACAGTGGAAAATGGCCGGCCATAAGAAAGGCAATTATGTGAACAAGGGATGCCCTGGTGGGATCTCTAAAAAACACAGAAAGTGCATTCATGAGAGAAAGAATTAACAACTGTGTATCAGCCCCCAAAGAAACAGTCACGCAACCCAGGAATTTCCCCTAATGTCTTCTTCCCCTGGGCTCCATAAGCCTGGGCTACCTGACAGAGGACAGCTAATAATGCAGGAAGGATGGGGGAAGGAAAGGAAGCAGGAGGGGAACATCAGTCCTGCTCCTGTCCTCCGCTGTAGGCTTCCCACTCTGAACTGGGAAAAAGGGAGAAACTTTGAGTGATTTTAAAATTTTGCTTATTATCCCAGAGAGACATTTACATGGCTCAGATGAAATTTATTCTTCTGACTAAAAAGGATGAAAAAAAGCTATGGGACACATCCGGGATCCAATGCAGGAAAGAGAAAGAATGAATTCACTGATGGGCAGTGGTAATTTTAGAGGTATAATGCTCTCCTTCCTTACCAAATTCAGTAAAGCAATTACATGTTTATCAATCATTAACTATATACCAGGCACAGGTATGTATTCCTTTCGACCCCCTAGGAAGATGGTATTGTTATCCACTTTGATAGGTGAGGAAGTAGAGGGCGAAACATATTCCTTGCAGTCATCCAGATATTAGTACGCTGCTCTGCAGAAGTGATATTCCTACAGATGCTGCCTCCATGCTCCATCTGAAGCTCAGAACATATGAAGTGATGAGATAGATATTCATCATGCTGTTTCTAGCTCTGCTATGTTCTCCTGAAGCACAGAGGAAAGAAGATTATGCATCTAAAAATAAGTGCACCTATATTAAGTATATATACTACAGAGTGGGTACATTATATATTAACTCTAACACCCAAAACGCCAAAAGATGTTACTGATCATATGTTACAGATTAACTCAGAAGGGCTGAGTAAACTGCCTGAGATTTCACAGCTAGCAAATGGTGGAACTTGGATTCCAATGTAGGCCTGCCTGATTCTAAGGAAGGTGCTTTTTCCTCTATTCTCTACTTGCTCATGTTAAGATACAAATCCATGACAGGACAGAGAGGCTAAAGATTTCATCAAAGGTAAATGGCCCATTTAATGATATATTTACATAGACTAAATAATTTTCACATGTTTAATATCTACGATATATGGGAGAATTATTATTATTTACATTTTACTGATAAAGTAAATGAGACCACCACCCCACCACCACCAAGATGAAATGTCCGTGGATACAAAATAAGTATGTGACACAGGCAAAACTAGTTTGTGTGTCCTGACTTGCATGCCTTCTCTACTTCACAGAATTATCCACAAAGATGGCGGCTATTGGTTGTAGGTGGACAGACACCCAAATGGTGGTTGTCAGGATTAAAATGCTGACAGAGAGAACACTTTCTTTATATTTACTTTCCTAGAATAATAGGAAACACAGCACAGGTGCAGTTTACCCACTCCTTAGAACATGTACAGTCAATTTCTGAATATGCAAAATTATAGTAAAACACTCCAGGCTATTCATTAGTTGTAAAGCAGGAATTAGGGCACAATTTCTTCATAGTGTTTAAGGCATAAAGTATTTAAAGCAATTGCACTTACCCCTTTGTCAAGCCAACATTTTCCTGACTGTTCACAATAAAATTCCAAGATAGAAAATGCTTGGTGTCAAAATATATAATGTGATATCCAAACTCACAACAATTACATTATTTCCATTAGAACTTGTTCGAACAGAATTTATAAGCTACAATTATTATGAAGCCAGTCTGAGAATTGCGGTTGAAAAGCCAGAAATCACCTCTGTGAGTGGTCACTACCTGTATCTACTCATTGTTCCACTGTAATTTTATGCAATCTATGTTTAAAACCTGAATTACGAGTCACACGGCCATGATTATGTTTATATTTCTTCTCTTTCTTGATAAAATAAATAAAATATAAAGAATATGGCGGTTACATTCTATCTTCTGGATTTTGAATCACTTATATACTAAAACCAATGCTTAAATTCTGTGAATAACTCTGAGGGAAGAAAATAAGTACCACCTCGTTCTTTCCAGATGTGCTTTTCCCCATACTTCATTGATCAGGCTATTTTCAAAGATTAGTTGTGGCACTTCCATGACTGTTTGACTTTGCATGATAATATGTTTTATATCCACTGTTATTGTGATGCTATTTGGTTTGCAAAGAATATGGTTCAAACATTTGTATTATTCTCTCCAATGAAATCAGTTCTCTCCGCACTGCAGTTTGTCTTTATAAACAAACAAACAAACAAACAAACAAACAAACAAACAAACATTGTAGCTTCAACCCACGTATTAATAGCAAAATAGGTAGAAGTGGTAAAAATATGATATAATTCATTTCTACCCGCCACTCCCAAATTTTATTGGCTTTTTTAAGGTTATAAAAATAACACCATAACTGAAAATAAAGACAGCTTTACTTCTTTGACAATGCATTTTCCTTTTATATATTTTTTCTCGCTGTATTTCACTGGCCAGGACCTCCAGTACAATGTTCAATAGAAATGGTGAGAACAGATAGCCATATATTGTTCTTGATCTTAGAAAGAAACATTCAGTTTTCCACCATCAGTTTTAGATATAGGTTTTAGATATAGGTTTTTCATAGATGCCCTTTATCAGATTGAGGAAGTTCTCTTGTAAGGTTTCCTAAGAGCTTCTATCATGAATGGATATTGAAGTTTGTCAAATGTTTTTTCTCTATGGAGATAATCATATGATCTGCAATACAGTGAATTGTACTGATCAATTGTTTAATGTTAAGCCAATCTGGCATTATCCTGGGATAAATATCACTTGATCAGTGATATTTATAGCTGTGTTCAATTAACTAAACTCAGATTAAAGGATTTTTTCATTTATTCTCATGAGGAATATTGATCTGGAGGTTCTTTTCCAGGGTAATGCTGGCCTCACAAAGTTAGTTGGAAATAATACCCATTTATTCTACTTCCTAGATAGAGTTTGTCAGTTTGTATTATTTTTTCCTAACAGTTTGGTAGAATTCACAGCAAAGCCATCTGGGTCTGGATTTCTTTGTGGGAAGGTTTTAGATAAGTAATTAAATTTCTTTAATATATATGTACTTATTCAGGCTAAATATCTCTTCATGAGTGAGCTTTGGTAGCATATGTGTTTCAAGAATTGTTCCATTACATCATCTTGTTGACTTTATCAGCATACATCATTCAGATTATTTTCTTATTATCCTTTGAATGCTTCTCAGATTTGCAGTGATGCTTCCTTTTTCATTCCTGATACTGGTATCCTCTCTCTCTCTCTGTCTTTATTTTTTCTTGACTAGGTAGACTAAAAGTTGATCAAGTTTATTGATATTTTCAAAGCTTTTTGTTTTGTTGATTTGCTTTTATTGTTTTTTATGTTTTCTATTTCATTAGGTTTTGCTGCTTATTATTTCTTTCCTCTGAATACTTTGGGTTTCATTTGCATTTTGCTTAGTGTCTTTAAGTAGAATATTACATCATTGATTTTAGACCTTTCTTCTTTTATAACTTAAGTATATAATGTGAAGATTTTCCCCTAAGCATGGCTTTATCTGCATACCACAAATTTTGATAAGTCATTGTATCACCTCAGGTTCCCCAAAAGCATATTTTAAAATTAAATTACATGTACAAGAGATTTATTAAGGAAAGGGGAAAATTCAGAGAAAACAGAAGACCTCAAGAACCTTCAGACTGAAATGCTATGATGATTCCTGAGAAAGGAGAGAAGAAAGGAGGAATATTGTGGAAAAAGAATGGGAGACTGAGGTAGAACTCTGAAAATCTTGGCAAGTCTGAAGGGAGCCTCAGTATGAAATATTGCCTGTTAGAGGAATCTTTCAATGAGCAAGATGGCTTGGCTCTGTATCCTCACCATGTTCAGTCATTGCCTAGGACCACCCCCAACAAGAGCAAGACAGTGGCAAGAGTTCTGCAGCAGATCCTGAAGGTATCAGCTAACTGTACTCCTCATGGGAGGTTTTCTCTCTTAGGAGAATCTGACTGGCAAGCTCCAAAGGGTGCCACAGCCCACCCCTTCTGCCACAAAAATCAATTTCTTCATTGATTTTCAGAGAGCAGCTTCTCCACTATGTTTGTGAATCTCTCCATCCAAGAGGGACAAACTACAATTTCCATCACCACATTTGGTCTCTGGGACACCAGACGTCCATTATCTTTCCCCACTACTCATTTAAAGTTCCCATCACCCTTAGTTATCACTCTGAAAATCTTGGTAGCTTCCCCAACCCAACTTCTAAAGATTTTAGCAGCTAATGCAACATGGGACCCCAACTACCTGACAGTAACTTAACCCAACTCTCCATGCTGAGGGATGTGACTCACGGGATAATTACACCCTTCTTTTGGTGGACTTATTGCAGTGTCCACTCACACTTAGAACTGGTCAGGAAGGACCAAGAGGTACTCAAGTTGATCACCTTGGTTCCACATATATTCATCCCTGCCTCCACTGTAAAAGCAGTCTTGCTTCCTCCTGATCAGGGTCAATTACCTGTACCAGTATATTGACTCCTTGCCTTTTAGTTCCTAGGAACAAAAAGTCAAAAGATCCAAGGTAGTGTCTATAGCTTATAGTTCAGACATGCTCATGCCATGTCTCCTGTCAGGAATACAACCCTTTGAAAATCAGGACCTTTCAACATGCAACTCTGACAGTTATAAGAATGGGAGGTACAATGCCTTCTAGTGGATCCTTGGGATTGATAAGTGGGACCACTATTGCTTAATCCATTGGCTACTAGACCCAGGAACTCTTCCTGTTGGAAACAGAGCTATATAGAGGTCTCTGATTAGTACATATACAGTGACTTGAAGAATGGCACCCAATAATTACAGAGTGTTACCTTGAAATTGATGCCTCAGTTGTGCCTCCCATAGGCCATTCTATGTTCTATCAGACTAGCTTCTTCTAGATGATGTTGTATGTTATACTAAAAATGGATCTGAATCTCACACTTCTTTCACTATAAAATGAATTCCCTATTTGGATGTTATGATGTTTGGGATTCCTTGCATAGGGATCAAACATTCCATAAGTTACCAGATAGTGGTGTTTGTTGAGGCTCTGCAAATGGGGGAAGTTAAACCCTTCCCAGTATAAATATTAGATATTGTGAAGATGAACTACTCATCCTTCCTAGATGGTAGGAGCCTGATGTAGCTGACTATCAGCACTGGTCAGCTGAGAAGAGTCACCACTGAACTTAGAAATGCTGGCACCCCTCTCATCAGTGGGTTCTTGATGCCCTCAGTAAACAGAATGTCTCCTACACCCTCTTTTAGAACACAGTCTTCGTGCATGTCTTCTAAATTCACATAATATTCTAAATTCACACAATAAACATAATATTCACAACTCTTTGCTTTTCTATGTCATCCCCTAGGATCTACCATGACAACTCACCTATTTCCACTTCATTAAGCCCAGTGCTTTCTCCAGGATTTCAAGCAAGAACTTCTCTAGCAGTAAGTTTGCTCTATTCTCTGGTTCTCTGCCATGGTGCTAAAGTCCTATGCCTTGAGAAAGTGTTCAAAATCAAAGAATTATTGAATTTTCCAGTCTTATGTTAAGGCCCTCATGCTTTATCATTCAAAATCCAATCCTAAGCATATCCCTCCAGTTCCTGCTAATATTCCCCTGGCTCCTACCAATTTCGGCAGCTTCTTCGAAGTGGAATCGCTTTTCCACCTTACCATTCCAGCTTCCCCCCAGCCAGGTTATGTTAGGCTTTCATCCTAGTTATCAGCCTGACAACCAGGAAAGTAGTTAGGAGTAGCTCCTGAAGGAGAATCTGTTGACTTAAGAGAAACTGTCTTCCCCTGGAAAGAAGTTTGAACACTTAAAAGGGTGTGGAGTGGGCCACCTCGGCAACTCTGGGAGTTCAAGATCATCTGCAGAGCCCTAATCCTTGAAAATATCCATTCCACACATTAGGGTAAAAATTTCTAAACTAGAGCAAGTACAGAAGTTACCTTAGCATTTCAATGTCTCTGGGGCTCCATGACTGTAATATTTAAGTCCTATGTTGTTCCTCCTTGTATCAGAGCTTCTACTACAAGAAGTAAGTGTCTGGTAGCTTACAAAGAAGCGCACTGTCTCTCACACCTGACTTTTAATTATTGTTTAACTGTCTTCAGTCTCTCATTATCCCTCTGCATGTCATCAATACAACTTATTAATAAGCAACCAACCCCACTGTCTTTGGAAGGATTATTCTCTCAATACGTTTCAAATCACACTGGGCAAGGCATTCCCCTGTACTGGAATATTTTCCAGGGTCACTACCAGCGAGTTCTTAAGCAAATAATTCATCATCTTGTTTCATCTTTTACCAGGGATTATTTATGTACCACATTCCAGCTAAAGAGTGAGTGATCCAATCCCAAACCCCAGTCTTACTGTCTTTTTTCTCAGGCCACCCTTAGTACCTACAATGTCAGTTCACATTCTCTAAGCAAATGTCAGTACATAATTAGATACACAAGCATTTTACTGGGGAAAACACCTGTGAAAGGAAAAAGGGAGGGGGAACAGGAATAGATGTGGAGAGCCTTCAGATTATGATGGGGATATGACACCTGTGAAAGAAGTGAAAGGAGGATTGGGTAGAAAAAGCCTCAGACTGAATTACAATTTTGAGAAAATCACAACAAAGCTGACGGGGAGCCTCAGAGTAAATATTAGTCATTAGAGTAATTGAAATTGAAAGTAATTGAAAGTAATATGGAAAGAGAGTTCCACTGAGTAGGAAAGGTCCAGTCTGCTCCCTGCTGTGCTTGCTAATTGGTGGGGAGCAGCTCAGGAAACCCAGGAAGAGCACAGCCTTGGTATGAATGGTGCAACAAATTTCAAAGGTGGGACAAATAAAGGGTTTCATCTCACCACACTCCTCATGGTAGGTGAGGAGATGATTCTCCATGGGTCTCTCACATTTCTGCAAATCGAAGCAAGGCACTGATGGCATATTTTTGTGAAGAATAGCAAGCAATCTTGGAAACAGAGAAAATGTCTTCATCTAAAGCAAAGCAGTCATACTTACTACCTATCATAAAAGATTCTGGTTCCCTAAGCTCAGGGTTATTCTTCTGCCACGCAACCTCTGGCATTCATTTGGTTCCGCTCCTCCATTTTGACCCCCTGGGAATGGGGGTCAAGAGGAACTGATGCAAATATACTGATGCTCATGCTGCTTGAAGTGCCATGGGTAACGAAGACCTCCATCTCTAACCCAGCATTTTAGAAACTGTACTGAAGCTAATTTGTTAACTTGCAAGCGGGTTAAAAACTCAGATCCTTCATGCTTCTTGGTAGTTCTGTCTTGAAGGCTGTTCCATTTTTTTCTGCGATCCATTGATTATTAAGAAGTAAGTTGCTGGAAACAACTTAAGTGCCTATCAATGGATAATGGATTTTAAAAATGTGAGACACACACACACACAATGAAGTAGTATTCATCCTTTTAAAAAAGGAGAAAATCCTGCTATTTGTGACAACATAAATAAAACTTAAGGATATTAGCACAGTCATATAGCCATAACTGATATAACATGCACAGGTTTGCATATATACAGAACCACTAATACAATATGGTCCACTTAAAAAGTCAACTTCATGTGTGCTATCCAAATAACAAGTCAAAATAATTGTGAGTAGAAAAATTCAAGCATGTGATAAAGGAGAAATTGATTCCCATTCTTAAAAATCTTGTTTCTATAATGACATGTAACTGCTTCATATTTAGGTATGTGTTTCATAATATATTCCTTTCCTTTTGTAGAATATGTTATTTTACCAGATATATTCACCTTAATATATTCCTTTCATTTTAATAGTACTTGTGCTATATCTTCACTTTTTATCTTCGACTGCTATATATAAACCTGATTTCCCACCTTACATGCATAACTAATTCCTTCATTAGGCCAACCAGAGTTCAAGGCTTGAAGACTGAGCTGAATTAAAGCCATGCTAAATCAATTCTTACTAGTGTCCTAGTAATATTTGGAGAGAGACACAGAGAGAGAAAGAGAAAAAGTATGCCAACGTCTGTTATTTCAAGGTCAGAAAGAGAGAGTAAGAAGACAAAACATGACACTAGTGTTTCATGAAAGTTACTATGAATTGTCTCATTATCAGCTAGGATACCTCTGCCTCATGCTCAAGGTGACCAAAGGGGAACACACTTAGAAAATTACCACCACAATGATCTCTTCTGATGTTAAAAAAATTGATTATGGAGTACTTACTATAAAAATAATCCACTTAGATATTAGAACTTCATTTCTGCAATCTCAAATGTTTTTCAAAATACCTTCAAGACTTATAAAAAGAATTAATATTTGTGTATCTGAAACATTCATTCACTTAAGATGTATTTATTGAATATCTGTGACATTATCCAGACACTATTCCAAGCACCAGTCAGATATAGCAGTCAACCAAACATGCAAAAATCCCAGTCCTCATTAAGCAATTAAGCTTTCCCTCTAATGGAGGGAGACTGACACCAAAATAATGATAATAATAATAATAAACAAGGATATTGCATGTTATTTGTGGTAGGCAGCATTGTAAGATATCCTCCAATGACTCTTGTTCTTATGTAATCCCCTGGTGGTGGGTTGAGGTAGAAATGCGAAATCACTCCCGTGACTGTTATCTTATAAGGCAAAAGTGATTTTGTAGATGTAGTTAAGGTCCCAAATTGGTTGAATTTAAGATAAGGAGATTATCTGGATGGGCCTGACTTAATAACATAAACCTTTTATCTGCATGCGGAGGTCAGACACAGGAAAGTCAGAGATTTCAAGTGTGGCAGAACTGGATGTGAGTAACATACTCTGATGCTGATGATGAAGGAGGCCATGTGGCAAGGGCATGAGAGCGTCCTCCAGGAGCAGAGAGAAGCCTCTGGCTGACAGCCAGCCAAAACACTAAGACCCACTTCTACAACTGCAATGAACTGATTTCTGCCAAGAGCCTGAATGAGCCCAGATTTTCTCCAGAGTCTCCTGATGAAAATTCAGCCCTGCTCATACCGTGATTTCAAACCTAAGCAGAGCATTCAACCACACCATGCTGAACTTGGGACCTACAAAATGTTTGCTAATAAATGAATACCGTTTTAAGTTGCTAAATTTGTGGTACATTGTTATGTAGCAATAGAAAACTAATGCAGTGTTTTAGGAGCCAATCGATGCTATGTAAGAAATAGGAGGAAGATGTGACAGTGCATGCTGGGAAAGGGAATGGGGTGGGTGGAATCAAAAGTCTAAGAGTTGCAGTACTGGAGTAGAATGTAGAATAAAGTGAGGGAGGCTGACTTGTGGATATCTAGGGGCTGGAGTTTCCATCAGTGAGAACCTCTACAAAGACTCTAAGTATGTCTTGGCTGTTATTATTCAATTAACATAAGAGTGTGTAACTCAAATGAAGTATAAGTTATCGATACTGCCTGCTTTAAAGACTTCATAGTTTAGATGAGAGAGCAATCTTTCCCTCCCTCTCCCACTTACCTTTCTTTCACCCTTTTCTCCATTCTTTCCATTTATTTATTTCCATTAATTTATTTCAATAATTATTTTCCATTAATTTATTTTTGCATTAATTTATTTCTATTTCCATTAATTTATGGAAATAAATTTCCCCTTTTTCCATTAATTTATTTCAATAATTATTTACTATATGTCTATCTTTTTTGCCTAGAACTGTGATGAGCAGTGGGAATATAATACTGGATAAGACAGACACAGCCATTACTTCTAATACATCTACTATCTGGTGGCAGTAAAGGAACAATGATAAGCAGTATGGTAAGTTGTATGAAAAGAATCATAAACTGTGATATAGAAGAATAAAATTGGGGTGACCAGCCCTAATTTGGTGATTCAGAAAATCTTTTTCTAAGCACGTGATATCTAGGCTGAGACTGGAAAGAACAGCATTAACCAGGAGAAGGGAGCCAGACGGGAAGCAGTGTTTCCTAGCAGAGGGAGACTAACAGGTCCAAAGCCCCTGGGCAAGGATAGAGTATGCTCGAAGAGGAACTACAAGGAGTTCAAAGTGCCTGGAGCATGCAGCACAAAGGACATGGGATGGGGTGGTGAAACCTTAAAAGTAAACTTGGGGAAGTAGGCTGAGGCCAGAATATACAGGCCTTTTGAGATAATTGAATGACTTCAGATTTTGCCCTAAGAGCAAAAGAAGGAGAATTTGCCTTTTAGAAAGATTGCTCTGGTGGTTACATGGAGTATAGGTGCTTATGAGTTAAGACTGAAGAGAAGAAGGCCAGTTAGGAGGGAGGTTCAGCTAATCAAGAGAGAAATGAGGAATACTTTAACAGGAGAAGAACACATAGAGAGAAAGAGATGAATTCAAGACAGATTTGGGGAGAACAACTGATAAGTATATGATATGGAAGGACTGGAGAAAGTTCTAGAATGACTGCCAAGTTTCTGATTGGGCTCACTCTGTGGACATCATTAACTGAACTGTGTCTAATATATTTTAATTAGCTACATAATCAAGTACACTATCAAAGTAAGTGGTATTGTTTAAAAAGCTGTAGGAGTTGAGAAGAAAAGAAGAATCGAGACAGGGCAATGTTAGAGAAGACTTCTGAGAAAGATGGAACTTGATTGGGACTCAAGAAAAGGTGGTATTTGATTGCAGGAGGGGAGAACGGAAGACGCTTCCTCTGAGTGAAAGAGCCCAAGCAATGGCAGAACGAAAAGAAAGAATATAACTGGTTAAGAAGCTAGTGTAGACGGGCCTGAGGGAGTTCACGCTTCAGGGTGCATCTGGGAGTAAGATCATTTGTCTAAAGAGGGTCAGGTTACAGAGAAACTTCCAATACAGGCTTTGGAATATTGGATATCATCTAACAGGGAAGCATGGACCATCAGTGAGTAAGGAGTAAAGAATCAAGAGCTGTGTGCTTTGAAGGTTAGTCCAGCTTCAGTCAGCTGGATACTTTGAGAACAGCAAAGGATATCTGGGTACAAGGAGAGCAAATAAGTTGTTTCACAACTCCAAGGACAAGGTAATGATGTTACATAGCAGGGCACATCTTGCTAATTAGGAAGAAAGGACAGATGAAGACAGTCATATTTTTGAACCAGAGCTACATGTTTGGAAGGACCAGACACTGGGCAGATAAACCCAATGGCACATCTGGAGTGGATTCTCGACATGGCAAGCAGAAGTTTCACGAGGCAGATAGCATCAAGGTAATCCAACATGGGCCAAATAGGGTTTGTAAATGAATTGGTGAGGAATCCAGGATTATGTGATACTTAGAGAGCAGAGCATGCACATAATCAGCATTGGTGGTTCATATCAGGAAACCCTGCCGACAGCTGGCAAAGCAAAGACTGAGAAGACTCAGCCCTTAGAAGAGATACTGGCAAGAGCAAACCAGGTATCTTGGTCAGGAAGGACAGGGTCAGTAAGCAGATTATTAAGGCAGGGACAGGAGGGCAGACAGTAAAACCAAGATCTACTCACTGTAACCAGGGACAATTCGAAAAGCAGGGTTAGGGAAAGATATGATAGATCACTTTGGATTTGGGGCACATAACCAAAGGAGAGAGGAGAGAGTGTGGAACAGACTACTTGGTGGCTAAATTTCTTTATATCCACCCTGAATAAGGGAAAATGGACGCTCTGAGTTCTTGGAACCAGGTCATGCCTATTAGTTAAGTGCTAAGAGTTGTTAAAAGAGGAAAAAAAGAGTATTTACCTCCACATCTACTTCATGTCAGGCACAGTGCTCTTGTCAGAACCTTTTATTATTGTTCGGTCTCACACCAGCCTCATGAGGAATTAATGTTACCTCGGTTTTCTGATGAAGAAATGCAATGGCAGAGAGATTAATTCATTAATAAAATTATACCAATTATAGGTGGCAGAGCCAGAACTTGAACCAAGGCCTCTGCGGTTTCAAAACCTAGTCTATTCCAGGGATAAATACAACATGGCTTTGCTGTTAAAAATGCTGCATACTCCTGAGTATAGTGGGGAAAACTAGAGATTAAGGGGTGAATCCAAGAAGTCTTCCCAAGGGAGATATCACAGATTGAATATAGAAGACATAAGAAAGGGGAGAGAGGAATCACAGATGATGCCAAAGTTTTGGGCTGATGGATTCTAAGAATGGACCAGATGGAACTGAGAAATGTGGAGGGGAATTGTTTTGGGCAATATTTTGGTATGTGTGTGGTTTGCTGATGAGAGAAGGAAGTGGTGAAGGAGGAAAGCTGGACTCAATTTGAGGTATAATTCATCTAAGCGAACATATTTTAGAGGCCTTTGTAAATAACGAACAACATTTAAGAGTGTATATATATATATAGGTATATATATATATATATATATATATATATATATATATATACCTATATATATATATGGAAGCACATTTTAATTTTATTATTAGCACAGTGTTTTTCTAAGTTTATTTTTATTTTGAGAGAGAGGGCGGGAAAGCAAACAGGGGAGGGGCAGAGAGAGAGGGAGACAGAATCCCAAGCAGGCTCCACGCTATCAAAGCAGAGTCAATGCAGGGCTCAAACTCACAAACCATGAGATCATGACCTGAGTTGAAATCAAGAGTCAGATGGTTAACCAACTGAACCACCTAGGTGCCCTCACTGTGTCTTTACTGGAAGAAATTAAAAATATGGTCTCTTTGGAACCTGTGACATTTCTATGATTGAGTCTGTGACAAAACCACTATAGATGTGTGTGTGTGTGTGTGTGTGTGTGTGTGTGTGTGTGTTCTGCCTTTAGGTGATACACCATTAGGAATGTACAGTCAATACATAAAAATAATTAGGTACTATATATGTATGTATGTGTGTTTATGCATTTCTAATTAGCCTATAAAACATTTTTTTCACTTAAGTTTATTATACTCAAATCTGAGTCTGTCTTCCCTCCTCACCTCTTCTCCTGTGAGCAACTCCTCACAACATACATATATGATATATACTGTTTTATATAGGACTGTAAATCACTAATTATACATACTATATGCTCTATATATTATAGACTTTGCATAAATTAAAATTTAGCCCTTTAAAATATACTTTAAAAAAATTTCACGGGGCGCCTGGGTGGCGCAGTCGGTTAAGCGTCCGACTTCAGCCAGGTCACGATCTCGCGGTCCGTGAGTTCGAGCCCCGCGTCAGGCTCTGGGCTAATGGCTCAGAGCCTGGAGCCTGTTTCCGATTCTGTGTCTCCCTCTCTCTCTGCCCCTCCCCCGTTCATGCTCTATCTCTCTCTGTCCCAAAAATAAATAAATGTTGAAAAAAAAATTTAAAAAAAAAATTTCAAGTTGATGTAAAAATTTACTAGATTTTAGTATTTTTGAGGACATGCGCAGAATTAAGGACATATATATGCAGGTTCAATGAGAATATAAGAAGACAGATGTGAGAATTAGAAAGAACTGCTACGACTCCTGCCAGGGAAGTCCCTGGTTAGCAAAATACAGCTTGTTAGCACGCATCAGGGATGTGCCATTTGTATACAGAAAGAGGCCATTTTCAGGGTTCTATTCTCTAAGGGGTACTGTTCAGTACTAAGGATTAGGATAAAATGCTAGATAATCACTTTTTACTATAAAAGTCATGAAGTTTTATGAACATCCAGGAATTTAAGAAATGAGGACTTTCCTGAGAAATCTATTAGAAAGTGAGCTTCAAGTAACCAAAAGCACTGAAGAGATAGCAACACAATTGTTAACTGCATTCTGAATTTGTTAAATATGCATTTTTGGGCTACAAAACAAATTTATATAACACTTTAATTCTTATTCCCCGTGAACTTCAGACCAATATTCTGCACAAAAGAAAAGTGATTCAAATGTAGATCTAAATTTGAATTGAAGGTAAAAGAATTCATAATACACTTTATTTTATTTTTCCCCCTGCATTCTGTCATTGGAAAGGCCTGGAAACAAAGAGAAAACCAATGGCAAAAAACACCCCTAATGTTCAGATCCCTATCATGAAAAATCATTTCCCAATTAAAAAAAAAAAAAGTAAAGGAAAAAACAGGGATCCTAGGAGAAGGGGCTGCTGATTCCAGATCTGGGGCCATAAATGTAAAAGATGAGTTTGGAATACTAGATAGTGAGAAAGCTATCAAAGACTACAAGGACTGTGTCAGTAAGACTTACAGCCAATTTAAAGAAGCTCCCATTGGCCTTAAGATTCTCATTAAGGATAACTACTGAAAGAAATTAATGTATTTAAATTCATGAATTCATAATTATATTAAAATAAACTAGTACCACTGGAGGATACAGAAACCAACTATCAATATTTTAAAAATAACAAAAAATGTTTAAAAATTGAACACTTCTCCTGCCTTCCCTCTATAAACTACACCACCGGATGAACAGATAGCGGATGAGGGAACATTTTGCTTTTAGATTTTTTAAAAATGTGTATTTATTTTTGAGAGAGAGAGCACAAGCAGGGAAGGGGTAGAGCGAGGCAGGGTGAGGATCCCAAACAGGCTTCGTGCTGCCAGCAGAGAGCCAGATGCAGGGCTTGAACTTGCAAATTGCTAGATCGTGACCTGAGCCAAATTTGGAAGCTTGACTACTAAGACACCCAGGCGCCCCTGCTCTTGGAATTTGTTTTAACATAAATATTCCAGATAATAAATGAAGGAATAATAGAAGGTAGTTACTACCATTATGCCACTCCAAGTGGACCTAGGCTTGGAGAATCAATGGCTATTCCCATCGTTAAAAGAAAGGCAACTTGAGATTGGAAGTTTCTTGATGAAAGAATACAGTACCATTTTTTCAATGGGCTTTAAAAAGCACACACAACTAACTTGAATCTGATAAAACCCTACTCACCCTCCAACTACTAATTTACAGGAAAGACACGGTTCAGAGAGGTTACAAAACATTACAGGGTGCAAAGAGCAAATTTGAAATCATGGTAAATTCTCCAGACAACTGACTCTGTGCCTTCAACAAACAAATTGTAAGGGAAAAAAAGAAATGGATGAGAAACCAATGGATTAAAGGAGAATTACAAGACATGATAATCAACTGAAATGTGGAATCTTAATTTAAACCATTAAAAATATAAGACAAATGGACATTTGTTTTTTTTTTTTTTAATTTTTTTTTTTCAACGTTTATTTATTTTTGGGACAGAGAGAGACAGAGCATGAACGGGGGAGGGGCAGAGAGAGAGGGAGACACAGAATCGGAAACAGGCTCCAGGCTCCGAGCCATCAGCCCAGAGCCTGACGCGGGGCTCGAACTCCCAGACCGCGAGATCGTGACCTGGCTGAAGTCGGCCGCTTAACCGACTGCGCCACCCAGGCGCCCCAAGACAAATGGACATTTGAACATACATACTTGATATCAAGGATAGCAGGAGGAAGTGATACAATCTCTAAGATTTCTTCAAAATAATATGAGAAGAAATATGGATGCAGGTATGGATGAAATAAGATTGGGTATGTGATGATAATTATTGAAATTGAGTTTGGGGCATATGTGGGGGCATTACATTATTCTATCTACTTCCATGTTTCTGAAATTTTCCAAAGTAAAAAAATACTTATGTTATTTGGGGCGTAAGTTTAACCTGCACAAAACAATTGGTGATACTATCCAAACATCAGCTTGAACTTGAGATTTTACTCTTGCTGGAAAGCATCACGGCTATGACAAAAGCAAACACTCAGTACAGTGCTGATTGGCACGGATCTACTGGATGTGGAATAAATAAGTAGATTATGTGGAATCTGATTTTCTGAAGAAGAGGATTTGGACAAAAATCAGGAAAGAGATTTTCCTAGCTACTCTTAGATTAAGATGTCATTACACTCTAATTAGAAGTTGTGCTCAACAGTGTCCCGGCAAAAAACAAATGAGCTACGCAAGATCACACAGCCAAGAAGATTTTACCAGAAGGACTACTTGCAGAACAGTGTGCAGAATAACAGGGCCAGACAAGGGGTAGGACATCCCGGGAGCAGAACAGTGGGAAGCTTAGACAAGCCCTGGGCAGTAAAGGGAAGGGGAGAAAATCTTACAACCTGAATCCCGTGAGATGTGGAGCGCTGTCCAATAAGAGCTGTGGCCCAGGCTAGGCAACTACAGTCGCCTCCACAGTGAGACCGCAGTGGAGATAGAGAAGAGTTGAATACCGAGCTTGTTTCCCCTGCTGCTCTCTGATCACCTACAGGCCCTTACATGCGCCGAACACAACCAGAGGCCAAAGGGCACAGGAGCCAGTGTGATCCTTCCAGGCCAGGGCACGGAAAGAGTGAAGCTACATGGGGACCAGCTGACAATGACTGGCACCCAATGTAACACCCATTAACGCCAAGGCCACAGTATAAGTCTGTAAATCATTTGTATTACATGTGTGCAAATACTGTGTGCAAATAGGTTAACGTGTTACAGGTATTTATGTTTAAACATATAGAAACATGAATCAACTTTTCCGTGTGTGAGTGTGTATGAGGAATGAGAGCGAGATCCACAGTATGGATTCATTTTACCTTTACACCTAAACCTTCAGTTTTCAGACACATATTTTAATTTTTTTTTAACCCTATGTGAGAGCTTGTTTGGAGGTTCTAGCACTGGGGCACAGTTACTGGTATACCCTTGATTGAAGAACAGTCCTCCCCTTTCGGGGATGGTTGTCCTCTTTGACCTAACAAATACACAGCTTCATGAGGGACTCCTGCAAAGTGGTGCAGGGGGACAGGGACACCGGCCCAGCCAGCCAGATCAGCGGAAGCATGAACCCTGGTGATCAGTGCAGTGACGGACGTCACAGCCAGATCGCTCTTACATCCCACCTTTCAGAGATATTAAAATAAATTTCAGAAAAGGAAATACAAATGACTGATAAACTATAAGAAGATGTTCAACATTGCCAGAAATCTGGGAAATGCAAATTAAAATAATAAAATACTATTTTTTTGCCATCAGATTGTCAAATATTGAAACACTTTGTAATATCAAGTATTGGTGAAGCTGAGGGGTAATGGGAACTCACACTACAGGGAGAGTGCAAATCTGTCTATTCAGTTACTTGCTCACTTTGGTGGTATATATTCTAGAGACAGAGTGGCAACATGGTGAAGAGCTCAGACATACTCTGGGTGCAGATCCCTCACTGCCACTTAATCCCCATTTTCTTATTAAAAATACTTACTCTCCTTAGGCCTCAGTTTCTTCATCCAGAAAATGGGGAAAGAGTTCCAGGCACATCAGTGCTCAATAAACGCAAAACATGTCCATACACCATAAATCAGTGATGTTACTCCTCCCCTATTAGCATGAAGAAGCTGATGCAAGGGTATTTATTTCACTACTATGTGCGCTGTTTTTCGTAACAAATAAATGGAAACAATCGTTGGTATTCATTGCTAGCTATGGAAAAATCCCTGACCTATAATGTTGATTGAATAAAATATCAGTAAAACAGGGGCGCCTGGATGGCTCAGTCGGTCGGGCGTCCGACTTCGGCTCAGGTCATGATCTCGCGGTCCGTGAGTTCAAGCCCCTCATCAGGCTCTGGGCTGACAGCTCAGAGCCTGGAGCCTGTTTCGGTTTCTGTGTCTCCCTCTCTCTCTGACCCTCCCCTGCTCATGCTCTGTCTCTCTCTGTCTCAAAAATAAATAAAACATTAAAAAAATTTTTTTAAAAAGTATCAGTAAGATATGTTTCCTATGGAGGTATTTTTATATCTGCTAACAACAATATATTTATATTTACAAATACATTTATATTTATATCCGCATATGTTTTAGAATATTTCTGGGGGGGGGGGGAATATATCCAAACTGACAACAATAATTATTTCTCTAAAGGGACTACCATCAGGGGTGAGGAAAGATAGTCAAAGGAGCCTCATATTTATCTGCTGTGTTGGAATTCTTATCAGGAAAATTTATTCATGAGGCGCTTGTGTGATTAAAAATTAATACAGTTTTGAAAAATAATTCTAGTTCACCTGAATCGAAAACCAATGCGTGAAGTTGCTACATAATAGGAAAACCTTTCGCTTTACCGGGAAACCCTTTTCTCTGTGGCTACTTCTTTATTCAAACCATAAAAACTGTATTCATGTCTAAAAATGCTTTTACTTGCTACCTGCTGCAGTTTTTGTGTTAATCGTTTATTTCCCACTAAATGTGAGTCATATCAAAGTGCATGAATGGTAGCAATGATCTGTATCCCTTCTGATGATCTATATTACTTCTATCCGCTACTTTCAAACATCATTTCTTCTTTGGAAAAAAGAAAGGAATGACAATAACTAACACTAGTAACACAACTACAGTTTATGGTGACCTAACATTTGCACATAAAAAATACGAGCTCGGGTAAGGCAACTTAACAATTTTTCCCTGAAGAGTTATAAATAAGTTTTAAAATATGAACTATGGAGGTAAAAATCAGAGATGGAGACAGAATAATTTTGACTAATTCAAAGTTCAGAGTGAGTGATTATATAAACTTTCAGATGAAACCTGAAGAAAAAAAAAAAAGAGCAAGATAGGGAACAGATGAAGTTTGGTGAGGAAAATACAAAACTGTACTTAGATGTTTGAATTTGTTTAACAAGTTTTCTGAATCATATAATTATTAAAATATGTATGCAAATGTGAGAAAGTAGAAAGTTGTTAACTATTATTATTTTAATAATGATATTTTTAAATGATATTTTAAGCCAAAAATAATTCAATTTCATATTTATCAACTTTTTCCCTCTGGGAGTCTACAAATCAGTGAAACTGTAATTTTTGCAAACAACCCCAAGCTTAAATTTCATCTGGGGCAACACCTGGGTTCCTAGGGTTTACAAGGAAATTGCCTCATATACAATCAAGGAAGCCAAACGACAAACCCATAAATCAGATATCACCAAAATGTTCAATCAGTTCAATTCATCCCTTGGATATTGATGTGCTTGATAATCTATTATTAAAATAACTATCTGAAAAATATAAATAATATTATTTACTATCCATTGAACTTATCACTTTTATTCTACTATTCAATTATTTTTACACAACACAAATGCAATACTATTATTTTATAGAATTAATAATGATATGGAGTAAAAATTCAAGCTGTATATAACTTCTTGATTCTGTTTCTTCATTCACTATAGTTCTTTTATATTTGCCAACAATAATACCATAAAAATTGCAGGTCTCCTATGGATTATCCTCCTGCCCCCGGATAGTTTTCCCCCACAAAAAAAAAAAGCATGGGTGTTAGGACTAATACTTTCAAATTGATTTTACTTTAAAAATATGGTGCCATCATTTAACTATATTTTAAAAACATAATTAGTGAATTTTAGTAGTTCATAAGCACCATATTCTTCAAAACAACTGATTTCATTAAGGATGAAATATATTAAAAGTAGATTTTTGACTTAGTTTAACATATGTTTAATCTGCTGAAAGGCATTGAACAAATTCCAAGTAGCTAATGTAAGCAAATTTCAAAAGAATTGATTCCATTTTGCTCTAGAACGTAAAAACCAGAGAAGCAGATTATATGGCAGTTTCCTTGGGAGAAGTCAAGAAGTGCCATCCTAGACTTATCATCTCCTTCTCTTCCTTTCTTCTACTCTACCTCTCAAATACAGCACTTCATTTTCTCTTTTGAGAGACAGAGAGAGCAGGAGAGGGGCAGAGAGAGGAAGAGAGAGAATTCCAAGCAGGCTCTGCACTGCCAGCAAGGAACCCAACGCGGGGCTCAAACTCACAAACCCCAAGGTATGTCCTGAGCTGAAATCAAGAACCAGACACCAGGGGGCCTGGCATCTTCTAAGCCATGTTGATAAGACGGATGTTTAAGGAGGAGAGAAAGCCTTCTCTGGGAACCTATGACTTAGAAATATTTCTGGAAGAATTTTGTTTTTAGTCAACCCATTCTAGTTTTCTGTTTCCCTCTCTCCATCTTTCTTTCTTATCTTCACTCCAGATACGACAATCCCTTTTTCCCATCGAAGCCCCAGATACTATTTAGTACCACTCATTATTAGCAACAGGTGATATTGAAAACATAGCACAAATTATTGAGACTAGCTGTACCATTTTGTTTTTTAAATTTCAAATAGATTATTTCTTTTTTAAATATGCAGATAACAAAATAATTCAAAGAAAGCAAAAATAACTTTTAATCCCATTGCTTCGAGGCACCCACAGTTAACATTTTGGTGCACGTCTTTCCAGAGAGTGTCCTATACATGTTTACTTTTTAAACAGAGAAGCATATTTTGTATAATCTTGTCATTTACTCAATATATTGCAATTTTCTTTACATGTGAGTAAACAGTGATTTGCAAGTATCATCTTAATGGCATCATAGTATTACTTATATAATATATAATATGAAACATGTATAATATATAACATGCAATATATAATATATAAATAAAAATTTTTGATATACATAGGTTTTAAAATTTGTAAATATAACTTTAATTTAAAAAAATGTTTCCCAACCTTAATGTTAGCTATTATAGAACTCGTTAAGTTTTCCTTAAGTTTCCCCAGTTACTCAGATACGCAAATAGGCTTTCAAAGAATTATGCAGCTTCTGGTAACAGCTACCTTCTCCTGTTTCTGTTAGTTGAGGAACAGAATTTACTTTGGATTCTATTCCTACAAATTTATCCTCATCATTGAGAAAATGTAGTATTTCTCCCTTTGTTCATTCGCTACAGCAAATATTTATTAATCCCCTAAAATACAATAGTATTGACATCATATTGCTTCTTGAAAATTGGTGTAACATTTACCTACTTACTCTAGTTCCTTTGGGAATACTCTGGCAAGCCTAGAAGCACATACACTGGTGGTGGTTTACAAAGAGGGATGAAAAGGCATACTGATAATGCCCAACAGGCTAAGGAAGAGTGAAAAAACTTAACCACTAGAAAACAGAAACCAATTAAGAGGAGGTAGAGAAATACACATATATGTTGTCAACTGTCCAACCAATATCCCTTGACTATTTGGTATGTACCTGGCCCTGTGCTAATTCTAGTGAGAAGAACCATTTCGAGTCAGATGATAAGTACTTAACAGAGGTAAACTCAGAGTCCTATGAAACTCTTAAGAAAGGCAACCTCCGATAATGGGGGTAAAAAGTGGTCAGAGAAGCAGTCCAACTAAGAACTAAGATTAGGCACTCGAAGTAATAAATTAAGTAAACATAGAGGTCACTGGACCGCCAGGCAGCCTACCTAAGCAAACTACAATCTAAGCCTTTAAATGTCTCAAGGTTACAAAATTGAACTCTAAGGACAACCAATCGCAAACAGCCAAGCGGGCTTCAAGCTGTAGACGATCAATAGTTTCCTTATTTTGCTTCTGCCTTTTCTCTATAAAAGTCTCTCACTGAGCCTGTCAGGGGAGTGCTGGTAACCACTTCTGGTTTGGTGCTGTCCCATTCTAATCGATTTTTGCTCAAATAAACTCTTAAAATTTTTAATATGTCTCAGTTTATCTTTTAACAGGAGTTAGAGACTTTGGTATCTTCTGTCGCCTTATCGGACCCACAGGTCTTAAACTGCAAATGCAGCCACTGCAGAGATGATCCAGCTCAGAGTAAGGAAGTCCTACTACAGTGTGGTGCATGTCGTTAATAACGCGTAATGTCTGGGGGATTATCAAATGAAGTAAGCACCAGGAGCGGGTGAGGACTTGAGTCCAGGCACTGTCATTCACCATCTCTGCTGGGTGGACACTCAGTTGAATCTACTTTGCAGGATTATCAGGGGGAAATAAATTAAAAACCATCACGTATGTGCCAGTATCTCATAAACTGTTAAGGTTACCTGTGTAAAATCTGCTACGGTAAACATCCGGGGAGCAGCTTGAATGCCGATACCATCTAAGCAATGACAGTATGAAAACTACATTTAACACCATGTATTTTGTTCTGACAAAATAATGGGGAAGATATGACAGGCTAATCTGTTAATCCAATATTTTATAGCCCTTATCATTAATTAAAAATTCTCTGCTTCCTTATATTCTTCTGTTCTCCTCAGAGACTTGCCTTTAGACCTGTTAATATAAGCCTAGTCTTCTTTCCAACTTAGTTCTTTTCTAGTTAAAAAAATAAATATGGTAGAATAACATGAGTTAGACAGCAATAAACAGACATAATACTTTATTGTTCGAAGATATATATATATATATATATATATATATATATATATATATATATATATATGGCTATTCAATTAGTGAAGAGATGACATCTTGTTCTGCCCTGTGTTGGCACTTGCTGAGATAGACAATTTTCTAAAGATGTCTTTACATCATTTGTGCTCTTTCTTTCCTTTTTTAAAAAGTACGCTTCATGCCCAGTGTGGAATCCAACACTTCAACTTGCGACCCTGACTGAGATCAAGAGCTGAGCTGATATCAAGAGTCGGACACTTAATTGACTGAGCCACCCAGGTGTCCCCAAGTTCTTTCTTTTTGAAAATGTACACACACTATTATACTTTGTCACCTGAAAATATTAACTGCATAAGCTATAGTAAGTTATTATCAAATATCTACAATTATTTTGTATTTAAAATTCAAATCATAGTACACAGGTTATCTGGAAAATTGTATCCCTTATAGCCTCAGTTATAGCAAATCACCATGAATACCCACAGCTGATTCACGTTCTAGTTATGCCATGTGCCCAACAAAATATTGTACAACCAATAAAATCATCTGGGATAGATTATTTCAAGGTCACTACAGAATGTGTTTTAATTCTTAATCTTAAGAATGTTAACTTGTATGGGGCAGATTCCATTTATCCTCAGTACAGAGAATAATTCTCCTCTCTCACTGTCATCCCTTATTAAGGGCTATTCTCACTAAATATTAGTTGACTTACTTTTTATACTAAGCTAATCTGCCTCCACTCCATACACATACACGCTAATAAAATTTGAGAGATTTACAAATGCTGCTTAAAGCCCAGCCGGGGAACTTTTACCAGATTCATCATGATATTAGCAAGGCATAAAGTGTGAATATTTCTTTCTGGGGCCAGAAAAATCTTAGATTCAATGAAAAGTCAGTTTAGAACTTGTCATTAGCCAGTCCGCACAAAAGGTAGGAAACTGGGTTTCATTTGAACTTCCTTGATACAAGTTTTTGATGGTCAAATTTAGAAGATTTTTTATTTTTACAAAAATATATCATAAACCTTGTTAATATGGTGGATAGGAAATGAAACACATAATTTTCAAAATAACTAGCTTTAGGCAATGATTGGCATCCTGCTCATTAGATATTAGTAAGTGTGAAACTACACTTTTGTGGTTCTTAATTTCCTAAAAGGGTGGAAGAGGTGAGATGCTGAACTCCATTAACTCTTAACACTTCTTATCACTCAAAAATGCAGTTCTTACTTAAGTTTATGTCCACGGGAACAGAGGAGAAGGAATGCCTACCAGCCTAGGGCAACAGCCAAAGACATTGGGCTACAAAGAACATGGCATGTTTGGGAGACAGAAAGTCAAGCAATTTGACCACAGTAGAGGGTTTGTGTTGGGATTAGTATAAAATAAAACCTGAAAGGTAGGTTGGGGCTGGATTTTAAAGAGCCTTGAATACTGGGTAAAGAGTTTGTATTTTATCCTACAGATAGGAGAGAGGAATTGTAAGGTTTCAGGTCAAGGTGAGCATAATAATAGTTACAAAAGGAATGGTCTGCTGTTAACAATTAGGTGTGGATTAAAGGGGAGGGAGGCTGGAAGAAAAAAAATCAATAGAGGGGATGTTTTCTAAAATAGGTGTGAGTTAACGATGGCTTGAGCAAGGGTGATGTCAGCAAGATTTTGAACAAGGGTGATTCGTGGAGTAACAAAGGCATTTGGAAGAAAGAATTGGTAAACCTGGCTGATATGATATCAGGCGCTAACGAGAAGAAAGATGCAAAGACAATTCCAATTTAATGTTGGGAAAATTATATTTCCACTTAGTTCAACATGGAAAGCATTCAGAGAAAATAGAACATGTGAGTTCAGTTTTAGAGACTTAGGAAGCATAAGTAGATATATAAGAAGAAATGTGCTGTGCAGTGGAATCTGTAGGACTGGCCGAGACAGCAGGGATGTATCCATTTTAATTTTAAATAAAACTTCACTGAGAAAAATAGGCAGATGAAATAAAGTTTCCACTTGAACTTTGCATTTGAAAACTGAAGGGACCTAGTCCTTCATATTACCATCACATTTTAAATCTAGACTCAAACATACAGTTAGATTCTGCATTTAATCTTTTGTGTGTATGTTTTGCTAGAACATTATAGGCGATGACTTCTGATTTGGCAGGAATTAGCTTAATAAACTAAATGTTTATTATCAAAGGATAATTTTTACCATGTAAGTGAATGCTCCCATTTAATACCTCTAATAAAATGCGAACTTTTAGTTTTCCTGACAAAAGAGATCTCTGGATATACTAAGTCTATATAACATCAAAGTAACTAAGTGGTTCAAGGTAGTGAAAAAATAATTCTAACTATTTTATGAAACTTATTGGTTAAATCACAATCAAAGCAGTTACTTAATAATTTTTGTAAGTAAAACCACAACACGGTCTGTTTCCAAATCAACAAACAGTAATTTTTTTTGCATGTTAAAGAGGTTCAAAAATGTCAGCAGTGATGTCACAATTAATCTAGCCAGTTTCCTCACCTGTGAAGTGAGAAACTGAAATGATAACTAAACTCCTTTCTAGTTACTACACTGTATTATATGTAAATACTAAGTCTTGAGAAAACAACACAACAAAATCTTACTATGGAACATGTCAGGTATACCAAAAAATACACCAGAAAGAACAATTAATTGCCAAGAAAATCTAAAATCATGGGATGTAGTGATCAATATTAAGTGAAACTCATTTTACACCAAGCTTTTTATCCAAGAAGCTTTCAAGAATTCTGTGATTGCAGTAATCACAATCTTAAGAAGGAGGAATAAAAGTAAGTACTCTAAACCCCATTTCATTTGACATTGGCAGTCAGTGGTAAAATGTAGCAGATCAAAGTGTGGTCCTCAGTTCAGCAGTACAGGCATCATCTGGGATCTTGTTAGAAATTCAGGATTTCAGGGGCGCCTTGGGGGCTCAGCTGGTTAAGTGTCCGACTTCAGCTCAGGTCATGATCTTGTGGTTTGTGAGTTCAAGCCCCGCCTCAGGCTCTGTGCTGATAGCTTGGAGCCCGGTGCCTGCTTTGGATTCTGTGTCCTCCCTCTTTCTCTCTGCCTCTCCCCTGCTCACACTCTGTCTCTCCGTCTCTCAAGAATAAATAAAACATTAAAAAAAAAAATTTAAATAAAAAAAAAAAAAGAAATGTAGGATCTCAGACTCCACTCCAAACCTACTGAGCCAGATTCCACATTTTAACAAGATCCCCGGGTGATTCCTATGCACATCACAGTAGAAGCACTGATATACAACCCTACTGGATCTATATCTAGAGTGAGCAAATTCATACCATCCACCTATGGAGATCCCACCTCTGTCTTACTTGTCTTCAGTTAATTAGATTTTATGATGTCACGTGCCCGAATGTCAGACACTTAGTAAAAGATATGTGACCCTAAAGAGATTCTTCATGAAAGAAATAGCTTGAATTAAACTTCATATAAGAGTGGTACAGACCATTTATGGGAACTTCCTCCACTCTAGCCCAGGAGAGCCCAGAGACATTTTGTTTAAAATCTGAACGGAGGTCCTTCATTATCTGCTGCTTCATTCACCAGGGCAAGAACAAAGTGAATCTGGAGATCTGTACAGAAGAGAAGAACACATGTCCTTGCTCATTTTCCAATAGACGTTCCGTTCTTTCACAGGCTTGCTGTAGAAACTGCTTAAAGTCATACACAAGAGACTATTTCTTACCTAAGCTTCATTAAGCTTTTTTGAATTTTTTTTATTAAAATTTTTTTTCTTTTAATGTTTATGGTTTTTGAGAGAGTGAGAGAGAGAAAGAGAGAGAGAGAGCGCGCAGGGGAGGGGCAGAGAGAGAGGAGACACAGAATTGGAAGCAGGCTCCAGGCTCTGAGCTGTCAGCACAGAGCCCTACGCAGGGCGTGAACTCAGACCATGAGATCATGACCTGAGCTAAAGTTGGCTGCTTAATCAACTGTGTCACACAAAGGCCACTCATTAAGCTTTTTTAAAATATAGGCTTGCAACAATGCTTGGAAACCAGCAAACTCAACTGACTGAAAGGGATACTTGTTTTAGTTGCTCTGGAGAAGAAAAGGGTCAGGTAAAAGGAAAGTAAATAAAGTAACATTTCTTGAGCGTCTACTTTGTGCTAAGTACTACACTGGGTGTTTTATATAAAGAACCAGGGTCTCTAAAATGTTAAACGTGAGGCCCACTCTCTAACCATGTAAAGGTGGTGTTATTGTGATCGGTCGCAACTATAATAACCATAAAAGCACAGCTTTTAAAATAACTTATAAAAATCCAGGTGTCTAAAACTTTGCTTTATTCTAAACTATTAATACTTCCAGGCCTTTCCCCTCCCTCCAGTTACACATTGTTAAGAAAACAGCCTATAATGGTAGAAGTCAGATGATCTTGTTATTACAACGTTCAAAGTGCCTGTCTTAGATTCTAAACACACATAGAGACCTTATCTGATGATACTGTTTGTCTGATTGTGGCCCCTGAAAAGTATCTCGGGGCTATAATTGAAAGCATTTTGCAACTGGTTTCAGTTAACATGCTACTGTATACACAAGCACTGCCTGGGTAACAAAAGCGCCCTGTGAAGGTACCATAAGGTGAAAAGAAGGAGGTGGATGTTGGGGGAGCTCAGTACCCGTGGTACCTGTATAAAGGAATAACACAAGAGACTTTATCTTTTTTACAGCTTAGTCTAATGAATGCGTAGTCTAAAAGAAGTCACCACACACAGCGTAGACAAAATATTCGCTGAAAATCTGCAGACTTTCTGACCCACAGAAACAGAAGACAGACCTCAAGGGAACCACAACTTCTGGAAAATGAGGCAACAACCCCCACAAAGAAGAGAGACAGAGAGAAAGACCCCCAAATCGGTACGCTAACTGCTCTCAACTGTGCAGCGGAACCCTAAATCACACATGTGGGGAGCAGACCACAGAAGTCAGCTAAGTATGGAAGAACCGAACCGAGATTTGAGCCGTGGCAGAAGAGACGAGGTTTGCAGTTTGAGTACCGTTAATTGCCAACTCAAACAAATGAAAAACATCAACACTCTTTGGAAGGATTTAAAAGAAAATTTGTTCTTCAGACTCACATTCACAGTGTCCAGATACTCTAAAATTACTTCACATTTCAGAGAACAAAGAATACAGTGACGTATTCTCAAGAGAAAAGACATGGAAACCAACCCCAAAATGACCCAGGCATTGGGATTAGCAGACAAGAATGTTTAAGCAGCTTTTCTACCCATGCTCAACGACAGAAGGAAAATATTCTCACAGTGAATAAAAGATAGAAAATCTCAGCAAAGAAGGAAAAAACTATCAAAAAGAACTGAAAGAAAATTCTAGAACTTAAAAAAATACAATACGTGAAATAAAAACTCACGGGATAAGTTTACCAGCAGAAGGGAGACAACAGGGGAGTGAGAAAGTAAACTGGAATGTGGACGAATATAAGCAAACCAATCTGAAGAACAGGTTGCAAAAGTGACAAGTCTCAGGGTCCCATGGGAAAATATCAAAGGATTTAATACGCATGCAATCAAAGTAGGACTAATATTTGAATATATAATGGTTGACTATTTCCAAAATTTGATAAAACATATATTTACAGTTCCCAGATTCTCAGAAAACCAAAAATAGGAAAGACATGAAGGAAAACACTCCCGTGCATCATAGACAAACTGCCAAAAACCAAAGATTCAGAGAAAATCTTGAAGCCAACCAGAAACTCAGAGATAATAACTATGTGTTGTCATTTTAAGCCACTAAATATGGGGGTAAATTGCTATGGAGTAATAGACAACTAACACAACTATTATAGTTGGAGGTATTAATACCGCTCTCTCAATAATTGACAGAGCAAATAGATAGGAAATCAGGATATAGAAGACTCAAAATATCATCAACACATTTGCCCTAAGTGTAATTTATAGAACACGTTGGTCAATAACAGAAGAAAATGAATTATTTTCAAGCGAACACAGATTATTTATTAGGATGGATCATATTCTGGACCATAAAATAAACCTTAATAAATTTAATGGTATTGAAATCATTCCAAATATGTTTTCTGTCCACAATGGGATTGAATGAGAAATTAAACAGAACAATGTCTGGAAACACACATTATAGACATTAAAATCACACTGATAAATAAAATGGATCAAAAAAAAGACAATACTGGGAAAATTAGGGGAAAAAGTTAACTAACTATAAATGAAAAGCAGGACATCAAACTATGTGAATGCACCTAAAGCAGTGCTTAGAGACAAAATTATTGCATTAAATTCTAACATAAGAAAAGAAGGGTCTCAATTATTTAAGTTTCTATCATAAGAAACTAGAAAAAAGAAGAGTGTATTAAACCTGGGATAAACACAAAGAAAGAATAAAGAGTGAAATCAATAAAAAAAGAAAACAAAATAACCCCAAAGAGACATTGAATAAAACCAAAAGCTGAAGGGTGCCTGGGCGGCTCAGTACGTTGGGCATCCACCTTCGGCTCAGGTCATAATCTCCCAGTTCATGGGTTCGAGCCCCACGTTGGGCTCTGTGCTGACAGCTCAGAGCCTGGAGCCTGCTTTGGATTCTCTGTCTCCTTCTCTCTCTGCCCCTCCTCTGCTCTCTCTCCCTCAAAAATAAATAAACATTTAAAAAAAAAAAACAAGCGCTGATTGTTTTGAATGGGTAAATTAAATAGATAACCTCTGTAAGATTTACCAAGTATTTACCAAACAGAAATGAAAATATAGATCCCCAAAATAAAGCCAATCACGCACATTTACTCAAGAGATAAAAATATAGGCCCTCGAAAATTCTTGTGCAAAAATATTTATAAGTATCAAACACTATATACAACCCAGATGTCTATCAATAGGGGAATGGATAAACAAGTTGTGATATGTTTATTCAATGGACTAGAACTATGCCATAAGAGAACCCACTCTGGATACAATGACATTGGTTCTGATGAACCTCACAGACATGACGCTGAGGTAAAAGAGAGACACAAAAATGTATACACTCTATGACTCCATTTATTCAAAGTTCTAAAACAGGCAAATCAAAAATATAGTGCTAGATATCAAAAGAGTGATTATCTCTGGGTGGAGGGGGCAGGCAAGTAAAGGTGCACAGGGGAGTATCCTTGGTGCCCTGTCTTGATCCCCGTGGGTGGGTTACAAAGTTGTATACATCTCTCTGAGTAGTCAGACTGTTCACTTAATGATCAGAGACAGAGAGAGAGAGAATATGAAAGGATAAAACAAAGAAAAAAAAAGAAAGAAAGAAAAAAGCTGGCCAGGACCTTGAGGGAAGAAATTAATCTGGACCACCTGTCGAAGCAGAGAAGACTTGCAAGGCAAGACTGATTTGGAAAATACAGAAGCAAACACTAAGGTAAGAAGCAGCAGTCTCCAGAGAATGCACAAGGAGCCTCCAGGGATGAACAGTTTTCAAGTTATTTACTCTACGTCTCAACACTTGACCTTGTAATTGTTTGCCTACGTATAATGTCTATCTTATAAATAATCACACTGGCTTTAAGTATGTATGTGTGCAATGAGAGCCAAGTTAAGATTTGTAAAGCCCTTAAACACAGAAAATATTATGATATTCTGGCTTATCTACCCCCATGATGTAATTCTAAATTAAAATTGTATAACCACAGACTGAAATATTTATGGATGAATATATATGATATCTAGGATGTGCTGCAAAATAATCTGGGTGGAGGGATTCATGGGTATGTGGAACAGTTTTGTTATGGGTTAATAAATACTACTGCTGAGGGGTGCCTGGGTGGCCCAGTTGTTTAAGCACTCAACTCTTGGCACCAGACCCAGGTCCTGATCTCAAGGTTGTGAGATTGAGCCCTGCATTGGTCTCTGAGCACTGACAGGGAAGGGAGGAGCTTGCTTGGGATTCTCTCTCTCTGCCCCTCCCCAACTCACTCATGTATGCATGCTCACTCTCTCTCTCTCTCTCTCTCAAAATAAATAAATGAACTTGAAAAAAATAATGACCATAGTTGGGTAATGGGTACCATCATGCATATTTAAAAGAAAGTTAAAGAAAACTGCAGTCACCGTAAAATTAGAGTGCTGAGGCCAGCAAAGTTTTTATTTCTTACGATAACTACTTTGAAGCTTGAAAAAAATCTTTCAACTCTTTTAGTGCCCCTGTTAAAAGCCCACACATACTTTGCCTACTGGGGATCCTGTTCTGGCTGGACTGAGGATTGCTGCTCGGGATTGTCTTATCTCAGGAGGGTTTCACAGGTTAAAGATGCCCCAGGGGCAGTGCAAATAAAAACTAAGAGAAGGAGCCAATCCTTTGTCACTGCCTAGTAAGAAGCATCCCAGCTGACAGGAAAAAGGACCAGCAATGTTTTCAACATCAAATGAGGGGGATATAGCAATGGATCAGGCCCTGGTGTATTTAGTTTTTCTATTTAGGATATGAAGAAAATTGTAATTGAGACTTATATTTTAAAACCTGAGGTAGTACATTTGAATTTCCTAAAAACTATTGATTGTACAGTGTAGCCCTTTGATCTATTGTGAAATGTGTTTGATATACATTAGGCATTTAATAAGTATTTTCAGTTGTTGAAATATTTGTTCATTTTCTTTGAACAAATGTGAGCCATTCTGCAGCATGATGAACATGAATTGAAAAAATGAATTAGCTTAAATTTTTAGATTATCTAAAATCTACAACACGGGGAACACTGAAGAAAATCTTTTATACTTAAATACCTCCACATTCGTTTTTTTTTATAGTTTCCTAAAGTAAGAAATAAAATTATAGTACCCTAAATAAATGACACTACCATAATCCTATCTGGCTAAGGTAGAAACTTAAGATATCATAGGTAGTAATTACTCTTCGCAACTAAACAACAAATTGATTCAGATTTAATTGTTATTTATGTATGCATATAGAAGGAAGATTTGTGTTATCAAACTCTAGGTCAATATTATTATAAAAAAAATGAATGCTCTACTGGGACCATATATTTAATGATTTGGGAATGCACACAGATTAATAACAAATAGAAAGAGAAGACATTAAAAGTTTCATATTTGGGGCAACATCATGTCAAAACAGTAACCTATTTTCAGTTAATCAACAAAGCAATCAGCAAGTATTTTCCGAATAACCACAAGAGGATGTGAAACATACAAGAGATTGATATGAGTTCACAATCCTGATGAAAGAGGAGACAATCCTAGTGTCTGATATACATGAGATGACTAGCTAACAACTTAACACATTATGTGAATAGGTCTCAAGGTGGTGTTTCCAAGAGTTAAGTCTTTCACAGGAGTTCAAGAAGGATGGGTAACACTGACCTGGAGAATGTACTTTAACGATGGTAACAAAAAGACAGAGAGCATGTAGAGAAGTACATACTTTACTTATGTACTACATACAGTCCTGGAAGGATTCACTCTACTTCTATTAAATAAGTTGTTTCAATTTTCTTTGAAATCAAACACAGAAGATCTGAAAATATCCACTTTCTCCTTTAATGCAAACTACAAAATATGTTTTGAATGCTGAGTCTCTTCTAGATATTTAAGACACAGATATAGACAGCCAAGTGGAGTTAAATTGAAAACATACTGTAACAGAGAGAAGTATACTGTACTGATAGTGATTACAAGGCTTAAACCAGTATCTTCACATATTTGCAATTCCGTAACCCTCCCCTCCCCCCAGTTTTCTTTGGTTTGTTTTAAACACACAAAGAAAAAGTTCTATGTATCCCAGTAGCGAAAGCAAGCCATACAGGGTAGCCGTTTCAACCTGTTCATGTAAAACGTACAAAAACATGCGCCGTCAAAGGTATTTACAAGCCTACAAGAATTATTTCTATATGCTGCATAATGCCAGAAATAAAACTGACTTTTCGTCACCATCATCCTTATTTTCCAAGCACCTCCTATATGAAATAAGCATGTTTGATTCTCTAGAGAGGGGAAAAAAGGGATGTTTTTACCATGGCCCTTGTCCTTGAGAACCTTAAAATGCTTTACAAGAAAGGTACAAATAAAAAAGGGACAATTTCAAAATCAGACATTTTTCACGTACGTCTACTGGACATCACAGACAACGCTGACTATAGATTAGGAACTGGGTCCGAAATAAGACTTTGGTTATGATAAAACATGTAAAATGTCCTCTATTCCTGTTTCTTTCAGTCTAGCTGATTGACATAAAAAAGAAGAAAGTAAGACCAATATGTAAATGAAAACACATCCACACCATGTAGGATGTTCAAGCTGATCCGATGATGCAGTTCAGGGACAAAGAAAGAGAAAGAAAAGGAGAATCAGACACGGTATTTATGACACAAATAAAAGATTAGCATCTAAATTAACAAAGACAATTTGTATATTAGGAGTATATATTATCACCTTATAGGAATGCACTTTGAACTATCTCAAAATGTATCCCTTAAGAGGCAAAATATCATTATTTCCAACAATAAATCTTAATTAGGGGTCTACCCAAATATTTCTTATACATTATTAAAGATTACAATTGGATTAGTTTACTTTCATCCTCCAACCCCTTTTTTTCATTTAGTTTTTCATAAAATACAAGGCTTTGCCGCATCAAATAAACTACATGGTGTTTACCGTAGGGATTAACTTTTAAATTAAAACATGTGCTTGTTAACATGGTTCCTGATGGTCTACAGGAGATTTGGGCTGTGTCTAAATGATACATAAAGAATCATTTCAGTGGGAAATAATTAAGTTAGGCAAACTAATTTCACATAAATAAAATTGTTTTGATTAAGCTGTTCACTTTGTAACAGGCTTCTTTGGTATTATAAAAAACATTAGGCTTTATTTAGAAATCACCAAGGAAAAATTTGACATTTCCCTGAGATAATGTGGATAGCTATTCATATAGGTCATCTTCAATAAGCAGTTTTTTTCTCCTTAGTTATTTGGATTGATCATATACATTGACCAAATATATTTGCTATTGATGTTCTGATTTATCCAATATTACTCTTGGTTGCATGTATCAGGATATTTTGAATTCTTGAACAAAATAAAAACAAAAACATTCAGCTTCAAAGCAATTAAAAACAGAGAAAACATTTCCAGCAGCAAACTGAATAGATTATAAGCACCTTCTAAAAGGCTGAGCTCTCTGGCTGGCTTTTTTCCACTCTCTCCGCTGTGACAGTACACTTAAGTTTCATCTAAAACATTTGTGTTTTGTTTATGGTCCATTGAGAAAATAAATTCCCCCAGGAGTAAAGGGCGCACTAGTGTGGTGCCACTGGGAGACCTGAACAGCCATAATATGTGTTTAATGAATTGCCATTACAAACTGGAATCACAGCTACTTAAAATGGCAACAGATTTGTTCATTCTAACACGAGGAAATAAAATATACTTGACCACTTACACCTGGTCTTCAACACGAGGAAACAAAATACACTTGACCACTTACACCTGGTCTTTAGGCTACGTTCTCCCCTTCGGTCTGAGGAGCACATGGAAAATGCAAACAGCGTTTCACCTGAGGATGTTAGACCAGCAGAGGAGACACTGGCTGAGCACCAGAAGCAGCTGAGTTACCGGACACTGCCCTGGGTGCAGGAGGCTTCAGTATAGCTAAGCGGGCAGGGAGCAGAGGCATGATGGAAGGAAGAATACCTCTGCTTTCCTGGATTTGCAATTACTCCCTAACAGCTGACAGGACCATGCCTCAGTGCAGAATTTCTTAGGCAGATGGATACTAACTTTAACTATATAAATATGCATCTAGAAGTGATGCATAAGGAGACTGAATGAACATTCTTGGAGTGTATTAATACACATACTTACATCCCCTCAATTTTCATGAATGCTTAGGACACAATTGGCACATTTCAGTGGAGGTCAGAAGATGATGTTCTGTTTGAGGCTGGTGGGCTGCAAAATGGGACTATCTTGAAAAGTCAGAGAACAGCAAAGGGTTCTGACTATGTGAGCCAGAGAAAAAGCAGGCTTCTATAGGAAAGGGGGACATTGAAAAAAAAATGGGCAGGAATGAAATTCACCTACTTCATAATTCTATCCAGGGTCCACCTTTACCTCAAAATTTGGTAACTCTCACACCAAAACAAAACAAAACAAAACAACACAACACAACACAACACAACACAAAACAAAACAAAACAAAACACACACACACACAAAACAACAACAAACCCAAAAAAGTATCAATTTCCCAAGTCACGGCTCAGTTGATCCATCTTCTTGACTTGTGCTGTACTGCTAATGTACTCTTCATTCTTGAAAGCTCATCAGTTCCTTAGAGGGAACATATTTTACGCATATTTCATGTTTTTCAAGCCCCCCCCCCATATCATTCTACAGTCCACATCCCTATCAGTCCACACCCACGGGTATAAGAGTTTCTAATTGGTAAAACAGTGGCGTCTTTACTTCAATTATTTTCAATCCATCTTCTTTTATACTCGTCATTCAAGTCCCTTAAATACTCCAAAATTATTAATTCCTCCTGCCCCAAAACTATTGCCAGCTAATCATGCTGACTTGACCTATAACACATACACATTCTATATATCACTATTCCTATAAAACACATACATACACAAACAGTTTTACCATAACATAGTGAACACTGTGATTTTTACCTATGGCCATTCTCACATTAACTATGATCTAGTTTAAAAATCAAGATTTCAAATTTAAGAAGGGGGGCACCTGGGTGGCTCATTCGGTTAAGAGTCTGACTCTTGGTTTCGACTCAGATCATGATCTCACTGTGGGTTTCAGCCCCACGTCGAGCTCTGCACTGACAGCGTGGAGCCCGCTTGAGATTCTCTCTCTCCCTCTCTCTGCCCCTCCCCTACTCACGTGCGCGCTCTCTCTCTCTCTCTCTCTCTCAGAATAAAATGAAATATAAAATAAAAAATCAAGACATCATAAGGGCAAAATAATAAATCTCAGAAATTTATTTTCCTCACTAAGGACTGTAAATTGGTATGAACCACAAATCCACGTGTCCAGCCATATTAAAAATATTTTTCCCTAACCGGTGGTTCTCTGGAACAACCTGCTAGTGATTGTTGAGCCGCTGAAGTTGTAATACATTTCTGAGACACGTGTTATAATCATCAAACCTAAATATATCTCTAATTAAAACAAATCCTGCCATGAGTATGAAGATCAAAAGGAAAGTGCTCTTGATATACTGCTGTTCAATTTAGGCCTCCACCTCTTGTGCAGAAATCTCCCAGAGATACTGCAAATCCATTAGAGTCTGTTACATGCTAAAGCTTCTAGTTTAACTCCAATCACCTGTGTAAAATCCTGGATTATAAATCACTGCTGAGGATCTATGCCCAGGAACCACCTAGCTGTATTGTTTATGAGAGGGCTTGGAGGAGGGTGTACTGAGCAACATCTTGAGTGTTGACTGATCAGAAGATATAAATGACATTTCCCAAACAATGAGTGACTATTTTCAGCACTTCTCATTCGATGTGCAGAAAATAAGGGAGAATCATATTCCTTTAAAATAAAGCCGACAAAGTGCCTTCCTCTAATTATTGCTTTGCTCAGTAAAGACTGTATGAAAAGCTTTATGAAAAATCTGAAGTACTTTAAAAATATACTATTACTACTATTATTTTGCTTTAAATATTGCATGCATAACTTGTCATTGCCCACTTCAATATACCTGTGCCTTTGGTTTTCTATATAGCTCCCTGAATTTCAGTGTTAATTTCTTCTTAAAAAAGGTCACATCCCACTGTCATTTTTCTTGTTACATTACACAGATCAGTCTATTTATTTCTTCTAGTGGATCCCGTAGTTAAATCCACTTTTTAAAAAATCCATTTTAAAATCCACTCAATTTTTAAAATTGAGATCATTCGGGACAGCTTCTACAGGACTGACACCTGGTGTCTCTCCCATTGAATCCTGTAGGCTTATCAAAAGGTCATGTCTGGTAACAATAAGAAAGTCTATGATTTCCTAAATTTGATTTCCACGCAGCAAAATTTGGAAAATGTTAGCTTTCATTTGAAAGTTGATCCTCTGGGGCGCCTGGGTGGCTCAGTCAGTTAGGTGTCCGACTTCGGCTCAGGTCATGATCTCATGGTTTGTGGGTTCGAGCCCCGTGTCGGGCTCTGTGCTGACAGCTCAGAGCCTGGAGCCTGCTTCTGATTCTGTGTCTTCCTCTCTCTCTGCCCCTCCCCTGCTCGTGTTCTGTCTCTCTCTGCCTCTCAAAAATAAATAAATATTAAAAAAAAGATTTATGAAAGTTGATCTTCTGTTTCTTTTGTGTTTTTTCTTCTTCTCTCCTTCTTCTTGTAATTTCTTAATTCCTTTTATTCTTCCCTCTCCACCCACCTTCCCTGCTTACTCTTCTGCCTTCTCCTCGTCCCATTTTAGAAGGCTGCTTAGCTGCTGCATTTTCTTCCGAACAAAAGCTACCCAAGAGTGTTCTTGGTGAGAACTTTCACAATATTAAAAAAAAAATCCCCATTTAGTATTTATGTAGGATGCACATGAAAGAGAAGGGCAAAGTCAGCATATTACCTTGGCCATTTAGATTACTGTGGGGGTCAAAGACTGAACTATGGGGCACAGAGACAATGAAATCATTTAAACATGGAACACAAATTAAGTCAGTAAAAAGGAGTGTCCCTTATATTTTCTTTGTGGCAATTCACCAAATAACACCACAAATAATAGAGTGTTTCATCTGTAGATCATTTAGTGTAGCTGTCTATCTATCTGTCCATCCATCCATCCATCGATAGATGTATATATCTTGTCTGAACAACTAGATGTAAACTAATGAAGGATAGGTTCCATGTCTCAAACTTCTCTATATCCTTCAAAACAGCACAGTTCTCATATACATCAGGCTCTTAGAAAGGGTGAGTGATATATAACAAATCATTATGAAATTGGTGACTACCCCAAAAACATTGACTATAATTGCTTCATATTACTATGAAACAATTAGTTGAAACAATACAAACGAATGGGAATTTACACATGAATACACAGACATATAACAAATACACATACCCCCCCCAAAAGAAAGAAAATTATATGAAACCATAAAACTGAAAACATATGCAAATATACAAGAGAAAAATTATATTAAAACATATCCTTGTAGAAAAACCAATTAATTAATTAGCTTGCAAGGTAGTTGGTAACTTTAAAATAATCAAGAATATCTTCATATTTTCAGTAACCTTAAAGTTTCCAGCGATTGATGATAGTGAATTAGCAACTTGTGAGTAGCTGTACGATTAATATTTATAGTGAGATTTTTGACTTACGTGTACTTGGGTAAGTCATGTTATCTGACTTATGCTTCACGCTTCGGTATCTCTGAGGTGAAAATACTATTTGCCTTCTCATCCACCTCCTCCTCTGCAAATAAATGAGGTAATGTTTGGGAAATGTTTGCAGCTTGGGAAGGAAACCCACTGCATACATCTCAGGTGTTAGCACTATTCCACATTCAAGCCTGGTATATTATCCCCTCTGTTTCAAATTGAAATTATACTGTTTGAGTTCTTGGGTTCTCACAAAAATCTGGGTCAACATAAGAAGATGATTATTTTTAATTTTAATTCTGAGGCTCTGTTCGCATCCCTTGCACGTGTGAGGGAAAACTGTAGCAAATAAACAAAGCACATAAATCAAGCTTTGAAAGAGAACAATCTCTATCCAGGAGGATTTTTTTTTTTCAATAAAGAGCATGAACACTGTATTTCCCTGGAGGAATATTTCGGTCAAGGAAGGAGGATAGTGCATGCAGTGTGAGTGCGTGTGTGCGCGCGTGTGTGCATGTGTGTGTATGTGTGTGTGTGCTGTGCGTGCGCGCCCGCGGAGAGAGGGGCGGGGGAGGCGGATGAGGAGGATGAGATCATAGTTTCAGGATCCTCAGGAAACCCTGGTACTGGCAGCAGCCAGCCTCTGCTGTGCCCACATGACCCACAACTCTGGCAGCGGACCCGGCACTTCCAACATTATTAAATAATAAGAAAGCGGCTCCTACTCCATGCCCAAACCTCCCTACAGACCAATGGACACCTTCTAAGAGTTTGGCGAGTCGGTGACTGAGGCGCCCGTCCATTCCAAGGTGTGTGTAAGGCGTTTTCCTCCTTGACAGCTCCGGGATGGGGGAGGGCGCGGGGGTGGAGGGGGTCCGTGTGCCGGGCGGGGAGTGGGCGCCGGCCGGCCGGGCCGCCGAGCGCTGCCCCCCGGGCCGCCCGGTGCCGCGGAGCGAGCGGCGAGGCGGGAGATGCACATGACGCGCAGCCCGAGCTGCGCAGGGACCGCAGCCGCCCACGGCGCCGGGGCGCGGGCACAGGCGGCTCGGCTGCCGGAGCAAGGGCAGGCGCCGCGCACCGGCAAAGTCAAGAGTGGAAGCGGGCGGCGAGCGCCGGCTGGGGAAGGGAATCGCCCCAACGCCCACTCGCGGGGTTCCCACCTGTGCGCGGGCGCCGGCCGCCGCGAGCGCCAACCATGTGCCGGGCGCCGCAGCCAGGACTGCGGCGCGGCGCCTCCCCGGGCGGCGGGCGGCGCCTCGGGCCCGCGGGGCGGCGGTAGCGGCTGCTGCAGGATGGCCGGCCCGGGGGCGCGGGGCCGCGCAGGTAAATCTCGGCCGCCCGCGGAGGCCCGGCCGGCGTGTGCCGCAGCCCCCGCTGTCGCCGCCGCGCCGCGCCGCTCCCGGGCTGGCGATGGCAGCCGGCCCCGTCGCGGCGCGGCTCGAGTTGTTTTTGTGGTCGGTGCTGCGCTCCCGGTCGTCCTCGCGGGCCGAGCCGTTGGGAGGTGGCGTGGCCACCTCCATTAGGGATGGCACTCGCGTTGGGGAGCGGTCTGGGGAGGGGGGGGGGGGTGCTTAGCGACCGGGAAGGCTGCGATGGGTCCCTTGCAGCCGGCGGCGTCTGCGCGTGTTGCAAGGCACTGCGGTTCCCCGGGCGGATGCCGTGTGGGAGTGGGCGCTCGGCGCTGGGGGGTGGCGGGCAGCGGATGTGGGTCCGGGGCGGCGGTGAGTGGCCCCAGCTGTTATAGCCTGTTGCCCATTTTGGAGTTTTCCGCTGGGCAGAGGGCGGACGGAGGGTTCTTCCTGACGCCTGGAGTGGGAGACAGAGAGGTGTCTGCCGAGAGACCAAAGCCAAGGAGAGGAGAGGGGTGGCCCGACGGCGGTGCCGGGCTCAACGGTACCATTCCTGGGACTCGGTAGTGAAACTTTCCTCTTCGGCAGGCTTGGGGCATGGCTTTGAGAAGATAAGTGTGGAGCCTGGAGGGGGTGGGGGGATCCTGGATGTACACTTGCAGTGAAGCTTACCACCGTTAGGTTCATTCTTGCTTTGAAAGAAAATTGGTCTTTTGAGTTGATGTTTACGTTCGAGTGTTCTTGTTCTCTATTAGGATCACTTGGTATTAACGTGTTTGTGTTTACTTTTGAACATAACAGAAGCCTATATTGTTACTAATTTCTTTTAAAAAATATATATACTTCTCTTGCTTATTCCAAAGGTAGAAACTTTAGGAAAAAACACTCTCCATCCGTTCCAGGTACAGTTCTGTATGCTTTCATTCATTTAATCCCTACAGCAACATAAGGGGTAGTTAATAATATTATCCACCTTTTACAGTTGAGTCAATCTAGACACAGAGAGGAGAGATAACTTACCCAAAGTTGTACAGTTATTAAATGTTAGAGCCCAGTTGGGCTCTCAGTGCACTCTTAAGCATTATATACAGATATCTATCTATCTATCTATCTATCTATCTCTATCTATCTATCTATCTATCTATCTAGGCATATATATGGTACCCCATTGTGCCTAAAGTCGTCTCTGTTTCATATATCGACTACATTTCCCTACCAAGATGAACGTCTTAACTATGTGCTAGACATTGGACACAATGTTTTCTAATTTTTAATACCATTATTAAAAGTGGATTATAAATATAAATTATAGCAAATATCCTTTGAGTACTTTTGTCACAATTAACCAAATTACCTACAACAATTATAGACTAAAGTAGCATTTATCAGCAAAGTTAAGATGTTCAGTTAAGATTATCGGCCAAGTAAATTATTACAAAGCAGATGGCTGAATTGATACTTTTGTTTGCACTTAATTTTAAACTTCCTAAGGTATTAGTCTGTTCTTTGCTCAAAACACAGCCATCATTTTCTTCAGAGCACCGTTATCTTTGAACAAGTTAATCATCTTTAATCCAATCACTCTGACAAGAGGTTAAGCAGTTTTAAAAGAATTATGCAATTCTCTTTCAACTATCAGTGACTATATTTTGAGGGTGTTCATGTATGTCTATACCTTTTAGCCAATTGTATGTGCTTTGTACAAAGTTATGTAGCAGTGAAGGTTGAAATCAACATTTCTCAGTTCTAAGTTGAAATACTTTAAAAATCTCCACTTGTTTTACATGAACCATGATGTGAAGAAGGGTATCAATGGGGCAGACTCCCAACTGCACACATTTAGGCAATTACCTTCTTTGAGCTTATCATTGAGCTTTCATGATATTCATTTTATTGGACGGATGTCTCTCTTAAGTCTTCATCTATTATTTTTTTCAAGTAAATGTAATTGCTCCTTCACATTACCAGTTTCAAATTATTTTGACATTCATCGCTTTCCTTAATTCTTGTCTCTTAGTTTAATTAAATTCAGTATACATATTTCAAACCCATAATTATTCAGCATTATAAGTGAAAAGACTAGGATGCAACGGAACTACATGGAAACGTGTTCTTTGGACATGAAAAAAAAATCATCCCATCCTTCCCTTCAGTGGTTAACATCCTCCACACCCCAAACTATGGCTTCCATTTTATTTTGGGATACCAGAGTGCAGAGCTGTGGTCAAAACAGTTGCCTGCCATCAGACACAGTGTTTTTGTTATTGAAACTTGAATTTGAAGTTTTCAAGTCTATATAAAATGTTGATTGTTATTAAGGCATAAATATTATAATACATAAGTATAACCTTTCTTATCTGACTCAGAACTGTTCCGATTTTCTGGCCTCTGTTACTTATTTTAGAAAAAGCATTCCTTTGCTACTTGTACTTCGCCTGGTAGATTTGGCATGACTTTTTCCTTTCAAGTCCCATACCTTCAGTTTGGGGAAAGCTGTCTCTGCTTCCTGAGGGTCCCTCTGTTTTAGGTGCTCGATGGGAAACTGGGGACCAGCATTAAGCAGAAGGATGAGTGAGCCCTGCCAACATGGAGGGTGTGAGGCTTTAGTAAACTAATTCTACAAATAAATGTTTATTTGCAAATTGAGGTAAGTTCTCTGAAAGAAAGAATTCTATAGGAATTGTAATAGAGGATTCTGCACCAGACAGAACACGATGTCCAAGCAGTCACAGGAATGTGGAGGAATGACACATGAGGAGCTGTTGACTAAGTCAATTGTCTTCTTAAATGCTTTCATAAATCTTTTCTGAATTATTTTCTGAATCAGAGACCTTTGTCCCACTCTGGTTATCACTAGACTTCTCTATTCACCAGGAGCAATACTATTTACCCTCGTTATCCATCTTGGGACATGGTGGGGTTTACAAAACTATCAATAACTTTTAAAGCATATAGAGCATGTGGTACCCTTACGTGGTTATTATTATATGTGTAGAAAGATATTTAAGTTTAGTGAAACATAATCCTTTTCTTTCTTTGCCTCAACAATTTATTTTGAATTTTAAAAAGTAGTTGTGTGTGCGCGCGCGCGTGTATGTGTGTGTGTGTGTGTGTGTGTGTGTGTGTGTGTGTGTGTCTGGTAGTTGTTAAAGTGGCAGAATGCTCAAAACAGAAATGCAGTTGATTCTTCACACAGTCCCTAACATGCTCTAAAGTGTCCAAGAGAACAGAAGAGGCCCCAGAGTAAGGGAGGTGATAATAACTGATGAATATGCTGAGGACGTATGTATTAACAATTAAAGTTTTATTTTATTTATTTTGAGAGAGGGAGAGAGAGAGTCCCAAGCAGGCACCACACTGTCAGCACGGAGCCGGATGTGGGGTTTGAACTCAGGAACTGTGAGATCATGACCTGACCTGAAATCAAGAGTCAGATGCTAAGTCAACTAAGCCACCCAGGCACCTCTATTACAATTTAAATTCATTTAAATGTATTGAATATTTACTATGTGCTGGTTATTCTATGGGATATGTAAAAATTAACTTGTGTATGCTTCATAATGGCCTAGAGGTCTGCATGTATTTACCCCCCACACACTTTACAGAATGGGAAACTGAAGCACAAAGAGAACAATAATCATGACCACTGGAATAGAAGTAGAGATGAACCCTAAATTCAAGTATTCTAATACTGTACTCCACACTGTTAACTATCAATGTGTAACATCTAGTTCATAGTTTTACTAGTGCGTTAAATTCCCATCGTCTTTGGAAATAACACCTCCCAACTTGATCTTTTGGTTACTTTTCCCTTAATGAAAATGAGTGGAAAAAAAAAATAGAACTTCTTTTATGGCAGTGCTTTTGCCCCATATTTTACAGGCAAAATATACATAAATCAAGAAGAGATACATGAATTCCTAGCCACCTGTGACTGCTAGATTATGAGAAATTTTTCATTATATGTTACATAGTTTTAAATTCAAAAATAGTTATTTGAGCAGCACTTGAAACTATTGAAATTTAAAGAAAAAAATTTTAATGTGTGTGAGCAGGGGAGGGGCAGAGAGAGAGAGAATATGAAGCAGGCTCCAGGCTCTAAACTGTCAGCACCGAGCCCGGTGAGGGGCTCGAACTCACAAACCATGAGATCATGACCTGAGCCGAAGTCAGACACTTAATTGACTGAGCCACCAGGCACCCCTAAACTAATGACATTTTTAACATCGAGGATATGTACTTAAGCATCTCAAATAATTTGGGGAATATCTTTAATAGCTGGAAGTTCTGGGACCATTAATATACTTAAGAATTTTAAGTTATCTGTTTCACCTACCCCCAATGTGTGTCCAGAGTATGCACTACAAAGAGGATATAAAGTATGACATAGAAACACCGGTTGAATTGTCTTGGTAAAATTTAGAAGACCCTGTTAATTTTTACATTGGGATCTTCTGACATGACACCTAGCAATTATTATGATTAAAAAAAAAACTTAGTAATTTTAAATATTATCTGGATAATGCTAACCTAAGACTTGTGGGATAGGTTATGAGCAAAGTGAAGTAGTAATTGGTTAAATATGTGCTAATGCATATAAAGATCTTTGCACAGTGTCTGAAAATGTTGGTCAGTGTTATTTCTCCCTGAAAATGATGGGTAACATACAGATGATCATGATGAATGTTCATAGTAATCCCACTTTGTACATAGAGCACACATACAAGTTCATGATTCTTTCCTTTGAAACAATTGGAAATGCTTAAGGCAGTGCATGCATTTTCTGTGACTTAGGTATCCCTATCAAGAATGTGATGCATCGCTTCTGTGTATGCTCAGTTTCATACAAACCTTGATATCATGGAATCATTAGTCAACTGTTGCTCTAATTCATACCAAAGTCTTGATCTGACTTTGTGGGGTGTGTGTGTGGGGGGGGGTTTATCAGAGTGGGAGATGACATCAAGTATACTGATGAACAATTCATGAACTGGAGTTTACAATTTGATATCATTGTATATATAGAGTCCTACTGCAGAGGATTGTGTATGTTTGATGTAAATATAAAATATGTTAATCAGTTATAAAGTTATAATAGTTTAGGTTATGCAGTTAAACAACTTTCAAATCTCAGTGACTGAAAAGTACAAAGGTTTATTTCTTGCTAAGGCCATGTGCCCACATCTATCAGTAAAAGACTCTATTCTAGATCCTCTTCTCTTAGAGATTCATGCTAATAAGGCCCCTATCATCCAAACATTCTCATCTCTCATCAGGCACATGGGAACATGTTGAATCACCCACAAGTTGTAAAAGGCTTCTACCAGTAATCAAGACTTGCCACTTCCACTCATATTTTATTGGTCAAAGCAAATTATATAACCATTCCTAACCAGAAGATAGAAAAGAAGGGCAATCCAATCCTATGCCCACGTGGAAGAACAGTACAATAGTAGTGAACAAATTAATGATTTCCACATAAAATTAGCTAGTTCCTTTCAATAGTTTTATTACCTAAAAATGGCTTATGATTCAATGTAAAAGTAGAATCAACAAGGGGCAACTGGATGGCTCAGTCGTTTGGGATCTGACTTCAGCTCACGTCATGATCTCATGGCTCATGAGTTAGAGCCCCGCATCGGGCTCTGTGCTGACAGCTCACAGCCTGGAGCCTGCTTCCGATCATGCGCCTCTCTCTCTCTCTCTCTCTCTCTCTGCCCCTGCCCTGCTCGTGCTCTGTCTCTCCCTCAAAATTAAATAAACATTTAAAAAATTTAGGAAACAAAAAGAATCAACAATAACGATGTTTTAGAACTTCAGCATGGGAAGGTAATCCCCACATAAAATCACCAGCAAAGAAAGTAGAGACTAAACTGAAAAAATGGATATCTCTCTTTTTCATTGGGGATGTATAGTCCAGGAATGAACATAAAGCTCTGGTTTATTTTAAGCGAATGCATGATGTAGCCTATTTGACAATACACACAAGCCAAGAACAGTGCCAAGAACTGTATATACCACTCAAGCTGTTTTCTGAACAGAGTTGATACTATTGACATGGTAGAGAAAAGAGAACAGCTCTGTTTGTATCTTCTTTTGTCACCTGTACCAACATGGACAAAAGTAACATGTACTATTACATATTATTGTAAAAAGTAATACAGATAAACATAAAAGTCATACCGTATGTTTATTTTAAATGGCCAAACATAATTTGAAAAGTTAGAATAGATCCAATCCACATTTGTTAAGTAAGCCTTTTATTTTGCAATAATTGGAGATTCACCTTCCACTGTAAGACATAATACGGGGAGATCCCATCGTCCCTTTTACCCAGTTTCCCCCAACACAAACGAACAAACAATTAGAAAATGGGCAAAAGACATTAAAAAGACATTTCACTAAAGATATACAAATGGCAAATATTCACGTGAAAAGATGTTCCACATTATTAGCCATTAAGGAATGCAAATTAAAGCCACAGTGAGCTATATCACCACACCTATTGGAATATTCATCACAAGTACATAGGAATTTATTGTTTTTTTTTGTTTGTTTGTTTTTATGTTTACCTGTATCCTGGGAACTTGCTGAATTCTTAGCTCTAAATGTCTTTTGTAATTTCTTAGAATGGCCTATGTAGGCCATCACGTCATCTGCAAGTAAGGACAGTTTTATTTTTTTCTTTCTAATCTGCATGCCTTTTGTTTTCTTGTCTTATTGCACTACTGGAACTTCCGGTATTATGTTAGAGGCTGAGAGTGGACATTCTTACCATGTTGCTGGTCATCAGGGGAAAGGATTGTCTTTCACCGTAATGTATTATATCGGCAGTAAATTTTTTGTAGATGTTCTTTATTAAATTGAAAAATTTCACCTCAGGTCCAGTTTTTTCTGAGTGTGTTTATCACGAGTAGGTATTAATTTTTATCAAATGCTTTTTTTCCCATCAAATGAGATGCTCATTTAATTTTCCTTCTCTAGCCTATTATTGTGGTAGAGTACATTGATTTTTGACTATTGAACCAGCTTTGCATCCCTGCAATAAACCACATTTAGCCATTGTGTATCATTTCTTGTATAATCTATTTGCCAATATTTTGTTAAAGATTTTTACATTTATATTCATAAGAGATATTGGTCTATAGTTTTCTTTTTTGGTACTGTCCTTGTTATTGGTATCAGAGTAATACGAGCTCCATAAAATGAGTTACAATGTGTTCCCTCCTCTCCTATTTTCCGGAAGAGATTGTGTAGAATTGGTATTGAATTGGTATTAATCCTTCTTTAAATATTTGGTAGAATTCCTCAGTGAAAGCAACTAGTCTGGAAGATTTCTTTTTTAGTGTTTTTGTTTTGTTTTGTTTTGTTTTTTATTTTTTAGTGATGAACTCAATTTCTTCAATGCTTGTACTAGTTTCCTTGGGCGGGCATTACAAAATACCACAGACTAGTGGCTTAAACAACAGAAATGTATTTTCTCACAGTTCTGGAGGCTAGGAGTCCAAGATCAAGGTGTCAGCAGGTTTGTTTTCTTCTCACGCTCTTCCTTGGCTTCCAGATGGCTGACCTCTTGCTGTGTCCTCACATGGTCTCTCCTTTGTGTGTGCATCCTTGGTGTCTCTGTGTCCAGATTTCCACTTCTTATAAAGACACCAGTCAAATTGGATTAGGACCCATCCTAACTGTCACATTTAAACTTAATCATCCTTTTAAAGGCCCTATCTCCAAATGTGATCATATTCCGGACTAGGGAGTTAGGACTTCAACATACGAATTTTGGGAGGACACAGTTCAGCCCATAACAATATTTTATAGGCTTTTCAAATGATCTGTTTCATATTATGTGAGTTGTGGTAATTTAAGTTTATTGAGGAATCGGTTCATTTCATCTAAGTTGTCAAATCTATTTGTATAGAGTTGCACATATTTATTTTTGTTCTTTTGATGTCTGCAGTGTCTCTAGTGATATCCCCTGCTTCATTATTTTTTTTAAATGTTTATTTATTGTTGAGGGGGGAGGGCAGAGAGACAGAGTGGGAGGGAGAAAATCTCAAGCAGGCTTTGCACTTTCACCTCAGAGCTGGATGCGGAGTTTGATCCCATCAACATGAGATCATGACCTGAGCTGAAATCAAGAGTCAGACACTGAACCAGCTGGGCCTCCTAGGCGCCCCTCTGCCAATATCATTTAATTGATGTATTTAGACCATTTGCATTTTCTACAATTATTAATATGTTAGGCTTATTTCTGCCAGTACATTTTTTGGTTTCTCTCTCTCTCTCTCTTTTTTTTTTTTGTCTATACATATAATTTTTCACTATCTATTTCAGTTAACATTTTATCAATTCTAGTGAACCATAGAAACTTTACTTCTTTTGCATCCTTTTATTCTCTGCCATTTATAGTATAATTGTCAAATATTTCCTCTGCATACATCACACCATGTTAACATTTTTGCTTCAAATGTCAAAGACCACGTAGAAAACTTGAGAGGAGCAAGAAAGTCCATTGTATTTATCCATATTTTTCTTCTTGATGTTCTGACATGCCTTCATTTATTGCTTCCTTTTTATTTTGAAAGTTCCTTAGCCATTCTTTTAGAGCAGACAGGTCTCCTGGTGAAAAAATATCTTTGTTTTCCTTCACCTGAGAATGTCTTGATTTCCCCTTCATTCCCTAAGGATATTTTAACTGGATATGGAATTCTAGGTTGACAATTCTTTTCTTTCAGCACTTGAAAAAAACATGCCACTTCCTTTTGGCCTTCATGGTTTCTGTTGAAACATCTATGAATCATCTTGGTTTTCTCTTATAGGTAAATGTCATTTCTTGTCCTTTTTAAGATTTTTTTTTACCTTTAGTTTTCATAAATATAACTGTGTTTTGTATTAGCATGGATCTTTGAGTTTATTCTCTTTGGCATTCAAATTTATTCAGCTTCTTGAATCTGTAGATTTATGTCTTCTGTCAAACTTGGGAAGTTTTCAGGCATTATTTCTTTGAGTACTTTTTCAGCTTTCTCCATTTTCTCCTCTCCTCTCCTCTCCTTCCAGGTCTCTAAGACATGAATGTTAGATCTTTTATTATAGTACCATAGTACCAATGTAAGATCCTTGTTATAGTATCATTTTCCTATGGCTGTTGTAACGAATTTCCATAAGTTCATTTTATAACACATATTTATTTGTTTACAGTTCTGGAGGCTGGAAGTCAGAAATGAGTTTCATTGGGTTAGTCAGGGTGTTGACAGGGCTGGTTTATTCTGAAGGTTTAACAGGACAATTCATTTTCTTGCCTTTTCTAGCTAGTGGAAGCTACCAATATTCTTTGACTCACAATTCCTTTTCACACCAATCTATTCTCTTGCTTCTGTATTCACATCTCCTCCTTTCTTCTCTGTGGTTAAATCTCCTTTTACTCCCTCTTTTAAGGGCACTGTGATTATATGTAAGGCCCCCCTGGATAGTCATTGTATTTTCCATATCTCAAGCTCTTTAATCACATCTACAGTATCCCCTTTTGCCACATAAGCTTCCAGGAATTAGGACCAGGCTGAATATCTTTGGGAGCCATTATTCAGCCTACCACACACATGTCTCTGAGGCTCTGTTGTTGTTTCAGTCTGTTCTCTCTGCTGTTCAGACTGGGTAATTTTTTTTTTTTAGCATTTATTTATTTTTGAGACAGAGAGAGGCAGAGCATGAGCAGGGAAGGGGCAGAGAGAGAGGGAGACACAGAATGTGAAGCAGGCTCCAGGCTCTGAGCTGTCAGCACAGAGCCCAACGTGGGGCTCGAACTCACAAACTGTGAGATCATGACCTGAGCCGAAGTCGGACGCCCAACCGACTGAGCCACCCAGGTGCCCCTGGACTGGGTAAGTTGTGCAAAGATTCTTTCTTCTGTCACTTCCATTCTGTTATTGGGCCTACCCACAATGTTTTATATCTGATCATTGGGGTTTTTTTTAGTTCTAAAATTTCTATTTAGTTTTTTCTTGAATCTTTTTTTTAATGTTTATTTATTTTTGAGAGAGACAGAGACAGAATGTGAGTGGGTTAGGGGCAGAGAGAGAGGGAGACACAGAAGCAGAAGCATGCCCCAGGCTGTGAGCTGTCAGCACAGAGCCCGACGTGGGGCTTGAACTCACGAGCTGCGAGATCACGACCTGAGCCGAAGTCAGACGCTCAACCGACTGAGCCACCCAGGCGCCCCACTATTTAGTTTTTTCTCATGTATTCTTTTTTTTTTTCTAGCTGACACTTTCTACTTTTTTCTTTCAAGTATATTCATAAATTTCTCATTGGAGTATTTTTTTTATTATGGCTGCTTTAAAAACTTTGTTAGATAATTCTAACATTTCTCTGTTATCTCACTGTTAGAGCTATAGATTGCCTTTTTTTATTTAAAAATTTTGTTTTAATGTTTATTTTTGAGAGAGAGAGAGAGAGAGAGAGAGAGAGAGAAGGGCAGGGGCAGAAAGAGAAGGAGACACAGAATCCAAAGCAGGCTCCAGATCCTGAGCTGCCAGCATACAGCCCAATGCAGGGCTTCAACCCACAAAGTGTGAAATCATGACTTGAGCTCAAGTCAGATGCTCAACCGACGGAGCCACCCAGGTGCCCCTAGATTGTCTTTTTTCATTCAGTTTCTGATTTTCCTGGTTCTTGGTGCGATGAATAGTTTTCTATTGAAACCTGGCCATATTCTTATTATGTTAAGAGACTCTGGATCTTATTTAAACATTCTGTTTTAGTTGTCTTCCACTAATATCACCCCAGTGGGCAAAATGGGGATGGTGTCACCTCATCCCTGCAAGGTGGGGGGAGAAGTGCAGGCTCCTCACTCAGTCTCCCTTGTCACCCAAGGGGGCTCCACATTACTGTGGGGATTATGAATTCAAGTTCCTCACTAGGTCTTCACTGATTCCTCCCTTGTTGAGAATGGTGGAAGTGCTACTTTCTGTTCCCCAAGTGGAATCCATACACAACATAGGGACAAGAAAGGGATCTGATTATTTCTGGGCCATGATGACAGTCCTGACTCTCCAGTAGGCCTCCCATGACACCACTCAATAGAGATAGGGAGGGGAGACTTGATTTTGCCAGGTGGAGGGGTAAAAGTTCAGTCTCCCCACATAGTCTCTATTGACAACCTAGTAGGGGTGGATGATAGGAAGTCTCATTACCACTTGGTGGGACTGAAAGTACCAGCTCTGTCCTTGGCCTTCTGGGCCATTACATTAGTGGGGATGAGGAAATATGGGGCTCCTTGGTACAGCCTTTTGAAGATGGAGGTCTTAGGGCTACATTTTTTTTCCTGTCTCCTATAGCTGGAATAAAGCCATTATTGTCTAAATATTTTTTTTTCTTTTATTATTTGTTATGTTGCTCCTTTCCTTGTCCTTTGGCTAGACAAAGCATGCTTTTTGTTGGCCTCCCTTTTTTCATCTGTGTCTATTGGCCTTTCTGGGTTCCGGTTTCTTCAGTTCCACATCTGGAATATATGAAGCAATGCAAAAACCCAAGAAAGTCACCACTATGTCATTCCTTGGGCCCTAAGGCCCCTAGCTGGTTTGCCTTCTCTCCAACCTTCAGAGTCTTTTATGCTTATTTTATGTATAATGTCAAGGGTTTTAGTTGTACTTAGTGGAAGGAAGAGGGAAAATGACTTCTGCTTCATCTTCATAGAAGCCCAATCCACATTTTTCATGCAAGTGTAAACCGAAAAATAACACTCAACGTTGACTCTCAGAGGATGACAGGGGATTACTGCTGCTCTGTTTCTGACTAATAAACACTTTACAAGTCAGTGGGATGAGTGAGTACTTGGACAATGATGCAGAGGGGAACACAGACCGTTCCATCGGTGTTAAGGCTCAGAGACCACGTGGAGGTGTTCTTACTCCTCCAAATCAATGCTTTTTCCTCTCCTGGGAAACCATTGCTGCAGGCCACGACAAGTTTGGAAACTTTTGCAATTCTCATAGACTGTCTTTTCTGGCAGCATTCTGAAACTTCACCATCCCAGCCCCTACCATATTCTTACTAAGTGTTCTTTATTCCCAGGAACATTATCCATCTGAAAAGCAGTTTTGAACCAGAACGTGTCTGGGAAAACGTTGCTCAGCTAAGAAGGAAATAGTGAACACAAAATCCATGTTTAAATTCTGGGGGGTACTGAGGCGCCTGGGTGGTGCTGAGGCGCCTGGGTGGTGCAGTCAGTTAAACATCCAACTGTGGCTCAGGTCATGATCTCACAGTTGTGAGTTCAAGCCCCGTGTTGGGCTCTGTGCTGACAGCTCAGAGCCTGGAGCCTGCTTTGGATTCTGTGTCTTCCTCCCCTCCCCTGCTCGCTCTCTCTCAAAAATAAATAAACATAAAAATTAAAAAAAAAATTCTGGGGAGCATCTACCAGCAAGCATTCATGTTAATTTCTTTTGATGTAAAATTAGACATTAAAAATAAATGTATTAGTTTTGTCAAGCTGTTTGATCACTGCTCAGTAGGTTAAGTACAAGAGATGGGGATAAGAATTTTCTGCTTGAAACCAATATTCTGAAGAGTAACAGTTGACACAGAAGCAATCACAAAGAACAACAGTCCAGGGAGACTCTTCCAAAGAACAAATCAAGTTATTGACTCTGTAGTTAACCCTGAAGTTCTCACCGTACTAGAGCAATGTTCCTCAAAGTGTGGTCTTCAGACAGGAAGCATTAGCACACCCTTGGAACTCTTTGTGAAATAAAATTTCCAAGAAACTCTGGGGATGGAGCCCAACAATCTCTTGTAACAAGCCCTCCAGGTTCTTCTGATGGACCTGAAGCTAGAAGCCACTGCACTATGGTAACCGTTGCAGAATCCACTAAAGTTATGCTTTCCGTGATTCTTGACTCAATAGTTGAGGTTTTTGGAAATTTTATTTATGATGTTTAACATTTTGTTGTACTTTAACCATAAATGTTTTTAAAGTAAATATAGCAAAGAAACTAAAAATGTATTACCCAAAGCAGTCTCTTCAGTTAAATAGGCCTTAATGATTTCCAGATAATGATTATTTTGTATCCTTAACTCAAATAGTCAAAACTGCTCCATGCCTCATCTTTTTTGGTTGAAACCATAAACGAAGCCGTGCCTACACTTCCCTGCCTTTGTTCCTTATAGCGGCCAAGTCATACATTAATGCATTTTCCTGGCTGTCTTTATGTTCTTTTCTAGAGCTGACACAAGTCACGAAGATATTTGGAGGCAAGGGTGGGGGCGTCTCTGCATCATTTGAAGAAGATGCATTTTAGGAGATCTTGTCACACAGTATTGTTAGAGACAGATGCATATGCAGATGTCCAGACTCATCACTGTCATTACCACATCAGCTCTACCATGGGGGATTCACTGTGTACTCCAGGCTGGCATTTTTCTCTGGGGTCATGTGAGATTAAGGAAACTCTTGGCTACCGGGCCATCCTGAGGAAAGAGAAGCTGCATTTCTGATTAGAGATTTTATAATTGGGGTACAGTTACAAACCTCAGAATGGGGTAAGACAAAGTCAATAAGAAGTAAAAGATTAGAAGGTTTAAGAAATATCTTGTGATTGTAATAAAATACAGATAGATGCAGATTTGAGAGGTAGCCTGTGGCTTGTAGCCCTAAATATGGTTCAGTTTTATTTTACTGTAAGGACAGTATTATATTATTTTACTCTTTTAACTAGCAGTTGCCTAAACTTGTAGAACATAGATTTGAGTTCATAGGTTTGAGTCCACTTAGTATCCACCACTTTTGGTTGCCAGTATTTCATTTTTGTTTTTTTTTTTTTGATTAGTGACTACCTCTTACTCTGTGTAATTTTTAAGGTGAATTTTTAACTTCCATAAATCATGTAAGTTCAATTCCATATACCCTTTACTCCATCCATCTTTTTAAAGGTGTCCTTGTTCTTGAGTAAACTAGGGACATGGCTCAGGAACAATTCATCTGCTTTTAGCGTACAATGAGACACGTTCTTGGTTCAGAAAAATATTGTTCTCCCATCCTTTTAGTAGCCCCACTGCTAGTTCTGTTATGTTTTCCATCCCTTCTGTTCCCTTTGTGCATTCAATCTGATGATATTTCTCATTTACTCATTTTGCTTGGGTGTTTAAATGGTTGTGCCTCTGCGGTATTTTGGGGATAAGGCTTCTCCCAACCTTCATTATGTCCTGTTTGTTAAATAACGCCATTTGGACAGGTTGGAGGAGCCACTCCTTTAAAAACACATTTTTAAATGATGCGGCAGATGTTCCCTCTCACACACTCATCCTTTACGAAACTAAGGGCCCCCAGCCCTGGCAATACCAGTCACATGTCTTCTTTCTTAAAGGAACCACTTGGGTGGCTTTTTTTAGATGTGGTAATTAAATCATCACCAAAATGCTTAGGTAAGGTTTAAATAGGAAGAAAAACAGCTCTTTCAGAATAAACGGGGGCAGAAAAGGGGGGTTCCGAAAGGTAAGAAGTGCACATCATGCCTTGTGTGGGCGGTAGTCCAGATTTTCCCCTACAGTGTTAGCTTCTATTTATAAACACAAAATGTGTCAGGTGATTTTTTTTTTCCATATGCAGATAAATTCTGCCTCTTCCTTTTAACCTAAACACTATAATATTTACCATTAGAATGTATATCAAATACTACTTTCTGCATTATAGTATTTAAATCCCTTTTGTCTATTGTTGGTGGGTTTTTTCTTTTTCTTTTTCTTTTTTCTTTATTGGCTTAAGAATTTTTTTTTCTCTTGTGCCTCATTTTCTGGGAGCATGTGACGTAACAGCTGGAAGTTAAAAGTTCTTTAATTATCTCTAACACTTTCAATATAATATTGAGAGTTGCTCCGTATTCATATAGTTTGAATCTTTGGGTTAGACCAGGAAGAAAAACAACTGAAGTGAACCCAAGGCAAGTGGTATTCTATCACCAGTCTGCAGTGGGCTGGTAATAAAGGCAAAATAATCCACTGTCACCAGCCACAGTAGTTTAAGGGAAAACAATGGCCCTGACAGGAGTGAGCATGTGGGATAGTTTGTGGCGTGGGTTTTAGGGTTGAGGTTGGTCATTAAGGTGGGAGAGAGTAACAGATACCAGTGTCCCACTTCTTTCTCAGCTGTAATCCTTCTGCCTGGCTGTGTGGACAGATGATCATCTATGCCAACTGTCTTTTGTTTTCCCCACCACTTTATGCTCTTCATCTCCTTTGTTTTGCGTTCGTTTGTTTATGTTGTTTTATTTTTTCTTAGCTTTCTTCTTTCCATAACCCCCAGCCAGCATCTAGCACTGTTGAATGGTCATGCAAGGAGACTCATCTCTGGAATCGTAAAACTGGAGACATGTTGGGCCCCGGGCCATGCTTTTCAAAGCTCTCGCCAAGCCTGTGACAACTGCATTTGTTGGTTTCCCCTCTCTGTTCCACCAGTCATTTCACATTACCTGTGACTCCCTCGGATTCAGTATTTTATGATAGTCTGTGAGAGAACTAGCCCTTGTCATAATTCATACTCAGCGTACCTTCGATTTGCCCCTCTGGCTCAACATGGTTAGGAAAGTGGCCATTCATTTTTTAAGAAGTGTTTCTCAAAATATGTTTCAAGGGCCACCTGCATTAGAATCTTGTGGGGGTTTTGTTAAAAGGATAGGTATCAAAACTCCATCCTAGACCCACTGAATCTGAATCTCTTTTTCTGACCTTAGAAATTTGGGGGGTTAGTCCAGATCTGGACTAACAACCTAGGGTAGCCTTTTGAAAATCAGAATGAATGGATACCATCCCCGAGTTTGTAATTTGAACAGCCCGATGTGATTCTAACATGCAGCCTATGTGAGCAACCAGAAAATGAGCTGTAGAAATCGGAAGGATGGGACAGAGGTTGGTGTTGACAAAGAAGCATTACTTCAGTGCTTTCATCAAAGTCCAAGGATTGATTCTCATTCTCTCTCAGACACTGGATTTTTCTCTCAAGGACATAGTCACATTAACCAAGCTTATAGAGACTGAGCTATAAATAGGGATGCCATTTTTAGAATTATCATTGTCACTAGGGCCTGCATGACCAGAGCATTCTTGTCCTCTAGACAAGAGAGAGGGAAAAAATTATCATCATAAGTTTACTCCTTGAACCTGGAGTCAGGTTAAGGAAAATTAGTTGAGTTAAAGTGGTAAAAATACTAAAAAATTACTGTGCTCAGGAAATCTCCTAAACATTTCATGTGTATGATCGGATATGATCTCTCTCAATATCCCTTTGCAGTAGGATTATTAGCTCTATGCTCTGGATGAAAAAAAAAAAAATAGGGGAAAAGAGGCTACATAACTCGATCAATAGGATGGAATTCCCAAGTGCTAGAACTGAAACTGCCAAGCTCTGTGACTAAGATATGAGGGAAAGAGAAAGAAATTACCAGATATCTCTGGAGTTGCTTGGGGCCTTGCATCTAAGTAAGCCATCAAGTGGGGGCAGAATAGCTTCCAGTTGGTGGAGAAGAAGGGAACATGTGAACCACTGTTTGTATGGAGAGGATGCTTTCAAGCCACAAGTCATTAGGATGAGCAGCCCCTGGGTGGATGAAAAAGAATGTCTTTGTCAGACTTTGTGGTTTATTTAACCAACTTCTCTATAGTTGTGATTAAGTGACAGATCTACACAATCGGGTTCGGCTCTCAAATCGCCTTTTTTAAAAGATGTATCACAGCCATATAGAAATAGCTAGCCATAAATATTAATAAGTGGTAATATAGGCATGTTTAAATATAGCAGACAAGTTTGCATATATCAGCCTCGTGGGTGTCCCCAAGTCCTGAGGTAAACTTGTCTCGGAAAAGATGAGTGAAATCGGCTTGCGTTTCTACCAGCTCCAACTCAAGCATATTTCCCGGCCTTTTGGGAGGTTTTCATGGAGCTTTACAGTTTCCCCGTGCCTCTGTGTCTGCACGTGTTGAATGCCTGATTACCGCTCCGAGTTTTGTCTCCGTAGCACGATGCCAGCTTGCATACAAGGTCACCCTGCTGCATACCACCCTTGGTCCTTTACTCCCCAAAGTATCCCTGGCTCTGTGTTTAGCAGACTCTGCTGCAGGATTTGGACAATAGAGTTGAGTAATGGGACAGAAATGTTAGATACCCCTCATATTAAAACTCCTTCAACCATTTTTGGGAAAAAAAAAAGTCATAGTTTGTGTTTTCAAGTTATGCTTCAGCATTTCACCAGGTGAGAAATGGGGTTATTTCTAAGTGTACATACTCACTTCCAAGTGGCAGATACACTGTAGTAAATCATATTTCTGGCTCTCTGTTTTCTGCAGCTTATCTGCTAGGAACTATCTATCAGATCTTAGCTACTATTGAAATGTAACCCTGACTCACTCCGACAGGAAAAGCGGATGGCCCTCTCATCTATGAAACAAATGTTGGCCACCAGCGGTCCCTGAAAACCCCTCAGCACATACAAACGTTCCGTTCCCCAGTGGTGAATCCCGCAAACAGCATAACCTCCATGTATGGTCTTGGGGCTAATACTTTGAGACCATTTTAAGTCACAGTGGAACCTTAACTCCACACTGGTGGTGGTCTTACCATTCGCTGAGAGGTACCGGTGAGAAGTATCTCAGCTGCCGAGAGTGGAAAACTTTAGGGCTCTAGGTAAGGAAAACACGGTCTCCTTGAATGGACACCTTTCAAAGACAAAACTAAGCTAGAACAATTCTTTCCACTCTTGGAGATGACTAGTACCGGTGCTTAACCATGATTTGCATCTTGCAGGTTATGGTTTACCTGGTTTTGCACAGATGGTGGGAAAAAACAAATTTTCTTCTGTGATGAAAATTATGGGATACAATAACAACTGCATTATGGGATATAGTCTAGAAGGCCAGTATAGGAGACAGACCCTTGTTTCACATGGGATGGGACCACTTCTATAATTAGGATGACTATGGTGAATGAGGTTTACTTTCATGATCTCATGATTCATGGAGAACTTCAGAAGTTGCTTAAGATTGGTGGCAAAAGTGACAGGCACCTGGTTTTAGATTGTCATGCCTTTGACAGACATAGCTTTTAGAGCTCAGTTTATTTCTAAGAAAGCTTTTGCCTCCTATCTCTTACAACTGCCAAGATGTATATTATTGTGGGCTAGATCTGATACACTAATCTCCATGTGCACGACTCCAGAAAACACTGGTTGAGGCTGATGTAAACTCATAAGATGCACACAAAGCCTCACAACAAATACATGCTAATAGTACATTTGACATTGAATTGTTGCAAAACTTAAGCCTTTGTATGGTCAAAGCATGTGTCAGTCTTTACCTAGTGATAGACTAGGAGGAAAATGTGGCAGATCTCAGATGCAAAAGTACTATTTTACTGCTCACATCCTTTTCTTTAGCAATACCTGAAATGCTACTGTGGGTCTGCCAGATGCTAAGCTGACAGCTGAATGATTTGCTCAAAGTTCTCATTAGAGAATCTGTCAGTCTGTTACAAGGACACATCCCGCTACCTAGGTAACTCAGGGTCGGACTGGAGGCTGGTGAAGCTGGGCCACACAGAACAGGTGCAGAAGCACCATCCCCTTGTCTTCAGGGAGCTTACATTCTTCCTGAGAGATGCAATTAAGAAGAAAAACAGGGGCTCAGGTCATGATCTCATGGTTGTTGAGTTCAAGCCCTGCATCAGGCTCTGTGCTGACAGCTCAGAGCCCAGAGCCTGCTTTGGAATCTGTGTCTCCCTCTCTCTCTGCCCCTCCCCTGCTCTCTCTCTCTCTCTCTCTCTCTCTCTCTCAATCTCTCTCTCTCTCTCTCTCAAAAATAAATAATCATTAATAAAAATTAAAATAAGAGAAACAATCAGTGAAACAGCATCAAGGTAACTTTGTTTTGTGTGAAATGAGAAATAGGAGAAAGCATGTAGACATTCTGAGAAGCAGGAAGTTATCAGGAAGTGTCTCGGTACCTTTCTGGGGTTGGAGATCAACAGCTGCATGAACAAGTGGGGATTGCCAATGACCACTGCCTGCAGCCCACCTCAAAGCCCAGCAAGGCAAACCTAAACAGGCCTCCCAAGTCTCTGGACTCATGCGCAGTGAAAGGGAACAGCACGCAACCATGGAAAAGTAGTAGACATAAGGTCCTGGGGCCCAGTGCAAGAGTTCACGTGTTGTGCTTACTTACCTCTGTTTCTGTAAAGGAACTAGTAAAGAGGAAGGAATACTATTTTTGACTTAATACGTATTCAGTGAAATCCAGCTTGCAAAGCAATTTTCCCTCATGGTTTCTCATTTCTTCCTCACACTAATGCTGTGAATTAGTGATTCCTTAACTCCAGATATGCTCAGAATTGTGATTTGTCAAAGATCACACAGCTAGTAAATGGCCAAGCAGGGTGTTGAGTCCTACCTGGCTGCGCCCAAATTCTGAGTTCTTTGTCCACACTGCAGTGTTTGAGTTACAACTGCCGACAGGAGAGATTCTTTTGCCTGTAGAGGACTGGGGGAATAGAATAAGAAAATGAAATCTGGCCCATGGCCCATATTACGCAAAGAGATTCTAATCGGTCAGAACTCCCTTCACCATGGATATTTAAGGGCCTTAAAGTTTGCTCTCAGCTTTCACAGGATTTTATCAGGATTTTATTAGAATAAAGGATCAATTGCCATTTTCAAGGAAATCCGTGAGCCTGTGATCATTGTTCTATTCCCACATCAACTTAGGAGTTTGGGGACCAGAAATTATATATATACATATATATACATATACATATATATGTGTATACATATATACATATACATATATGCATACATATATACATATACATACATATACATATATATACATATATACATACATATATACATATATACGTATACATATACATACATACATATATACATATACATATGTACATATATACATATATACATACATATATACATATACATATATATACATATACCTATACATATATACATATACATATATACACATACATATATACATATACAACATATATACATATTCATCATATATAACGTATTAAACATATAACACATACATATTCCTTATGTATGACAGCAGCTCAAGGTTTTAGCATGCATCACCTGAAGGGCTTTGGAAAACAGATTGCTAGACCCTACTCCTGGTTTCTGATTCAGTAGATCTGGGGTAGGAACAGAAAATTTGCATTTGAACAAGTTCCCAGTGTTGCTGCTGCTGCCGATCTAGGAACCCAACCACACTTTTGAGAGCCATCAACATAGCATGTAAGGTCCACCGTGAACCACACTGATTTTATTTAAAAAGTAATCACTTAAATATAATACCTAAGGTAGCCTTAGAAAAGAGGTACCAAAGTGTGGTCAAAGAAGATATGTTTTAGTAGCCCCTGGCATGTACCCTGTGTTGTGCATTGATAATGTGAAGTGTGGGGGTTAGGGGGTGGCAGTGGTGTTCATGGGTTGATTACCCTGGAGTACATATATATAAACTTTGGGGTGTTTGTTTAATAATTCTGCCAGTAGAGGGGCACCTGGGTGGCTCAGTTGGTTGTGTCCGACTTCAGCTCAGATCATGATCTTGCAGTTTGTGGGTTCAAGACCCACGATGGGCTCTGTGCTGACAGTTCAGAGCCTGGAGCCTGCTTTAGATTCTGTCTCCCTCTCTCTCTACCCCTCCCCCGCTCAACCTCTGTCTGTCTCTGTCTGTCTCTCTCTCAAAAATAAACACTAAAATTTTTTAAACTAAAAAATAAAAACAAAAGAAACCCAGCACAATTTCTTTGAGATTCATACAAGTTGTTGCACATATCAATAAATTGCTCTTTGTTAGAGCTGAGTGCTAGTCCTTCGTATGGCTGTATCATTGTTAGTTTAACTATTCACCTGTTGGAAGACATCTGAGGGCCTTGGTTTTTTTTTTTTTTTCAGTTTTGGGCTGTTCCAGTTTTGAACTATGAGCATTCATGTACAGATGTATGTGTACATGTAAGCTTTCATTTCTCTAGAACAAATGTGCAAGAACGCAATTGTTAGATGTTTAGTTTTATACGAAACTGCCCAGCTGTTTTCTAGAATTGGATTTTACATTGTCACCTACATTTTGAGACAAATTTCTCTGTTTCCTCACTAGCATTTGACATTATCCCTATGTTTTATTTTAGCCATTCTGATAGGCTTGCAAGTGTTTTTATCTCATTGTGGTTTTAAATTGCATTTCCTGGATGACTAGTGATGCTGAACATCTTTCCATGGCTTATTTGCCATCTGTATACCCTCTTTGGTGACAAGTCTCTTCATGCCTTTTACCCGTTTTCTAATTGTACTGTCTTCTAATTTACTGTTAAGTTTTGAGAGTTCGTTGTGTTTTCTGTATGTTGGATATGTAGCTTGCAAACATTTTCCTTTCGTCTGAATCTTGTCTTTTCGTCTTCTTAACTGGGTCTTTCATGGATGGGGAAAACAGCTTTAATTTTGATAAAGTCCAGTTTATCAATTTTCCTTTTTATGGATTGTCCTTTTGGTATCAAGTTTAAGAGATTTTTTTCCTATCCCAAGATCCTGAAGATTTTTTTCCTCTGTTTTTCTCCCAGAAGTTTTAGAATTTTACATTGTACTTTTAATACCATGATGCATTTTGAGTTCATTTTTGTACAACATGGTTTAGGTTGAGGCTCCTGCTTTTGCCTATGAATGTCCAATTCCTTCAGCAAATATGCCTTCACTTTTGACGTATCTTTTTTTTTTTTTAATTTAAGAAACAATATTGTGAGAGGCTACCATGTGTGAGACACCATTAGGCAGTAAAGATGGGAAAATCCATAGAACCTAGTTCCGGAATGATTTTATAGTTGGGGAGGTGCATATATAAACACTTTCGAATTTTAGGTCAAATTATAAGATGGAAGAAAAGGACTTGAGGCATATAGGAGTTAGAGTAGGTGTGAGCTACTGGTGTAGTTTAAAGAGAGAGAATGAAAGCGGGGATGTAAAGACCCAACAGAGAGAATGCATGTGAGAGGTATTTATTAGGGACATTTATCAGAGCCCAGCAGAAAGGTGGTTTAGGGAGGAGAAGTCAGATATTGTCTGTGTGGATGGTGGTATGTACAAAAAGAGGGGAAAAGGAGCAGGTTTGGTTAGAAGAAGTGAATCGGGTTTAAACTTCTTGAGTTTGAGATAGCCATTAAATGTTTGGGTGAAACTGGCCTGATTATTATGGTTTTCACATATGAAACTAGCATTTGTGGATGAATTTCATGGTGGGTAATTTTTGAAAATTGCCAAAAATCGTTTAGAGCTACGCTGCCATAAATTTAGGTTATGCCATTTTAAGTGAAACACAGAAATCATAGAATTATAAAAAGGAAACATTATACTTAATGTAAAGGCCAAGGGCTTTGGTGCGTTTTAGGCTAGAATCAGAAATAGAGTGGTTCTGACTACAGACTGTGTTAGCCAAAGAAGTTCTGTGGGGTTTTTTAAATTAATTAATTTATTTTTAAATTTACATCCAAGTTAATTAGCATATAGTGCAATGATTTCAGGAGTAGATTCCAGTGATTCATCCCCTATGTATAACACCCAGTGCTCATCCCAACAAGTGTCTTTTTTAATGTTACTTACCCATTTAGCCCTTCCCCCCACCCACAACCCCTCCAGCAACCCTCAGTTCTCTGTATTTAAGAGGCTCTTATATTTTGTTCCCCTCCTTGTTTTTATACTATTTTTGTTCCCCTTCCCTTATGTTCATCTGTCTTGTGTCTTAGATTCCTCATATGAGTGAAGTCATATGATATTTGTCTTTCTCTGACTAATTTCGCTTAGCATAACACCCTCTAGTTCCATCCACGTAGCTGCAAATGGCAAGATTTCTTTCTTTTTGATTGCCAAGTAATACTCCGTTGTATATATATACCACATCTTCTTTATCCATTCATCCATTGATGGACATTTGGGCTCTTTCCATACTTTGGCTATTGTCGATGGCATTGCTATAAACATTGGGGTGCATGTGCCCCTTTGAAACAGCAGTCCTGTATCCCTTGGATAAATACCTAGTAGTGCAATTGCTGGGTTGTACGGTAGTTCTACTTTTAATTTTTGAGGAACCTCCATCCTGTATTCCAGAGTGGCTGCACCAGTTTGCATTCCAAGCAGCAGTACAAAAGAGATACTCTTTCTCCTCATCCTCGCCAACATCTGTTGTTCCCTGAGTTGTTAATGTTAGCCATTCTGACAGGTGTGAGGTGGTATCTCAGTGTGGTTTTGATTTGTATTTCCCTGATGATAAGTGATGTTGAACATTTTTTCATGTGTTGGTTGGGCATCTGGATGTCTTCTTTGGAGAAGTGTCTATTCATGTCTTTTGCCCATTTCTTCACTGGATTATTTGTTTTTTGGGTGTTGAGTTTAATAAGTTCTTTATAGATTTTAGATACTAACCCTTTATCTGATATGTCATTTGCAAATATCTTCTCCCTTTCCATCAGTTGCCTTTTAGTTTTGCTGATTGTTTCCTTTGCTTGTGTTTTTTTTAACGAGTCTGAGCCTCAGTCTTCTAATCTATGACATGGGTGTTTTCATAAGTCTGAAGCTTACAGGATTGCAGTGAGGACCAAACAAGATGGCAAGCCTGACATGTTTTATCTATAATAAAATTTAGCACATATTAGTTCTTTTTTTACTACAAGGTACTTTTCAGATCACTTAGAGTGTTTTCCAAATTATTTTTTAAGAAGGGGAGCTCTTTTTTCAAATGAAGTCTTATATAGACCTAGAAAACAGATCAAAGCAAAGATGTTGCCTCTTCATCCAAGTTCTCAATTGCAGCAACAATGTGGAAACTTGAGGCCCTTTAAAATCACCGGTATAGTAAGATACTCAATTCAAAGATGAGAAACCTGGTCTGAAGAGGTAAAGAACGTTTACTCAAGTCACGTGATGAAAGCAGACCCCACTGTAGTCTCCAGTTACCAGCTTCCTATTTCATATGCTTCCCCAAATGCCATAGGATCTGTGACTCAAATAGCATTGACTTACATGTGTGGCTATGGTTACAGTTCCAAAAGAAGATGGTGCCTTAAATGTTCTGTGAAGTGCAGTGGCATTCCTGTCACTTGTGGCCTCCAAAGCACACTTCTGCAAAGCAAGCCTCTTTTTAAGAGGTATGTTTGGATGTATTTAAGACATGGGCTTTATGCACTCACTTTATATGAGACATGGCCATGATGCTCTTCTGTCCTTCTCTCTTAATTGACAGTATTGGTAAACATTTCATATCCTAGAGGACTTAGAAAATGTGTCCTTGAGCACTGGTTTCAAACATGGAGTAACCCAGGGAACATTTTTTTTTTAGAGAGAGAATATGTTTGTGCATGTGCGCCAGTGGGAAAGAGGGGCAGAGGGTGAGACAGAGAGAGAGAGAGAGGATCTTAAGCAGGCTCCATGCTCTGTGTGGAGCCCGACATGGGGTTTGACCCCAGGGGCTTGATTTCCCTGACCCAAAATCAAGAGTGGGATGCTCAGCCAACTGAGCCACCCAGGCGCCCACCCAGGGAACATTTTTAAATGGTATACTCTGGGACTCAAGAATTCTGGAAGATTCTGAGTCAGAAGGCCTGAGGTAGATCTTTATAATCTCATTATTTGAAGCTTTCCAGGTGAGGCTGGAATTTGAGGACCACTGCTCTGTGGGTTAGCCCAGGACCCCTGGAGTTGCCCATGCTGTTCCCCTGACATTTCCTTTCTAGATAACCATTGCTTTTGAGCACTCAATAACATTGCTGAGATTTTCCCTCTAGTTCAGAACTAGAGCATGGTCTGCCCTACCTGAGTCAGCCTATTCCCATTCATCAAACCTTTTCCTTAAGTAACAGCTTAGAGGCAAAAATGGTGTCAGCTTGGCAGTGACAACAGTAACCACAATGTAAAAGCCATCACGTTTTGAGCATTCACTATGTGACAGATGAGTTTTTAGTGTTTTGTCTGTATTTTCTGATGACAGAAGTCTGAACTTTAGACTTTCATTTACAACTGCCTACTCAATATTTCAAACAACTCTTGAAGACTCCCTTCCCTGGTAGATGCTCCTATCCCAGTCTTCCCTCGGTACATTCCCAGCAGTCAGCCAGTGGCTCATGCCCAGATCTAGGTGTTATTCTTGCCTCCATTTCCCCTCAGAGACCACAACCAGTTCAGCAGGACATTCTGTCAGCCGTGCCCTCAAAATATACACCAGTCTAACTGCTCTGCTCCACCAAGAGCTGTTAAGTCCCAATAACTATTATTTCTTTTTTTAAATTTTTTAATGTTTATTTTTGAGAGAGAGAGACAGAGAGACAGAGCATGAGTGGGGGAGCGGCAGAAAGAAGAGGGAGACACAGAATCTGAAGCAGGCTCCAGGTTCTGAGCTGTCAGCACAGAGCCCGACGCAGGGCTTGAACTCACAAACCGTGAGATTGTGACCTTAGTTGAAGTCAGTCGCCCAACTAACTGAGCCACCCAGGCACCCCTCAATCACTATTATTTCTTGTCTGTATTATTATGGTACTTAAGTGAGTGAACTACTTTTGCTTCCTATGGCTGGTCCTTCAGAGATGAAACAAGAATAATCATATAAAAGTGAAAGTCAGAGATGTCGTTCACTCATGAGCCTAAAACCTTCAGTTACTTCCTATCACACTTAGGTTAAAAGTCAGCGTCCTTAACCAAGTATTACCTATAAGTCCTACATGATCTGGCTTAGTCTGTCTCCCAAAATTCTTTTTGTATCACTCCATTCCTGGTCCTCCTCGCCTCTGCCTTCCTACTGTTCCCTAAATAAGCCACATTTTTGCCCACCTCAGGACCTTTGCATTTGGTATTACCCCCACCTGGACCACTCTTCCCTGGAGCTTCCCATGGCAGAGTCTATCATTTCACACAGGTCTCTGTTTAAATAACATCCTTGGTAAGTCCTTCCCTGCACATTCTTCCTAAAATAGCACTCCTACCTCTCTCTATTCCTTTTCCTGCTTCATTTTTCTTCGTAGCTTTCGTCACTACCTAATAAATAACATGGTGCCATAGATTTACTTGGTTAGTTGGTTGTTTGTCTCCCCAGCTAGAGTGTCAGCTCTGTGAGGGAAGGGATCCTGTCTGTGTCTTGTTCATCTTTGTATCCCTGGCACCTGGCACATAATCAGTGCTTGTACAGTATTTGTTGAATGAATGAATGAATGAATGAATGAATATAGCGAGTGTTACCCTCTGGGTTCTCTCATAGCAATGCCTTTGATTCTTATCCCTCAGATGTACATGGAATTTCTATAAACCTTAGATGACTTATGTCCTGATCTCTGTCAGTCATTTTAAAACTCATGGTCTTATTTGCCTTTTGTTACTACTCTTTAATATGTATAAAGAACAGAGACATTCCTAGAATAGTCCTTAAAATACTTCATTATTATTCCTGAAACTAAAGCCACTAGGCTTTGCCTCCTTTCCTTTGTTTCAGTACTTTCAGACTTAGATTGAAAGAGAGCTATAAAGAGGGCATGCTGCATTGGGTCAGCAGTGTCCCCGTGGACAGGAAAATACTCCATGTACCCTTACTGTCTCTCCCGAACCTTTATAGAGCCGTATGAGTGAGGGAAACATACTTTTAGGTGGACGATAAAAATGCTCACTCTGAGACCCTCAGGCTAATATTCCTCCTTACTTCTCACACTAAAAACGTATAGATGGATGAGTTTCCTCCCCCTTCGTGCCAGGCTTCCTTGTCCACTATGAACCATTTGCTGCAGAAAGTTTTGCATGTGCGCTATGCTCAGTGATGCCTGAATTACTAGTGCAACTCTGCCTTCTTCTTATTCACACGAGGAGCATTTGTTTTATGACACATGAGAGCCAACAAGTGTGGTCAAGTGCAAACAGACCCATATGCAGGTTGGGTGGTAGGGTTCCTTGGGGAAAGCTAGCTCTCACCACAGTGCGCCCACACACAGAGCCTTGAAAGGCTGGCAGCTTTTCTGAAATAGAGTGAGTGGGCCAGCCTGCCAGTGGGCACCTTGCTATCGGAGCAGATGGGCCTAAGCAGGGGCAGGCGGCCGAGCACGCATGTCCATTCCGGCTACATGTATATTTATCATTTGGGTCTTTTATTTACAGGAGACAGAAATTCTTGAACCAGAAAGGCCAGGCATACAAAATAAGAGTCAGGAGGGATGAGCTTTCAGCCTTAATTAAAATAGTCAAGGAAAGAAATCAACGTTGTGGTCTCCTTTTGTAAAGCTTATCCGTTAACCTGGTACACACCTTCCTGGATCCCAAATCAGTCCTCACAGAAGGGGACGCCCTGTCTTGCTTCAGCAGTTTTTCCCTTGCAAACTCACTAGGTCGCTTAATCTTTTTCAAAAAAGACCAGAGACGTAAGGAGACTGGCTCCACGCGGTGAAATTAACTTTACCAGCATACACTATCTGAGAATACTATTAGAATTATTTTCCCAAACTAGCTTTCTCTCTTTAGCTGTCCCATTTGCATGGAACATTCCTTTTCCTGCTAACTTCAGAAGATGACTGTAAGGTATGAGGACTTAAACTGCAGCGTAAACAAAAATGTCTCTGTGTCGAAAGTCTTCTTTAATATTACCTGTGTAATTTCCCATTTGCCCAAGTGGAAAACTTGAAAGAGAGAAGAAGAATTATGACTACTTAAAAAAAAAAAAAGAAATCATCTTACATAATTTATAAACATTGTATCCATTCAAATAGAAGACAAAAACAAAAACAAAAAGAAAGGGACCTCTCACAGACCCCTACATATAATTCATGGGCATATTATAATAATATTTCACATGTATTTAGCTCCTTACACTTCCCAGATATTTTCACATATGTTATCTCGCTTGAGCCTCACAGTGACCTTGGGAGGTAAGTAAGGCCTGTTTGTCTCACTTTGCACTTGAGGAAACTGAGGACTGTGGAGGTACAATGATATAAGTTCCAATCTCGAGATCATTTGTCTTTTATGACTGCAACTTTAGTTTGGGGGCTGTTATGTAATGAGAAATTATCTAGTGATGGCCTCTCAGTTCTCATAGTCTTTATAATCTTGCTTTCGACTTTTGATTTTATTAATGAAATCTGGCAGTGGAGATAAAGAAAGAACACGGGTTTCAAGTATCTTGGCCACTGATGCACAATCAGCATTTGATGGCTGCTGGTTTACTTCTACTTATGTTTTTGACAACAGTCTAGGCTTCGTGAGCTTTGAGTAGACGACTGAGTTGCCTAGCATGTGTTGAATTTTTGAATAATCATGCTGATGGTTGTGATCTTTGCTGTGTTCTCTATCAGTTTCTCTTACGGACATTAAAACAATGTCACTGCTCTAGGGAACTGTGGGTTGTGCCATATGGTGCTCTTGTTTCACAGACTCAAATGGTGACCTTTATCCAAAATAACAGCAATAAGTAGAACTCTGTGGTAAATTTCTGTGCTCTGTGGATTCATTGTATGAAAATATGCTGGAAAAAAATATAAATTTTAATTTTGTACTACTGTACCTTACTTTGAGATTTCCTTCCTCTCCCAACTGGAAATTCCATGTTCTTATTTTGACATGCTACAAACAACATGCCATGATTACTGTTTACACGTACCATGAAAATTTACGGATTTTTGCTTTTGGACCTGAAGCCGATAATGCAATTTTCCAGTCTTGAGAACCAATCAAAAATCTTTAGAAAGGCAGCTCACTTAAAGAAACCCGAAAACCACTCTCCTCATGAAGCTTGGAATATCATGTGACTCCTATTATAAATAGCCTGTTTGAAAGATAGCAGTAAGTTAAATTACTAACTGTTTCCCAGTAATTGATATCCATTGCTGGGTTTGGACAGAGCAGAATCCTTTTTTTTTAATTTTTTTTTTATGGTGGCTGGTGTTCCGGTATGCAAAGATAGAGTGCTCTTTCTAGTGTCAGAGGCTTGCAGACAAATTATCATTTTTTAAAGAATTTCCAGAGACATGAAAGGATTTTTTCAAAGGTTTATGCATTTCTCAGGCTGTAAAAGAAAAAAATATTCCAGAAAGCTGTGACAGCCAGGCCATTTGTGTTTGATAAAGAACTAAACTCAACCACTTGTGCCGAGAGCCTAGCACGCGAGAGCAAGTGAGTTCAGGGCACACAGGAGGTGTACACGCTAGATGAAGTACAGACTGGATTGTATGACGGCTAAATTTCTAAAACCCACCAATTCCTTAGTTCAGCCTTGAGATCGTCAAATAAATCCAACACATAGCCAAGGTGGCAAATTTTTAAAAGAAGTCAGATTTCATACCAGCCTTGTAGTACCTGAGAAAGTAAACATTCTCATGGGTACTCAGGTCGATCCTCAACGCCTGTGTGAATCCCCAAAGAACAAGCACTCCCTCATGAATCAGGTGCCCAGTGGTGCAAGAAGATCTATAGCATTTGCTTCCCCTGTCCCCGCCCCCAAACCCCAAATCTGATGAACAACCAGGGCAGAAATGCCATAGCTCTGCTCTCAATCCTTTCTCTCCTGAGCTCTCTCTCTTTCTCTCCCATCTCTTCCTCCACCTCGTCTGGCTCTCTGTCATTTCTCCAGCTTCAGTTTTTCTTTTTGCCCTCTGTTGCTCTTGCGGCACTCCCATCTGACCCCCAGAGGTCATTAATACCTACCTTATGCTTTTCTGAGTATTACTCCCTTATTCTCATTTGAGTGTTCAGACTCTTGGTTCATAAAAACCATAAAAGCATGGTGAGGCCGCAGGATCTTCTTCATCCTTCAGACCTTCTGTTAAAGGAAAACATAGTCCGCGATCACACTGTTCACTGGAGGCCACTCCAGTATTCAAAGAACGCCACTCCTCTGACACACAGTGGTAGAACTAGAAAATAAATAATCCATCAACATACTTTCATTGATCTAGAAAGAGCCGATAGGTTTTAGTAGAAACCAAAGAGAATGAGATATATGATCATTCCTATGGAATTATATTTGTACATAATGAAAGCCAAAAGGCAATAGATTGAGCAGGCAGGGTACTTCCAAGAATCCTAAATGATCCATGCATCTGACTTCTCATTAATGTAGTGACCCTTCCTGTGATTAGGTTGATATCACTTCCACGTATAGTACTGAAGCTGGACTCCAGTCCCTGTGGTGTAGCTCAGGGCTCTTTTGGGTAACTTTCTGGATGTTATGGGATTATAATGGTTGGCACTTCCTTGAACCCAGCACTCCTTTGGAACACCGAGCCATGCTCTTTAGAAGAATGTTTCCTAATACCAAAGTGCAGTTGGTGATAGATGATAAAAGAACATGGCCACACGTGTTCTGGTTAAAAACCAAAGATCCCTCATTACCGGGGCTTGTTGTTGTTAGGATTCTTGAGAGATGGGCAGTTTTTCATAAAATTTTGTTTCACACAAAAGAAGTGGGGGATTTAAAGAGAACTCGTTGTGATTTAATGGCTCTTGTCTTTTGTCTTCTTGAATATGCTGTCCTTCCGCTCTTTAGGCTAAGACTGATTTATTAAAAAATACAGTGAACATAAAACTCTTAGCTGGTAGTACAGTGTCATGGTTAGGAGCAAGGACTATAGACCCACATAGACTGGGCTCAGTCCTAATATCTAACTCTTAACTGTTTGTGTGCTCTTGGGAACTTTGCTTTGAAATTTTCACTTGGAGAAAATGAGGATAATAATGGTACCTACATCATAGGATTGTGGGGAGTACAAGTATACTGAATGCAAAATACTGAAAACAGTGTCTGGCATGTATTAAGCATTCTACAAGTATTAACTATTGTTATTACAATTAATCAGTAAAAGAAGACTGCTGTATTCCTATATTCAAATCATCACAGAAATATTTAATATTGGAATAGGTATAATTATAATTTTGTGGCACTGGATTGCACAGAATTGACCCAATATTGTGCAAACAATATCTGACTATCCCCAGCATCTGAAGAGAACCCTTCTATTTATTTCAGGATACACAATTTGTATTTTTACCCATTCTTGAAGTGTCAGTATTTTCTCAATGAACCAGAGAAGAGACTCCCGTTTCTGTAGAGGCTGATTCTTTTCCTTAGTCTACTTTTTAAATTTAAAGTTGAAATAGGTTGTCTTGCAAGTATATGTGGCTTTCATCTGCAAGGGGCGCTGGGATGATCTATTGGTCCCACTACAAAGGAAGAGGCACTGAAATTAAGGGCAGGATTTCATGGAAGAGTCTGCATGCTTCTCCTGCTATTTTTCTCAGGCTTACTGCTTTTAAGGCATTTGACCACCATTTTTTTCCTTTCTCTTCCTTCTCTACACCTGGCCTATCTGTAACCCCTCCACTAATTGTAAACACATGGATACATGCATACATGGAAATGTGGCGTGTATGTGAGGGTGCCTGTTGCCATACTTGGATCTAATAGGCTCTTTCTGTTAACGAGCAGCAGCAGTAAGACCCATCATGCAGGAACTCAAAAGGTCATTTAGTCAGACTCTATTATGTCAAGTAGTACTTCCCACAAACCAGGGAGAATTGTCTACTCATCAAGAAATAGATTTCTTATCTTCCTTTAGTCTTGTACAAAAGGGTTTTTTAGGGGTTCACCCGATGCTGCCAACAGTTAATAAAGAATGGCATTTTAATAGTAGACATTCTAGATACAGACAGAAACCTCAGTGAAAAAAAGACAGTGTGTCATTTTCTTTTTATTCAAGGCCCTCTGCTTCCTACAAAAAAAGGTGAAATCATTTAAGTGGCAAAACAAGTCTATATTTAGAAGGAAGACACATTGTTACTAGTTTCATTTCTCCCATTTCATGACTTCTGTATTTGATCTATCACTTTTTAGAGTTATTTTTACTCTACAAAACAAAAATAAGAGCCTGGAAAAGTAATTCTGTACAGTCAAATGCTTCGGCCAAGGTTAGAGAAAAACACCGGTAAGATAGAGATTGGAGCACCGAATCAAACTGTTAAACTACTAAGCCATAATTTATAAATGAGCCCAGATACTTCAGTTAAACAAAATTCTAACCTTTGCTTGAGCTTGTGTCAAGCTCAAAACGTCATAAATTTGGAGAGTTTCAAATTTGTGAATTCCTTCTTGAAGTTATTTAGACAGCTGTTGCCCAGTGAAAGTGCTTTTATGCCCCCCTTCAGCAGAGGTCTTCTCATTTTGAAGCACCCAAGAATGTTAATATACCAGCTATTGTGATGGATTTGTTATTTAATTATATTTTTATTTCCTCTGCTTAAAGTGTCTCCATGCTTATGTTTCTAATACATGGTTGCTCTGAAATAATGCCCTTGAAACTTGGATTTCCTGTACAGCTAATATGTGTTGGAGAAGACCTTGAAATTAGACAATGGACTGAGTTCAGAGAACTTCTGCCAAATCCATTAGAATTGATTGTCAAAGCTACCTGGAACTGAAGAAGAATGGTAACTTCATAGCTTAGAGTCGGTTACATTTCAGATTTTACAATTGCCAACCCAGCTGGTAGTTCCTACTCCAAACAGAGGAACACTCATGGCTTATTCATATCAACTTCTACAACAAGGTGCGGCTACAGGATAGAACGTGAGAGTTGTACTAAAAACATAAGGAACACCAAATACAGTCATATATCCTTAATGATTTAAATACAACTAATTACACGATTATTTATACTCTAGGTAACTGAAAGAGTTTTAGGGTGAATGCTTTTCTGAGAGAAAAAGCAGTACCAGAACTAATGCATTGGTACCACGTTCCATAATGAGATCAGTCTTACAGGGTGCAGGGCCTGCTAAGTTGTCTGGAAAAACTCTTTCTCCATCATCAAGCTGTACTGTACCCCTTAACCACCAGTTATGTAAGTGCTTCTGTATTTTAAATATGAGTCTATATTTTCCTTGGAAAGTTAGAAAATAGAGAGCTATTGGGACTCACACTCAAACTGATGTGGACCGTTTAGAGTCATTTTAATAAAGTGTTACATTTCCATGGTTATTGTCCATGCAGAATTTATGTTGACACATCCAGGACCTAATCCCAACCCTACTCACTCTCCTTCTTCTGTTTTATGGGTTGAAAATGTGATGGGTTGTCTTTTCGAGTCTCCCTTGTAAGTGGAGGTGACCGTGTGATACGGTTCTATTCACTGAGATGCAGGTGGTTGTCCGCTGGCCTCACCTGCTCCTGTTCCTTTCATCCTGCTTTGATCAACAGAATGAGTGCAGCTACAGCAGCCATACTGTCACTATGAGGAAAACACCTAAAGAATCTGAAAGACGTTAAGTCCAACATGTTTGAGCAATTGAACCCATGCTAGTGACTGTCTAGTTCTAGGTCCTTGCTACGTGAAATTTTAGAACTCTACATATTTGTATACATTGATATGCCCTCTGTTCTTTGACCTATTAAACATCATGGTATAACTTCATCATCAGAAGTACCTATTGACTCATACATTCATTCATGATTTACCAAGTTACAACACAACTGAAGTCAGCATACAGTATGGCAAGGTAAAATAAAATGTTAAGGATGAGAAATGAAAGGCAAAGATGATATAATGGTAGAAAAGTGAAATAACTCCCAAAAGAACGCAAAAATATATCTAAAAGTTTTAGAGATTAAAGAAAAATTTGGTTCAAATGTCCCAGAATCCAGTGCAAAGGGGTACACGTGATGAATTATACAATTGAGTGTCCCTAAGAGAAAAACAAACGGGTTGCTTAGCAGAAGGCCTACTGCTACTGACTAGGAAATGATAGACATTTCCCCTGTGGATAGTCACAAAGTGGTCATTGTGTACTGTAAAGAACAAAATCCGCAACTATTTTCATACAGTTACATGTTTTAGAGATTTTTTTTTCCCCTTGGGCTCTCTCTTAATATATGCTGATGTTATGGTGCCAACTTGCAGTTTAACAAAAACAACTTTATAAGTCACAAACAACTTTATACATTACCATAATGCAACATAAATTTATGATCCTCTCAGACTTGGGTTTAATCCAGGGAAGAGCTAAGAGTATTTAGAAAACTGGGATGGAAGACTGTGCTTCAGAAAGTCCTTCTTTGCTAGTTTCTCTCCACCAAGTTTTGGTAGCTAGTAAGAGACATCGAGTCACAAAATGTTTTTCATAAACATGACCGTGAGGGCTTTCCTTGATTCCCTGAGTAGGTAGGCATGAGAGCATGTTGCTTTCACTCTGTGAGATTATGAATGGTGGCAGGAGCTGTGGAGATCCCTCTGAGCCATGTTAACCTTGAGAAAGTACTTGATGGTGCTGATTGGTACCCTTGCTCATGGAGAGTGGAGAGTCCACTGGTCTGCCAGCCCACAGTCTTCTAAGGCGGGACACACTCCCACAATGGCCAAAGCCTGATGCTCAGAGTGAGGATGTACACATTTGCATCGAGACTAATCTGTGCTAATTCGGGATTTAAAGAATCATGACACTTGAATAAAAATGTTAAGTCTTGCAGATGGACCATGTATTCTTAGTACTCTGGTGTTCTTGGGCCAGCAGTCCTGCATACCTGTGACCTTCACTCCAGTTCTTTTTCTGTCTCCTTCAAGAAAAATGAAATCATTCTGAAATCATGAGGAAACTGTGGTGCATCTGTCATTTGGGACTCTGTCTCCCATGTCGCTTGCAGTTTCTTCTCACCAATACCCTTCCTTTTCTTCAGTCGTGCTATCTCCATTCCCACCCCACCCCCATCTCTGTTTTCTATTATGTTATCATACGTGGAAAAGCAAAATTCATGATTCTGTGCTACCACAAGTAATCATGGCAGCTAAATTACTGGGGAGTTTTTAAGTGTGGGATTTACAAAGTACTAAGTACTTTGGCACATGTCATGTCATTTAAACCGTGTAACAACACGAGGAAGAAGATGACTATTTTTACTCCCCATTTTACTGGTAGAGGAGATTGAAGTCACACTAAACAGTAGAGTCAGAGTTCAAACTCAAGCTATCTGATCCAGTGCCCCCACTCTTAACTACTCTGCTGTCCTCCTTCTAGAAACCCAGCTGACAGTGAAAGTATAGAACAAAAGATCTTTGTCCTGGTTACCCAGGAATCAGCAGGGAATGCCTTCTCCTCATCTACCAGCAGCCCCTGGTCTCCTCTGCTCTGCCCCCACCCCCACTTCCAGAACACAGTCTATAGCATGTTTCAAACGTCCAGTTGGACATTTCTGTGCCATCATTCAGTAGCTAGAACCTGGGGGATTTATTTTTCTAATGCTCTAAAATTATAGTGGCTTCTGGAAACCACTGATGTGAGGTAGAGGTGATTACACAGTGACTTAGGTCAAGAGATTAGTCTGAATGGGAACATGGTATTGAAAGTGAAGGACACATAAGAAACATGGTTTTGCTGGAAATCTCTTCCTCAGCTTATAAATTATGTGTTCAACTCGTGAGTGTAATTTATGATGCTTTATTAGAGGCGTCCGTACCTAACACCAGTGAGACAAGCAGAGGACTGATGGCCAAGAAGTGAGGATTCTAGTCTAGCTCTCACTAGCTGTGTGAGTTTAAGTCGGGCTTTGGCAATTTACTCAGAAGCATTCACGACCCTCCTAGGACTCCCCGTTGCACTAGCGTTATGAAGACATGATTAAATTAACTATTTTTTCCTTTGAAAATTTAAAACTATGCTATATGCAAGTGATAACAAACGTATTTCCCCTCCTTTTGCCTTTTATTTGTACCGCCATTATGTGGCGTATAACTTTCTGCTCTCGTTTTTATTATCACTTCATTCATTAGACTCTAAGTAAATTATTCAGCTCTGCAAATGCAAACAGAAAATGCTCAATAATTAAGATGTTGCATTCAGAAAGTACAAAGCGGTTTGAATACCTCAGTTAGTTTAAGTGCAGTTTTTCGAATTAATCTAAAATTCATTCATTGTTCTCTGTCCAATCAGGTAAGAAGTCTAAACCATTTCTGATTTCAGATTTATAAAATTTTTCAAAAGCATCTGAAAAGCCCTGAAACAAAGTAAGATAGTGCTTTGCTTCCATGTGATTTTTAAATAGCCAAGTGAAAGGTTTTTTTTTAATTTTTTTTAATGTTTATTTATTTTTGAGACAGAGAGAGACAGAGCATGAATGGGGGAGGGTCAGAGAGAGAGAGAGAGAGGGAGACACAGAATCTGAAGTAGGCTCCAGGCTCCGAGCTGTCAGCACAGAGCCCGATGTGGGGCTTGAACTCACAAACCAGGAGATCATGACCTGAGCCGAAGTCAGACGTTTAACCGACTGAGCCACCCAGGCACCCCAGCCAAGTGAAAGTATTTCCTCTGACTGTTCAAGATCCTTTTCCTCAGGGTTGGAAAAGAAATATGAAAATCTTCAGCCAAAAGGTTAAATCCTTTGACTAGAGGGCCTTTCAGGGACGTGCCCGAAGATCACGAAGAATAAAAAGGCCTTCTCAACCGTTTAATTTAATTTAATTCAGCAAGCATTTACTGAGCAACTCCTAGGTGTCGGTTATTGTAAAAGCCCCTCTGGGGAGCGAAAGATGAATGAGACGCTTCTCCTGCCTTCTTTAGTGCACAGTCCAGGGGGAAGTAAATGGTGCGTGCATACTTGACTGGAAAACAGGGCAGACTGGGATAAGCCCTAAATGGAAGCATGAAGCGATGTGAGGGCGGAGGGGGAAAAATAGGTTCATTCTGACTAGGGCTTCCCTTTAGCAGGCTTCGCCGAGGAGGTGGGATCATTTAAGCTGTTCTTTGGAAAATTATAAAGGGAGAGAAGGCCACTCTAGGCGAAAAGAACTAAATAAAGAAATGAAAACAAAGGTGCTGGTAGTTGGGCTCCTTTGAGGAACTGAAAAAAGACAAGTTGACTGGATTGTAGAGGGTGGGAAGCTGCTGGAAGGCTCACTTGAGGACGCTTTATGGAGGTCATGAGTGCCAGACTGTAACTGCAGAATTTGGGATCTGCTGTATACAATAGGAAGCAATTGAAGATGATGACGATGATGGTGGTGATGATGGTGATGGTTTTAGCATCTTAAAAGAAGCATTTTTCAAGTTTCTCTATTTATTTTGAGAGAGAGATTGAGAGAGAACAAGCAGTTGAGGAGCAGAGAGAAGGAGAGACAGATCCCCAGAGGCTCCATGCGGGGCTCGAACTCACGAACCATGAGATCATGACCTGAGCTGAACCCAAGAGTTGAACACTTAACAACTGAGCCACCGGGGCGCCCTGAAGCCTCTTTTTATACCTCTGTCCCTAGTCCACGTTACGCCCTTTCCCTAATGTCATAGAACCTTATGCATACTGACAAAAACATTGAGACGGTATCACACCGCATCAAAATTGCCTACTCACTTACCTGTTGCCCTGCTGGGTTGTAAGCCCTTTGAGAGCAGGATCCATCTGTTTGTGTACCATCAGCACGTAGCTAGTACAATAGGAAGCAAATGAGTTTTACTTTATATATATTCACGGAATGAGCACATGAGAAAAATAGGAGCCGTGCGGTCAGGGCTGTGTTTTAGAAAGAAAAGTTTGGTGATCGTGCATAAGATGGATTGGAAAAAGGAGAGTAGTTGGAGCTTTTGTAGCTCTCTTGGAAGGAAGAAAGAAGCTCCTGAAGCAGGATATTGTGGATGCAATTTGGACAAGGCGTGGCGACTTCTTGAGCTTGAGATTAAAGGAGAGGGAATAAAGTGAATGAAGGGGTCTTTGAGTTTTCTAGCTTGTATAACAAGGGATTGGCTATTCCATTAGCCGGATAGGAGGCAGAATAGAAGGAGCAGGTTTGGGGGACACACACAGGAGAGGGAGATGATGAAATCTGTTTTAGATATGGTGAACCTGAGGGTTATCACATCAATGGTTACTGCAGTGTTAAGTCTCTGTCACTTATAGAAAGCAAAATCAGGGGTGCTTGGGTAGCTCAGTTGAGTGTCCAACTTTTGATTTCTGCTCAGGTCATGATCCCAGGGTCGTGGAATTGAACCCTGCGTCAGGCTCTGCGCTGAGTGTGGAGCCTGCTTAAGATTCTCTCTCCTTCTGCCCCTTTTCCCTGCTTGCTCATTCTCTCTCTGTCTCTCTGTCTCTCTCAAGTAAATTAAAAAAAAAGAACGTGAAATCAAAGATAAGCAATGGAATTCAATCATTAAAAGAATTGTTTATTTGCCTGTAATGTGCCAGATGCTGTTCTAGGTACTTTATACATGTATAAACTCATTAACGCCTTAAATAATCCAATAAATTGAGTATTATTATTAACTAACTTACAGATGAGGAAATGGAGGCCAGTGCACGTTTGAAGGTTATATAGTTTGCCCACGTTCATGCAGCAGCTAAATGTTAGAGCCAAGATTAAAGTCCATCCAGACTAACTCAAGTGGTTGAGCTCTTCACCACTCTATAATACTGTAATGCAGGAATACAGGACATTTTTATTCATTAAATAATGCAGAAGACTTTGGGAGATGAGCAAAATAATAGGCTTTTGCTCTCCCCAAATCTGGCTTTTGAAAATCGACGTGCCTTCTCATTGATCAAACGGCACAGTGCAGACCGTGATGACGCCTGCCAAGTAGAGTGGGCTCTGTGTCTACCCATCTTCTACACTGATTAAGTGTCAATACTTAACCTCTGCTGGGTCTCGATAGGAGCTCTCGAATGTGTGTAACTGGGTCAGAGGACAGCCACTCACTAATAAGAATGGCTACAACCACCTTTTAGTACACCCCTCCATAGGAAGATCTTCAAAGGCTTGAGATGTGTTGTAATTAAGTGAGTCGCTTGCAGACCATGTTTTCTGAAAACTCAGTCCCTTTTCTCAAGGGAAAAAGACACAAATCATTCTAGTGAGAGAGAAAGGGAAATCTGAAAAACGTATGTAGTGTATGCCTCAGCCATACAAGAAACAAAATATATGTTCAATATGTAAATATATGACACTCTGCTGGATATTATATTAAAAGATCTTGATGGAGGCACTTGATGATACCGATGAAAATCTGCTGACAGTTGTTCTAAAAATAAGTCTGGGCTTTAACGGTTCCATGTTCCTTAAATTTGGTGAGATATTTTTGCTTGGATTCTGCAGGAGCAGTTTAAATGGCTTTAAGAAATGAATGAATTTTAAAGATAATATAGATTTGCTTGGTTATCAGTCTTCTAAGACCTTACCCATTTGAAATTCTGTTTCCTTAGCTCAGAATGGGAACAAAAGGGACTTCAAAAGCACATCCTTATCAGAGAATTAATTAAATAGCGCATGAAGAGAATATTTTTGTTCTGGAGAAAAGCTTCAACTATAAGGCCTTGTGGAGTCACAACAATGTACGCCCTAGGTAAACAAGCAAACAAGGTGGAGACCACACCAGATCAACGCTTTCCATGCCGTTAACAGCCAGAACACTAAGATCTGTTCAATCGTATCACACAGAAGTGCTGGAAAAAAATATATTATCCCTTCTAAAAGTATTTGAATATTAGAAGATGCCCAAGAATGGATTAATCCCTTCCCTCTTCCCACCTCCTTACACTCCCTCCTCTTTATGAGTATCTGAGTACCTCTTTGTCTGAAATATTGGGGTTGGTACTGGGGATACTACAATGATCCAATCAGTGTTGTTGCAACCCCTTTATCTCTTTCCCCATTCCACTAAAATTTGCATTCTTGCTGGCATGCTCTGGAAGGAGAACCATACCCGTTAAGAGCTGCTTTGATTGAGGTTTTCAGTAATAGCATTCACATTTTAACTGATAATTAGCAGCAGATGTTTCATATTAGACATTATGCAAAACATTGGCCTTCTTTGTAATCTTATGTATCCAATAGGTGAAAACTCTCCCAAGATATGTTTCACGAATTGACCGTCTGTAATTAAAGGAGAAAATAACGGTAACTGATTCTCCTATCAGTTACAGCAAAATAATTTGTATGGTTGTATATGTCAGCGTTTCCAGAATTGACCTTTCCGTTTTGTTCTGATGTCCTTTTACTCTTAAACTTCCTTCATCACTTACCTCTTGGCTACAAGCAAACCTTAAAGGCTAAGAATTAAATATTACTGGTTAACAAATCAATCACCAAAAGAACTTCCAACTTCAGAATTGCTTGCTTGCCCGCCTGTTTTGTTTTCTCCATTACACCGACTCTGATTCCCTTTCTCTGTTACTGAGGACAGTGTAGTGTTCTAAAAGGACTGCCCGAAGATTTGTCACTGGTCTTGACCCGCTAACTAGTAGTTGATATATGTCAGATCGCCTGGTTCTCAGTTTCTTCATGTGTTAAGTGAAGAAGTTGCATTACGTAACTCTGAATTTGTTTCCAGTTTTAAATTACTCATTCTTTGTTTCTCTGGAGTAAGGCAAAAACTAATCCCACAGAACTATCCCTTGTCTTTACAGGTAAGTGGCTAGTCTGACCTCAGATGTGAGTCACTTCAATTCTTTGTCTTACCCAAAGCCTCTCTTTAAAACAAGTGTCTTTGTCATGCCTTACATTCTTCTGAAATGAAATTCACAGGTAATACAAACTTATTTACGCATAACTAAAATAAAATATCAATTTAATCCTCTAAGTAAAACATGAAAGGGAAATTACAGGAAAATAATTTTGAATGAAATAAAATGTGTTTCAACATGTAAGTACTCCAACCTCAGTATGTAAAAAGCATGTTGAAATATTAAGATGCTTGCACCAGGTCATAAATTCACCATGGAGGTGACAGGTACCAGTACAGATCGTGATACATCTGTATTGATACGGACATATTTGAATGATGACTCAAATAGTGTTAGTGGCATTATTGTTGGTAGGGTGATGTGATTTTCCACAATGCTGAAGAAGACTTATTATATTTCCCCAAAAAAGTACAGTGTTCCCTCAAATCCTATGATAACTATATAAAAATAATTTGTGGGGTTTTTTTTAGCTAATAGGCCCAAGAAATGATAAACAGGTTTTTCACTTAGATGAGCGTCTAAGGTCTTGCAAGTTTCAAGGGAACTCTTGGGAAGTGAGCCAAGTGTATTGCAGGACGTCAAGCATCCTTGGCCTCTGCTTGCCACGTAATAAGAGGAGCCACCACCTTCTCTGGAGTAGATGAATAGACTTACCATTTCCCTCAGGTGAGAGCAAAATCTCAGTGGTTGAAAGTACTTTTCATGACATCGAGCTGCATCATTACTCTACTTGAGCTTTGGCATTAGTTTGCATTGAGCCATCTAAGCTGACAGGAATCTGGTCTGTCTTTTGAGCTCTTATGTCCTCAGTGTCTAACATATTAGAAAATAGAAAATACTTGAGGATTAAAAAAAAAGAAGAAGAAGGGGGGTTGCGCCTGAGTGGCTCCATCAGTTCAGCATCTGACTCTTGATTTCAGCTCAGGTCATGGTCTCAAAGTTCATGAGTTCGAGCCCCACATTGGGCCTCCTCGGCCTTCCCTCTCTCTCTCTCTCTCTGCCCCTCCCCACTTTCTCTCCCAAAATAAAGAAATAAACCTAAAAAAAAAAAAGAGAAGGAAACAAGGGAATACATCTTCCAGCCTTTGTATATATGAAGACCAACGCCAACAACAGCAAGAAAGTTTTTGAGTTACAGTTGAATGGATTGAAATACTATCATTTATAAACAAAAGGGAATATAGAAAGGAAAATATGTGGTAATATAGAATTAAGAAAGACGTGTTGAGAATGGTTGGGCCAAAATGCACTTTTTATGCAAAAGGAAAAGAAAACCTAATTTTTGTCTTAATGGAAGAGTAAAGTAGAATATTCTGCAGCTACGTGCCTTCAGCATTAACAAGAACTACTACCACTCACATCGTGTTTAGTATGTGCCAGACACTGTTCTAAGTGCTTTACACATGTTAAATCATTGCACCTTCAGAACAATTCCCATTTCACAGGTGAAAGGTCGTAGGTCATACGAGTAGAGTCAGATTTGAACCTAGGTGGTCTGTTTCCACACCTGTTCTGTAGTATGAAAGCCTATATGCCAATCACTTAAAATAGTATTTTATTTATTTAGTTTTTAAACGTTTATTTATTTTTGAGACAGAGAGAGACAGAGCATGAACGGGGGAGGGTCAGAGAAAGAGGGAGACACAGAATCTGAAACAGGCTCCAGGCTCCAAGATGTCAGCACAGAGCCCGACGCGGGGCTCGAACTCACAGACCGCGAGATCATGACCTGAGCCGAAGTCGGACGCCTGCCCAACTGAGCCACCCAGGTGCCCCTAAAATAGTATTTTAAAATAACATTTTTGCTCAGTGAATTACTTTCACTATGGTAATGCTATGGAAGGTTTATGAAAATAACGTGATTAAGAGCATGAAAGGTCAGAACAATTCTTAGTTGTTAGACACTGTCCCACACACATGGGCAGGAAATCAGGCATTTTTAATTCCTGCCCATGAAAGACCAGAATTTTGTATTCTAGTTATACAAACAGAGCCCGGATACATTCTCATGATAAACATTTTAAATACAGGAGTTTACAGCATAAAATCATCTTCCTTTACTTCTCTAACAATTCCTCTCTCTTCCTCAAAACAACACACACACACACACACACACACACACACACACACACACACACTCTCTCTTCTAACATAAAATGGATTGTGAAGTATGTACTTTTTTTATTTTTGCTTCATTTATCCTGGCAGTATTTTCATTCCTGAACATATGGACCTTTCTTTTTCTTTTCCTTTTCCTTTTTCTTTTCCTTTTCCTTTTTCTTTTCCTTTTCCTTTTTCTTTTCCTTTTTCTTTTTCTTTTCCTTTTTTTTTTAAGTAGGCTCCATACCCAGTGTGAAGCCAAACGTCGGGCTTGAACTTTCCACCCTCAGATCAAGACTTGAGCTGAGATCAAGAGTTGGATGCTTAACCGACTGAGCCACACAGGCACCCCTGGACCTTTTTTATTTTTAAGAGTTGCCTAAACAAACAATAAATGGATTCTGACAATTTCTAAAACCATTCCCCTACTGATTGATGTATTACTTGAGTTTAACCTTTTAAACAAACAAAAATAAAAAAACATGAATTTGACTTCCTTGGACAACCTTCTTCAACGTTCACGGCCCACCTTTTTTTTAATGGATAATGGATTCCTGGAAGTGGAATTTTACTGATACTATTAACCATTCCTCTAAAACAGTTTCCCCAAGTAAAGTTACATTAAGTGATGAGTGTGCTATGTTCTTATCCCTCTGGCCATCAATGCATATTATTGATTTTTTTTAATGTTTCACCAGTCTGATCTGTAAAAAGTGATAACTCATTGTTTGAAATTGCATTTACTAGTGACATTAATATCTTTTCATTTCTTTTTGGTATTTGTATTTCCTTTTTACAAGTATTCCTTTTGTGCATTTGAATTTTTTTTTCTCTCTGTGGTATTTATTTCTTTTCTTTAGTCTCTCTTTTGGTGCAGAAATTTAAATTTCTAAATAAGCAAATTTGTCAGTCTTTTCCTTTATGAACTCTGGGTTTGGTTTTTTTTAAGGAAGGTCTTCCCTACCCAAGACTATAATAATACAGTTGTGTATTATCTTATGATGCTCATATTCTTAATGAGCAATTGAGTTGTCCAAACACACCTCTAGGAATAGTTCATCCTTTCTTAACTCATCTGAAATGCCACCACTCTCCGTGAGCCAGTGTTCCACATGTATATGGATGTCTTTATCAATGCTCTTCTCCTGCATTAATGCATTTGCCTATTTTTAAACCAGGACCATGCTGTCTTAATCACTGTATCTTTATAGTACATCAGTATTGATACCTGACGTGCCAACTCTGCTCTACAGATGGAGGTTATTCTAGTCTATTTTATCCTTCTGATAATCTAGAGAATTATCTTCTTGAATTCCATCATATGGGAATTTAATTGGGATTGCATCACATTCTCAAATGTGCACTGACATCTTTTCAATATGGTGCCCAGAAAAACTGTATGTCTCTCTCCATGTATTCTGGTCTTCTTTTATTTCTGTCAAAAGAACTTGAGAGTCTACTTCATAGAAGTTTTTAACATTTCACGTATGGTTTCTTTGTAGGCGTTTTACACACTTCTTGAACTAATGAAGGGATTTATTTTATTTTTACATTTTAATTGGTTATTTCTGGTATAAAGCTATTGAATTGTTAAATACTGTTTTTTTACTTTCTTATTAGTCCTAGTTGTTTCAGAGTTGATAATATCTTGGTTTTTATTATCAACTATTTTATCTGCAAACTTTTTTTAAATGTTTCCTCCCTTTTTCTAATTGTCTTATATAGAACTTCCACTTTAATTTTGAATAGTGGTAATAGTAATGGGCATCTTTTACATTGTCTTGATTTCAGTGGGAATTTTTCTAATATTTCATCAGTAAATATAATGTTTACTATTGATTTTTTATAGGTATACCTTTTCACAGGAAGTTTCTTCTGTTCGTAAGCTAAAGAAAGTTTATGTCGGAGATTAGTGTTATAGTTTATCAAATGGTTTTTCAACAGCTGAAAAATTATTACCATTATTACCATTGAGAGGTTTCTTCTTTTAATTTATTAATACCATTTCAGGGGTGCCTGGGTTGAGGCAGTCAGTCGGTTGAGTGTCTGATTTAAGCTCAGGTCATGATCTCACGGTTCATGGGGGGGTTCAAGCCACGCATCGGGCTCTGTGCTGACAGCTCACAGGCTGGAGCCTGCTTTGCATTCTGTGTCTCCCTCTCTCTCTGCCCCTCCCCTGTTCACACTTGTCTCTCTCTGCCTCTCAAAAGATAAAAATAAAACATTACAAAATTTAAATATCAAAATTCAATATTTATTTCAATCTCCTACTGTATATACTATTGTTAAACATTCTATTAACTATACTGTTATGGTATTCTTGGGAAAAAAATGTGCTTCACAGTATGTTTGCTCCCCTAATGTATAACTGAACTTTATAAACTAATATGGCATTTAAGATTCTTACAATTATTTATATAATTTATATTATGCTACTGTTTTCCTCACCGCTCTTCATCTGTTTTTAAAACTGCTGTCATGCTAAGACACTATCTTTTTCAGTGATTTGCAACAGTTTATGTCATATAGAGAGTGTTTGTTCCTATATGAACCTCACCTTGAAAACTGTTTGGATTTGTAAATTTTTAGGTGTAGATTTTTGACTGATTTCCAGCTGCTTCTGAGGGTATTGAACTCTTAACGTTTTCCCTTAAACACTGCTTTAATCCCATTCTGTAGATTTGAACAGGTACCCTTCCCATAATGATTAATCTCAACAGCTAATATAGTTACGTTTTTTCAACTGAGCAGCTTTGGGTACCAGGCACTTAAAATACAGCGTGAAGAAAAGTCATCAGGGCCGTTGGTCTGCTGGAGCTTACATTCTAGTAGGAGGAGGTAAGGTTAAAGAAGTAAACACATACATAAATAGGATGATATCCGATGATGATGAATGCTCTGAGGGAAATGCGACGGGGATGTGATTGGGGACAAGTAATGGCAGTGGCTATGTTAGATCAGTGCTCCGAGAAGAGAATAATGAAACTATAAACTGAATGAGGAAAAGGAGCCTTTATACAAGGATCTAAGAGAACAGGGCTGCAGACAGATGGACCAACATGATGGTTGTTGATGGTGATGTAATCAAGAGAGAGAGAGGAAGACAGGAATAAGTATATTGATTGTATTGCTGAAGTCCACTCTATCCTTAATTAATAATAATTTATGTCCAAAGTGGAACATCTGAGTAGGAAAAGAAATGCTATTGATAATTACTTAGGAAGACAGTCCTAAAGTGGAACCATCAGACAAATCAGGACATACGAACATTCTCGTAATTATTTTCCTCTCAACCTGATCGGTCAGTTGTTGAAAGAAGAGTATAAAATCAAACATCCCATTTATGGTTACTCCATTTCTCCTTGCTTTTCTGTAAAACTGTTCAATTTGTTTGCTTTAATGGTCTTTCTCTTTTATTTGATTTAATTTGATCTTTAGGTTGCCAAAACTGCTTTCTTTTTATTAGCACTCACCTGGTGAACTTTATTTGTCCCTTTGTTTTCAACTTTTATTTGCCATTTTGCTGAGCATAGCTCTTGCAGACAGTGTAGAGATACTTACCCAGACTGAGAAATTCATGTAACTTATTTTGTCTATTCACATGTATTGTGATTGTGGACACTTTGGATTCAATCCTTGCATTTATTATTTATATTTATCGTACTTTTTGTTGCCTTTTTGCCTCTTTAATGCCTTTTAAAAAATTGAACAATTTATCTTTATTCTGGTTTCCCCCCCCCAATGATTCTGAAGTCATATATCTTACTTATAATCTTCTAATAGTTGCTCATAAATTTACAACACAACTTTTAAAGTTTGAAATCTTTCATCGGAGTCAAGAGTTAATCTCGCTTGCTCTCCCCTTGCCCATAAAAGTCTTAGCACACTTTCTTATCATTTTCCATTGCTGCCCCCTTTCCTGGATCTCAACAGTGTGCTGAAGGCATCTGCATTATAGTTCCAGGTTATTGTTAATTTTACAGCAGACCTTCCTCTGTGTGCTATACTACCGCCATTCTTATTTTAATGCATTAATCATATTTGAAGTGCCTAAAATTTCAGAATTTAAATACATCGAGGTAAATCTCTGAGAATTATAACTTGGTTGTAGGGGATATGATATTGAAACATGCTTAAGTTTTTTCTTTGCGTGTCATATTTTTAATAAGCATTCATTCTAACATGTTGATATAATAGAACTTTCTTAGGTTTCTTTTTCTTAAAATACTTTTAAGTGGTGTTTATGAAACTTCATTGTGATACTCTATATGCTTATCTTCAGCATTACAGATTTTCTTTCTATAGATTGTCATACCTGCTATGTTAGCAAGAAAGAATAAGGTAGTTAATAGAAAATTACAAGTAGATCTCATTACCTTAAAAACACATCAGATATTCATATTTTGAGTTAATAGTAACATTAGCATGATATGAAAATTTGTCTAGATCCCTTACCTCATGGAGTTTAAGATCCAAAATTCAAAACTGTAAAAGGACATGGTTTTGCACTAATAGCAGTGTGGATTTAAGCAGGTGTAGCTGGGAATCAGCAAGTTGTTCTGATAGTTCGTAGAACAGTTTGACTTAAGGGAGCAAAGGAGAGACTATCTTTTATTATCCCTGCATTTTTTTCTCCATTTATCCATGTCAATCTGCTATTATACAAGCAGCTGGCTGACTTACATTATCTCTGTACCTGAGACTCAACAAAGGCACCTATACCCTCTTTCTTCCTTCACCTCACATATCATTTGCTGTTCGACAAAAGAGAACATTTTAGCTCTGACATATTTGAATGCTTTTATACAAGCATTAGAGATATCATTGTTGTAGTATAGAAAAGAGGGTAAATAGGTATATGGGTTTTTATTTATTTTAGTACATGGGTAGTGCATATTTCCTTTATGCAATTGAAAAAGAAACCCAAATTTGATAATAGCCATACTTTGTTATATGATAGAAAATTGAATTGTTTCCTGGATATAAGCTAAGAATACATACGGAGGATGTGTTACAGTAAAGACTTGGATCTGAGAGAAAATGGTTTCTTTTAGTATTGTGAGTCCAAAGTAAATTTGAAGAAAATATGTACATAAAACTCCTTATTACTCAGGAATATTTTATTTGGTGATATTTATAACCACAATAAAAGTTCTCTCTGGATCAGTAATGGAAGGTATTTGACCAATCTTCTTGCTTGTGACTATGACAGACTTCACCCATGCCATTTTATAAGCCTCTTGTGCGAGGATGCAACCTCAGAATCATTCTCAACGTGCTATAACCACTATCAATTGAACAGATGCTATATAGGGTAAAAAGCTTTTTGCTCTTAATTGATGTTGATTGATATAATTAATGAGCAGCATTAGGAAAAGAGAACTTGATGGGACTAAGATTGAATGATGAAACTATTCAATACCTGAGATTGAATGAGGTAAAAAATGAAAATCATTAGCAGAATCAATGCCTGAAAATAATTTTCTATCACTGCAAGCTGTTTCTTAGGGGTTTTTTTTGTTGTTTGTTTGTTTTTTGTTTTTTTGTTTTTTGTTTTTTGTTTTTTAAAGCAGGCTTCATACTCAGCGTGGAGCCCAATGCGGGGCATGAACTCACCACCCTGAGATTAAGACCTGAACTGAGATCAAGAGTTGGACGCTTAAGCAACTGAGCCACCCAGGTGCCCCTTGGGATTTTGTGATATAGAAGCAAGGGAAAGAGGTGAAATGGATAGGACTTACGATGAAAATATGAACAATTTGCGTTGGAAATATCCAGTTTTTACTTTAGAATAAGAACATGAGTGGAAAGAAAAGAAGTAAATGAGAGAGAAGAGCATGGGTTTGGTTTTTCAAGGAGAGCTCAGGCTGGAATAGAGAGAGAGAGAGGGTGTTCGGGGGATTTGGGGAAGTAACTGCCCTCCATGTAAAGAAAATTGAGAGCGGCAGCTAAACTGTTTCCTGTGTGTTTTAAACCCGTAAAACATAATGCTGTATGACATTCTGTCCTTAAGAGATTGATAGGAATTATTCTTAATTACTTCTTTAACTGCCGGATTTTATTTTTTTAGACTGAACTACAGGAAACCATAGTTATGTGTGGGTTTACCCTATGAGATTGCTCCTGACCCCAGTAGATATTTTAATTTACTTAGACATCCTCATTTTATTTATACGTCAGAGATTCAAAAGTAAAAAATTAGAAGTAGGTGCTTTGTTGACTGAAGTTAGGAGGTTAGCAGTGTGTTTGCCACTAAAAGATGTGGGCGGAAACTTCAGCACAGGTGCCCCTCTCCTCCCCATGCATAGCTGAAACGGAAAACACTAGTGCGGAGAAGTCATGGATATTACTGTGTCATATAATTTCTTAGAGATTATACAAATAATAATTTTTCTTGTAAATTGGGAAGCACAGGACAAGTGTTAAAGATATAGAGGTAAAAGCACCTATAATCCTAATTCTAGAGATAACTCGAGGACTATTCTGGCATATTTCCCTCCAGGTACTTTTTCAAAGCACTTTCATATACCTCAGGATCATTCCATGTCCTAAATAGTTGCACTAACCTGCTATGTAATTATTTTTGCCATTCCATTAAACTATGTATCAATGCAATGTTAAATTAACATTTGATATGACCTTAAATGAATATAGTGTATTCTAGTAATATATTCTATTGTTCTGTGTTCCTTCTGTGCGAAGTATTGATATCAAACTTTCCAAATTAGCCAACAGATTTAGCTACTGTAACAAAGAGACCCCAATGTTCGGTGAAGCAAATATGGTGGTTTTTTTTTTTCTCTGCCTCATGTCACAGTCTCGTGGTAGCTAAACTCTCTTGGGCTGGTAGGTTGTCCTGCCATCCCCAACATGTGGTGTCCACTTGTGGGCTAAAGATGTTCTGGCAGCCTCTCAGCTTGGAGGAGGGAGAGGGGGCTAGAGAAGCCCTCACAATTATTTTAAGGGCAAGATTCAGAATGGCACACATCACTTCTGCCCACATCACATTAGTAGAACTTAGTGGGTCACAGTCGGCTCTAAGAAAAGCTGAATTTTGTGCTAAGCACCCATATGCTCACATAAGTTCTATTAGTGTGAAAGGAGGGAAGAAGGATGTTGAGAGACAAGTAGCAGTTAATTGCATTTTCAAGTTGGCTGTTGTGGGAATATCAATAAATTCAGGAAATAGAAGCCAAATGTAAATTGATGTTGGGTTATTTTGAATATTCTCCTACAATGAAATCACTAAAATTACTGTAATTTCTAAAATGGATTCTATTTTATGCCTCGGTAAATTACTTAAAACTGGTATTGATTTTTGCCTTAATTAATTACAGGATTATTGCCTCTTTGGATTGACTTCCAAATTTGATTCTGTTTTCCTAAGTTAAACTGAAAAAAAAAATGACTACTCTTAGATGTCCATTGAAAATTTTATGAGCTATGAAGGCAATCTTGGTTCACTGACTTGTTAATTTAGAAAAATTGGGGGCAGTCTACATTTACACGTTCCTTTCAAGTAATCTAATGAAAGGTCGAGAATAAGAGGCTCCAGACAGCCCAGTTCAGCGTGATTACTGCTGTCTTCATGCTTGGGATTTCACTTCTGTTAACATAGCTACTGTTGTTTTTGGCCCTTGGAAGCACTCTTATTTACCCAATCAATCTTGACTTGTTAGCTGTTAGCAATAGTTGTATCGTTGTCCATAAGCACATGCTTTTTTCTTTTAGGGCAGGTCTTTTAAAGGTATAAACCTCTGACACAAGAGATTTAAGAATGCCATGAATTGGAATGTGCTGCCTTAACATTAAGTTAACAATATATCAATCACAAAAAAAAGTTACATCGTCTTTATGTTGCCTTCAAAAAACTTTTTTTTTCCTACTTGAATTACTTTTTTGTCTAGTAAAATTAATTCTTGCGACATGCTTTCAGAACTCCTTACCAATATAGTCATCATATTTTATGAATCCTAAATCAGGTGACAAATCTGATCAATATCACTCTGATTTTTGAATGGTTAATTGTGAAAATCCTATGTATTAATATTAAATCACTTTGACTTTACATTTAGTGAATCATCTTTGTTGGAAATAATAATACATAAAATTGAGGGTATCCAAGAAAATGTGGAGTATCTAATTGCTATATTTTTACTTAGTTATTTCTCACTTTATAAACAAATTATATGACAGAATTCATATAATAAAAATAATTTTTAAAAAATAATGAACAGAAAAACGTAAAAGTTGAGGAAAAGGAATAGAGCACAAAGATGCAAGCCATGAAATTCTAAATTTTTTTTTTCAACGTTTATTTACTTTTGGGACAGAGAGAGACAGAGCATGAACGGGGGAGGGGCAGAGAGAGAGAGGGGGAGACACAGAATCGGAAACAGGCTCCAGGCTCTGAGCCATCAGCCCAGAGCCTGACGCGGGGCTCGAACTCACGGACCACAAGATCGTGACCTGGCTGAAGTCGGACGCTTAACCGACTGTGCCACCCAGGCGCCCCAAGCCACGAGATTCTAGATTCCTATTGAGAAGGGTGAAAAAAATTATCATTTATATGATTTTCATTGTATAAAACATAAAAAATATACTGAATCTCCATGAAAAGAGAATTTTTTTTCCTGGAAGATAGACTTAATGGGGACTTTGAACTCTCAGACATAGTGGATGGACAGCAATTTTATTAATAACCCTACAACATATGCATTATCAAATCCCATAAAGCAATATCTGGTATTATCTTTCAATAACATTTAAGGTTATGCCACCAAAGTTTATAAACAAAAGAAGGTCTGTGGGAAGCCAAGATGATATGGCCCAAGGAGATCCCCTTCTGATAGGCTACTTAATCCGCAGAGAAAATCTAGATCATTTAGGCCAAAAATCTAAACTCTCCAGGAAACAAAAAATAGACTTCATATAAAAAAAATATAGACTTCATATCCTTCCAATTACGCTCCATAAATACTACTTCTCTAAACCAGGCTTATGAACTGTTGGTCAACTAAGAGCCTGAGGTTTAATTATGGTCATTGTACATATTTGACATATTAGTTTAATTAGCCAGATTGTTCCTTGAAGGCAGGGTGTTCCATCTTGCACAGAAACTCGTCTGCTGAATACCTGCTAAGCCAGCTCAGGAGTATGACTGGATTCAATGAAATGAACATTCCTGTGTGTTGTGAAAAATAGATTATTCACTAAGACATAATGTCCACCGGTGCTGGTGCTGAGAACTGAATGAGACTTTAAAAAGCATTATAAAACGGTAATCTTTTTTCTGTCCCCAGACACCATAAAAATACCTTTATAAAAAAGTTTAGTTTTTAAAACAAAATTTTATATATGTCAGACAACAGTTTTATAAGTCAAGTAATGATATCAGTGTGACAAACATTACTTTGACTTTACTTTAAGTGCTTTCATTTTATGACTTTTTATCATGCTACTCCAATTCAAATCCTATAAAGAAAAAGAACATATTTATAAGGACCATGTGTTATATTAACTAGCAAGATTTCATAGAGTATAATGACATCAGCATTCAGAATACAGATATTACAAAATGTCTTTAAATACCTATTCATTTATTCACTCACCAAATGTATTCTGAGCAACTATCTATCATATGATACCACAGTAAACAAAACAGATAAAGTCTGGTCTCACTTTGTCGTATTGGAGTCTTGGAAATTTTGTTCTAGTGAAGTCGAAATCAGACAAGTAAATAAAACATGTAAACACACACACACACACACACACACACACACACACACACTTGGGAACTGATAGATTTTTTTAAAGGGGCAGGTGCAGATGCAGGTAATTGGGTGGAGTTTGACCACAGGCACCATCTAGGAAGTAGTTAGGAAGAACCTTGCAGAGCAGGAACCTGAATAAAAAGTGGGAACAAATCACCTGAATTTATGGGAAAAGGGAATTCACAAGGGATCCGTATTTGCAAGAGTTCTTAAAACAAGAAAATGCTTGAGAATTTTTCAAGAAACAGAAAGGCCTGTGTCAATAGAGGAGAGTGAACAAGGAGAAAAGGGTAAAAGGACATGAACAATGAGCAAAGACGGGAGCAAGTTTAGGTGGACCTCACAGCCATGGTAAGACATTGGGATATTTTCCCGAAAGTGATGGGACACCATTGAAGAATTGGAGCAGATTATTGACATGATCTGATTTATATTTTTTAAAGTTCACTCAGGCTGTTGTGTGAGAATGGACTTTAGGTTAGGGACTTCAGGGCTGGGGGCAGGAGTTAGGGAGAGGGCAAAAGTAGAGACAAAGAGAACAATTAAAAGTCTTCTTAAAGGTTCAAGTGAAAGATGATAGTGGCATGGCCTAGAGTTGTAGTAGCAGAAGCTGTGAGAAGTGGTTAAATTCTAAGTACATTTTGAATATAAAACAACATGATTTGCTGGTGGATAAGGCACAGGATATGTAAGAAAGAGAAAAGGTAAATGTTTCTTCAAGGTCTAAGCAACCAGGTGATTTTCTGAGCTGAAAAAAACTTTGGAATGAAGAAACTTAAATGCATATTACTAAGCGAAAGAAGCCAGTCTTAAAAGACTACATATTATATGATTTCAACTATATGACATTTTGGAAAAGACAAAATTGTTGAGACAGAAAAAAAAGATCAGTGGTTGCGAGGGGTTGGGGGTGGGGAAGGACAAACAGGCAGAGCACAGAAAATGTTTAGGTCAGTGAAAATACTTGGTATAATATTATAACGAGGGGTATATGTCATTAGACCTTTGTCCAATTCCACAGAATGCACACCACCAAGAGTGAACCATAGTGTAAATTATAGACTTGGAGTAGCTAGCTATGTTGTGTCAATGTAGACTCATCAGTGTAACAAATGTCCCACTCTGCTGGAGGGTGTTGATAATGGGGGAGGCTATGCCTGTTCCGGGGCAGGAGGTATATGAGAAGTCCCTGTATGTCCCTTAATATTTGCTTTGAACCTAAAACTGCTATTAAAGAATAAAGTCTTAGTTAAAAATTCTTAAGTAAGTATAGATTAACCGACAGACCTCTCATTCAATAGATCTACCTCAAACCTAAAAAAGAAACAAACAGCAACAACAACAAAACTGTTGGAAACGCTGGATGGCTAGGGAGTAGGGGGACGCTTCTCTGAGTGTGCTCAGAGAAGGAAGCTGATCACAGGGTTCCTGAACATTCCACACATACTTATCATGACCAGGGGCTCCAGCAGAATCTGAGAAGCCAAGAAAAGTGAGGTGGGAGGATACTGAGCTGAAGCGTGTGTTTCAGCAATGAGGATGTGTGCCAAGTGCTATTGAAAGGTCGGGTATGGTGAAGACTGAAACTCGACCCTTGGATTTGGGACTATGGAGTTTACTGACACATAGGAGTTGTTTCAGTAGAATGGTGGTGTGGAAGTATAATTACAGTGACTTAAATGGGAAAGGAAAAGGAAATGTGGGGTTCTGCTATAAACTGGAACTAGAAAAATGTCGGGGTAGCCGTGGGGGGATATACTGTTATGGATGTTTGCTTTTCTTTTTTTTAATCTTATAAGGTAGAAATATTATTTCTTTGTAAGCTGATAGGAGTGATCCTATAGAAGGAAATTAATGGGAAAGGTAATAATTGCAAGAACAAAATCCTAGAGGCAAGAAGGTATGAGAACCTGTGGCTGTGAGGATGGCTCCAGCTTGGGATAGCAATTCTGATAAGTTAGCCACTATAATGGGAAAGAAAGCAAATTTCATAGCTACAGATGCAGCTAGGTTGGTAGAGTTGGTGATGGAAGAATGAGAATGATCTTTTCTTCTGGTCTGTATTCTTTCAATGGAATGAAAAGCAAATCACTAACTGAGAGAGGACTGGGGAGAATGTGTAGAAGATTTGAGGAGAAAGGAGGTGGTGTTAAATAGCCTTCCTACATGGAGGGACCAAGATTGCCAGGCAGTGTGGAAAGCCAACTCATAGTTATAACTATAGAGAGAGAATAAGACAAGACTAAAATCTTTAGCAAATGAGGGAAGCAGACCAGTAGATAATTATACCAGGAAAGGTGTTAAGTGCTATAATCCGATGGAATGCGCTCCAAAGGAACTGGGTTTGTTTGCTTGTAAGTTTTTAAGGAGAGAAGCTAAAAGGCCTGGAAGAAATAGTAAATTGGATATTTACTGAAGACTGGGCACAGGATGGAGAGATATTTTCTCATAGGATAAGCATTTTAGTTTAGGAAATGAACTAACTTTTAAGAAAGTGATCAGAATATTAATGAAAGAAGTTGATAATATAGAAGATTTTGCTGATGATGGACACAAAGGAAAGGTCTAGGGCTCATTGAGTAGTAAGAGGTCAGACTAGAAGATGTCCAGGAAAATGAGGGGAAATTTGTCCTGGAGAAGAGAGGTGATGGGAGCTATGGACTTCTGGTGGTGATGGAAGTAAAGAGCTGCAAAGTGTGGGGGACATAATCCTGGCAGCCAATTAGGGAAAAGGGGGTAAGCAATACTAATTAATGGATCCTTCTTGGTAATAAGCAAATCATAGGAAGTTTGTGGCATGGGGATAAGGAGAATCCAGGGGCAGTGGTGAGGGAGCCGAGAAGGGTGTTGGTCTTATAGGAACACACAGAAATCTGTGGCCTTTCTTCGTTCCAGCTCTGAACAGTGTCTTGTTTAGGCTGAAGGACATGGAGGGGAAGAGAACTTACCAGGAATGTTGAGTAAATTATTCCATTTTTTGCTTCCATTGATTTCTACTCATTCCTCTGCCTTATATTTTAGAAAAGGTCTTTTGATCATACAAATCTAAAATGCTACAAATTCACTTTTATCATTGTAACCTACCATTGAGAACCCACCATATAGGACAACAGTCCAATTTCAAATTGCTTCAGTGATTTATTGTTAACGATTCCTAGCTCCCCGAATTGAATCTCATGGAATTCATGAACATTGGATAGACATGCATCTCTATAGTAGTGATACATTCCCTCCCATGGACTATTTTTCTTCCTTCTGACTGGAATGCTTCTTTGGTTTTATGCCCGCTCAGTAATGTCTGGGTAATAACACCCTTCCAATAATGTGCAATCTACATTGCAAAGTGTTTGTTTAACAGACCTACTCGTTGAGACAGAGGTAGAATCTGAGGTGTTCATAATATGAATCCTTACTTGATTCAAGTTACGGATTCATTCCTGTTGCTGAAGAAATGTTCAGAGACTCTGGAAATTCTGCTTCTCTTCTGTAAAAAGTGCAAACTTAAGAATTAAAGTTGGGGAGATACTGTCACTCATATGAGTGTTAGACTTTGGGGGTTCATATACTGTATCATTTTTAAAAATGAAAAATGGACACAGGATCACCAACTAACTAAAAGAAAAAAAACCTAACATCTATCTTCATAAACATTTCATTGAAGAATTGGTATTTTCACAATTTAAAAAATGAGTACAGGGGCGCCTGAGCCTGCATGGCTCAGTCGATTAAATCTCCGACTTCCGCTCAGGTCATGATCTCACAGTTCCTGAGTTTGAGCCCTGCATCAGGCTCCATGCTGACAGCGCAGAGCCTGGAGCCTGCTTTGGATTCTGTGTCTCCCTCTCTCTGCCCCTCCGCTGCTCATGCTCTGTCTCTGTCTCTGTCTCTGTCTCTCTCTCAAAAATAAATAAACATTAAAAATTTTTTTTTAATTTAAAAAATGACTACATTTCACATTATGAGAAACATAACACAGTGCCCTCATTTTCTTTCTTCTTTCAGTAATGTATTAATGAAAACCTTAGGATGAATCTACAATAAGCTGCAGACCAGAGTTAAAGAAACTGCCTTTGCTGACCTCTGAGCCCTTACAAACATGATATTCCATAATGATACTATTTAGTGGCATGCAAAATTGTGCATTGGTTCTCTATCACTCAGTCTGCTTCATTAAGCCTGCTTAGAGCTTCAGTAAAATTTCAAGAAATGATATTAGGATTGATATCTCGATGTCTCTCTGCCATGTGCTTGGCTGTCGTGTCTTCAGCTATTGCTACCAGATCTCATAGCTGAAGGCTGTTCAGACTTTTCAATATAAATATATATCTTTTAAATGTAATAATTTGGTTAAAAAAGCTGTAGTGGTAATATTGAAAGAAAATGACAAAAAATCATGCATAATTTCTTACGTTAAGTTTAATATTTTCCCCTTAGCATATTTACTAGTATTTTTGTGAATAGGTTTACATTTTTGTATGTTGTAACCTTAATTAATGTACATGAGCATACCTATTAGCATAAAGTATATGTATAATGAGATAGGAAATCTATGACCCGAGTCATAGATTCTCACGTCTATACAATATATAAAATGTCACCAATTTTAACCCCATCAGATGAACACTTGAGTTTTCTTCTAGTTTTTTTCCTTTTTTTTTTCTTTCTTTCTTTCTTTCTTTCTTTCTTTCTTTCTTTCTTTTATTTTAACAGTATTTTATTTTATTTTTGGGGTTTTTTTCAAATATATAACTACTCATACATTTTACACTGTTTTTTTAAGTACACTTCTCATTCATTCACTTTTAAAAATTTATTTAAATTAGGTTATGGGGGCGCCTGGGTGGCTCAGTCGGTTAAGTGTCCAACTTTGGCTCGGGTCATGATCTCGCAGTTCGTGAGTTCGAGCCCCGCATTGGGCTCTGTGTTGACAGCTCAAAGCCTGGTGCCTGCTTGGGATTCTGTGTCTCCCTCTCTCTCTGCCCCTCCCACGCTCGTGCTCTGAGCTTGTGCTCTGTCATAAAAATACATAAACATTAAAATTAAATAATTAATTAATTAATTGAGGAATCACTGGTTTCCTCTCCTGAAACCAATACTACACTTTATGTTAACCAACTTGAATTGAGTTTTCTTTATAGCCTTATCTCTAGAATGCCTAGTGATGAGAAATTCATTATTTCTCCATGAAACCCATTTTATCAACTGCCATCTCTAAAATTAATTTTACTTTTCACAAATATAGCTTCCTATAATTTCCACACATTTATCCTTTTTCTGGACTTGCTCCAGATAGATAAACTCATTGCTTTTTCACATGATGGCTTTTCAACCTCTTACATCATTCCTCTTCCTCTTCCCAGGTTGTCTCCAGGCTCAGTATCTTCAGTTTTCACGCTTATCATTCCCATAGGTTTTCAAGCCCACTCATTAGTCTGTGTCCTTTCCATGAAATGTCTTCCAACTTCTTGATTGACACTGACTCAACATTCCAGCACCGAACACAACAGAATTAACACTTTACTAATTCTCTTTCGTTTTTTCCCAAGCACATCACACTGTGGTTTATGTTGATTTTATGGTCAACTAATCTCTTCGTGTATTTTTCTATTTTTCTATTGTTCTGGATGATGTATTTAAGTAAAACTTCACTTGGTTCAATTTCCCCTTTTCCAACCTGTAAAAACTTTAGATTTCCCTTCTGTAGGTCTGTAGTTCTCCCCGGTTTTGTTCCCTCTACTAATTGGGGGTAGTTGTCTTTCATGTCTTACTCGGTCATGGATGAACTGACCATGACAGGGTCGAGACAGAAGGAATGTGGCATGCCACAAATAGTAGTTCAGTTACCTCCACATTGCCAGAGATTTGTTCATCAGTTCCATATAGATAAAAATCCTCCAAACTCTTTTCTTCCTTTCCACATTACTCTTGTTATTTGACAATTTTCTATAATTAACTGTGTACGCAAAGAACTGTGTTAGGTGCTAGGGGCTATTAAAGTAATTTGTGATTAGATTATTAGAGCCCACTAAACACTATAGTAAACCCATTTTTCTACCAATAATACATGCCACAGTTACACAAAACTACGGATTTTTATTTTCACTTATTTGATATATAAAGACTTAAGATTCAAAATCCATTGTCCCTTTATTGACTATATTAATATTTATAAATAGTTCCCATTTAGATTTTACATATGTATGCATATACAAGGATGAAGAAAGTTCTGTTTCTGCCCTGGAGCTCACGGAGGCTGTAGCAGGGCTTGGCAAGTTTAAATTAATTTAATCCATTGTGTTTTCCCACCTAGTGACATTAAGAAATGAAGCCAGTTTGCATTGATTTTGTTTTCCTTAGACCACCCTCCCTGCTCCTCCTCCTCATCTCTTCCTTGATGAGGTCTCGTAAAATATCAACTTGATTATGAGATGGTAATATGTTTCCTATAGTCAAGAGTGATCTATTGACCACTTGTGTCTGACATAACAAAAATAATCATCTGTGTTATTGATTACATTGGCCACATTTATTGACTGCTTATGTTGTAAGCAGTTTTCATGCATTATCTCACTTGTAACATATGATACCACTTTATCATTACCCCCATGTTATAGATAATAAAAGTGAAACTCAGAATAGTCAAGTATGCCCAGGGCGATATAGCGTCTGAGTGACCGAGCTAGAATTCAAAGCCAGGTTGAATCCATATTCTAAATATATAAAAGTATGTCTCCCTGCCAATGCAAAGTCCCATATATGGCCCAGGAGTAGCTCAAGAAGTCCAGAGCCACAAGTCATTACATGGGCAATATATAATTGCCTTGCAACATTATAATGATAATAAAGGATTCTCTGAGAAAGTTGTCTTTGGAAAACAGTAGCCCCGCTACGTGTAAGATAGCATGAAGTTCTAATGGCAGCTGGAAGTCCATAGAGTATTGTTAGCACCTCACATCTGTTCTTGGCTAGGAAAGCTATCTTGAACCAAGTACAATATGCACTTGGTAGAATAATTATACCTGTACCTGTAACTAATTCTTAAGGAAGTTAAACAGCATGGCAAAATCATCCAAAAGAATAACCAGAACACTGCTTCTGTCCCATGCTATGCTACTGCTCACCACAGTAAAATACAGTATGTGAAAGCATGTAACACAATGTCTGGAACTGAACAAGCCCTGAAGGGAAGTTTATTAATTCAGCCATAGTATTGGTGCATTGGACTTGGAAAGTACGGGCCATAGAGGACAACAGAATACCCCACAAAGTGGAAACACAGAAATCCTTTGCATGCACACACATGCACACGCCACAGAAACTTGGAAAGTAATACTTGATTCACTGAAAATGTTCTTCAGCATTGTGGCAGAGCCAGTAGACATCTGGGAAACCAGAAAGATGAGAAAAAGTAGCCTGAGCTACAATCATCAGGATGGATGGATGTGAGGGAAGCAGGGCTTTTTTTGTACAGAATTTCAGGACCAGCTGTTAACTTCAAGAGGTGGTTGCAAAGAATGACAAGTGTGAAAGTGATAGATTCCCTGACATAAAAAGCCAGCTGGTTTTGTGAGTACAGGAAAATATTAACTGTGCAAAGTGGAAATGAGAATACTTCCTTAGATTGTATAGCTTGGTATTTTCTAGCCACTAAACCACATGGAAGCCATCATCAGGGACATCATTTGTAGGTACAAGGAATAGCAGAAGTGGGGCAAGACTGGGAGTTTTTCATGTAAATGATACTATACTCCAGTTTCCATTAATTTAAAAATACATAGCATACTATAATGTTGTCATATATTTCCTGTTCCAACTTTATGGTTAAATTGAAGTTTTGTTACATGACCATAGAAACCCTTGCTATAACCAAAGTCTATGGACCTAACTGAGTAGTACTAAGAGGGTTTCAACAGGCACTATCCCTTGAAAGGATATCATACAATTTTCAGCCAACTAAACAAAGTCCTATGTGGAAACTTCCTTTGGTCTTAGAACTAGAGAGGAAAGTCAAGGAATGCAGTCTCAATGAAATTTTCCATGTAATTGTGAACCTTTTATGGAGAGTTCAAAAGCTTAGTTAATATGTCAGAATTTTAAATTAGAAGATGTATATATTTCTAATCACATCAACATTAATGTTTTATTCTGGAAAATTAACAGCCATTTTTCATAGAATGTTCACAATGTAGTTGGGTGAAATTTTAGGTATCAACCAATGCATTCATGAGGATGTGTCTTATAGTTGAGTGATTGGCCACAGTAATTACTCTAATTCCACCAGGCAGAAAGAGTATTGGGTCTTCAGTGTTGAGAAGGATGCCCAAGACTTGAAGTGGGTAAAACGTATTGTCAATAAATTCCCAATGCCTAAAAGAATCTTTAGGATAGTGTCAGAAGCACTCAGTACCGACTGGGTTATCCAGACTTACAGTTGATGCCTCAGAAAAATATGCTGTTATTGAGCACACTGATTCTGGCAGGTGGCAGGTACAGTTCAAGAAGAGCCATCCTTCTCCAGCAAGATTCCCTGCAAAGTAAGTGGAAGGCATAGGTGCAGAGTCCTTCCACAGGAAGGGAAAAGGTAAGTCCCTGGCAAGATACTAAATTGGTGATAGAGCTTGTTGAGGAGTAATAGAAAGGGAACACAGTTCACGGGACAGAGCAGCCAGTCAGGACAGGGTATCTGATTAGCAGTAGGGTGATGGTAGATGGAAATCCCAATGGATCTTGAGTCCCTTTTGTGTGGAAGAGAAGAACCACTGCACAACGTTGCAATGGAGGACAAGGATAGCTATGAACTCAAATTTGTATTCCTGCTAGAATATTTACTCCATAGATAATTGTTAGCTGTTTTGAATGTCTTAGTTATGTTTTTCTTATATATTTCCTAATGGATGATAAACTCAACCAGGTACCACAATAGTTAACAGCCCCTACCCCCAAGTTCACCAGTTGACTTTAAAATGTAGAATATATACCCTAAAAATAGATCTAACAATTTAGTTTCACAGTAGCGTGTAAAACTTTGGCATGGCTGGGAGAGTGCCTTTATCCTAACCCCCTTGTTTAAGCAATGTCTGTAACAAAATGTCAGATACACCAGTTGGAATTCCATAGCTTTCTGCTATCTGGTAAACTCAGTCTCCAACCCAACTCTAAGATTTCCTGAATTACATTTAATAATATAAGGTTTTAAAAATATTCTTGTTTTAAGTGGCAATAAGTAGTGTTTAGTGCAGTTTATTTAAGTCAGTATCTGTTTTTTCTTTTGTATAGTAAGAAAGAAAGAAAAAATAATCTTACTGATTTCTCATACAACAGGATGTAGAATAAGGTTAAGAGCTCATGGGGTCAGTTTCTTCTCTGTCAACACTATTAACAAGACTTCAGGCTCCCAAATGTGCATAGCTTTCTCAAAGCAGTACATGCAATACATTTATTCAGAGATCATTAATTAAGAATTTACAGATGCTCAGCTATGTACTACATATTGTAGGAAAAATTTTCAAAGTACAACTTTACTGTAAATTGTCCACAAGAGCATAAGAAATGCCAAAATGCTTTCAAAAGTGATTGTGAATGACCAGTGAGCAATACGTGGGTCTCCCCTGTCGCCAGCAGTGGGAACGTATTTCGTCTCAGGTTCTCATGTTTCCTCCTTCTGGCCTCTGTCTAACCAAAGGCATGACATTCAGTTCATCCTAAGTGAAGATTTGGGCTTACTCTGTTAACCGTGTATCAATGATACTAGCTAATTCACATGGAGATTTGCCCTATATTTAATTTGTTTGGAGATCTATCCTATAAACTGAGTCAAGTTAATCTAATAGTCTAACTATATTCACTCCAAACCATTCATGGTTTATTCCATCCAGCATTCTGCTTCAGTGATACCACAAGCAGTCTCCTGATATACCCTATTTCACTTAACCAGGGAATAGCCACCATTTTTCCCATTTTGAGACATCTCATGCCAGCCCTTATGTACCCATCTCAACATCCTACTAGATAAGGGTCACCCCTATGAAGCTTAAGATTTCAGTAAACATTATCAGTTAACTCTGTTTTATAATTCAAAATTAATCATGCCCCCTTAATAGGTTAGAGGAAGAGTCTCAAAGACTATTCAGATGAGCAGAAAGATCTAGGATCCTGCATGACTTCTTGCCCCACTAATTCTATGCTAACAAATATGCTAGTGACACATTAGCTACATAGGCTCCATTTTCTAAGAAACTTCAAAACCCAAGACATAGTTGATGCATCCAACATCATCTCACAAACATCAAGTCAGCCCTGAACCTTTAAAGAAAGTTAAAGTGACTTTTTGAAGGCAAATTGAGTCATTTAGGGAAGGACAATGGAGAAAGGGAAGCTCAGTAATTACCCACCGTTTTTTCATTGTAACTTTCATAGGATTATAAATTGGTTATTATGATATTATCTAAAATGATATAGAAGGAATAATTATGACACAAATTATCATATACTGGCAAGTTACTACAAATATAGACAGTTTTACAAAGATTAGAGTTTTTATAGTAATCTTTTAAGAGACATTGCTTTCTGCCTTTTGTAAATTTGATCATCAGGACTTGTCACTCATCAGCAAAAGAAAAAATATATATTTCAAAAACATAAGTGGACCTATTTTTATTTTATAATGACAATTTTTAAATTATTAAATTTCTAACACTTTATGCCAGGGTGCCTCGGTCAGCCTGTCATCTTCTTTCCGTTACCTTCCCTATGTTCCTATCAAAAAGAGAGTTATAAGCAGCAAAAATTGATCTTGCTATGAATTTTGCTCTGAGATGCAACCAGCCAAGGAATTAGTCTATCGTATGTGTCACTGGAGTCATCCTGGGGGAAGTCTTACAGGAGGTGAGAATTACTCTGAGAGCTGAGCTGTATGCTTAAGGCCTGACTCCATGAATATTGCAGGCTGCCTTCATGCAGAGGAGTTTATGAAAGACATCTTTTTGTTTTTCAAACTACATTGAGAGAGGGAGACGCAGAATCAGAAGCAGGTTCCAGGCTCCGAGCTGTCAGCACAGAGCCCGACAGGGGGCTCAAACTTATGAACCGTGAGATCATGACCTGAGCCAAAGTCGGACACTTAACCGACTGAGCCACCCAGGCACCCCAAGAATATGAATTTTAATATATCCCAGGTACAATATGTGTTACATGTATCAGCTCAGTTGCGTTCACAGCAACCAAACTGTTAACCCAGCCAGAACCTTTCTGGGATGGTTTTGAGATAAATCTAAAAGAAATTAAACTAAATACAATTTGATGAAAGGTTAAAAGAGTATCGTATAAAAACAGTTGAATTTTAATGATGGAAGAGTGAATATTTTTGGACATTGGGGCAGCCTTTAACCTCCTTTTTCCTTGAGGCTTGAGGGATTGATGTTTGGGTTACAATTCCGTGGAGACTTTGATTTTCCTCTTTTAAAGAATGGTCTCCTTGCCTTCCACTCTGCCTTAGATGTATTTCTCTGCTATGAATTTATTGATTGGACATTTCATTGAGAGGGTATGGCCTACTTTGCCTGAACAAGCAGGGCTGTGACCTCTCTACCTGCAGGCTTGCCTGAGTTGGTGTGCTTTGGTTATCCATACATGTTAGACAAATTCCCCAGACAGGGAGACAGCCAGAGCTGTGAAGGGAAAGCATCACTGTGTTATTGACTTGGGTCCTTGGGGCTCTCAAAACAATAGAAATTGACTGGGGCCGAGAGGAAATTCCAGGCAAGACTTTTTTGAGGGTTTATGCTCCAGCACGGGAAGACAGCACAAAGGAAAGGGTTCTTCATGCTGGCTTTCTGAACAAAAGCCAGGGAAAGTTTTTAAAGAGGCTAAGGCAGGAAAAGAGTGAAGTCTAAGCATATAGAGGTGGGGATAGAAACAGAAAGTTGGATTTGCCGTGCAGTGGACAGAACATACTTTCTTGTCCATCACTTGTCTCATTGGTGATGAGGGAGCATAAGGTAAGCTGAGGGCAAAGTACAAGCTATCATACCTCCTGCCCCCCAAGTGGGATATGTGTGATATTCCTCAGGCACTCCTGGCCACCCAAGAACAAAGGAAAGGAAAGGAAACAAATGGTTAACTGATAGAGATCACAGTCATACAGGACTTGAGTCTCTGTCAGTTTACAAATATCTTAGTAAATTACAAGAAAAAGGCAATTTATCAATAGCCTAATCTCCAGAAAACCATAGACTCAGTTTCCTGGAGCCCCTAATATCACCTTCCCCTCCATAGTGATGCGGAGAACAAGGGCAAGAAGGAAATGGCAGGTAAAATAAAATTTCTTTGTAACCTGCAGCCCATTGATGAATACTTGAGGCAAATACAGAGTATAACATTTTTCCAGGAATCCCCCATCATCCTAATACCTTACTAGAGGAAAAACAACATTAGCTTGACAATAGCAAGGCCTCAGGTGTCTTAGGAGTCCTCTTTAGCATATCAAAGTCCTTCAGGAGGCCTCCCTTTTGCCTTACCTCTCCCAGCTCCATAGTATATAACCAGTTACCCCAGTGCAGCTCTTTCTGCCCATGGGTCCTGTCCCCGTGCTTTAATAAAATCACCTTTTTGCACCAAAGACGTCTTCAAAAATTCTTTCTTGGCCTTCAGCTCTGAACCCCACCATCACCCCAAAACCTCATCACTAGAAACCGGTCACAGTGTACCTTGCTTATTAGAAGGAGTGACTTACACCTTCATTAACACTAGACCCTTTTAGGGTGTCCTCCAACGAGTATTTGTCAATTTTTAATAATGTACAAATTAGTCTATGTGGTGTCTCTCCCCATCAGATGGTGGAAGCCAATGGCTGGGGAGGTGATAGGTTTCACCTGAAGCAGAACAAAGGCAATAGAAGTTTACTGAACATATTACAAGAGGGGCTGGGGTGCAGGCTGGCAGAGGAGAGACGGTCAGCAGAGAGACAGTGGGTGCCAGCTGTTTTTAAAGGGGGAGGGGGAGGAGGTATGGGAGCACATGGAATTTTCCCTTTTTTTGGTAAACTGTGCCTGGTTGTAAGTGACTCATTGGTTAGTTAGGGCCTAGGGATATTTTGAGGAGGGCCCCCAGATGAGCCTGTCTATATTGAGCCAGGGGGTCACTATGGACCCTTTCTACATTCCATCCCTCAAGACTTTGACTAAAAGTGGCCTCTACTCTTTTCTGTGTTTTTTGGGGTCTTTTTTTCTGGATTTTTTTGTTTCTTTTCCTATTAGCTTTCATTATCATTATTTCCTTGCCTTGTGCTGACTTCTCTTTACTTGCTTCTGTGGCGTTATTTTAGAACCAGATTGGATAAATCCTTTATTATCTGCTGCAGCCTTTTATTACTAGTGATAATGACTGTAGTTACTTTGAAAGTTAGTTCTTAAAAGGGGTCTCTCAAAGGGTGAGGTTGAAACTTGTTTGGTGATTGGTATATTTGGCAGATGAATCATAATTTGAAATTGAATGAATGAATTTGCCTCCATGGACTTTGGCCACTAAAAAAATGATTTAGAGAAAGTATTATCTGATTTCAAATGCTGCTTTTTGCAACTTAGGTATGTTAAGAAAGGCAAAAAAACAAGCCCAAATTGGAGTCATTTACCCCTCAGGACAGCAGGCCAAGACTTAATTACAAATTTAACTTGTCCCAAGAATGTGACCTTGTAAAAGTCAATCTGAAATTTCAAATCAGTACCAGTGAGGTAATCTGCCTGATAAAAATCCTGACTTTCCCTTTCCGAAAAAGAAGAGGTCCTAGCCTGAAACAATTCTTTCCTTTCTTTTGCTAATAACTTCCTTGCCCCAAGCTCCTTTCTCTAAAAGAAACCCTTCCATTTTGCACAACTCCTCAGAGCTGTACTTGCTTTATAGATGGGATGCTGTCAGATTCATGAATCACTTAATAAAGCCAATTAGATCTTCAGATTTACTCAATTAAATTTTTTAACAGGTGTGTTATTAAAGGATTGGTTCCACCTCAACCTCTCCTCCTTAAAAATCTAAGTGTTCTCTAGGAAGATGGGTGAACAACCAGAAACCTTTTAATAGTGTATTTCTGTTATACAAGAATGCCATCTTAGTTGATTGAGGCTTCTGTCTGAAATTCAAAAAAAAAAAAAAAAAAAAAGAAAAGAAAGAAAGAAACTTGCTGCCTTCATTGCTATCAAAAATTACAAGGTTATATGAATAGGTGGGGTGAGGGTGGAGTTTCCTCAGAAATTCTGCAGCCAGCATTTCCCATATACTGTTTTCCAAGAGTCTAGTGAGCAGAGTGTTGCCGTAGCTATTGGAAGGAATATGGGGTTAGGGGGTTGCTTTAATGTTTTATGGCTTGGGGATCTTACACGCAGTGCTAACATAGATCTTTCTGACTCACCCACATAAAGTTACAACTCTATGTGAAAAGAGTCAGATGTCAATTTAGTATTTGTATCACAGAAGGACATATGATCCATCAGGAGAGCAGATGGATGAGCACATTTTGGAACAGATTTGCCAAAATTATCTAAATTCTTAGGTGCCCTTTAAGTCTGAGAATTGCCTTTGGGATCCGTATATGTTTTAATATTTAATCCAAATTGATTGCATTGCTGAAAGAATAAGCAAATGAGCTAGTTTTGTTCTAGTTGTGTTTACCTAACATTTATTAAAATGTCAAGTCATTTCAGTTCTTTGGGTTCACTGCATTGTCCTCCAGGATCTTTAGATTTCTTTCGTTACTTTCAAGGTGCAGTAGCGGCCAATGTAACTGTGAATGTGTCATTCCCAACCAAAAATAGATGCAACCCTCTAAACGAAAGTATTTCCATTTTGCTACTATGTTATGTTTTATCCTCACTTCACCAGGCCACCTGTATTTATTTTTACGACTTTTCAGTTAATTGCACAGCTTTCTTTGCTGACTTTGCTTGTATTCTGCATTATTCAATAGAGCCCCTTCTTGGGCACTTCTTTGAGTCCCCATATTAACTCAATTTTTTTTTAAATCCACACTGCAATGGATCTTTTATTTCCTTTGCTGTGAAATATAAGGCCATCTGTTGAGGCTGGGATGTTATTATTTTTATCATCGCTGAGACTAGACTGGACTCCATTCATGTCTCTTGATGGATCTAGCCTGTCAGCCCTCAGAACAAAAGAGTTTTGTTTTCGCTCTCCTCTCTTAATGCACAGTGATTGATCATTGCTCACTCAAAATCTTACAGTTGTGAGTCTTTCATGTGAGGGCTCTCCCTCGCTCGCCGCCCCCCCCCCCCCACCCATGTGTAGGCCAACAGCAAGCCAAGCAGTTCTGCCTCCAAACTGTATCCCACAGGTGTTCACCTCTGCACAGCCATATCCACAGCCTTCAGTCAAATGCAAGTCACTGTCTCTTACCTGAACTACTGCAGTATCTTCTCCACTGGTCTTACTGCTAAATGAGTACACTTTTCATACAGCAGCCGGAACACCTTCTTATTTTCGCTTTCATTGGAGCTTTTTTAGTCTGTGCTTGTTGGCCTTTCCAGGTTAGCCATCAGTGCCCAATCTTGGATGTTTGACGTAGAAAGAAAACACAAAGAACTCTCTGCCATGTTGTTTCTCAGGCTCCAAGATCCTGACCCAGTCTGTCTTCTTCTCTCCAGCATGTTGTGTTTGTTTTGTATATAACACCTAGGATTTTAAGCTGGATTTAGCAGGAAGAAGAGGGAAAAGTGTATGCACTACATCTGTTCTGGACCTGGAAAGTCCAGAATGCCATTTTAAAACCAAATCACATTGTGTCACTGTCCCAAGTTTAAGCCTTTCGTTGGCTTTCATCGCTTTAAGTGCGCAATGCAAAAACAGGTCCATCTATAATAACGTGATGTTGGCCTGTCTCTTCAATAGTTACCTTGTGGCAGCTGGCTCTCATTCCATTCAGTTGGCCTTCTGTTCCCTTGTATGTACAAAAGCTCTTTTTTCTTGCTCAGAATCTTACGCCACTTGTTGTCTTTGTCTCAACCATTTGTCATCAGTGCTACTCTGCTTGGTTCCGTCTCAGCCTTCAGTTTAAATGCCTTTTCCTTTATATTGTCCTTTCCTAGCCACCTTACCTAATACTATTCTCTTACTCTCCTTATGTTCAAATGTTCTTCTGGAATTAATATAGATCAGATTTCTCAGTTCTTACTTTTCATAGTCTATGTGAGCAAGTTTCCAACACTGACCTTTTGAATAACATTTTAACAAACAGTTCATTTGGAGGATGTTAGTGTATTAGCATCAACCATTTTATAAACAAACACAAGACAACTCCTTAAGTTGTAGATCAATATGGCATCATAGGAACGGCTGGTAATTCTACTTTGCTTCTTTTTGATTCATTGATTAATATAACTAATATTTACTAACTGCCTATTATGTAGTGGGCACTAGTCTAGCTCCAGTTCTTATGGAGCATACATTCTAATAGAGGGGGGGAAACAATAAGTAAATATGAAAGAAATATATAATATACCATGGGATGAGTGTAAAACGTGAAACAGGGTAAGGGAAGAGAAAGTGGCTGAAGCATGCAAGGAACGGGAGAAGTATTTTACATACAGTAGTCATGAAAGATCTCTTTGCAGTAAGGTGACATTTGAGCAGGGAACTGAATGAAATTGGAGACCAACCCATACAGATGCCATACAGGAAGCAGAGGGAAGAGTAAGGACAAATTTTTTGAACCTAAAATTCGTGTGCCATTATTGAAGGGTAACAAGAGACAGGTGTGATAAGAGCTTAGTGAGGGAAGAGAAATACTAGATGAGGTCAGAGGAGTAAAAGACCATTGATGGAGGTCACTGACAGACCTTGACCATGAAAGACTGCATGTGCTTCTTACCCATGGCCACCCTTAGTGCTGGCTAAGAGTACCACCCATTGGAACATGGCAACTTGTCACCAATAGAAGCAAGCTGATGGTGAGATTTATTTCAAAGCATTATTTGATAGCTTAAAGTTCTAGTAAGAGTAATAGATACATGACACCTGTAAAGCCTGAGTTACCCAGTTGACTCTATGAGGCAGAGAGAATGAAGAGAAAGTAAAGATAATTATGGCAAATTATAAAAAAGTAATTAGAAATAGTTCTAAAAGGAAGTGAGCTAATTGTTTCAACGTTATTTAAGATTCCAAACTCACAGTTGTCTAATCGCTTTCCTATGTTGCAGGGTAACCAGTCTAAGCAACTAAGTCAAGTTCTCTGGATAAGTGTCAGGGTGGGGGTGCGGGGAGGGGGGAGAAGAAAATGAAAATATTCCAGAAATACCAAATGGAGATTAAATGTGTACACTCTTACATTTTTTTTAATTGAAGCTTAAAAACTGTTTTGGAAATATGGGATAAGAACTGAATGTCATATCTAATACCATGAAGACAGTAGGTTGGTGTCCCGTATAGGAAATGCAAAAGGAAAGATGTGGCCGGTTCCCTCTTTGGTGGATGGATGAATTTCACTCATCCATCCAGGCTCATATAATGAAGGCCTTTAAATCTTATCTTGACTATGTCTGACTGAAATAGAAAATAAAGATGTCATCCTCACTTTTCCTTATTGCACTTCCTCCTAAAATGAAAAGCTGCCTTCTAGAGGTCTTTATTCTATGCATAGTTGTTCTCAGAGCTGAACTACTTCCTTTTTCTCCTTTGCCATCCGTTTCTTCCCTAATAACTTGAGATTAATGTTGCATCATCTTTAGCATTACAAGCACCAACCCACAAAATGTGGACAGAGAAACACAAATTGTACAGTGCTTGAAAATATCACCTACCATTTTATAATTATTATAATCGTGTACTGGACCATGCTCACGTTAATAAACCACAAGAGATTCTTTCATTTCACCCTGCTCTTTTTCACTCTTTAGCGTTTCGCAGAGATGGTTCCCTTTATTTGAACGCCTTCCTTCCCCACCCAAATGCCACTTTGCCTGACTGTCTCCAATTTATCTTTCTGGCCTGAGGTTTTAAGTGACCTCTTCCTGTAAACCTTCCTTAATCATCCCTTTGTTAGACACTCTTTGCACATTAGTGCTCTGTATGACTCTATTATAGAGGAATTTAATACACCAATGATTTTTGTCTTAGATATGTCTTCTTTAGGAGACAACAAACTCCTTGAGAGCGGGGATTAAATGCTAATTTTTCTTATATCCACAGTACATAACACCATGCCAGGAACATAGCTAGGCACTCCAAATATTTGTTGAGTGATTGAATGAACATAATCCCCAAACAAACATTACGCTATTTAACTAAACATAGTAATGAAAAAGTTATAGTAAGTTCTAAAGTCATGAAGATATTTACTACTTTGAATTCCTTTTAAATGAATGATAAATACATAAATGCACGATAATGTTACCATAAGCATTTGAAATAAGATTTTACTCAGTTATTTTCATGGTCGTTTAGATGAGTCTTGATAACACTGAACATCTTGAATAGATAATTCATCTTACTCTTTCATGGTAGTCATTGAGAATCTATAGGAATTTAAAATGTGAGTAAAATTTCTTGACAATTTTTTTTCATTAAACATTGGCAGTGAATAAAAACACTATAAAATTATTTGGTTTAACGTATTAAGTTCTTCATTTTCAGTTTTTATCTATTTGAGTTGAATCCTAGTTAGAAACTTCATAATAACTTTGATAGTTACAAGATATATCATTTGATTTTGAAGAGGATGGTCATACCAGAAAAGCAAAATATATATGTATTTTTCTTCCTCTCTTCAAGATGTAGCAACAATTTCGCAAGCACATTCTACAGCACATATGACAGTAATAACAGATTTCAGCATCACTTTCAGAGATAAAAAGGTGCTCCTAAGACTACTATTTTCCTAACATCTTTAAAAAGAAATTGAAATAAAGTTTAAAATCCTATCATTGGGATCTTTAAGAACATTACACACAGACTTAGTTCTGGAACTACTGCCCTCTAAGGATATATTTGTATGTTGTTTAGAACATATACTATAGCAAAAGATTAAACTATTTAGTGTTTTGAAATATTGACAAAGGAACTTGTTTTCTCTTCTAAATTTGATATTTGCTGCCTTCCCAATATTATGGGTGAGGCTATCAGAGTAATGGCTTTCTTACAATGCTCCTGAAATCTGAAAATGCTTTGATTTCTTCACAAATCAGTAATTTAACTGCATAGAAAAGAATCCATTTTTGTTGTACCTCATAACTGATAGAAAAATATTAAAGTTTTGCCACACATGCTTATTATGTTAGAGGAAAAGGTTGTAAATGAGTGCTTATAGCAACATCATGACTTATTATCCTTATATTGCAAATGTTGTGCATATTTTGATTTTTATTTAGCAATAAATTTTATTTTTGCAACTGCTTTTCTCTACTTATAGTTGTACAGGAAAAATTTTTAAATACTATATCATGGCAACTATTCACTTATAGCAAATTCAAATTAAAAGTTAATTGCATGTATTTTTTTCTTTCTATTCTCTAGATTATCATTATTTGTATTCTAAGGTGTTAATATTACTTCTTTATTTTCCCATACATTAGGGCTTATTATAAAGCTATATGGCTATATTTATGGTGTTTTCTGTAAAATCAATTTGAAGCCATTAATTGCTGTGCCATAGCTATAGGACACTGATTTATTTAACAACCATTTCTTCAAATAAAACCTTTTACAGCAATAGTCTTGCTAAAAACTTCTTTAAAAGTGTACACACGAGTAAACACACATACACACACACACACACACACACACACCCCAAACACCTATCATTGAATTAAAAAAAATACCCATGTCCGTAATTTCACATTCATTACTCTCCACTGAAGTTGCCTTAAATCTCCCAAAATTTAGAGACCCTAACCTACATTCAGAAAATATGAAGAAAAAAAAGCACCTTGTAATTCTTCAGGAACCCCAAACTAGCCAAAGGTTGGTGGAATCATTCCACCTCATTCTATTCTTAAACTTTGTCATCAGTCAGAAGTTAATAATAGACATATCATGCCAGCATCTTCCTCCTTGTCTTTTTTTCACTATTGTACCCTATTTCGATTCACTTTTAGTAATAATAATAGGAGGGAGCTGAATAATAAAGGAAAAGACTCCCTTCCTGAGAGTAATAGGGACTCTTACCTGATGATCAGTTAGGGCAGTGAATCTCAAAGTGTGGTCCCTGTGCGTCAGGATCAGTATCACCAGGGACTTGTTAAAAATACAAATGTCTAACTTGGAGGGTGGGGTCCAGCAAATCTGTATTTTAACAAGCCTCCGGGTGATAGTGAGGCACAGTTAACATTCAGAACCACTGATTGAGAGAAGAGTTACCATGACAATCATGCATGTGAGAGTACACAGATAATTCTACAGTGTCTTTGAAGATCTCCCCCAGATTTATTGGTTAAATGCTGGAAAAATTGATAATAGTGAGGTACTGTGGCCTGGACGTATCGCACACTAAGAAACTGTATCATCAAACAATTGTGACCATGGGGCATTTACCTCATGAATTACAACACAAAGTATGAAAACTCCAAAGACTGAGGGGTTACACCGGATTGAACAGTACCCCCCAAATTCACACGCCCCTGGAACTCAGAATGTGACCTTATTTAGAAATAGGGTCTTTGCAGATGTAATAATTAAGATGAGGTCACTGTGAATTACCGTGGGCCCTCCTGCACTTCCTGGTATCACAATAATAAGGGCGGGTAGAGAGACACCAGGGAAGAAGACTGCAAAGATGGAGGCAGAGATTGGAGTTTTGCTGCCGCAAACCAACGAACAGCAAGGATTGGTGGCGATACCTTTGCTAGGAGAGAGACATGGGTGGACTCGCCCCCAGAGCCTCCAGTAGGAGCCAACTCTGCTGACCTTGATTTAGGACTTTAGGCCTCCTGAGCTACGGTAGAATAAATGTCTGTTCCAAGCCAACCAGCTTTTGCTAAGTTGTCATGGCAGCCGTGCAGGGACTAATGCAGTGGACCGCATGGAGTTTATATTTTGTGCGTATCCTTTGACTTGTTTTTGGTCCATAAAGATCTTCGCACAAATATGCTCTGTAAAGAAGGCTGTCCTGTCCCTCTTACCCCTCCTCCTCTACCCATCTCCCCACCCTTTCAAAGGATCTTTGAAGAGTCTAGTTTTAGCTGTGAAAGTCATGTTCTTATTTACCACTGGAGAAAAAAAAAAATTCCCCTAGAAGAATATTAAATGTAAAACCCTTTCATTTTGTGTATTTTTAGTTAGAAATTATGCTTATTATCTCTCATCCATCTGTCTTTCAGGAAAATTTTCGATTGACATGGATTATGCTTTTTAAGCTGCTTTATGCTCATTTGTTCAGATACATACCAAGCCTTTTAATTGGACCATTTTATATGCAAATAACTAATACCATTAAGTGTATCTGAGCCTCCTTCTGTTGCTGTTTAGCTGTGTCATAAATGCACTGACCCTCGGCAAGCAGGGTTAATCAGAGTCGCGTGCAAGTGCAGTGTGCATGCGTGTGGTGACTGCCCGCTGTAGATCTGAGATAAAGAATAGAGATTTACCACGCAGAGTTCTTTTGTGTCTTAAAAACAAAACACACATAATTATGAATGATGTATTTAGGGAAGCCTGCCTTAAGGAAATGGATTTGCATTCACTGTACCTGATGTGAATAGCTGCGTATGAGCTCCTCTGCTGTGTTTTTTTCACCCAAATGACTTAGCAGAGCATCTATATTTTAACGTGCAAATATATATTTTAAAAAGTCATAAAAGTTAAAAGGAATATTTAACAACAAGACAAGGGGCACCTGGGTGGAGCAGTTGGTTAAGTGTCCGACTTGGGCCCCGGCCATGATCTCACAGTTCCCGAGTTCCAGCCCCACACAGGGCTCTGTGCTGCCAGCTCAGAGCCTGGAGCCTGCTTCAGATTCTGTCTCCTTCTCTCTCTGCCCCTCCCCCACTCGGCCTCTCTCTGTCTCTGAAAAATAAATAGACATTAAAAAATATTTTTTAACAACTTTGATGTAGTAACTTAAATGACTTAAAAGATCTATCTTAAAAAAAAACAACTTTACATGTAATATTTTTAAAACCACAAAATGCTTCAGAGCACGATTTTTCCTGGGCTTTCTTCCATGTTTTATTTCTACAGCTTTCATTTCTGAACCTGTTAATTTTCAAGTTTCCCCGAAAACTTTTAATATTCTTAGTCCATTTATCAACATGGTTTTCTAGTATTCTTAATTACAGTTTTTGAGCCAGCATAGAGATCTCAGAGATATTTATGAGACAGTTACTCTCCTCACAATAAGATTAATTCCACGTTTTAACACAACAGTGGTACTGCGGTTTGAATTCCACGCTAAGGAGCCTGGAATTTACTTTTAAAAATCAGTGTAGGTGAGGGGTGCCTGGGTGGCTTAGTTGGTTAAGAATTCAACTCTTGGTTTGGGCTCAGGTAATGATCTCATGGTTTGTGAGTTCGAGCCCTCCATTGGGCTCTGCACTGGCACTATGGAGCCTGCTTGAGATTCTTTCTCTCTCTCTCTCTCTCTCAATCTCTCTCTCTCTCTCAAAATAAACTTTAAAAAAATAAAAATTAGTGTAGGTGATAAATATTGTTGTGTAAAGGAATAGCATAATAAATGTTACACAGATCTGAAGGTATTCAGCAAGACTACTTAGAGAAAAAGATCTATCTTTTTTCTTTTTTAAGTTTCACTTATCTATTTGGAGAGAAAGAGAAAGAGAGAGCAAGAGCAGAGGAGGGGCAGAGAGAAGGAGAGAGAGAAAATCCCAAGCAGGCTCCACACTGTCAGCACAGAGCCTGATGCGGGGCTTGAACTCATGAACTGTGAAATCATGACCTGAGCCGAAATCAGGAGTCGGCTGCTTAACCGACTGAGCCACCCAGGCGCCCCAAGATCTATCTTATCATGTGTAGATTGATCCTATTTCTATAGTAACTACTCAAACAAAAAAATCCTTTGCTTCATTCTTGCAACATATCTACTATGTGTTAAGATAGAGGGATAGAGAAGAAATTCAGCCCTACTTTCAAGGAGTAGTAATCTAACAGGGAAGAGGGACAATAACCACGCAATTATAAATCAGCCTAAATATACCGCATTGGGTCACTTGGGCTGGGGGGAATTAAGAAAGGTACTATATCGGTTTCCTAGGGCTGCTGTTACAAATTACCACAAACTTGGTGGCTTGAAACAAGAGAAATGTATTCTCTCATAGTTCTGGAGGCTAGAAGTCCAAAATCAAGGCCTCCTGCAGGGCCATACTCCCCCTGAAGGCTATAGGAGTGCATCTTTCCTTGCTTTTCCAGCTTCTGGTGGCTCCAGGCATTCCTTGGCTCATGGCTGTGTCACTGCAGTCTGCCTCCATCTTCTCATGTGTCTGTCCCCTCCTCTCTTGTCTCTTATAAGGACATGTGTCACTGGATTTCAGACCCTTCCTAATTCAGGATGATCTCGTCTCAAAATCCTTAACTGAATTACATCTACAAATACCCTATTTCCAAATAACATTACATTAACAGGTTCTAAGTAGACATATCTTTGCTGGGGGGGGGGGGGGAAGGGGGCACCATTCAACTCACTGCAGCTACCCAGAGGCGGTGACACCTCCCTAGCAGAGCAGGTTTGAGGAGAGAGGAGAGAGGAGAGACATATGTGAGTTCTCTTCTAGGCATGGAGGTATGTCTTTTCTCCTTCAAGTTAGCACAATGCCTAGCATGTAGCAAGAACTCCATGACTGTGAGATTATTAGCGAAATACTCTCAGGAAACTGTTCATTGGCAAGTGGACATACACTTCTGGAGATCAGAAGAAAGGTCTGGGTTGGACAAAGGAATGGATAAGATTACCAAGAGAAGCTGTGCGAGAACAGAGAAGAATAAAGCAAGGACTAAGAGTCCATCGTTGAACTGGGTTTGGAAAAGACTGAGAAGGAATTGCTGGAAAAACAAGAGGGAAGCCAGGATAGAGGGGTGGCATAGGAGACAAGAAAGGAAGGAATCTTGAAGAAGGAGGAGGGGGAGGAAAGAAAAGGGTGTCAGGTGACATTAAGTTGATTAAGTAGTATAAAGCCTGAATTTGGGAACTTTGATTTAAGCAATTTCAGAAGTTAGGAAGCCAGTTTTCAGTGGATTAAAAATAGCAGAAGGTTTGACAGACATTTTGTTTTTAATTTCCTGATGGACGATGAAACTAAACCAATAGATAGGCTTCCCTCCACAACTCACTATGCACATATTTCAGAGAAAGCATTGTGAAAAACTTCTATGAGAGGACACATGTCTGTGACCTCTCTCCTTTGATCCCAGAGACAGACCATGCAAGTTGTTATGGATCATTAGAGCCGCTGTGCTGGTGTCTTCCATTCGTAACCTCTCTGCTCGTCGCTGGACATCTTATCACATTCACAGTGGGAGAATGCAGATTCCAAACTGCAATTCTGACTCTGATCTTCCATGTAAAAGAATGTTCTTCAGGCATCCCACTGAATCCACTATAAAACATCAGTCGGGCATACAGAACATCAACTTAGAGACCTTCCTGATGAGTAGTGTGAAATATATTTACAATCAAAGGACCCTGCAGTTTTATATGCTAGAGATTTAAAAACACCTTACCATCATCAGCTTTTTCCTTTACAACGACATCTGCTATTAAATGAATTTAGTTTAGGTTTTTTTTTTTAAGTTAGTAACTGAAATATCCTGATGGCTATCATCTCATCTATTGGAAGGAGACTGAGCAAGCCCTTCCATGGCATATTGTCAATATTCCACAAATTTGGCCTTTTCAGTTCCATTGAAAATTAAAATTATTCCGTTGAAATTAAGGAATAGTTGAACACTGTGGTTTCTCTGTGTAACTTAGTATCCCCACAACCCTCTTGAAGTAATAACGATAGAAACTATATTCCAGTTCATTTGTGTGAACTAATTAAAAACAATTTTTGGAAGGAGAGTAGGTTTGGACTTTTGGATATTGTTATTTTACATGGTAACTGTCATTAGAAGTCCTTGAATCATTTTCTCTGCTTTATGAACTGAGATTATGGCAGCTGTGTTCACTTCAAAAACTAAAAATGAACTTGCCATTCCCTAGCTTCACAAACAGAACTTTAAAATCAGGCAAAATATGGGGCACCTGGGTGGCTCAGTCAGTTAAGCGCCCGACTTTGGATCAGGTTATGATCTCATGGTTCGTGGGTTTGAGTCCCACATCGGGCTCTGTGCTGACAGCTCAGAGCCTGGAGCCTGCTTCAGATTCTGTGTCTCCTTCTCTCTCTGACCTTCCCCCTCTAGCACTCTGCCTCCCTCTCTCTCAAAAAATAAATAAACATTAAAAAAAATTTTTGAATGAATAAAATCAGGCAAAACAAAAGAACTTAACTTAAAATGAACTCTTTAACTGTTACATATTTTCAGATTGAATATGTAAGAATTTGGATGTGATTCTTAAGGGAATTATTTAAAATTTTGTTTTATAAAGATTTCATGTTAGGCTTTGTAATACAGAATTACAAAGTATATAGGTCAATGAGAAATTATTAAGCTGGAACATGTGCAAAGTCTGCTTATGCTATTTTATTACGCCATTCTATAATAACTGATAGATATTAAAACCTTAAATTTGGGATTTACATCAACGGGTCAGTAGATAAACATAGCCTTAATCTTAGCCTTTATTATTCCTATCTGCTATTTCAATACAAAATTCAATTAAGATATGATTCTAAGGATTCTTCAGCATAGCATAGAAATATCCAGCAATATATTTTCTACTCCTTTAGAATTTATATTCACAAACTACATACATGTGTCTAATTAGAATTTAATAAGCTTTTCACCCAAGAGAGAATTCCGATCTCTATAAAGCTTTTATCCTTGCCCTACTTACAATGTCACTATCAAGTTCTTTATTCTGCAGGTTTATTTTTTGAGAAGATACAATTATATGTTATTTTCCTGCATGTTACAGTTATGCAGTTTTCTTTACATGAATGCTGCTTTCTGAAGAAAATGCTCTTTGAAATGTTAGGAAAGTAAAAACTATTGTTTCTATAGAAATAGGAATATTCTGTGTGAGTAATAGATTGCAAAGTGAGGTGCCTTCACCATGAGTCTCTCTTTGTTGTTCACGCTAAATGAAGGGTAATTTTACAAAAATAAGGCCAAGAAAAATGAAATATGGGATTTCATAGTTTACCAGAAGTCAAAGATTTTTACTGCCAATAATTCAGCACAGTGTAGCCTCAAGCCATACTCTACGCTGTGGTGTGTGTGCTCGTGTGCGTGCACGCACACGCGCACGCATGCACGCACGCACGCGCATACACACAGTGCTACAATTTGTCGAGGCAATCTGTCATTACAAATTTGAGAAAGACAAGAGAATTCCTTGGGAATTTGGTTGTAAGTGATGTTGTTTTATGGAGAAAAGGACATTCCAGGTTTTAGGTTAAATAACCTTTTAGTGCTTCTGTTCAAGGCTCATTTCACTCCCCCACCCCCACCCAAGCTTCCTAGGTGCCACTTGTCTTCCCTTTGTCTCCAGATCTTTCCTCTTCTCTTTTGTCCTTTCATTTTCCCTGCTTCTTTCTGTAACCCTACATTGCTCCATGCATAATCATAAAGGGTTCCATTTATTATTCCTTTTCAGAGTTTATCTCCAAAACAATGCTTTATCATTTATCAAATGCTGATTCATTACTCAAAGATGTCCGTAACTGTCAATCAAGCCTCCTGACAGGCCTGAGAAAACTCCTGTTACTATTCTGAGTCCACGTCCCCTCCGCTACAAAACTTTGACCCTGAATATTAATTCCAGCCATGGAAAGCAACGTATGATGCACTGCCTTCTTGGGAAATAGCTTGGCAGGCTCTTAACCTCATCGGATCTAGCCTGCTGGGAGGTTATGCCACTACGTGAACGTTCACACACACACCTTCATGTGTGTAGACATGTGTTAGTTTGTGAAGGTGTGAGAACAACTCAAGAGAAAGCAGAGAAGAAGCTGCATCTGTGAGAGAGGAGATGATTATTGGACTACACTCCCATAGAATGCTCGTGAAGGAGCTGGAGCATAAGTGAGAGATTAGCCGTAGGAAGGAAATGGAATACTTGTCCTTTGAAAACGAAAAGGAGTGACCCAATAAAGAAAAGGGGAATCTTTTAGGCAACTGGAAAGAGAAGTTAAATCATGTTGGACCGCATCTATTTTTTAATGAAACAGTGAGAAGTCAAGGGTGGGACTTCAGTCTTGAGCAGAAGAGGAAAAGTTTCATCTGTCTCAAGTGCATACCTTATTTGTCAGGGTTCTGCAGAGACACGGAACCAATATAGCATGTGTATATGTATGTATAGAATTTTTTTTTAAGGAATCAGCTCACAGGGTTAGATGCTGGCAAATCCAGGGTAGGCTTGAAGGCTGGAGACTCAGGAAGAACTGATATTAAAGTTCAAGTCCAAAGGTTACCTACTGTTCATAGAAAGTCAGTCTTTATTCCATAAAGGCCTTCAACTGATTGACTGAGGTTCACCCACATTCTCGAGGACAATCTGCTGTATTCAAAGTCCACCAATTTAAATGTAAGTCTTGTTCACAAAAAGCACGCTCATAGAAACATCTAAAATGAAATTTGGCTAAATAGCTGCACACCCATGGCCTAGTCAAGTTGCCAAATAAAGTTAACCATCACACATATGTTACCTTTGCTGCCTGCCTAACTCCATGTTCTTCAAGAATCAGTTCTCCCATCTCCTCAGAAAGCCTTCCCCATGTGCATCCTCAGGTGTTTGCAACCCCAAACTAAATTCCCAGATGACATCTGTTTGATTTCCCCCACTAGAATGTAGTCCCTGAGGATATGGATTTCTTTTTCATTTCTGTATCTTCAGCACCTCAGATATCACTAGCTATATCCTAAGCACTCGATAAAAAGTCGACGAATGTCTTTCAGTTTTACTACATTGCATACTTATTGAAAACAGAGACAGTCTTAAAATACTTTTTTATAACAACACCTAGCACAAGTTAAGAGCCCAATAAATGATTTCCTGGAAGGAATAAATGGATAAGTTACTTACCGAGTGCTTACTGCGTATGTTTCCTTATCCCTGATTACTTTGATTTTATTCCTTGAAAAAAAAAGTTTTTCAAGGAATTTTCACAGATTTGCATTGCTGTACATGTGGAGAAATTATACTAGCAACTGTGGTTACAGGTCAAAAAATGCTGGTGGCAGGAATCAGACATCAGCAATTTTTAAAGTCCTGCAGGTGATCCTCATGGTTGGGAATCCCTGTACCAGATACAGTTAAAGTAGGGAGGAAGTACAGGAAGGTTAAGAATAGCGAGCATCTCTGTGGAGGGCAAGGCCATATGGGGACACCAGGAAAGAGGCTTTGAGCAGGCTCCAGAGGAAGAGTAAAGGACACCTATAGACAAGAGAGGAGTACTAAAGAGAAAGGTATGGTATGTTTCAGAACCCTCTTTGAGAGGCGCTGGTAGCTCAGTTGGATAAGCGTCTGACTTGATTTTGGCTCAGGTCATAATCTCACAGCTTGTGGGATCGAGCCCCACATAGGGTTCTGTGCTCTCAGTGCAGAGGCTCCTGGGCTTCTCTCTCTCTCCCTCTCTCTCTGCCCCTCCCTATCTCTCTCAAAATAAATAAATAAAAACTTTTTTAAAAAACCACTCTTCGAGTATTTACCAAGTGCCAGGCACCGTGCTAAGTACTTTATGTGGATTGCCGCTTGTCTTCATAACAGCCCCGCAAGGATACTATGTTATGTTCTTTTTCCAGATGAGGAAATTGAGGTTTATACAGTTTAACTGAGTTCCCCAATACGCCATATCAAGTGAACAGAACAGCAACATTTCAAGCCTGTGACTATCTGCAAAGTTTATGTTCTTTCCACCACACCAGTGGTTCTCAACCCTAACTGCACAGTAGAAGCACCCAAATTTATGCCCCACTTAAGATCTGTTATACGAGGATCTCTAGGTAAGAGGCCCCAGCACCTGTATTTTATATGAAATCCCACTATGTTTCTAAAGCACCGCCACGGTTGAAAACCACTACCACAAACACCATAGATTCTCCTTTGTTTTGCCAACCTTCACACTGTGGGCTCAAAAGTGCTTTCATCCAGAAGGAGACTTGACTCAATCAGTTTATAAATGGTCTGCCCCCAATTCAGATAAGGGAGCCTGAATGGTTACACATTTGCCAGGTAATTCGAGACGCTCTTAATAGGTGTCCACTTTGATGTTAGCAAGAGTTTTATCCCATTGTTACTTTGAATTAATAAAAGGATTACACCATGCCGAGGCTCTGACTTTCCACAAAGGTTCCTGCTCAGTGCCGCTCTGCCTTTGTGGGTTTTATAACACAGCTGATGCTTTATACATCCTACCTCATTCCAAAAATAGTTAGGTAATGCTGGGCCACACACACACACACACACACACACACACACACACACACACCCCACAAATGAATCAGGCCATGGCGGATGTCACGAAGCAATTGTTGAGTTTAATATCAGATTTTCTTCTATTAATTTTGGATACACCCAACTCATTTTTCTTTTTATTATAAAAGCTTGCAGCTAATGTCCATGATCGCTAACTTCATGTGAAATAAAGTGCATTTGTGCAAACTCCTGAAGACATGTGAAAATTCAGTCAGGTATGCATATAAAAGACTAACCTGATAAAATTTAATATCAATCCCAATAAGAAAGATTAGAGGAGAAAAACCAAAAATAGATAATATAGAGCAGTTTTCCACCCTGGCTGCACATGAAAATCTAGGAGGACTTTTTAAGCAAATAGATGATCAGAACCCACCCCAGAGATTGATTAGACTGATAAAACTGGTCCACTTTGGCCTGGACCTTGTTACTATAAAAACTCTCTAGGGGCGCCTGGGTGGCTCAGTCAGTTGAGCGTCTGACTTCGGCTCAGGTCACGATCTCACGGTTCGTGAGTTCGAGCCCCGTGTCGGGCTCTGGGCTGATGGCTCAGAGCCTGGAGCCTGCTTCCGATCCTGTGTCTCCCTCTCTCTCTGCCCCTCCCCCATTCATGCTCTGTCTCTCTCTGTCTCAAAAATAAACAAACATTAAAAAAAAATTAAAAACAAAAAACAAAAAACAAAAAAAACCAACTCTCTAGGTGATTCAAATCTACTGTTTTTCTTACCTTCCCCCAGACCTCCCACTGTTGTAAAAGATGAGTATAAAATGAGAATATTCTGATTCACATATTTACTGTCAAGGATGGTGATGATGGTGATGATGATGATTAAAGGAGCTCTAATTGAATTTGCTGTGTGCTAGGCCACTTTTCCAAGTGTTTTACATATAACTCATTCAGTGCTCACAAGAGCTATTTTATGAGAGAAATATTATATTATTATCATCTTTTTGCAGATGAAAACCGGGTGTAGAGAGATTAAGTTAACTCAGTGCCGGACTTGGCAGGGGTGGAATGTGGGTCTAGAGTGTGCCCTGGCACCCCGTGGTCTTACAGCCTCAAGTGAGATTATGAAATAACTAGATTCTGTCACCCCAGCTCTCCCTCCCATCAGGTTCCCTTTCCTTCTTCTAGATGTTTTCAGGGTCTAACCTGGTACAGGCTCGCCCATTATTAGGTGACAAGGAAAAGGAGATTCCTCCTCTCTGCCATCTAACTTCCATACCTTGCCTTGCAATACAACAAGCCCAAGTCTTCAGGATCCAAGGAAATACTTCTAGGTGGTTAATCTGTGTTGGAAAGGAAACCTCTTAATTTCTCAGTACAAGGGAAAAATTTAGGGCTTCACAATCAGGCAGATATTAAGATCAGATTTAGGGACCCTTATTTATTAACCCAAATAATCTGAGTAATTTAATCTGACACTTAGTTTCTTAATCTGTTAGTGGAAATAATAATGCCTAAACCATTATTATGGTTTATCTTTTTGTACACTTACTTTCAATAAATCTTTTTTTTTTGTATTTAAAGCATATTTCTTTTAGAAAACATGTAGTTTGGTAGTGCTTTTTTATTAAGTTTGATAATCGAGTAGTTATTATATTACATTTAACATAGTGTTAGGTTAAGTCTTCCATCTTGTTATTTGTTTTCAGTTTGGTTCATCTGTTTCTTGCTCTTGTGTTCCTTATTTTTTGCCTTCTGAGTTAATTAAATATCTTAGTATTCCCTTTTATCCCCTCTATTGCTCGTTTTCACAGTAAGTACCTTAGTGGAATGATTTTTCGTCCCAGTGATTGTATCTTGAGATCACACAACATGCACCTTTAACTTATCATTGTCTCCTTCAAAAAAAACATTACCAAAAGAACAATCTTAAGAAACTTAGAAAATTGTAATTCCATGTATTCACTTGCTCTTCTTTGTTTCCTCTTTGTCTTGTATTTTATTCACTCACAGGCAAATGAATAAGTACTCATAGGTAAATAAATTACAGTAAAACCTTGGATTGTGAGTAACTTGTTCCGCGAGTGTTCCACAAGACGAGCAAACATTTCTAATAAATTTTAACTTGATAAGCAAGTGGTGTCTTGCAGTACGAGTAGTATATGATGCCGAATGTCACATGATCACAAGTGAGCCAATGGTTCTTGAAATGCGGTTTGATACACAAACACTTTGGATTACAAGCATGTTTCTGGAATGAATTATGCTTCCAAACCAAGGTTTTACTGCATTATTTTTGCTTTAAATAGTCATTAACTGGGGCCCCTGGGTGGTTCAGTCAGTTGAGTGTCAAACCGGCTCAGGTCATGATCTCACAGTCTGTGAGTTCAGGCCCCGCGTCGGGCTCTGTGCTGATGGCTCAGAGCCTAGAGCCTGCTTCCGATTCTGTGTCTCCCTCTCTCTCTGCCCCTTCCCTGCTCATGCTCTGTCTCTCTCTGTCTCAAAAATAAATAAAAACATTAAGAAAAAAAAATTTTTTTTAAATAGTCATTAACTTTTGTATGTAGATAGATAGATAGATAGATAGATAGATAGATAAAGTATTTAAAAAGTCTTTAATACGTATCCAAATGTTTATCCACTTATCCATTCTACTGCTTTTCATTCCAGTGTGTGGATCCAGGCTTTCATCAGGAATAATTTCCCTTCACCTTGAAAAAGCTCCTTTCTCATCTCTTGTAGTGCATATCTGCTGCAAATGAATTCTCTCAACTTTTGCCTGTCTTATTTCACTCTCACATTGAAAGATATTTTTACCAAATAGTGAAGGCCATGCTAACAGGCACTTTCCTTCAGCACTTTGCAGATAACTACATTGTCTTACGGCAATCCAGTGTTTTAGATGAAAAGTCAGACATTCTCAAAACTATTCTATCAAAATACAGTTACTCGCTGTATATGTCTTTTTTCTTTGGCTGCTTTCAAGTTTTACTCTTTATCTTTGTGTTTAAGCAGTTTAGTTATAAAATGCCTCACTATATTGTTGTTATGATTGGTTGTTTTGTTTGTTTCTTTCTTTGTTGTTACATTTTTCCTATTTGAGTTTCAGTTAGCTTTTCTCACACATGGATTGAAATCCTTCGATTCTGGAAAATACTCACCTCTTCAAATATTTCTTCTGCCCCGTTCTCTCTTTCATAGCCTTCTGGGGCTCCAATTACACATGTTAGACCATTGATATTGTGTTACAATCACAGATTATCTGTTCTATTTTCTTCACTCTTTTTTTCTCTTGTGCTTCAATTTGGATGATTTTATTGACCTAGCTTAAATTTTACTGATACTTTCTTCTGCTTGGTTCAGTCTACCATTCAGCCCACTGGATGAATCCTGTATTTGTGGTACCATAATTTTCATTTTTGTCATTTTCATTGGGTTCTTTCTGATTGTACCTATATCTCTACTGAAATTCCCCAACTGTTACATGCTCCCTGCGTTTTCCATGACATATTTTCAACATATTTAGCATAGATTTCTTTTTAATCTTTGTCTGCTAAGCTCAACATCTGTACCATCTGTAGGTCTGCTTCTGTTGTTTGCTTTTTTTAAATTTTTTTTTTAACGTTTATTTATTTTTGAGACAGAGAGAGACCGAGCATGAACAGGGGAGGGGCAGAGAGAGAGGGAGACACAGAATCTGAAACAGGCTGCAGGCTGTGAGCTGTCAGCACAGAGCCCAACGCAGGGCTCGAACTTACAGACCGTGAGATCATGACCTGAGCCGAAGTCGGACACTTAACCGACCAAGCCACCCATGGGCCCCTGCTTTTTTATTTTTTTTGGGGGGGGGCACATTTTCTGCCTCTTCACATGTTCTATAATTTTTTATTGTGTATCAGCCTTCATGGTTTACATAGCAGTAAACAATAAACATTCCGAGAAAAGGGCCCACTTCTTCCTCAGTCAGACTGTTAATGTGTGGAGAAGGAGGTGGAAAAGGGGATTGAAATAATCTAATATGTTCTAGATCTGAACCCAGCTTTGCTACTGCTCTAGTTAAATTCAGCTCATCATTGACTTTATTTATTTATTTATTTATTATTTTTTAGAGTGAGAGAGCGGGAACCAGGGAGAGGGGCAGAGGAGAGACAGAATCTTAAGCAGGCTCTACACTCAGCATGGAGCCCAATGCAGGGCTTGATCCCATGACCCTAGGATCATGTCTTGAGCCGAAATCAAGAGTTGGGCACTCAACACACTGAGCCACCCAGGTGCCACTCACCATTGACTTTAGACGTATTGAGGGAGGAAATAGGACTTTCCTTAGAGCTAGACTGAACTTGGCAATGCCATCGAGATGTCTTCATGCCTAGCCTAACAGCCAACATATATGAACCACAGGAAATCTCTCTCCCTCTTTCACACTCCAGTCCCCAGATGTCCTGGCCTAAAAACATCTCTCTCCACCATGTTACCCTGACCTCCAGCCATTGCAGAGCTGCTGCAGTGAATGGAATGAAGATCTTTTGCACCTTCAGGAGATCGTTGTCAGCTCTCCCGCCCTGTCCTGGCCTGTCTCAGCTACCCCCAAACAGTCAGTGAAAGCCCGCAGGAAAGAGTTGGCAGGCAAGTACAGATTCTGTCTACGGTTGGGTTGCCTCCAAATTCAAATCTATGATACTGGCCCACTTGCAGTGGTTAAAAGTTTGTTAACAGTTGGGATGGTTGTTCACACTATCCCCAGCTTCCCCCATGTGCTGAGGGGGCTCCTTTTCTCACTGTGGCCCTGGGAGTGATAAAAGCTATAAAATTCTTCTCTCTCCAAGGAATGGTTAATCCCATTTTTGATATCAATCTATCCAGGTTTCTGTGAGTCTTCAGCTCTGTAGTGGGTTATTTCAGACTCACTGCCTCCGCCTCCCTACACAAAAGAATTATCCTTCATCCACTCCTAGTCTTCGAGGTGTGCATACCAGAGACTGTTCCACCTTGGGAAGGCAGACATGGAAGCAGTCTCAGGGCCTTGTGGCAGAGAACTCCAGGGCCCAAACCATGCTGTAGAGGGGGATCACTCATTCTGCTTCTAACTCATAGATCTGTGGGGAAAGACACAGAGGAGGACCTGAGCAGCAAGGAGCTCTGACATGTGAGACCCAGGGCAGGGCCTTCCCCCATCTCTTGGCTAAATCTAAAGGCAGTACTGATGATAACACAGTATTTTGGACATAGGTGGGAAAACTTCATAGAGAGAGGGCAAATGTGGAAGGAAATTAAAGGATGCTAAAGACGACCTTTGACTCTTTTCCCAGAGCCAACTCTTTTAGCTGTAGAAATAATAGAATGTATGCATCTCCTCTCCAAGAATAGAAGGCAGCTTCAATATTGATGGGATACTCTGGAAGCAATAGGGTAAAATATGTCTTCTACAAAGCCGGTGTCTCTAGTGGACATAGTATAAACAGAACAAGTACATAAAATGACTCAAGACAAAGCTGGCCTCAAATAACAAAATACCCAAATTAGGCCCATATAAGAATAACTGTGACATCTTAACAGGGAAATGACATCACTGTTAGATTTTACATTGCCTTCCAACCAAAAGCAAACACACAATGACTGCTGAGATCATTTTAAGACAATTTTCTTGTCTTGGCTGAGTTATGGTTTAATGGATAGTTTAGGCAGAACTTCAGTTACAAAAGAAATGCATTTTCACTTTTTAGGATACATAGATTTTGCATATGGAGGAATTGTTTATAATTATGTATGTTCCTGTATTTAATTTCACAGATATATAATGAAAGTATTAATGTAATGGACTATACCCTAGTTTAGACCCTATGAAAGAGATAACTTTATTTCAATTACATGTTACACTTCAGTGGATCTGATCTAGATACTTGTATACTTTGCTGGAATTTAGCTTTCATTTCAGCAATGTGTTCTTTCATTTAGCAATGTTGCCTCCCCCCCCCCATACACACACAAATGAAAATTTGTTATGATCATTTTGGAGAGGTTGGAGAATTTGATCCCTTTTTAAAGCAGTAAAGATATAATTACTGTTGAAATGCTGGGTGGAACACATACTTAATTTCACCCTCTGCCTCCCAAAGCTACCCGATACTGGCAGTAAACACAAAACACTAACTGGAATCAAGAAAATGGGAGAGCATAGAACAGTGGAGAGCTGCTGACCTATTTTTTTTGGAAAATGGAAAGGGAATTGATTAAGTGGTGCTTGATTTAGCCGAGCAGAGACGTGGAAACCCAGGTACCTGCAGAGATGCCAACAGGATGCAAATGGAGAGTCCCTAGAAAAGCCGGGAAAAGCATAAGGAGTAAAGGCAAAGGGGATCGCTGAAGCTAGGGGTGAGATGTGGAGCTGAAAACAGGAAGTGGTTGAGATTCTTAACAGTTGGACTCCCAAATCCTGTCTGCAACCCGTGCAGCTTGGCAACTGCCTGCCCCTCACCCTGCAGGAGACAGGAGGTGGCTTGCGTTATTCTCTGGAGTGACTTAACCAGAGAGGCTATAAACCCAGCAGGCTTGGAAACAGTGGCAGGTGGGCATCAGGTGTAATACTCAAATCTGTTGGATTAAGTGGAAATCCGCATGGTCAATAGTAATAAACTCACCTCTCTTTCAAACCTTCTTACCTGGCTTTGCTCCAGGACACTGACAACAGAGCTTATCCCGCCTCGATAGCACATTGGAGGTGGGCTTCTCTGGAAGATCTGACTACCCTGGTGGGGAGAAACCTAGTTACCCTTGAGGGTATTTCAGTGAAGGTTCAGTTCTAATCGCCTTTCAGTAACACCCTAACAACCATGATATACTGCGAAAGCAGATAATTAAGGAATACCAGATATGGCAGAAAGTCTCTGTAAAAGAGACCAAAGCAAACAAACAAGAACTTGAAGGAAACAATGGCTGAAGGGAAGAGATGAAAACTTTAAAAAATGTTATCTTCTCATAGAGATTAGAAAAGAAATTATTTCCATGAAACAAAACATGGTACTTTTAAAAAGGAACGATTAGGGGCGCCTGGGTGGCGCAGTCGGTTAAGCGTCCGACTTCAGCCAGGTCATGATCTCGCGGTTCGTGGGTTCGAGCCCCGCGTCAGGCTCTCGGCTGATGGCTCAGAGCCTGGAGCCTGTTTCCGATTCTGTGTCTCCCTCTCTCTCTGCCCCTCCCCTGTTCATGCTCTGTCTCTCTCTGTCCCAAAAATAAATAAAAGTTGAAAAAAAATTAAAAAAAATAAAAAATAAAAAAAAAAATAAAAAGGAACGATTAGAGAAAATAGAAATCTTAGAAATTAAACTAAGAATTAAACTCTTCCACCAGAAGAGAGGTGAGGAATTACTCCAGAGAGGAAGTGACAGAAAGATGATTGGGAGAGAAAAGATAAAAAATTAGAGGCTTCACTTAAGGGGTCCGACATCCCACTCAAAGGAGTTTACTTTCAGAGTAAAATAACAGAGTGGGGTGCCCTGTGGCTCAGTTGGTTAAGCGTCTGACTCTTGATCTCAGCTCAGGTCTTGATCTCAGGGTTGTGAGTTCAAGCCCTACATTGGGCTCTGCACTGGGCATGAAGTCTACTTAAAAAATAATAATAATAATAATTAATAGTAATAAATAAAATGACAGGGGAAATAGAACTCAGAAATTGTTTAAAAAATATAATAAAATTTGCCCAGAATTGGAATATATGAGCAAAAGTCCCTTGAGCTGCAAACAATCTGTAGGGAGAGAAGGGGGATCCACACCAGAGTGTACTGTCATGAGATATTCTAACACCGGGGATAAAGAAGAAATAGTAAGTGGAGCAGGAACAGAATGACCCCTCAAAAACAACACTAGAAACTAAAGACAGTGAAGGCATTACTTGAAATTTCTGAGGGATAAGAATTTCTAAACAATGAATTATCTAGTCAAGTTAGCAAGTCCAAAACAAGGACAACTATATTTTCAAGCGTTCAAGTTCTCCAAAAGTTGGTTTGTTCTAAGTATCTTTCTCAGAAAGCCACAAAGCACAGTCCCAGGATGACAGCTCAGTAACACTATTGACACCCCAGGGACCTCGAGGTTGCGGGGGTGGGGCGTGCTGAAAAAATAGCTGACATGATTGTCTATTTTAAGAGGAACGCTACATCTCTAATGAGTCTGAAAAAATGTAATGGTGGGCAAATAGAAGTTGAGCAAGCAAAAATATGACACGATACTAGTGTCAGAGGAAAAAAACACAATTGTGTCAAAGAAAGGAAATAGAGTCATAAATCCCATGTGGTTTACATGTGAACAGTATATGCATAGCCAAGATAACATAAACACTGATGAGTGCTTCACCTAAAATTGTTGTGTATCTAAACTGGGAGGATTAAGGGAAGGAAAGTGTGTGTGTGTGTGTGTGTGTGTGTGTGTGTGTGTGTGTGTGTCTGCGTGTAGATGAGAGAGAGAAGGAGATACTGAGAGTATACTTGCGGGAGATAGTGTCCATAAGAACTAAAGATAAGGATTTAGTAAGAGACCAATAGATAATAGCTACACTGGGAAAATAAAAAAGAAGAGGCATATAAGAGTATCATTTAGGAAGATGGAGTGAGTGTCATAATTAATAGTTAAGAGTTGAAAGCGGTTGCCTCTGGGATTTAAGGATGAGGAGGGATAGGGTTGGGTTAGGACATTCTTTAAAGCTCTACATTCTGCATGGCTTTTAAAAATATGTGCATGATTTTTTTTTAATATATGAAAGTTACATTTTAAAAAACTGAATGCAGCGAGCACCGGAGCTCAGTGACTTTCACGCTATGCTTCCCAGGTTTCTGGAAGTTTCCACAGAGACTGCCTTATAGAAGAGGGAGCTCGGTAGGCCTCCCACATGAGTTTCTGCGAAAGGAGCCATGCCTTGTCATTGTTAAGTTCCAGCGAACTAACTTCTTTGAACAAAGGGTTCTATAGAAAACACCACCACCACCAAAGAAGTTTGGAAAGCACTGATTAGCCCTGTGCGTATCTGGAGAAAACCTGCTCCCAATCGAATAAGCTGAATATGATAACTATCAGACTTGATCCATGTGGCTTTTACATGTTATTTTCTTTTACCCCACAAAACATGTTGTCCCATTTCTAACTCAAGAAGCTTGGAGTAGAACCGGTTTGTTTGGGTTTCAAATATGGATTGGATTTACCATTATGAAAATTTGCACAGATTTCAAACGATGATATTAAGTAATGCTAGTTTCGCTCCCAAACCAAACTGTACTCTCACTTCTTAAGAGGCATCAAGTGGGGTGCCTGGGTGGCTCAGTCGGTTGGGTGTCCGACTTCGGCTCAGGTCATGATCTCACGGTCCGTGAGTTCGAGCCCTGCATCAGGCTCTGGGCTGACAGCTCAGAGCCTGGAGCCTATTTTGGATTCTGTGCCTCCCTCTCTCTGACCCTCCCCTGCTTATGCTCTGTCTCTCTCTGTCTCAAAAATAAATAAATGTTAAAAAAAAAATTAAAAAAAAAGAGGCATCAAGTATGGCATGTGCCCCCAGCGTTCAAATGAATGGTACAGCAGGGGGTGGTTTTCTATCCCAAGGATGACTTTGGGCATTCTAGTTTTGTCTAGGGATGGATATGTTAATGATTTCATTCTAATTTGGGTTGATTTTGGTCCCACCATAGAAAAACGCTCCTACCCCAGGTGGAAGGAAAAGATACAGAATAAATCTTTATTTTTAACGCAGACGATTACCTGTATCTTTTGTCAACACGGAGTACTGATTGTTTCCTTGGCTATAGAACCTCTCAAAAACAAAACATCCTTATCTTGGTGAGTTTAATCTAGGGAAAAATCATATGTTGAAACAGATGCTACTGAGAAAGCTCTTCCCTCAGTCCACCAATATCTATCTCTCCCTGCCCCACATACGCAGTAGGAAGTGGACTCATCTGTGGACTTCTATTATTTCTCAACCTAACATAACTAAAAGGTTCTCTGAAAAATAACTACATATAATTTTATATAAAATAAAATCTAAAATGTAGATTTATTCATTTTATATCTTTTACATATTCTACATGTTTTACATGCATATCTCATTTGAGGTTGACAACATCTCTGAAATATATACTATTATTCTCAGTATAAAGATGAAGACGTGGTCGCCCTTGGAGTTTGACCTGTCCCATGCTGCATGGCTGCCAGGGGTAAAGGCAAAAGAAATCTTTTTTTTTTTTTTTTTTTTTTTTGGAATGTCTTTCTACTTGGGCCAAATACCTCAAAATTAAAAAAAAAAGACTAATTTTTATCAAAAGCATACATATAACATAAACAGTGCTGGATTACATATGGAGAATGATCTACTCATTCTGGTTTGCCTAGGACATTCCAGGTTTTAGGACTCAAAATCCTGCCTACTCTGAAAACCCTCAGTTCCAGTAAAATTGGAATGGTTGGTCATTTTACATATACAGCTCGTCCCAAGAGACTGTAATAGATACCCATCTTGGGAACAGAGAGAGATACAGGAAACAAAATACAAGTGGAGGAAAGTGATCAAGAGAGTTTATTTAGACAAGGGTGTAGATGATTTCCTAGCCATACCAAAGAAAACCAATTTTAGCAACCACAATAACAAGACAAAGCAATTAGCATTGACTTTTCAAAAATGTTTCTGTAACCAAATGTATCTATTCGTTTAAGATCGATGTCAATATCATGCGGTATTCAAAAGACACAGAAAGGTGACACTACCAGATCTTGAAAAGTAAAGGCCTATCTTAAGTGTTTCATGAGAAGAGATAACAAACTACGCAGCCAGATATCCTAGGGCCAGACATCTTGAACTTCCCCTCTAAACTTTGCTCTCCTCCAAGTCTACTTCATCAAAGATTCTTCTCCCTAGTCTGGCTTACACCCTGGTGCCTGCTTCTCCTGCCACATTCTGTTCCCTGTTCTCTTCCTTCGTTCTCACTGGTTCCTTTAAGTCACTCCTGTTCTTGGGTATTTTCCCTCCATGACCTTCTGACAATTAACATAAGCCCCCTTTGGCTTCTGCCCTCTTTCCACATTGGAGAGCCTCCTCATGCCCCTCCCACTCCCCTGCCAACAATCCACCTACCATCTGACAGACCCAGAGAAGAGAAATAGAGATGCCTTTTCAAAGACCAGAAGGAGAATGAGGAAGGTCTGCAACCGTTCTTGTTTGAATATTTTTGGGGTATGAGTGTGTGTACTCATAAATCATTTTGATAGGATTCCTGCTAGCTTTTGCCTTTCCTCCTAATGCCCACAGAAGTTCCAACATAGTGAAAAATCATGGTGCATGTACATCTATATGCTTTGATTTTTAACCTAAGCATTAGCCCATGTCTTTCTGTTGTCATCAAAAGTATCATTGTTCCCAGTTATTCTACCAAATATGATGTTATAATTAGTGTATTTAACATATGGCCCTTTCCATAATTAGGGCTATTTTCACCCCCTAGACATTCAAAATGAGTGCCCATTTCATCCAATTTTTAAATTGGTTGGAATTTAATAAGATTATACATAACATGCTGCTGTTTTGAATGTCTTCCATATCTGCTGTTAGAGCCTCTATTTGTTAGTGGGTTTTTTAATGTATAGTTTTCTAATTTTTCTTGGGGAGTGTCTATTGTAATTACTTTCAAACAACTGCAGCTTGAATTTATTAATTTTTCCTTAGGAAAAAAATAACTACTCACCACTCACCCTCCCAAAAAAAACCCCTCATTTTTGTATAGTGTCTTAGTCCATTCAGGCTGCCATAACAATATACCATTCACTAGATGGCTAATAAACAACAGGAATTTATTTCTTACAGTCTGAAAGCTGGAAGTCCAAAATCAAGACATTAAAAAATTCAGTGTCTGGTGAGGGCCTGCTTCCTGCTTCACAGACGGCCATCTTTTTGTTGTGTTCTCACATGGTATAAGGGACAAAGAAGCTCTCTGGAGGTCTCTCTGGAAGGCACTAATCGCATTAATGAGGGCAGCACCCTCATGACCTAATCAACTTCCAAAGGCTCCAATTCCTAATGCCATCACATTGCAGATTGTGTTTCAATATGTGGGTTTTGGGAGAACACAAATATAATGTATTGCAAGTAGTATATATTAAAAAAATAAATTACATGCAAAAGACCAAAAAATCATCTGGAAAACCATTATCCTGAGACTATTACTTATGCTAGTCTTTTAAGGATACCAGCAAGGAAAAAATAATGGGGACCATTTGCTTTCCATTAATCTGATTCTTTGTATGCCTGGATGCCTTACCGATCAACTGAGATCTGAGTTTGAACAGCTTACTCACCCCTGCAAGGAGCCTGCTACCAGCATTTGCCATCCACAGAACTGTGCTGATATGTCTATTTCTGGAGAATGGAGCAGAGATTAACTGCTTGTTCACGATAAATCAAGGGTATTTGATTTGCCTGTTACATGCCCAGTTTTCTTTGGAAGTCAGCCCTGGAAGCTGTTTTTCTGATCAAATCCTAACTCTCATGTTAGTGCTTATGACAGAGAAAAATAACATTTACTCATGATAAAGACTAAATTCTAGCAATTATAAATCTTATCAATTGCCTTGTGAAGGTTAGGTGGAAAAAAAAGAAGAAAAAAAATTCCCATTGTGTTCACTCGACCTTGGAGTTGGACTAACGCAAAAGCTGTTCTAAAATTTCCATGATTTGGGGAGCCTGACTTCAGCTCACTCAGGCAATGATCTCACGGTTCACGAGTTCGAGCCCCACATCAGGCTCTGTGCTGACAGCTCGGAGCCTGGAGCCTGCTTCAGATTCTGTGTTTCCTTCTCTCTCTTCCCCTCCCCCACTTGCTCTCTGTCTCTCTGAAAACTAAATAAAAACATTAAAAAAAATTTTTTAAATAAAATTTCCATGATTGGCATAGATGAAAATATAAGGGGAGATAAAGTTGGGAACCCAAGAAGATACCTGGTTGATAGATGTTGGACTGTAAGGAATAGCCAATAGCGATTCAATAAAGAAAACCATTCCAATTCACTAGCTAATATGAATTATTTGAAGGACCTAACATTTCCTGTTCTCTCTATTTTTCTTAGAAGCCAGTAAGCTCAACAGAAATGATCTCAGCAATATTTGCCATGTTGGTTTTGAGAACTAATCACACAGATACAACATTTATGATTTTTTTTCTTCAGTAAAGGTACTCAGTACCTAATATAGCTTTCATAAAATCTTTTGGTTAATGGCTTGAAAAGAGATATTTTTCCCCAGACCATTAAGATAAATGCAAAATATATAACTATATCTGCAGTGAGCCAACATGTAATCATTTTCCGTAAGTTAGAACATATACTTTCACAAAAGCAGTTAGTTCTTCAGTTTCAAAAAACATTTCTTGAGCGTCAGTTACATGCTAACGTTCAGTCAGAGATACAGAAGCGAGTCGTGTGGCTGAATGTGAACCAGACGGCCTGCCTCCAACCCTGTCCTCTCATCCTAGTTCACATGTGTTTTGACACCATCCATTAGCCTTGAGGATGAGTGTTTTTGATAGAGGGAAGAAGACACACAGGAATGGGACATGTGCTCTCTGGGTGAGTGATTGTTCTTTCCTATTTATTTCTGAATGCGCCTATCAGCCTTGCACATAGCTTGACATTTCCCTAAGACAATCAACTTTGGGAATAAAAATAAGGAAAGTTTCTTCCTCCTCTCCCAACGTCTTATAGTTTTTTTTTTAATAAATTCTTTTTAAAGTTTATCTATTTATTTTTGAGACAGAGACAGAGTGTGAGCAGAGGAGGGGCAGAGAGTGAGGGAGACACAGAATCCGAAGCAGGCTCCAGGCTCTGAGCTGTCAGCACAGAGCCTGACTCAGGGCTCAAACTCAAGGACTGCAAAATCATGACCTGAGCCAAAGTCAGACACTTAAACGACTGAGCCACCCAGGTGCCCCTCTTATAGTTTTTTTTTTTTTTAAGAACATCTAGTAACAGGTTAAGGAGTGAACAAGCTGGTAGGACGGACACCCATCTATATGGGAATAAACTATCACCAGAGGAAACTGGTAACGTAATGCCAGTTAATCAGATTTTCACTCATGGTTCCCTAACATGGTCTTGTTCAGATATGGTACCAGACCACCGAGATCAGAGACCAACCACAAACAAAGTGAAAGCTTTCTTTCTGGACGCAACCCTTTGCCGTTGAATATTTTTGAGATGTCTGTACAAGTTACAAGGAGCAGCTGTAACCACACCACTACCCGTGAGTCCAGCCAGCTGCCACTTGCCTGGACTTAGCAGCCACAGCCAGACGAGATTTGGAAAAGCAAAATGCATAGGTTGTGGTTTGTCTGATTGCTGAAATTATAAATCCTTTATCAGAGCTTTCAAGAAGCTGTCTCGTCCATAAAATGGCATACAATAAATTCACTGTTTTGAACATGAGAGGTAAGTTATTTCCAGCAGCAGCAGCAGCAGCAGCAGCAAATCTTTTGGCCCCGGTGACCGGTAAATAAGTATTAAACACAAGTTTATTAGTAGTTCTTTGAAGGGACTGTCCATTATTAATCCTCATCTGATTGTATTTGAGGAAACATATCTTTGTCTCATTTCCAGTCACTCAGTTTTTTTTGTTCACGTGTGTGTGTGTGTGTGTGTGTGTGTGTGTGCGCGCGCACGCGTATAGTCCTCACCAGTCTTCACCAAAGTTTGCAAGACAGTCCTGGAAAAGAAGACTCAATGGGGAGAGTCTTTGGCGCTCTCTTCTCCTGCTGTTTGCGATATAAAATATAGGATAATTGAAATCAGTTTTTCCACAGTTCTTATGAGGAAGGTTTTCTCTCATGGAAAAGCCACAGAGTGAACAGCTGCGTTCCAGAATATTGTCAAGCAGGAAGCGTGACTGCTTCTTCTGCTGAAGGGTCCCAACCCATTTACTAATAAGGAAATTCAACTTTTAACACAACATTTGCCATTTTGCTTTGTTTTGTTTTGTTTTGTTTTTTCTGCATGCGTAGCCATTGTAGGTGAAATTATATGTGGATATTAAAACTTAAATGCTATATGACATCAAAAATATTTGTCATGCCCCCAAATACTCCATTCTCCTCAAAGTTAGGGGAAAAAAAATCCAGGAAACTTACTTGTTTGTATTATGTGTACCTGGGGAAGTTTTTCACACAGAGGGAGCCACAGAACAAAACTTGAGCTGCCTTCCTTTCTGCTTCCAGGAATGCCAATCAGAGAACATTCTTTTTCAGACAGCCAAGTTTGGAAGTCAGTTGGTTTCTGGCAGTAACAAGGGGGAGGGGATGGCAGGAGGGAAAGCACAGCGAGTCCTCGGGCTGCCTTAAGCTTCCAAGTGTTTCCGTAATAGCCATCAATGAAAGCATCTCCTTTTACCCACGCAGAGACAGGTAAAAAGACAGCTGAGTAAATGGGCATTAGATGTATCAGCGGAAGCTCGGTCAGAGGAAGGAGGGGGTGGAGGGAGGGCATTTGAAAGCCTGCCATTGGTGAGCTTACCAAAGGCATCTGCCAGTGGGACTTCAATGGAATGTGAAACCAAATCATTTTCAAGTTAAAGATAGACACAGTATACACCAGGATCTAGAAGCTGGATTTTAAACTCCTATCTCTCCCTAGAATTTCAGAGAGTTCTGTTATGATCTCTGTAGTAATTAACAATTTGGTCGGGGCTTGTTTTTGAAGTCAATGTGCTCAGAATTCAGGTATGTTCTGGATGTCCTGGAATTAAAAGGATTTAGGAGCTCATGATGTGCATACTCTAGGGTAAGTGAAAAAGATTGGCTTTTAAGGTGCATCGCTTCTCTGGGAAGGTTAACGTGGAATTTTTCTTTTTATTTGTGTAAATGAAAAAGTGATCATGAAGACTTTCCGGGACTGTAACTCTCTTACCTTTCTTGAGCTATTTGGCCTTTTTTAAGTTATGCAGCAGAAATAACTAGAGCATTTCAGCTTGGTTTTGAAATGTACCTTGCATGTCTATAATTTCAGTTTTGCTTTATGACCCTTACTTACATTTTTCTCTGTTAACTCCTTAAACACCCTGGAGTTATTGAATTACAATGTCAGTGGTTGTGTGTCACAACACCCACTGAATGTTACCGTGTTTATGATACCACTGGATGTAACTGTTTTTACTGTGAGATGGGGTTACTTCCCTCGCCTGGCGCAAAGGTGCTTCCTAGTTTAAGAAGTGAAAAAGGAAAACTAAATAAAAGGAGGGAAAAAGAGGTGGTCTAAAGGTGGGATGAAGTGAATAGGAGCCTTAGAAGATAATCTATTTTAAAAGAAAATTCGAAAAAAAGGCAGTTTTCCATTGAGGAGAACAATTTTTAATAGAAGTTATTTTTTGATGTTGCCTCATTAATTCCAAGCAGCTTCTCTTCCTCCAAAAAAGCTGATATTTGCTAAGTGAATGGAGGCGTACTGATTATATGGAACTTGAGGGTGGAGGAGGGAGAGTTGTCTAATTTGCTATTACCACGCTGTGTTTTAAGGATTTCGGAACTTTCTTCTTTAAAAGAGAGAATGACAAACCTCAGTTCTCTTCATGTTTTGACCATGTATAGGTTTTGTTTCTTATTTTGTCGAATGACCTCTCGGCTCTGCTCTTGGAGACAGCTTTCCCAAACTTGCACAGCATTCCTTCTGAATAAATACTGTCCATAATAGTCACAGAGGACATGGTGTGAATTGGAAATTCTACTTTATATGGGGAAAATAAATCTGCTGACGTTCTTATTGCAGTGTGGGACTGAACAGTTGTTAGATGTAACTGGCTGAGTTTTGCTATGTCAAATAGACCCGATTCTAATGAACTAAGTTGGCTAAACTAAGTACAAACAATGAATGACTTCACGTGGGTCTTTCAGTTTTGGTAAGAATAACTAATATGCTGCGTAACTCTTCTAAAATGAAAAGTGAGCAATTTGTTGATAGAGTCACTTGATTTTACAACTATCGAACAATTCTAGCAAGACCAAAACAAAATGTGAAGTTAGCAGGGCTCAGTTTTGATGCCCCCACCCCCCTTTCTCTGCCCACTCTCCGTCTCTGCTTCCAGTCCTCCTTCTCTTTCTGGACCCCTGATGAATATCACTGCAATACCCTCCTTTTCATGGTGTTAAGACCTATCTTCCAAGAAAGTTGCCGTGAATTTTCATTTCGCGTCTCCACAAGTGGATGGTACCTTTGTAAATTCTCCCTGGTGACATTGACTCCTATGCACCTTGATTTATCCAGCTTGGTCCTGACCTGTTGACAGTAGGAGTGAGCCTGGCAGAAATCAGTAGTGTTTCCAAGAAATCTGTGAGTGCAAGTATGTGTGTGCTTACCATATACACATGCACACACACAAACGCTTCCGGGTAGACTTACATTTTACTCAACTAAATATTTCTGATTGAATTATACACGTAGCTAAAATTGTATCAGGCTTTTCAGTATGGGGCTTGGTTTTTGTTTTCAGTGTGTCAAAAGAAAGCCAAAAAAAGAACACAAAAAAATTTTAATTCTAAAATGTAAGAATTTTAAACCACGAGACCAAATAGTGTTGACAGGGAAGGGGGAGGACAAATATTTCTCTGCTGCTATCAATGTCACTCAAGTTCCCTGCTGAAATTTGTCAAGCTTGCACTTTATCTCCTTGAATATGCTATGTGTAGCTTTATAATCTATGTCTGCTAATTCTGGTATCTCAAGTGTTACTGGATTCGTTTCTATTATTATTGTTCCTGCCAGTTCTCACTCATGGTGTCTTATTTTCTTGGTTGCTTGGATATCTTTCTTTGACTATCTGTTGGAACTGTATTTTAAAAATCACTTGTAAGAATAAATTGAGACCTAGTGGTGATGAGGTTTCTCCCCCAGAAAGGACTTTGCTTCTGCCAGGCACCCGGGGGCAATATCAGACCAGAATTATCTTTGTCAAAGTGCAGCAGCTAAGATTTCCTGAATCACCCCTGTGTGAGAAGCAAGGCTGCAAATCTGGGTGAAGAATCGTGTATTTGGGGTTCACTCCTACCATAAAGGAAGCTACGGCCTTTTGAGATCCCAAGTTGAAGTTGTGTTCGTTTATTAATGCCCTCACCTGAGGACCACAGGCTTTGCCCTTCTCACAAAACCTGTGATGTTGCTCAAAGCACGGCTGCTTTCACAGATCTTTTCTCCCCCATACTCCTATGCCCAAGGGCAAAAGCTGTCAAAGATAAGCTTCCTCTCTTGAGCTCCGGCCTTCCAAATTTCTGTGTGTGAAAACCTCGCCATCATATTAAGCTCTTTGCTGTTTTTCTATTTTAAATATCTTCAGTTACCTCAGTGGGAGTGTCAGTCGAAATTATTTCACTACTGTTACCAGAAAGGGAAGTTCACTGTACTGCTTTTATGGTCATTTTATGTATTTATAAATATATACACATGCTAGAGAAGGTATCAAGTGGTCTGCTAACATCACTGATGATTTCGGGTAGTTTTTCTGATTTTTAGTTTTCGCTGTGGGCTTTTGGAGAAATTTGCAAATGCACGGAGGATTCGTGTTTCCCAGCCTTACTGGAGCTGTCAACGATACTTAGCAGTCCTTTTATGTGTCCCTGGCTGGCCCCTTTCCTTAGTCATCTCTTCAGTCTCTCTAATCCACCCCACCACCATCGCTGTCAGCTGTTGACCTTGACTCCTCCTGCCTTCTCTTGGCCTTTATCCAGTATCACCACGTTTAAGACATTGTCTTAAATAAATTCCTTCCTTCCCGTTCCCTTTGCAGCCCCTCCACTTCAGTTCTTCAGCATCTCACTTGGGCATTACGATGGTCTCCCAGTTGTTCTCCTGCTCCTAGGGTCTGCACCCCAACATCTCTCCCATCCTGGGACCAACACACTTGTCTTCTCAAAATCATAGTCATGAGTGGATTGCTCCTTTGCTTAAAAATCCCTAGTGACTCACCATTTCCCCCAAAATAAAGCCCTTAGTATGTCTTAAAGGCCTGTCACAAAGCCTCAACCTGTTTGTCCAACACCATGTCTACTACCTCACTGGCTTTCTCACTAACACTTGAATCGCGCATAATTTCTGCCTCCAGAATATTCCATAGGACGTCATACCTCTGTGCTAGTCTACCTGCATTTCCCCCCAGAATACCCACTGTTCATCTCCTTTGTGGTTAAATCCGACTTCTTCAAGGTTGACCTTGTAAGTCACCTACACTGTACATCCTTTACGTGTACGGCTCACCCACTATTCTTGTCTTGTGCATTTTTGAATTCTCAGTAACGGGCACATAGAAACCAAGTTACATTTAAGGAATGAACAAACAACTATTATGAGGAAGTTTTTTCACAACAATTCCTTTTTTGCTTTATTGTTTTTCATTCTAAACATCATTATTTTGACCTTGGACTCTTTGTCTAGAATAGTGATCATTAATTCTCCTCTATGTCAAGGAGAGTCAGTTAAAAATGAGTGTGTTTTTTTGGTTATTTTTTTGGGGGAGAGGGGAGGCCATCCATTTCCATTTTTGCCAAGTGAGATTCTACAATATCATTGTGATAACAAGACAAATCATAGAAGTTTAAGTAGGATAAATTACCCATATATTGTCAGAGATATTCACAATAAAAAGGAAAGTCATAGAATTGAAAAACTGACATGTTTCAGCAGATCTAGCCCATAATCGTGGGTAACACCAATGGAAAAAAGTAACGGGGCACAACTAGATCAAAATAATCTCACTGCATATAGCCTGAATCTGAACCATTGGAAAACACTGGATTGTTTTTCAGATCACAATGTGATGCTAGAAGGAAAGCAGTCGGTTGCTTATGTGATAGGACATTGTGATCTTAAATCTTAAAGGTGGCTGAAAATTTTCATTAGAAAACTTTAGTGATGTAAATGTTAGTCTCATTTTGCTATGCTGAATTAAAAAAAAACAGCGCTGCCTTTAATTATTAAAAATTGAATATTGGTGGGAACCAGAGAAAGAGGAAATGTAGCTTATTAATTCTCAGGATGTTTAACTAATGTCATATTCCTCAGATCATTTATAAATTTATCATACATTATGATATGCTGACACCTCATTTTTAGAAAAATAAGAAACATGGTTTGTATTTTTTCTCATATGGGGCTTTCCTGCCTCCACAAAGAAAAAAGCCCTAATATGGATGGGGTCAAATTTATTTTAAATAAAAGTAAATAAATATTTTAAATAGAAATCTTTGAATCCAATCAAATGTTTAAAGTCAGTGTCTAGGGGCACCTGGGGGCTCAGTCGGTTAAGCGTCCGACTTTGGCTCAGGTCATAATCTGGCAGTTCATGGGTTCGAGCCCCGCATCGGGCTCTGTACTGACAGCTCAGAGCCTGGAGCCTGCTTCGGATTCTGTCTCCCTCTCTCTCTGCCCCTCCCCCGCTCACACTCTGTCTCTCTCTCTCTCAAAAATGAGTAAGCTTAAATATAATTTTTTTAAGTCAGTGTCTAGATGAGAACCCAGATTTCTCTAACACAAAATATGAAAATATAGTATTATAGGCCTTTTCTTTTTTACTTCATCTGTAAAAAAAAAATAAGACTAATTCTTAAAAATTGGCTGATTTTAAATCATAGCTTTCAAGTAGCTGAGCTAATTTGTCTTATTAATTCAGTAAATCTCGATCAAGCTCCTACCTTGTGTCTAGAGTAAGAAATTATTTATTCAGTCCGCTTCACTGGACACTGACACTGGAGCATGTCATGTTAAAACAATGGATGTAATTAACAAATTGCTTTATTCTATTCTTTAATTTCTATTCTTAATTTATGTATGCTAATCTCCATACTTGTTAAAAAAAATCACTTTGCCTTTCTTTAGCAATTAGTATTTTCCTGTCAAAAAGCTAATTTTTTTTTAATATGAAATTTATTGTCAAATTGGTTTCCATACAACACCTAGGGCTCATCCTAACAGGTGCCCTCCTCAATGCCCATCACCCACTTTCCCCTCCCTCCCACCCCCATCAACCCTCAGTTTATTCTGTCTTTAAGAGTCTCTTACCTTTTTTTCCCCCTTCCCCTCCCCCATGGTCTTCCGTCAAATTTCTCAGGATCCACATAAGAGTGAACACATATGGTATCTGTCTTTTCTCTGTATGACTTATTTCACTTTACAGAACACTCTCCAGTTCCATCCACGTTGCTACAAAAGGCCATATTTCATTCTTTCTCATTGCCAAGTAGTATTCCATTGTATATATAAACCACAATTTCTTTATCCATTCATCAGTTGATGGACATTTAGGCTCTTTCCATAATTTGGCTATTGTTGAAAGTGCTGCTATAAACATTGGGGTAGAAGTGCCCCTGTGCATCAGCACTCCTGTATCCCTTGGGTAAATTCTTAGAAGTTCAAAAAGCTAAGTTTTAGGGGTCTTGGGAATACTTTAATTTTTTTCATCTCTATTTAGCAGATTTTTTTACAGAATAGTTTAAAGAGACCTAAACAGATTATTTTTTAAAAAGTTGAACATGTATTTTTATCACATAGGAAACTGTGTTGTATCTTAATATAAAATATAAACACATTTATTTGCATAAATAGAGTTGAACTTTGCATTCTTGCAAAATAAATATGGCATAAAGATGACTCAGAGATGCCCTGAGTCATGAAAACTTTCTAAAGCTCTGTGTATTTTAAAGAGGGCAATAGTTATTTTTACTAACTTTATTTCTCAGTCTCACTTTACTTTTTGTACTCCATTCCTAGGTGATGTAGTAGCACACAAATTTATGAGTGCTGAAGGGATGAATTCACTGAATTAATCATAGTTCAAGACTATAGATGTCTTTACTAATTGTATTAAGAGATGTAGATTAATTGAACGAAATCTATCTTCTAATGCATGTGAACTTCCTAGTTTTAGACTGTTCATTGCCACACATTTGTAGCAACATATTTACTCATTGAAAGATGTTGTTTTTAACACTTCAGAGAAGTGTAACACTTCTGTTCTAAACCTCATCCAATGTTTTATACTATTTTGTAGGTAAGAGACATATGTTATTTTCTTTTATACATGATCAAACCAAGATACAGACATAGGAAGTGCTCCAGATAGATATTACTATGTTTGATTTCCAGAGGTAACAACCCCCAAATCTCCATGGCTTATAAAAGCCAAGGTTTCCTTCCCACTCATGCAAATTATGTATGGAGGGTTGGCCTGACCTCAGGCCCTTCCCCACGTTGTTGCTTTCACCTGGAAGTGACCTGTGTTCCCTGTGCTCACGTTTCCTTGGCCAAAGCATGCCATGCGATCACACCTAACTTCAGCTGGGTGAGGAATACAATCCTATCACATGCCTGAAAAGAGAAAGAGCTGGAATGTTTCTGAGGACCTCTAATAAATTCCATGCTAATGAATGATAGGTGGGCCCAAGAAGAACAAAGCCCCCAGAAGAACAGGGATCTGGACTTTGGTCTTATGCAGTATTCCCTCCTTATCCACGGCTTACTTTCCATGATTTTAATTACCGGTGGTCAACCGGGATCCAGAGCAGTTGGTTCTCCTTCTGACGAATGGTCAGAAGGTCAGCAGTAGCCTGTCTCTGTGTTTCTTACCTCCCTTCATCTCCTCATGCGGGCGTTTTATCCTCTCACATCATCACAAAAAGAAGCATGAGTCCAGTGCAATAAATTACTTTGAGAGACAAAAAGAGACCACATTTATATAACTCTTATTACAGAAGATTATTATAATTGTTCTATTTTATTATTATTGTTAATCTCTTGCTGTGCCTAATTTCTAAACGAAACTTTATCATAGGTATGTACCTAAAGGAAAAATCCTAGTAGATAGAGGGTTCGGTACTGTCTGCAGTTCCAGCCTTCCAGTAAGGGTCTTAGACCGTATTTCCGTGGATAAGGGGCACTACTGGATAACTCTGAGTATGTACCTGGGCAATATGTAGGCAATTATCTGTAATCAGATGCTGTTGGGGTTTTTTTTCTCTTTTTTCATCCTTTGATGCTGGTCCCCGCTAAGGCTTTTGGATCTCTAAATCTTTGCTGTCTCCCAGGTGCCTGCGACCTTTCCCATTACTGCTTTTCCAACCCATTGGAATCCTAACATTTTACCTGTCTTTACGCTTTTTGTCTCAGGGAGTCCTGTCCATGAACAGCCTTGGGAAGAGAAAAGAGCCTCTGATAGGGCAGTTCCTCTAGATTGTAGAGAGCAAAAGTGAAACATTACTTTCATACTTTCCCATCTGTAAGAGCTGAGCATCTGTGGCACAAAAATGGAGAAAAAGGCAATGGAGTATAATCCATTACAGTCCTAGCCCCCAGCATTTCCGAAAGGCAAAATAAAAGTACTATGCTTAGGGGAAATGCCTCCAGAGGAATGATGATGTATGTTACATGTTAGAAATGTATCATTTTGAGTAGGATTTATACCACTCCGATACTCTACTTTTTGTTTTGCGTTTAGTTTTAAGCACTAACAAGGCAAAACTGAAGAATTCGAAGATTAATGAGATGGTTGAACATTGGAAAATTATTAAGCAAGTGTTCTAAGGCCTTCCAGATAATAATTTAAATCAGCAAATCCAATTTATGTTCTTAGAAAGAACAATTCCAGGAAATGCTATATACAAAAAGAAAAAAAAAAGATGAATATCCTGAGTCAAATGAATTTGGAAAATGCTGGATACCATATCCCTCTCTCAGGGACCTTAGCATTAAGGTTCTTTTATAAAATTTTCTTAATGTTTATTTGTTTTTGAGAGAGAATGCGAGAGAGGGTGGGGGAGGGGTAGAGAGAGAGGGAGACAGAGGATCCGAAGCAGGCTCTTTGCTGACAGCAGAGAGCCCGACGTGAGTGTCGCACTCACAAACCTGAGATCATGATCATAAGTCAGATGCTTAACCGACTGAGCCACCCGGATGCCTCAGCATTAAGGGTTCTTAAAGTTTGATTTTATTCAACCCAGTGTTTCTCAAACTAACTTGTGATACCAATATATATGTATATATATAATATTTTAACATACTTTTTAATACACATTTTAACACCCTTGGTAAATTCTTGTTTAAGTCACCCGTTGTTCACTGTATTAATAATTAAAAGTGATAATGTGGCAGCTCATGTAATATTTTGGGAATATAAAGCTAAGAATTTTAAAGGACTTCAAAAATTATCTTTGCTCTTGGCTACTTTCTATTCTCTTAATAAATGGCATTGGTTTTAAGCACCAACAGAAATTAATCGGGCATCCAGTAATATTTGTTTGGCTTCACTCGGGCATATAATTTGTGATGCAGCCGCAAATAAGAAGATTGACTACATTCATCAGAATCGAGAACTCCACAGGGATATGTACTATTTTACCCATTTCATTCAAACATCTAAAACTGTTATTCCACTTTAGAATATGATTACACATTATTCACTTATACGATTTAGTTATCCTTTCTTTACGAAGACCTCACGAACTCTTCAACATCTGTTTCTTGATTTTTTTTGTTCACCTCCTTTAAGTTCAAAAACTTTAAAGCTTAAAAAGGAAAAATAAGTTGTGGGTTTCAAAAGATTCTCTACTAAAGTTACCATCTCTCGGAATTTTTCAGGGCAAGAAGAAGAGTAATAGACTAACATGAACAAAATGTCCACTTTTTTTTTTTTTAGAGTGTGTGTTATATTCAGTTAAGTGCTGTGACCATGTAAAATCAACCAATTGCTCCATGAACTTTTATACCATCAGCAACTGTACTCACAGAAAATTCTAGATATTAAGTTCACCAATAAGTATCAGGATGCTCGGGTGTGACAGGGTGTGACAGGGAGCGTGTATCCTTTCGTCGGCTCATCCACTCTTGCAGTATTATTTTGCTTTTCATTTACCAACATTTCGGTGCTCCTCCTTCCATTTTAAAAGTAAGAGATGACTTCTTTGTCAGTACATTTTTTTAAAAAAGAAAATTATTTGGGAAATATACCTTTTTTCTGTATCCTAGAGAAATCATTTGTTCCATCAAAAGTGTAGGTAGCATAAATTCTTAGCACATATTTCTCCCCTGGTTTATTTTTGTTTATTTTCCCCCTGGGGTTCTAATAAGGTTCAGAAGCCGTAATGTCAGCAACACCTCTAAAACTCCATTGCAGGGGGCTGTGAATGTCTCTTCTCAGCTCTGCTGGGCTGTCCCTTTGCAACTCTCTGAATAGCCACACAGAACACTCTATTGTTTGCCAAATTACAAAGTCAATTATATCTACATTCTGAAACTGCCTAGCACCTAAAACATTTGGAATGCTGAAAAATATCCTGTGTAACCATTTGCCAGACGCCAGAACATAAATCTAAATTACTTAGATTTACAGTATTATAATCTCTCCTTTAAAATGACATGAGGGAAGTGTTTAACTTAATGAGGCAAAGGATCCTGGTGTGCAAGTTACATTACATTTTTCATTGCACAAGGGTAAATTATTGCTTCAGTCTCCTAAATAGTACCCCAGTGGCTTCAAAGACACAATGTAGCTTCCAGAAATGCCCGCTTTTGTCTTAGGCAATAACTTACTCCATGAGAGTATGCTTTCTGAGAATTGCTCATAACATTTCTTGCAGTAGGCTGAATTTCTTGAAGGTCATTCACAGATACTAGCTGAACTTGACTTTTTCTTTTAACTTAGGAACATTGAAATGATAGGTCTTTAGACATTACCATACAAAAGGGAAACTGATGAACACTTGCTTTCCATCTAAAACATTTAAAAAACAAGCAAAAAAATCTGAGTAGTAAATTAAAGGACATAATATTTTCTTAGCATTTCTCCATTGATGTTGCTAACTTTTTGAAATAAATAAGCATAGGTCTATTGGGGCGGTGGTCCATAAAGATTTTGGAGTGCAATAATTAAATATATTGTTCTATGTTTCCAAAAAATAAAAATCTTCATCCTATATCGAACACCATCTATATGAATCTAAATGTGGGGGCGGGGGGAGTTTTTAAAGCAAGCTTTACTTTGTAATAAGGTAATATAGGAATTTAATTAAAACAAAACCAAACAAAATACCCTCACCAATCAGTGCTGCAGCATTTGGGTAAATGTTAGAGCTTGACAATTTTCAAGGCAGAGATGTTACTCCCGGCTTTCTGCCAAACCATTACTGGTAATCTGATGACAGGAGATGAAGCAAAGGAAAGTACTGCTGTCTGGCTTAGTTAGATATGCATTTGCTAAAAGAGAAGCCAACACATTTCTTATGTAAACCATCAAAATTACAATTTAGAAACACACACACACACACACACACACACACACACACACACACTATGCTTTTACAAGTCTAGGAATATACACATTAAAATACAATTCTGTGCTTAAGGGGAGCATGGAACTGGCACACACAGAGAGGGTTGACTGCATCCTTTCTTTATCTTGAGTGGTTTTAATGTACAGCCACATTTCTCTCAATGGCTGCAATGGAAGGAATTGAATTACTCCTATCTGGACAAGATTCAGGATTGCCCTTACATGGTTGCATTCTAGCAACTTCTCAAAATCTCTCATTGATAAGTGAGTGGATTGGGCCGCTATTTTCTGTGGTTTATTTAAGTGATTCTGGATAAACATCTGTTTTCCTATACCGCTAAAAAAGCAATTTAATGTAATAGTGATGTCAAAGTAATCAAAGCATGCATTTTTATAGCAGCAAGACTGTTGGAAATGTTTTAAGTTCTTTGGAAGGAGGGATGTTGAGTAAATGGTTGTATTTGCATGTATTATTTTGACCACTGGAGGGCTCTCAGATTTATTTTTACTTTAATTCCTTAGAAATCTTTTTGATATATAGCTGAAACTTCAGTAGAATGAATTTAAATCTTGGCATCAAAAAGTCTATACTGCCTCCTAGCCCCTAATTTGGTATATATTTGCATAGTACAAGGTGAAAGAAAAATCAGATTTAGTTTACCATATTCTTTCATTCTTTCACAACAATAAAAATTCACAACAAATAAGAGAGAAGAACAATGTCCTTTTTTATTATCATGTCATAACCAAGACTTATGTCAAAGTTATATGATCCATAACCTGTATATTAGAGTAAAACATTCCTAAATCTCAGAGTTAGACCCTGTATTTGACATTTTAAATAACCTACACCTTGCCAAGTCTTTGTCTTTGAAGAGTTCCCTGGGAAGACAGGTACATTTGGTGATAATTTACTCATAGTGCAGGAAATGATAAAGTGTTAAGGTGCCCAGAGAGGTCCTGAAGTTGACAGCTATATTGGATCTAGACAGGTGAGTGGGAGTTACCTAGATAAAAAAAAAAAAAGGGAGGGCATTCAAGATTGAAAAACCAGCATGGACCCACACAGGAAACAGCATGGTGTGTTTGGTGTTCTAGAATTTGAGGGTACAGTGAAAGGAGATAACTTTGGAGAGGTCAGTAGGTACTGAGAAGGCCTTTTCTATCATTCCAAGGGTTTTTTTCTCTCCATTCCTTAGAGCATTTAGTGTTTCTGAAATCCAAACCTCTTCCCCAAAGTAAACAAAACAAAAATAAATAAATAAACGTGAAATAAAAAAGAATAAATGCATATTCATAATAAATGCACAGAGAGCCAGGGTTCAAAATGGTCTGTCCTGTATGTCAAGCTCTTTGAATCCTCATGTATTTTCATCTTGCTCCATGCTAAACCTTTCTTTCCTTCAGCATCAAAGTCTCTTTCTCCAAGTTTCCAGAACGATGCACCATGTCCATCCAATAGTTTTGCATTGTCCCAACTCGTTGATGGCATCCTTTAGAGCTTTCTTTGACTACAAATCGCCTTTGAGAAGCACAACTGTAGGTACCAAGTGTTATAAGAAATTGATCACTCTGGATGATGATTTTCAATAAAGCAAGAATGGAGGCTGAGAAGAGAGAGAATATCACAATAGTCTGCTCATAAAACATTAGAAGATTTGACTGGTTCCGCAATGCCTAGTCAGATGGAAAATTGTTTTCACCACTGGGGAGGAGGGGTTTCCCATATTTTTTTTAGTTTAATTCTTTATAAGCTAAATACTCTTTAACCCAGTGCCAAAATGGACATTCTGAGCAAAGCTTATATAAAAAGGAAACCACACTTCTTCATCTTCCCATAGTTTCAGCTCCTCTGAAATATAGTGAATGTCTGTTAAGAGAGATGGGAGGCATGTTTGCCATGGTGAGCAGCACTCTTAGCACAGGAGTGTTTGTCCTAAAGGGTCCGTCCTCTCTCTTCTCATGGCCTCATGGCATCTTGTGGCAATCTTCCGTAAGCATTCCAACTTTGGAGTGTTTTTGGACATTTCTTCACCAACTCACACAATCCACCTTATCCAGCATCAGTAAGTCAGAAAATATAGAATTGCATAGATCAACGTGTAAAAAGGCAAAAGAGGTACCATTTTGATACTCAGTGAGGAAGATTATTTTCAGGTGGCTCTGTTTAATAAATAGTGAAATGCAAGATGGAGTATTACAGTAGTGTAAATCTGAAAGTGTCTACGGCTCTAGATTTGAATCATAAGTGGCTCTGAGCCAATTAGGGGGAACCCAGAAGGCATCCCCAATCTGTGATGAAGCTACCCAAGTGTGCTCTTTTGACAGATTCAATTACAACTTTCAGTCTTATAAAAAGAGCTGTGCCATGCCCTCCTCCATTGTTAGATCTAAATAACTGGATTGGTATTTAGGTGAACTGGAGACATGCTCATGTGCCCAACCCTACAGAAATATAGGCAGCCTGAGCTATGATGATGGTATGATTTTTTTCCTCTCACCGTAAGGACTGGCCTTAGTAAGTAGCTACGCCTTTTACAAATTGCTGCGACTTTACGTTAACAGTGCTAAAAATAAAACACACACCCTCTAATATTCAAATGAAGAATAATAAGTAACCCTACTAGGTCATTTGAAACATTTACACCCTGGAGGACCCATCAGTACGTCTTTCTAGTCAACTATTCAGATATTTGACAAAAGTATTTCTTGTATTATTTTGTGGATTCAGGTAGTGTAATGATGAGAACCACTCATAAAAATTTCTAGGCCCAAATTGTTACTTTCATGCTTTAAGGGACTTGTACAACCACAAGATTGGATGCAGAACTTCTTTTTTCTTTTGTGAGAAAGAGTTTATCCATCTCATTGTGTATTACAATGACCCATCTCTGTGTGAGAATATGTCAGGCTTCTTAAATTTTCCAAGAGAATGTCAACTCTGCTGCCTTTTCACCTGCTGTTTAAACATATAGATCTTTCTTCAATCTTCCACACAGAATATTGGCACTTTGAGCAGCTGCCCAAAGATTTAACCTTGAATTGACTGTATACAGTCAAGGGTATACACCAAGACGTTTCTAACTGCTAGTAAGTTGGATCACATACACGGAGCTCATTGTGTTAATTCCTTCCTTCCCCTGCCATACACATACAACATTATTACTGAGTTCCTGTTTAATTTTGTGCCCTTGGCCACTATTAAAATTTAGCATAATACATGGCAGTTTGGGAAAGGAGGGAAAAAATGCTTTGAACGACTGCAGTAATATTGTGCTAAATATTGCTTGATAGCTTCAGAATAAGGAGCTGTAACACACAGTTCTCACAAGGATTTGTGCCAGGAAAAAAGCTTATCTCTGAAGATAAACTTGTAAGCTTTCTTTTTCTGCAAAGAAAACTATACAAGCTCTCAATTTTCTTTGTGTGTGTGTGTGTGACCATCTAAATTCTTAGAGCTGAAGCGAATGCTCAGTTGTATTAATGATCTAATTTTCAGTGCTTGATGTAAGTGTTGTCTAGAAAATTTGTTTCTAATTGTACCTTAGCAAAGCTCAGTTTACTTCGTCTTTCATAACAACATTCATCTCTGTCATTAGGGTGTAATTCATGCTTTCCCCACTTGTGATCTCTGAGTTTCATGACACTGCCTAATGCTTCAATGTTTCTCATCATGGAGCAGACAATAGTGTTTGTTGAATTAGCATTACTTTGCACTGTTTTGTATGTTTTGAATAATGAAATACTTGGCAGTAAAATTTTAAACCAGCAGGAATGACTAACAAGACCATTGAGAATAATGAATAAATAAAAATAGTAACACTTCTTAGGGGTATTTGAAATCCGTGTTCTCCAAAAAGCTTAGTGACAAACTTTTATCCCCATTCCAGTTTTGCAGAGTCTATATTTATTGTTATCAGTCAGGTCACATTTTATTTTATTGAGTTTTATTTTCAGCGAGTTTTAACTTTCTTGGAATCTTGCATCAGAGGGCTCTTGACAGAATAGTTAAGCAATAAGGTCATGCTTGATTACAATGTGTTTATGTCATCAGTTTGTCCCATTCTAGCAACCAAGGCTATTAGTCAAATACGTGAGGAGACTTCTATAGGCTGAGGAAATTCACATCAGTGAAGCTGTCTTTTAGAGAACTGCCATGAGTTGACTGACCATCACTCTTACCGGCTGGTGTTTCCATCATGGAAGTCTTTGACATCTAGGAGACTGAGCTGGAGTCAAGAAGTAAAAGACCAAAGACCAAAACCAATCCAGTCTAATTGGTAGTCTGAAACCCAGGTCTCCTCATTTATAATCCAGACCTCTTTTGGATACTTCCCAGATGTGCCTCATAAATTCTCGAAACAGTGTGTTGAGAAAAAAAGGGTAGCCCCAGCATTTCCTCATTGTCAAGATAACCACACAGAGCACTATTTGGGGGTGTGGGGTGTAGTCATTTGTCTCTCTTGCACCAGTGGAATAGCGTGCTTTGAGGTACATGTAAAAAAGGGATAGATCCAAAGGACTGGACATGGTGGGAGGGCATCATGGATGGTCATGCACACTCAAAAAGGAAATAGTTAAGAAACTATGGTAGATCTGCCCAATAAAATGTCATGTGGTCTTCTGTGCATTTAAGCTTGTACATTTCTTTCATGAGCTAGAACAAAGATATTCCTGTAAAATGTGTGATGTTGGTTTAACTTCTTCAATTTTTTTATTCTCCTCTGTTAAATGAAGAGAATAACAGGACTAGGATTTTTGAGAGGATTCCATGAGATAATCTATGTAAAAAAAAAACCAATGGGCTCAGTGTATTGCACATAGTAGAATTATATCTATGAAAAGTATTAATGATTGGGAAAATGCTGATGTCATAATGTAACAATAAAAAAGAGGACACAAAATTGTGCAGTTAGCACAATTATGTAGATATATTGATAGAAAAAGTCTAGAAGAAAAAATTAATTGCAGATATATTTTTTTTTCTTTTCTTTTTTTTTTTTTATGAAATTTATTGACAAATTGGTTTCCATACAACACCCAGTGCTCATCCCAAAAGGTGCCCTCCTCAATACCCATCACCCACCCTCTCCTCCCTCCCACCCCCCATCAACCCTCAGTTTGTTCTCAGTTTTTAAGTCTCTTATGCTTTGGCTCTCTCCCATTCTAACCTCTTTTTTTTTTTTTTCCTTCCCCTCCCCCATGGGTTCCTGTGAAGTTTCTCAGGATCCACATAAGAGTGAAACCATATGGTATCTGTCTTTCTCTGTATGGCTTATTTCACTTAGCATCACACTCTCCAGTTCCATCCACGTTGCTACGAAAGGCCATATTTCATTTTTTCTCATTGCCACGTAATATTCCATTGTGTATATAAACCACAATTTCTTTATCCATTCATCAGTTGATGGACATTTAGGCTCTTTCCATAATTTGGCTATTGTTGAGAGTGCTGCTATGAACATTGGGGTACACGTGGCCCTATGCATCAGCGCTCCTGTATCCCTTGGATAAATTCCTAGCAGTGCTATTGCTGGGTCATAGGGTAGGTCTATTTTTAATTTTCTGAGGAACCTCCACACTGCTTTCCAGAGCGGCTGCACCAATTTGCATTCCCACCAACAGTGCAAGAGGGTTCCCGTTTCTCCACATCCTCTCCAGCATCTATAGTCTCCTGATTTGTTCATTTTGGCCACTCTGACTGGCGTGAGGTGATACCTGAGTGTGGTTTTGATTTGTATTTCCCTGATAAGGAGCGACGCTGAACATCTTTTCATGTGCCTGTTGGCCATCCGGATGTCTTCTTTAGAGAAGTGTCTATTCATGTTTTCTGCCCATTTCTTCACTGGGTTATTTGTTTTTCGGGTGTGGAGTTTGGTGAGCTCTTTATAGATTTTGGATACTAGCCCTTTGTCCGATATGTCATTTGCGAATATCTTTTCCCATTCCATTGGTTGCCTTTTAGTTTTGTTGGTTGTTTCCTTGGCTGTGCAGAAGCTTTTTATCTTCATAAGGTCCCAGTAATTCACTTTTGCTTTTAATTCCCTTGCCTTTGGGGATGTGTCCAGTAAGAGATTGTTACGGCTGAGGTCAGAGAGGTCTTTTCCTGCTTTCTCCTCTAAGGTTTTGATGGTTTCCTGTCTCACATTTAGGTCCTTTATCCATTTTGAGTTTATTTTTGTGAATGGTGTGAGAAAGTGGTCTAGTTTCAACCTTCTGCATGTTGCTGTCCAGTTCTCCCAGCACCATTTGTTAAAGAGGCTTTTTTCCATTGGATGTTCTTTCCTGCTTTGTCAAAGATGAGTTGGCCATACGTTTGTGGGTCTAGTTCTGGGGTTTCTATTCTATTCCATTGGTCTATGTGTCTGTTTTGGTGCCAATACCATGCTGTCTTGATGATGACAGCTTTGTAGTAGAGGCTAAAGTCTGGGATTGTGATGCCTCCTGCTTTGGTCTTCTTCTTCAAAATTCCTTTGGCTATTCGGGGCCTTTTGTGGTTCCATATGAATTTTAGGATTGCTTGTTCTAGTTTCGAGAAGGATGCTGGTGCAATTTTGATTGGGATTGCATTGAATGTGTAGATAGCTTTGGGTAGTATTGACATTTTGACAATATTTATTTTTCCAATCCATGAGCAGGGAATGTCTTTCCATTTCTTTAAATCTTCTTCAATTTCCTTCATAAGCTTTCTATAGTTTTCAGCATACAGATCCTTTACATCTTTGGTTAGATTTATTCCTAGGTATTTTATGCTTCTTGGTGCAATTGTGAATGGGATCAGTTTCTTTATTTGTCTTTCTGTTGCTTCATTGTTAGTGTATAAGAATGCAACTGATTTCTGTACATTGATTTTGTATCCTGCAACTTTGCTGAATTCCTGTATCAGTTCTAGCAGACTTTTGGTGGAGTCTATCGGATTTTCCATGTATAATATCATGTCATCTGCAAAAAGCGAAAGCTTGACTTCATCTTTGCCAATTTTGATGCCTTTGATTTCCTTTTGTTGTCTGATTGCTGATGCTAGAACTTCCAGCACTATGTTAAACAGCAGCGGTGAGAGTGGGCATCCTTGTCGTGTTCCTGATCTCAGGGAAAAAGCTCTCAGTTTTTCCCCGTTGAGGATGATGTTAGCTGTGGGCTTTTCATAAATGGCTTTTATGATCTTTAAGTATGTTCCTTCTATCCCGACTTTCTCAAGGGTTTTTATTAAGAAAGGGTGCTGGATTTTGTCGAAGGCCTTTTCTGCATCGATTGACAGGATCATATGGTTCTTCTCTTTTTTTTTGTTAATGTGATGTATCACGTTGATTGATTTGCGAATGTTGAACCAGCCCTGCATCCCAGGAATGAATCCCACTTGATCATGGTGAATAATTCTTTTTATATGCCGTTGAATTCGATTTGCTAGTACCTTATTGAGAATTTTTGCATCCATATTCATCAGGGATATTGGCCTGTAGTTCTCTTTTTTGACTGGGTCTCTGTCTGGTTTAGGAATCAAAGTAATACTGGCTTCATAGAATGAGTCTGGAAGTTTTCCTTCCCTTTCTATTTCTTGGAATAGCTTGAGAAGGATAGGTATTATCTCTGCTTTAAACGTCTGGTAGAACTCCCCTGGGAAGCCATCTGGTCCTGGACTCTTATTTGTTGGGAGATTTTTGATAACCGATTCAATTTCTTCGCTGGTTATGGGTCTGTTCAAGCTCTCTATTTCCTCCTGATTGAGTTTTGGAAGAGTGTGGTTGTTCAGGAATTTGTCCATTTCTTCCAGGTTGTCCAGTTTGTTGGCATATAATTTTTCATAGTATTCCCTGATAATTGTTTGTATCTCTGAGGGATTGGTTGTAATAATTCCATTTTCATTCATGATTTTATCTATTTGGGTCATCTCCCTTTTCTTTTTGAGAAGCCTGGCTAGAGGTTTGTCAATTTTGTTTATTTTTTCAAAAAACCAACTCTTGGTTTCGTTGATCTGCTCTACAGTTTTTTTAGTTTCTATATTGTTTATTTCTGCCCTGATCTTTATTATTTCTCTTCTTCTGCTGGGCTTAGGCTGCCTTTGCTGTTCTGCTTCTAGTTCCTTTAGGTGTGCTGTTAGATTTTGTATTTGGGATTTTTCTTGTTTCTTGAGATAGGCCTGGATTGCAATGTATTTTCCTCTCAGGACTGCCTTTGCTGCGTCCCAAAGCGTTTGGATTGTTGTATTTTCATTTTCATTTGTTTCCATATATTTTTTAATTTCTTCTCTAATTGCCTGGTTGACCCACTCATTCGTTAGTAGGGTGTTCTTTAACCTCCATGCTTTTGGAGGTTTTCCAGACTTTTTTCTGTGGTTGATTTCAAGCTTCATAGCATTGTGGTCTGAAAGTAAGCATGGTACAATTTCAATTCTTGTAAACTTATGAAGGGCTGTTTTGTGACCCAGTATATGATCTATCTTGGAGAATGTTCCATGTGCACTCGAGAAGAAAGTATATTCTGTTGCTTTGGGATGCAGAGTTCTAAATATATCTGTCAAGTCCATCTGATCCAATGTCTCATTCAGGGCCCTTGTTTCTTTATTGACCGTGTGTCTAGATGATCTATCCATTTCTGTAAGTGGTGTATTAAAGTCCCCTGCAATTACCACATTCTTATCAATAAGGTTGCTTATGTTTATGAGTAATTGTTTTATATATTTGGGGGCTCCGGTATTCGGTGCATAGACATTTATAATTGTTAGCTCTTCCTGATGGATAGACCCTGTAACTATTATATAATGTCCTTCTTCATCTCTTGTTACAGCCTTTAATTTAAAGTCTAGTTTGTCTGATATAAGTATGGCTACTCCAGCTTTCTTTTGGCTTCCAGTCGCATGATAAATAGTTCTCCATCCCCTCACTCTCAATCTAAAGGTGTCCTCAGGTCTAAAATGAGTCTCTTGTAGACAGCAAATAGATGGGTCTTGTTTTTTTATCCATTCTGATACCCTATGTCTTTTGGTTGGCGCATTTAATCCATTTACATTCAGTGTTATTATAGAAAGATACGGGTTTAGAGTCATTGTGATGTCTGTATGTTTTATGCTTGTAGTGATGTCTCTGGGACTTTGTCTCACAGGGTCCCCCTTAGGATCTCTTGTAGGGCTGGTTTAGTGGTGACAAATTCCTTCAGTTTTTGTTTGTTTGGGAAGACCTTTATCTCTCCTTCTATTCTAAATGACAGACTTGCTGGATAAAGGATTCTCGGCTGCATATTTTTTCTGTCTAGCACCCTGAAAATCTCGTGCCAATTCTTTCTGGCCTGCCAAGTTTCAAAAGAGAGATCAGTCACGAGTCTTATAGGTCTCCCTTTATATGTGAGGGCACGTTTACCCCTTGCTGCTTTCAGAATTTTCTCTTTATCCTTGTATTTTGCCAGTTTCACTATGATATGTCGTGCAGAAGATCGATTCAAGTTACGTCTGAAGGGAGTTCTCTGTGCCTCTTGGATTTCAATGCCTTTTTCCTTCCCCAGTTCAGGGAAGTTCTCAGCTATTATTTCTTCAAGTACCCCTTCAGCACCTTTCCCTCTCTCTCCCTCCTCTGGGATACCAATTATGCGTATATTATTTCTTTTTAGTGTATCACTTAATTCTCTAATTTTCCCCTCATACTCCTGGATTTTTTTATCTCTCTTTTTCTCAGCTTCCTCTTTTTCCATAACTTTATCTTCTAGTTCACCTATTCTCTCCTCTGCCTCTTCAAGCCGAGCTGTGGTGGTTTCCATTTTGTTATGCATTTCGTTTAAAGCGTTTTTCAGCTCCTCGTGACTGTTCCTTAGTCCCTTGATCTCTGTAGCAAGAGATTCTCTGCTGTCCTGTGTACTGTTTTCAAGCCCAGCGATTAATTTTATGACTATTATTCTAAATTCACTTTCTGTTATATTATTTAAATCCTTTTTGATCAGCTCATTAGCTGTTGTTATTTCCTGGAGATTCTTCTGAGGGGAGCTCTTCCGCTTGGTCATTTTGGATAGTCCCTGGAGTGGTGCGGACCTGCAGGGCACTTCCCCTGTGCTGTAGTGTATAACTGGAGTTGGTGGGCGGGGCCGCAGTCAGACCTGATGTCTGTCCCCAGCCCACCGCTGGGGCCACGGTCAGACTGGTGTGTGCCTTCTCTTCCCCTCTCCTAGGGGCGGGATTCACTGTGGGGTGGTGTGGCTCGTCTGGGCTACTTGCACCGTGCCAGGCTTGTGATGCTGGGGATCTGGCGTATTAGCTGGGGTGGGTAGGCAAGGTGCTCGGGGGCAGGAGGGGCAGGCTTAGATCGCTTCTCCTTAGGTGATCCACTTCAGGAGGGGCCCTGTGGCAGCGGGAGGGAGTCAGATCCGCTGCCGGAGGTTTGGCTCCGCCGAAGCGCAGAGTTGGGTGTTTGCGCGGAGCGAGCAAGTTCCCCGGCAGGAACAGGTTCTCTTTGGGATTTCGGCTGGGGGATGGGCGGGGGAGATGGCGCTGGCGAGCGCCTTTGTTCCCCACCAAACTGAGCTCTGTTGTCAGGGGGCTCAGCAGCTCTCCCTCCCTTTGTCCTCCAGCCTTCCCGCTTTCCGAGCAGAGCTGTTAACTTATGACCTCCCAGACGCTAAGTCGCGCTTGTTGTGGGAACACAGTCCGTCAGGCCCCTCCGCTTTTGCAAGCCCGACTCGGGGGCTCTGCTTGGCCGGCGAGCCGCCCCTCCGCCCCGGCTCCCTCCCGCCAGTCCATGGAGCGCGCACCGCCTCGCCGCCCTTCCTACCCTCTTCCGTGGGCCTCTCGTCTGCGTTTGGCTCCGGCGACTCCGTTCTGCTAATCCTCTGGCGGTTTTCTGGGTTATTTAGGCAGATGTAGATGGAATCTAAGTGATCAGCAGGACGTGCGGTGAGCCCAGCGTCCTCCTAAGCCGCCATCTTGCCGCCGACCAATTGCAGATATTTTTAAATCTTGAGATATAGGAGATTATTTTCTTCTTTGTAATCTCCTGTATTATATAAATTTTCTACAAAGCACATACAAAATATGCTTAGGAAAATATAAAATTCACAGAAGTAAATGTCAACCTGCTAAAATTCCTTCTTTTGGATCTTAACAGTTAGATTCTTGGAGGGAGATGGCATGTCTTTATTTGCTAACAAACATTTACTTACTAATGTACATCTCATATGCACTAAGGAAATAACACTGTTTGATTCTAGCCCAAATCCCTTCTAGCCTTATAAACCAATTCATTCACCTGTAATGAAAATTTAGCAGGTAGCAAGTGATGTGATCCTGTTCTCTGAAATCTCCCCCAGCCTCAGGTGTTGAGACCTATAAATCTTGATTCTTAGGTGCTCATTTCTTTCCCCAGAACCTGTGGCATTCTTTTAGCAGAGAAAAAGCTCAACAGAATCATATATTCTTGAGAGATGTGGGGGTGTGTAACTGTAGTAATGTGGCACTCCAGACTCCTACCATATTCTACAGCACCTTGTCACTATAGAAATAAAAAGAACCGGGGAGAATCTTCTTTGCCTGTGCTCTGATTAGCTATATCGAGGAGCAATAAACCAGGAAAGACTGTTGTCATTAATTTGCAGCGCTTACACTCATCAGCAAACGTTATTACACTTTGACATTTTCAGTGGTGCTCAGGTTACCGGTAAACATTTCCCCGCCAGTATGCCTTGCTCTTACCTTATAATTATGAAACGCTATATGTATTAATCTGAATGAAGATATTATACCCAGGAGAATTAATCATGACTGGAAGAGTTCTCAGTGCATCAAGCAATTATAATGAGCCAGCCTCCGTGCTATATTCTTACTGCTTTTAAAAACAAGTATGCATAATTTTATGAGAACTTACTCCTGTACATACTTCCCCTACCTCTTTGATAGTACAGTTTTCTAATATTATACTGGATTTGGAGAAGCTTATCTCTGGACTGAATCACCAAATTCTAGAGCTGGGAGAGGCTTAGACACCAGCTAGTGACTAGTTAAATCTTCTACTTTTATAGAAGAGAGTTGTATGGCCTAGAGAGATTAATTTTGTCCAAGAATGCAAAGGTCAAGAGTAGAACTCAGTCCAATTCTGTTCCATTACATCTTGGAGGCTTTGAAAAATCCATCGTAACCATGCTTTGGCCCTTATAATAATAATTTGCCAGCCTAAGCCACTTTCTTCTATGAAGTTCATCCTGCTTTGGCTTATTTGTAGGCAATATCATGAAAACATTTTTGATGAGGAAAAACCAGGGAAGAAGGATTAAAAACTAATTTGTAAAGCATTTTAAATCAATGGTGACTGTAAGTCACTGTTTTATTCAAACAGTATAATTCTCTGTACATAGAGCAGACAAATGGAAGCATGTCCTTCAAAGGCTGGAGCAGACAGATGATCATTCTGTGAATAGCAGTAAAATCCTCTCAGTTTCTTAGTAACTTTTTTTATTATTTCTTTCTGCCTGTGTCACTTTTGGAGGCTTAGACCAAACCATTCATTGTTATAAAGTTGTAGCTGTGATGTTTCAAGGGCTTTGTGCTGTGAATAAAGAGAGAACTTCAAACTAATGCCATGTTGAAACATAAAAAAATAATTACTTGCAATCTGTACTTATCATTTTTCATTTTCACAAAATCATTGGTAAAATGAATGATCCTTGATAATGAGGAAAATCTGTATTTTTTTCAAACCCCCTTTTGCATTCATTCACCATCTACTTTGGTCATCAGCCATATGGCAATTACTGTATGAGGTCTGTGGATACAATCTCTGTCCTCAGGGAGCTCACAGAGTGTAGAGGAAAAACATACACACAAGCAAATTGTCATGATTTCATGTGACAGATGCCATAGCATAAGCCCCAAAGGCACAGTAGAGAGGGCAGAGGATTAATAAGGGGAAAGATAAATGAGCTGAAATGTGAAAGATGACTCCAAGTTTGACGGGCAGATTTGGGGAGAGGGGGCGCACAATGTGAATGCAAAAATGCTATTCCAGAAGGAGTAAATATCATTTAAAAAGTACTAGAGGGACAAGAAAGTGTGATATTTGTAGGTAACTGAAAATGGTTTAGTATTGCTAAAACATAAAATGTGTTGTAATAAGTGGCACACTTATTACAGAGAGGGAGATATATCATAAAAGGTCTTTCACACTGTGTTAAAGAGATTAAATTTTATACTGAGGCAATGAGAAACCATTAAAGAATTAAGATCAGGCAATGGCATAGTCGATCTGAATGTTAGAAAAATCACTAACCCTGGTCTGTAAGAAAGGTTGGAGGGCAAGCATCCCCTAACCAGAGGGGCAATATACTGCAAATCCCAAACAAGAAACATTGAAGCCCAATGATCTAAGGAAGTCGCAGTGATAGTAGCAGTGAGAAAGAAAGGGAGGATAAATCCAAGAGATATTTCATAAATAGATTCACCATGATTTAGACATTGGGCAGGAGGCCAGGAGGAAAAGCAAGATATCAAGGGGAGAGGTTGACATATGGAAAGGATAAATACAGTGGCTTTGGACATTTTAATGGGAAGCTCTCATGGGATATCCATGTAAAGATTCCACTAGGCAGTTGGATAAATAGGAAATGTCTTGTGTAGAGACAGTGATTTAAAAGTCATTTTTATATAGGCAGTTAAAGCTATGAAAAATGTGAGTTATCCCAAGGAGATGTATGCCAAAAGAAAAAGAAAGCTGAGGAAGAGCCCAGTGAACATGTTAGTTGGGTTGAGGAAGAGGAAGAGCATTTTCAAGAGACACTGGGAAGCATAAGCCAGAATGACATCAACAAAATGGTGGCCATCAATCCCCCCACAAAAAGCAGTTACTCAGCAATCCCTAAAGAAAACCAGCCCTGGAAGACCTCTAGGGTCCACTTAAGAAACTTAAGCAACACAGTGGGACAGAAAACCTGAGAATAACCACGCAGAAAGGGATATCTGCACCATCCCATCCCCAACCCGGCCTTGCTCAGCACCGAGAAGGAACATCCCCGCTGGAATGAGGCCCCTCACTGGGAATAGAAGCATGGGTAAAGTAGCCACCTTTGTGAGAAGGTGGCCAGATGGGAACCCAAATTGAAGGTCATTTTTAAAAAATCACTTTTACATAGGACAGATTTGAAAATACTTGAACTGCTTATATGGAAAAAATGTTCATGGAAATGGGTAATTTGAAGACTCAGGAAAGAAAGGGGGAATTGATAAAGTAAGGTTCCAGAACAGACTTAAGAGGGGAGGCCATAGAAAGGTAGTTAGTTGTGTGCAATGCAAGTCACATATTATAAACCAAGATGAGCATTGTTGTGTGTTTGGCCTATGATTGTTTAAAAATTATGATTAAAAAGTAAAACTGATATGGAATGACTGGATTGCTTTGGGGACTATTTTCATGAAAGTATCATTTAAAAAACTTCACCTATATATTATAAATTTTAGGTGCTGTTTTTTTTTTTTTCTTGATCAAGGAAAGATTGGTAGATACAATGCTAGCCTCTGGCCAGAAAAAGTTCCCGCTCTCACTTCTGCAAATGATCACATTGTGTTTGAAACAAGATTTCTTAAAGATCATTATGTATCATGACAAGATGTATTTAGCAGAAAACATTTTTAGGAAGAACTAAATTATATGGGAAATGGCATTGCATCCTTAATAAAGGAATTGAACTGGCCTACAAAAACATTGCAGCTAACTCATGTTTTCAAGGACTGTATTCTATCATCAAAAGAACAACTTGAATTATTATCAACAAGCCACGCTGGTTTAATCCAAAATGCCAGTTTGATATATATGACAGGGGTAACATCAGACTCTCTTGAAAATATGAAAGATTTTTCTTCTGAAAAAAATACCATGGGATAAAAAACGTGGCCATGTGTTCAGACCCATGACAGGACCACCATGGGCCAGAACTCCTAGGGGCACCATTTATACAGAATACAATGGAGCTGTATGACACAATAACCCTGCCAGCATAGGGTCAGGCACGAAAAGATTCAGGCCTCACCCAAACAGGGAACAAAAATCCGCTTCAGGCACCAGAATCCGAGCCTCAAGCAAGACCAGACAGACAGACAGACTTTGTAGGACTTTCATTTGGGCTTTGCAGAAGCTGCAATAACATCAGAAACAAATCAAAGGGAACTCCGTCCATACTGGATATTACTTAGTGTTGGATTTTTTAGAGATGGAGGTGCCTTTTCTAACAAAACGTGTATTATCACTGTTTTTTCTTGTTGGCACAAAGGCCATTACTTTGTCTTTTTGGATCCTCTCTTCTCTAGTTGTTACTAATTGGTCAAAGGAGTTCGAGGGCATCATCGTTTTAGGGCGACATTCCAGTCTAGAACAAGTTAACTACAGTTAGTACAGGTAAGAGAACACAAAGGGACGAAGGCAAGGTCTTTATATCCTTCATTTAGCTAATTCATTCATTTAATCAACAAACACTTTTGAGCCCCTGTTATGTGGCAAGCAGTGTGCTTACGTACTGGCCAGAGGCCGGGCCAGGAGACTAGGAGAAGGCTAACGGTTCAAGGGCTAAAGCGCATGCCGGGAGAAGGCATTATGTGTGGCAAGAAATGCAGGCACATCACTGAATGAGGCATCAGTGTGTTTTCTGAAAGTTGCATTTTTAAAGCCATAATTCTTCCAAATGTGTTGAAAATTGTCCTCAGCAGCTATTTTAACTTTACACGGATGCAGCGCTTTTATAACAGGAAAATGTTCATATTTTCAGCTCGAGTTCTTAAGTGGGGAAAACATGACAGATGCTTTTGCTAAGCCTAAGAGATTGATTTGAACTGAATTTTAATTAAAATTATTCAAAGAGCTGGTGAAGAGTTTTCTCACGACCGCCTGAGTCCTTCAAAAGTTCTGCCCTCTCTCACGGAAGACAGTGTCATACCTAAATCAAGATAGCAAGAAAAAAAAAAGAAACTAATCAGTTATTGATTGGTTAAGCCATGAGGTTTTACTGCATGTTGTAGTGGAGAGATAATTTTAATTTTACTTTTGCCAATTACAGAGATATTAACTTACAAAGATATTAAAGTCAAGAAATTAGCAATGGTGGAAAATCTTACGGCAAGAACAGCATTACCACATTGAACATTTCTATAAAAATTGCCTACTGTGTTCAATATCTATTTTTGCATTTTTGATACAGCAAATGCCTCTTAAATAATGGTGGTCTGACAACACACTGATTAATTTATATTTATATTTAGACCTTAACGTTATTTTTGAATAAACGAGTTAGGAAAGCATCCAACTGTCACTTTCTTCTCACATGCCAGATGTCAATATAATTTCTTCAAGTATAATCATTTCCAACCATGGTCATGTTTGTTCCTCAAAAAGAGGGCTATAGGGAATGGTGCCATGTTAAACAAAGTTGAAATTTAATAGAAACTTAATTAGCAACGCTGGTAAATTCTTTTTATAAACAGTGCTGTCTTAGGTATTTGGAGAGATAAAAAGATGAATTGGGTTTGCAACTCATCCGCAGCTCACAATATACAGTGGGAAGCAGCTGCGATCAGTACTGTGATAACCGAAGCAACAACATCCAGGCCCAAGGTACTGCAGGGAGTAGAGAAATTAATCTCAGTTGGGGAAACCTTTTAAGTGATGTGCACCAAGTACAGCACTAGGTACAATGGGGACAAACAGCGCAAATATATGGCACGGCCCTTTACTCCTCTTGGGGAGATAAGACTTAGACATAAAATAGTTAGAGGGCTCTATAATAGAGACAATATAATGCAATGTGCAACTATGTACAAAAGAACAAAAAGTCTCTACTCTGCAAGTAAAGGCTGTGAGCATTCAGTAGCGGGAGAAATTGGTATTGCCAATCAAATGGTACCTTGGAGAAGATGGACCGTGAGATGGGCTGGAAAGTGCTGGAAGTATTTGCAGAAGCTGCAGAAGAAAAAAACCTTAAATGATGCAAACAGGGAACATGCAAGACTGACCACAGCCTGTTCCATGACCTGTAGAGGCCGACCAGGCTGAAGCAAGTGGCTCTCTTTGGGGAGCATTGGAAAAACAGGGTGGGTATCTAAGGAAGGGCCGGATGGGGTTACACCATGAATGCCGAGATGAAGAATCTGGGCTTGATCTGCTAGGAACAGGAAATTTTTGTAATTTGTCCAGCAGCTGAGTGACACATGGAAAGTGACACATGGAAAGCAGCTAGAAAGACACACTAGAAAGATTGGTCTGGTAGTTATTGCTTTTCTGAAGAATTGCTTTATATGAAGTTCCTCGAGTCAGTTTGAAATCTGTAAAACATTAGATAGATGTGCAAGATTATTATTACTGTAGATGCATACAGAAAACTAATGAGTGTGTATATAATCCTAACACTTGTAGAAAGCGTTCTCCAGAATCTTGTAACTGAAACTTAGAAGAAAGCATTTAGTCAACCTGCTCTACCGTAAAGGAGCAGATGAAAAACAGATATAATGGATTAGCATTTGTTAAAACAACACGAGAGAAAGCAGAAAGGAAATGTTATATGAAAAGGAAGATTGATGTCCAAAAAGACCTATCTCATATTTCAGGGACCTGCAGAAGGTGTCCTGAGGTTGAAAACAAAACAAAACAAAACAAAACAAAAAAACAAAACAAAAACAAACAAAACAAACCAACCAACAAACAAAAAAACCACCTTCCTTTCATAAAAAAATTTTAAGGGAGAAATATCTTTGGGAATTATAAACTGGTTGTCTCAACTCTAATACCTGAGCATAGATAGGCTCCACAGGCTTCCAGCATTTACTGTAGGTAGTAATCAAGACCTTAGGGGGAGAAAATCAGGGTGGGTCCATTCAATTTCCACTCAGGACACAGAAATAGATCTTAGTGATAAGGAGGTTATAATGTGGCCGATTTTCATAAGAGTTTGGCAACTGCTATACTTGGGATGATTTTTAGTAAGCTGCATAGATACAGTCTGGGGCTCTTGCATGTGGGCTTAGCTGATGAGGGTTCATATCCAGATATTACTTACTGATTAAGGATCTCACCATTAAAACGAAAACATTTTTCTGTGGCTGATAAAGTCAGTGGTCAAAAGTTGGTGCTGATGGCGTTGAAGTAATGGAATTGCCCCTCCAAGCGCTCTCGCTTTGTCCTGGAGTCACTTACCAGCTGGGCTCCCTGCTTCTCGCTGAATCACAGTGCGTGTTGTCACTAGAGGAACAGGACATGAGTGGTGGAAGAAAATAAACCCATCATCGTTTCTAGAAGAAAAAACTCCCCTTAAATCCTGCTTATGCCCAAGTCTATAAAGCACAGTTGAGTCTAACAATCAAAAAACCTATTGGTTCATTTGAAATACCTAGTACGTTAAGCAAGCTGATTGGTTTTTCTTTTCCTTTTCCACTCAGTTAGTCAAAAATTAATTTACCGTTGAGACCAAGAATATTTGTGTGCCACATACGACAGCTGGGGAACCAACAATCATACCAGGTGGTACCTGAGCCAATCGTATTCGCTTTCTCTTACCCCACTGCTGAAATTTTCACTGTTCTCTTCCATCCAGGAGAGCCCATTCTTCCCAGCTTCTGACAGCTCCTCCTTAATCCACTCCTCCCAGGTCCCTGGTTTCGAGAGCATATTATGCCCTGATGCCTCCTCCTAGCTAGTGCCCACATACCATTCAAGATCCTAAATTTAGGTCTACAAACACCAATTTGGCAGAGAGGTCAGAAAGGGGCATGGCATCTGAACAAGACTCTTCAGTATCTGCAAATGACTCTCAGGCCTTGTGTCATGCCCTGTCCTGTGCTCTCTCTTGTGTCTCGGGAACATGGTGCCTCACCTGGGCTTCCTGTGTCTGGGAAGGAAGGATGCTGAACTTGATCTGTACCGGCGCAGCTGTGCTTATTGAAAATTCCACCCACAGCCCAGCCTTTCTTTTAGATGTGTGCTCAGTCTGGGGGAAATATGAAAGGTTTTCCTTAAATTCTTCTTTCTGTTTCTGTATCACCAATGGCTTTCCAATGTTGCTAGTATTTCTTTTAACATTACTTACTTATAGGAATTTCTTTGTACATCTTCTGTCTGGCCATATCTTATTTCAAAAACCATGAATTGTAATATTTAAGAATAATCGAGTGTTCTAAGATAGCTGTTAAATGCTCAGGTGTTTCTGTAGGTCATTTCTCCAGCTATAATAAAGGGAATATAAAATTTTTCTTATGTATTCCTTCTCTGCTAACCATAATCTTATTTTTCCTAAAAAGGTAAGTTAAAAGATATAAAAGAGCTATGTGCCAAATGAATTCTGCTAAAATGTTTTCAAGTGTTTTGGTAAAGGATTCACATATTCCTGTGACACGGTGTTTTCTTTTGATCCTCTTTTGTCATAAGGATCTTTAGACAGGACATCCAATTTTATAAAGCCAGCTAGCCATCAGGTTAGTGATCCATTTATGAAGAAAGGTTCGTTTCCCTTGGCCCCTACTTATAAAATGTTCAAATTGCATTATGTTCTTTGAGATTTTTTTTTCCATTGATCCAGATAAATCTTGCTCAATGCCTTTTCAAAGAACAGCATATCAGAGAATTTCGAGTAACCTTCTGGCATTTCAAAATTGCATATTCCCTGGATAACAGTTTTATTTGTTGTAATTATAAAGCGTCCAAGTTCCTAAAGATGTAGCTAATGTAGAAAGACAGCTGTGTGAAGTACTTTTGGCTGCCTTGATTTCTTCCAGGCTCTGTACTTTTCCTTTTTTTTCAATACATGAACCTGCTTGTCTCACTTGGTAAGTTTATATTTGTAAGCCGGGTTGAGACACTTTATACCTACTATATTCATAATCTATCAATTATTTAAAATGTATAATATTCATAATACAGTGTTTCTTCAGTGCAATAATGCTTATAATTCCATCTAACACCTTTCTTTTTAGTAGCATAAATAATTTCATGTTTTATTGCTAATAAGATGTCTTATTAAGTTATGAAATGGCATATCATATTTTAACAATAAAACAGTTCTTTCCTATGTTTCCACAAGCTTTTTTTAGTTTCTCAGTTAATAAAAAAGAAAGCAGTTCAGTTCTGTTTATAACTCAATTTCAGTTTCAACTAAAACTCAAAAATCTTACCACATTGTCTGTGTTAAGAAATAACTCATATTTTCTCTGGTGCTTGGACAATTTTCTTATTGTAAATCGCTTCAGAAGCTCCTTCAACTAAAGCAATACTTCACACGTGTAATCTGTCGGACTTGATGAAATTTTCATAAGTACATGAGCTAAGTGTCAGGAGGTAGGTTTGGGACTTAGGAGTTCAGAACTGGTTTTATTTTGATGCCTTTATTCTACCCTTATTTATCTTAATACTATTGTTTAGGTTCTTGATGAGTGTGACCCCGTCAGTTATAACTCAGAGGGTCTCTAGTGTTGGTCCTGGAAATCCTTTCAACGTGCTGCTTGTCCTCCTGGGCTAGGATTTCTTCAGAAAAATAGTAAAGTGAGGTCTCAGTGAAATAATTCCAAGGAAACCTATGATGGTCCATCCACCTGTGCTTCTGAGACGAGTGCCATTGAAAACCTGCCAGCTTCTCAGTCTTCCATGTCACTGATCCTTGTTACCTTTGGTCAACCACAGTCCAGCCTATGAACCTCTTTAGCCCTTCTCTCTCCTGACTTCCGTCACCAGAGACAGCTATTTCCCTCCTAACTCTTTTCATTTTGGACTAACTACTATTGCCTACAACCCTCACTTTCTTCACTGAGCATTTCTCCATCTCCTGGCCTTGAGAGAAGCCTGCCTGATTGTAAGGATTCCCCAGCAGCCCTCTCCGGGGAAAGCTGCTCATTCTACCTCACCCTCCGTGTCACAGGATTAAATGATTACATGCTGGGGCTGGCATTTTCCTCCCTTCTCAGTGTGGTTTCTTGATCTTTCTCCATGATGCTGGGTAAAGACCTTCTTTTGGGTTTTGTGAAGTCCCACCTTTACTTCTCTCTACTTGCATTGACCACCGTACCTACATATTGAAGAGTTTAGAAGCTGTCCATGGTAACCTTTAAGCTGCCATCTTCTGAAGTCATTTCACGTCTAGGTTGGTGATTCATGAAAACTATAGCCTCCTAGAACCTTGGCGTGCTTAACTCCGTACCTACATATTGAAGAGTTTAGAAGCTGTCCATGGTAACCCATAAGCTGCCATCTTCTGAAGTCATTTCACGTCTAGGTTGGTGATTCGTGAAAACTATAGCCTCCTAGAACCTTGGCGTGCTTAACTCCTGCTGTCTTCTGTCCTTATTTCAGGTGCCCCAATGCCTCAGTTGCCAGCCATATGCAATATGTAATAATATTACCCTGTAATAACCATCTGTCACAGAACTGCTGTGTAGGTTAGTCACAGGTAAGAAAAGTGAGAGCTCACTGAAGTGGAATTCACATTAAAGAATTTAAGAGGAAGTGGTAGCAGCAAAGAAACTAGTGAAAAGTCCATTTCATTTGCAGCAAAGTTCCCAGGAACCTGGATTGAGGCAGTAGCGTAGGGGGTGAACAACGTCAGTTTTCAGAGACATTGAGTGAGATAAGAATGTGGTGTTGAGATGAGAAGTAGAATTTAGTAACCCCTTGGATTTGGAGAGAAGCAGGGAGTAGAGGCTGACTCCAGGGTATCTACCATGGGAAACTAATTCAATTGTAGCTCTTTTAATGGAGACAGATGATTGGAGCAAGAGATGGTTAATTTTAGGGATTTCCAAGTCAGTCAATCCGTAAAAAAATAAGGAGTATGTATGTGTTTGGAGTTCAGAAGAGGGTCAGAGTAAAAGATAAAGCTTGTGAAATCACCCACATACAAACATAATTGAAGTTATGAGGATAGATGAAACTACCCAGGGAGAATATATGGAATTATGAAAACAATAGGGTCCTGAAGAATCCCATCATTGTATGAGTGGCTAGGTGACTGAGTCAATCACAGGGCCAGAGAAGAAAGGAATGGTTACAAATTAACAATGATGAAAACAGTAATAATTGCTAACCTGTACTGAGTACTGATTATTCCAGGCAATTTTGCCAAGTATTTTATGTACATTTATACCATGGTGGTTTAGAGCACAGACAGTGCTTGGGTTCAAATCATAACTCTATAACATATTAGCTGTGGCCATTGACATGTCTCTTAAGCTCTCTGTGCCTCTGTAGCTTGAGGAAAATAATAGCACAAATCTTATAGGGTTGGTATGAAGGCTAAAAGGGATAACACTATGTATAGCAGTCTCAGACTCAGAAAGCCCTAGTAAGGGTTAATAGTTACTTTTATTGTTACAATTTTTAAAAATTGTTTTTAATGTTTATTTATTTGAGAGAGAGAGAGAGAGAGAGAGAGAGAGCATGAGCAGGAGAGGGACGGGAGGTGGGGACAGAGGATCCAAAGCGGGCTCTGCGCGGAGAGCAGAGAACCAGATGCAGGGCTCAAACTCACAAACGTGGTATCATGACCTGAGCCAAAGTCCGACGTTTAACCAACTGAGCCACCCAGGCTCCCCTTACAATTTTATTTAGCCTTCAGGTTAATTTTGTTTAACCTCCTCTATGAGGAGATATGATTATCCCCATTTTTTCAATATTGAGGAAATTGAGATTCAGAAGGTTATGTTAGTTACTGCAAGTTAGTATTGGAGCTGGTTTTTGAAAGAGGTTTGCCTGACCAGGGAGCCCATCTATTTAACTGACAAGATGAGATGTTGCAGAAAACAAAAAAAAATGAAACAATTTTAAGAAGCAGAGAATGACTAATGGTGTTAGATGCAACAGAGTTGTGATGAAGTGGATCCATAGGCCCAGTGTCTTTGACTCATCTGGGCATACAACAGCAACAGAGACTTTGATAAGGGTGCCATGATTTCAAGACTGGACACTAACATGCAACTCCTACCACCTGGGAGATGAGCTACCAGGAGCTAATTTATGTTCCTAACCTGAGCTCTGTACCAGAACCTCCCATGCGCCAACTTGGTCATCACCCAAGAGTGACTGTGCCTGGAAGGGCTCACAGGCACGACTTCCTATGACGTCAGTGCAGTGGGCACGTGGGCTATCCTCACATTTAGTCAGCTGTACTCCTACTGGGAGCTTCACAGTTCTGCACATGTTATTTCTTTTAACATCTGACTCATCTGAGTTTGAAATCCATCCTCTCTGACCACTGCGTTGCCTTCTTTTTCATTGCATTTCATGGATCTATTGAATTGCAGTCTTCTGCTTACTGCTTTGTGTCATCATAACAAACTTTATTTAATCAACATCATCTTGTATGTCTCATAACATTTTCAATCTAGTATGCTTTTAATTAAAGAAAATAGAATTTATGTAAACTTCACAGTAAGGATTTATAAATCTCTTGGCATCAGAAGAGATTACTTGGCATTATGCATTTCCTTTTTGCTCATGTTGTGGCACAGACGTAAATGGCTTCTACATTTGGGACATGGTGCATCAACTTTTCTTTACTGGTCCATGAATCTCACTTTCCCTTTGTTAATGATGATTTAAGGGGAGGATCATTTAGAAAGCAAGCCAAACGGTTCCTAATGTATCTTTGCTCTTTCTAGCAGAACAGCTACGAACTATAAGGCTATGCTCCATTGTAGATTTCCACATAACTCTGGGCATGGTGCCTTATTTAACAGTTCCCTACTGTTATTTTGGAAAAGTCCTCTGCAGAAAATGCCAGAACTCAGCTTGAACTCTTGTCCCCTGTCAGGGAGAATCTTTCTATCAGCGGGATTTCTCAGCTGTTTCAAAATCATTCAGCGCTTTACTAGTAAGTTTTGTTCCTGTGGAATATGCCAACTGTAGCTTACCCTAATTGTTCATCCTAAGAGCTTTATTTATTTACTTATTTATTTTTAATTTTTAAAAAATGTTTTTATTTATTTTTGAGACAGAGAGAGACAGAGCATGAGCAGGGAAGGGGCAGAGAGAGAGGGAGACACAGCATCTGAAGCAGGCTCCAGGCTCTGCATCCTAAGAGCTTTAGAAGCAAAATATGTTATCAGGGAATCTCAGCCTTTGCTACATTTTTACATAGAAATCTTAGTATTAATTCATGCAAGAATTTCCATTGTTTTTCAACTTCTCAGTTAGAGCACGTGAATGCTTACTTTCAAGACGCAAGAAAAGTCTCGAGTACACAACCTAACCTTACAGCTAAAAGAACTGGAAAAGGAACAGCAAATAAAGCTTACTTTCATTTGAATCCATCAAATGAGACTTTCTTTCTCCTTTAAGATAGTCTCACCTGTAACTAATAACAATCTTCAAACCCAAATAGTTGCACTCCAGAGCCTGACCATGTAAGCACTGTGCCGTATTTGATGACTGAGGAATATCCAGAATATAGTCATGTACCACAATTGTGATAAAGCAGTAGTAACTATTCTGATATCTGGATTCAGACAATTCTCTACATGCTTGAGTTCAAGGTAACTTAAACTGCAAGCTGATTATTTAGAGTTCGGAACATAATGCTAGAAAGGGCTGGTGCTCTGACCAGCCTACAAAGATCCTATTTAAACTCTAAAATAGTTGAAATCCTGTGGACCTATATTAACCAATGTGGAAGATATAATATTGCAATACCAGAAACCCAGGAAACTATGAAACAGTAAGAAAAAAAATTTTTTTAAATCTTGAATACTAGTGCTTGGATAAATGTTAAATTTAATCAGAAAATGGAGAGCTATAAAGCGCTTTTGTAGAAAGAAAGGGACTGAATCAAGTACATTACAAGGCATAATATTTGATGAAGTGGAAAAATTGTAAACTGAGAAACAGTAAAGGAGGCAGGTGGGATGGGAGAGGCGAGAGATGATATGCAGAAACATTTTTGAATACATGCAATAAACAGGTCATTAACTGAACGGGCTCCATAAATTCTAAACAGAACATGTTTTTGTGGAGAAACACACACACACATTCTCTCTCCACCCCCCCCCCCCTTTTTCTACTTCCCTCTCTCTCCCCACGTTTCTACTTCCCTGTCTGACTGCCCATCATTATTTTAATAAAAGAATTGGACTGGCCCCAAAGACACACCTGAAGGTCAGTAGAGCACTACCAGTTTCCTGAGTTTCCAGCTTAGGAGAAAAAGAGAATAAATGGGAAAACAGAGCCTGCCTTTCTTTTTTTTTTTCTTTTAAGCATTTTATTTTATTTTTTTAATATATGAAATTTATTGTCAAATTGGTTTCCATACAACACCCAGTGCTCATCCCAAAAGATGCCCTCTTCAATACCTATCACCCACCCTCCCCTCCCTCACACCCCCCCATCAGCCCTCAGTTCTCAGTTTTTAAGAGTCTCTTATGCTTTGGCTCTCTCCCACTCTAACCTCTTTTTTTTTTCCTTCCCCTCCCCCATGGGTTTCTGTTAAGTTTCTCAAGATCCACCTAAGAGTGAACACATATGGTATCTGTCTTTCTCTGTATGGCTTATTTCACTTAGCATCACACTCTCCAGTTCCATCCACGTTGCTACAAAGGGCCATATTTCATTCTTTCTCATTGCCACAACTTCTTTATCCATTCATCAGTTGAAGGACATTTAGGCTCTTTCCATGATTTGGCTATTGTTGAAAGTCCTGCTATAAACATTGGTGTACAAATGCCCCTATGCATCAGGACTCCTGTATCCCTTGGGTAAATTCCTAGCAGTGCTACTGCTGGGTCATAGGGTAGGTCTATTTTTAACTTTTTGAGGAACCTCCACACTGCTTTCCAGAGTGAGCCTGCCTTTCTTAAAAACGCAACCAAATATTGGGCATCTGGATGGCTTAGTTGGTTATGTGTCCAACCCTTGGTTTTGGCTCAGGCCATGATCTCACGGTTCATCCGTTCGAGCCCCAGGTCGGGCCCTGTGGTGACAGCACCAAACCCGCTTGGGATCCTCTCTCTCTCCCTCTCTCTCTGCCCCTCTCCTGCTCACGCTCTCTCTCTCTCTCTCTCAAAATAAATAAATAAACTTAAAAAAAAAATCGAGCAAATATTTGGGCACCACCAAAACTGGTTTTGTGAGCTTAAATGAAGAGTAGTGTCAATTCAATTGCTTGTGATAACTTACGCAAATGCCGTAATAGATTGTGCAGCACATAGCAGATGTCCAATTGATGGTAGTTGATAGTCTTACTGGGGAAAACTAACATCAAACGAAAAGGAAAAGAAAAGATAGTGCCTATCTATTTAGTGTATTTCAAGCCACTTTTCAGATTTCAGGCTGAGATTTAAACAACCTACCCTCCAGAGATTTTACCTTTCATTCTTTGTGGTTGTTATTTTTCATCACCTTTTTCTAAAATATTTACTTCCTTTGCCCAGTTCATTTCAGTACATTAGCTATTCTTGAACTTTTGAGTCTCAGAGTCTCTTCATGCTCTTAAAAATTATTGAGAACTCCAAAGAGCTTTTGTTTGTGCAGGTAACATCTAATATTGTATGAATTCGAAATTAAAGCTAAGAAATTTTAAATGTTTTATTTATTAATTCAATCCAAAATAACAAACTATTTAATTAACATAAATAATATATTTTTTTAAAATGACTAATTTATCAACAAAAATTAATAAGAAAAGTGGGATGGTTTTACATTTTTGCAAATCTCTTTAATGTCTGTCTTAATAAAGGGCAGTTGAATTCTAATATCTGCCTTTGCGTTTAATCTATTATAATATATTGTTTTGGTTGAACTGTATGAAGAAAATCAAGACTCACTGAGATGGGTGGTTAGAAAAGGCAGGAGTATTTTCATAGCTTTTTCAGATAAATGTGTGGATACTCTTTGATATGACATCTAAACTCAACAACTAGTGAGTTGCAGTGTGGAGTCTTTTTTTAAAGTTTATTTTGAGAGAGAGAGATAGTGGAAGAACACATGGGAGGGGCAGAGAGAGAGAGAGAAAGAATTCCAAGTAGACCCTGCAATGTCAGTGCAGAGCCCAGTGTGGGGCTTGAACTCATGAACCACAAGATCATGACCTGAGCCGGAATCAAGAGTCAGACACTCAACTGACCGAGCCAGCTAGGTGCCCCTAAGTTGCAGTGTGGAATCTTAAATCATATCAATGAACTTTGCATAATCCATTACATTAAAATCCATTACCCATCTCATTCTTTATATAGACTTTTTGTGTTTATATCATATTACAACACGATGCATTGGTAATTTGGAAAATATTGGCTAGGTTACGCAGATCTTCCAAATATTGACATATTCACTTTACAATAACAAAAAGAAAATCACTTCTGTTAATATCACCATGGTTCCCATCAGAAAAATCTTCTAGGTGTTGGGAAGCCGTCGTACTCCTGGTGGTAGATGTTAGCTTTCCAAAATTCTAACGCTTGCTTGAAAGTTCCGGTTTTATCATTCGAAACACATACTGTCATTTGTTTTACTTGAAGGCACGGCTCGCTTTGTTCATTTTTGAAAAGATATTTGTGAAATACCCAAGCCTGAATAACTGTCGTTTGCCCATCAGTGTTTCTTTCACTTAAAATTGTGTTCCATGAAATAGCTGCTCGTCCAGCTGCTAGACAGTTGCACGAGTGCTTTACACACACATACACACACACACACACACACACTCTTTGGTGTGCAGCAGAAGCACTTTATATGTATTTCTTATTTCATCACACAAAATTTTCAAGACACATGTCGTTGAGGGTTGAGATTTCATAATATCAATAATTAATATTTTTCACTGTTGCATCAAAGACAAACGAAGCAAATGCTTTTTTTTCCACTGCATTTAAAACCTACTAGTGCAGTCTGATGTCACTCCCTTGATTCTTGCTGGGGTGAAGCAAGTTTTAAAGAGAGAGAGCAAGCAGGGGAGAGGAGCAGAGGGAGAAATTGAGAGAGAGAGAGAGAGAGAGAGAGAGAGAGAGAGAGAGAGAGAGAGAGAATCTTAGCAGTGTCCACACTCAGTGCGGAGCCTGATGAAGGGCTCAGTCCCACAACCCTGGGATCATAACCTGAGCCAAAATCGAGAGTCGGACGCTCATCTGACCAAACCAGCCACACGCCCCGCCACAAGTTTTATTCATTGTTGCTCTTGTACCAACTCTGTAAATGACATGATGAGGAAGGCGTGTAACATATTTGTATTATTATGAACATTGTACTGATCTTGTGTATGCCCCGAAAAAGTCTTGCAACCCCCCCTCTCCCAGGGCCCGTGGACCACATTTAGAGAGATGCTGTTGTGCAAAACCTCTTTCTAAGCTTATCTTGTGTTGTCTTATTTTAAAGCATCTCCTCTTCTCCCACAGCTCTTAAGTCAAGTTACAGAATCCAAAGTCATGACTGTGTCGTCAGAATATGCAATTGTCAGCTAAACTGCAGAAGACTGATATGGATAAAATGACTTTAGTAATCTGTTTGGTGATAGCTTTGAAATGCTGTAGAAGAGATTGATGTCCAATGGATACATAATAGGAGATGTTGCCGTTGATCCCAACTTCCAGATCACCTGTTCTGAATTCAGCCCAGAAAAGAGGGTTGAAAATGGTTGGCACCTGCTGGCTATTTAGTAGCCTCCAAGAAGACTGGGGCTTCTAAATAAATAAATTCCATACTTACATATGCAATGCCCTGTTTACTTAATTACTGATATCCCCCCCCTAAATTGTTCCAAAAGAAAGGGAATGGAGGGAATTGCATCCTAATATCATGCCAAGAGTAAGGAAAGTAGGCATGTCTTCAGCCCCAAGCCTACTTGTCTCTCAACTTGTCACCATTGCTATCTTCTATTCTTCTATTTCCTTTTAACAGCCAGGATTTCATTAAGTGCAGCTCACTGCCCCCCTTCAGCAGCTCTTATCAGGTCCGTCGGAAGTGTAAAGCCACCAGTTGCCTGAAAAATGCTGCCCATTAAGGTTAAAATTTTTAAAAAATAATACATTTCCACCCCAGAACTGGAAAGAAAAGAAAGTACTACCGAAGGAGAACATATGCAAAGAGGTGAAATTCTTATATGTGTAAATATTGTAAATTAGTTCATGAAAATGGCATTCCATTTGGCTCTCAGATACCACTAGGCCAAAGATTTGTGTACATCGGGGTCTACGCTTCACAAAGCCTCTGTCCAGCAGCTGGTGTCGTCTCCTCTGAACATTACAGTGTGGGGGCTACACCACCTGTTGTTTACAGGTGCCGACAGAGTTCTCCATGAGAGGTAGACTCCTATTATCCAGAATCACAGAGACGAACTTACGAAACCACAAAGCAGTGTATTACATTTTATACTGATAGATGTAAATGCTACAAGGATACGCGTGTGAGCAGAATGCCTGTTCCTTACCTGTAGGCACATATAGGAAGGGAAATAGAATCAGAGTGACCTAATAAGATTAAATCAGTTTAAGGGAAATCAGTTGGGTCATTCAAATATTTGAGAGCATTGAGCTAAGCATACATTTCCACGGCAAAGGTAAATTTGTCATTAGAATCTTCTCCACGTGGATTGGTCATTGTCATTTTTGACTGGGCAGCTCCTCGTGATGCAGTGGAAAGAGCAGGGATGGCCCATTGTCAGACAGCTCCCAGACATCTCAACACCACTTGTCACTGCTATGTGTCCTTTGATTAGTGACTTAGCCTCCTTTAGCTAAGGATTAGCCCTGGAAATAAAATGAGGTAATGGATGTGGAACACAATAACATGTCTCGCATCTGATAGGACGGCCGTAAAAATAAATTCCCTCTCTGACTCTTGCTTTTCAATGCTTCCATTGCTGACTCCCCCTGCAGTTCTCTTTAACACTTTATTCCTTTCCATCTGTTCACATGCTAAGTGAAGTTATAGTTTGGTCATGTAAACAACAGCTCGTTGTTTACTGAGGGCTCACTATGTCCTAGGCATTGCATTTACTAAACCATTTTTAATGTATTATCTCATTTATTCCTACAGCAACTCTCTGAGAAGTGCTATAATTATTGCCGTGTTACAGATGAGGAAACAGAGACACAAGTCTCAGCTAATTTACCTGCCTGGATGTGGTGAAACTGAGATTGGGATGTAGGCAGTCTGACTCCATAAGTCATGTTTTTCAGTGCAATTCTACACTGATACTCAAGTGGGCTTTGCCTGGGCACCATTTTCTATCTCCACGAGGACGTCACACACCCTGGCTCAGTTCATTGTGTTGATTTCTAGTGTAATTCTCAGAGGACATCTTCGTTCCTACCTTTCTGTTCTTGGTCGGGGTCTGCCACCATCACCTTAATTTGTAAGCTTTTTGTTCACTTAATTTGCGAGCATGTGAAAATCTGGTACTTGTGCCCACAGTGAAAACAAAAAGTTTATCCTCCTATGAGAAATAATTGGTTTGAGCAATTTTCCTCGACACTCATATTTGTAGTAAGTATTTATCGATCACCTACCACTTTCCAGGCATTGTTCTAGGAACTGGAAATACAACCTAGACCAGAGATTCTCAACGGGGGCATACTGACATTTTTGACAAATACTTCCTCGTTGAGCAGCCTGTCCTGTGCATTGTAGGATGTTTAGCAGCAGGCCTATCATCTACCCCAAGACACCTGTAGCATCAACCCTACCCAGTGGTGACAACCAAAAATGGCTCCAGACATTGGCAAATGTCCCCTAGAGTAAGGCAGCAAAATCACTGCGGCTTAAGACTCACTGGCCTCATCCTTGCTTTCACGAAGCTTCAAAGATTGAGCTAAAACAAGCAGAAAAAGAGATAAAATAGTACAGTTTCAGAAAATATCAAAGTAGAGTGATAGAGAAGGATAGAACAGGGGCCTATTTAAACAAGGTAGTCTGGGACCTCACCCTCAAGCTTTGCTCACGCCCTGAAGCTCTGCTAAAACAGGACTCCCTCTGATGGGTACATGACCTACTAGTGCGAAAACTCCTTCCAGCAGAGGCCTTTATGGGCCTACTTGGGTTGCAGTAATTCATGCTCAAGCTATAAACATGGGTCCCCTTGACCTACGCCAGCTTTCAGAAGTGAGGAAATACAAGTTAAATTGAAGTCAGAATAGGTGGAGGCATTCGAGATCTCCTTGTTCCCACCTGGCTACCCTGTAGCCTTGACATTTCGCTCCACTTGGAGATGACCAAGGTGTGCTGACAGGCCAGCAAATACCAACAGAATGGCTTGTGACAGCACCAGCCCCACTCCCCCAGCTTCTGAACCATGCTAGCCCTGTGCAGTCTTGAAAACAAACTGCCTTTGAAGGTATATAAATGATGCTTTTTTTTTTTTTTAAAGTTCTACAATAAGCTTTTGGTGCAAATTTCTGCTGCTCTGAGTTTCAAAATCTTTCCGAAACTGCTGTTAACTGCAGTCGGGGGAGAGTCAGAGATAAAAGACCTTTTTTATATTTTCAGATTATCGGCACCATTTTGTGAGCAGTTCCTTTCTCTTTGCACCTTGCAGACCGTTTTGTTAGCTCCCAACAGCTACAGCTCCCTGCTTGTGTGTCCCTCAGCTTGGCGGTATCTACTGTTCCCAACACTGTCAGAAATACAAGCATATACAGATTTAGTACGCAGGCAAGTGTCCTGGTTTTATTCTGTGTCGGTGCCCCAGATCCAGTAACTTCCCACCCTCTGTCTCTGTTCCCCTGGGGCCTGCAGTCTCACCCCGAGAGCCAGTCCCCATGATGAAGATCCCCTCTGCCGGTTTGCAGACGTTCATTCATTTGTTTGCTCATTCATCCTATAAACACTTCTCAAATGCTGCTATAATCCAGGTCACATGCTAAGTGCAAGCACCTATCCCTTCATACTCCTACCAGTCTTTCTAGACCTCTGGCTTATTGCCAGATTCCCTGGACACCATGCCTTGTCCAACTGCCGAGAATATCTCCCTAAGCCCAGCCTGCCTGTCTGCTTCATCTATATACATCAGGACAGAGTTTAGATTTCCTTCCAGCCCTCACCTAGTCTCCCCCACAACTGACTACTATTTTCATACTAACATTTCAGAATTGGGGTGCCCAGGTGGCTCAGTTGGTTAAGCGTCCGGCTTCAGCTCAGGTCATGATCTCAGGTTCATGAGTTCGAGCCCCGTGTCGGGCTCTGTGCAGACAGCTCGGGGCCTGGAGCCTGCTTCGGATTCTGTGTCTCCCTCTCTCTGCCCCTCCCCCACTCATGCTCTGTCTCTGTCTCTCAAAAATGAATAAATGTTAAAAAAGAATTTTAAATCAAATAACTGACGAGGTCATGTCTACTAAATGTTGCTGCTAGTTTAAATAAATATAAAAATAAAACCTCCTCGAAGATTTCCAGAACCCAGAGTAGATAATATGTGAGCCTAAGGCAGTGATTGGACTTTAACTGTCTATCAAATCAGAGAATCTCAGACATCTACAGAAACGTATTAGTTGTTTATCAATTCCATGCCTAAAAACAAATATAATTATTAACCATGTGGTAATTCACATTTATTGAATAATTTGTGTACCCTGCTATGAGTGAAGCATCTGATTAATGTAATTGAGTCCTGGAAAATTATCCTCACCAAGGCTGGGAACTCGCCACTGACCTGGGCAGCCCCGGGTGTTTCATTGCAACTCGGGATGAGTTCTCCAGTTTGTTATGTCCAGATCTTCCTTCCACCCTCTGCTGTGCTGCCCCCTCATGTATCTCTTGAGTCTTCCTTTCTCCAGGTGGAACATTACCAATAATCCATGTAACCGTGCCAGCCTTTGATAGCATGAGACACAGCTCCCTCCCTCCCATCAGATATCAGTGCTTCTAAAAGTGTGGCCCCAGAGGTGCCTGGGTGGTCCAATCAGTTAAACGTCCAACTTCGGCTCAGGTTCAGGGTTCAGGAGTTTGAGCCGTGAATCTGGCTCCGTGCTGACAGCTCAGAGCCTGGAGCCTGCTTCAGATTCTGTGTCTCCCTGCCTCTCTGCCCCTCCCTTCTCATGCCCTTTCTCTCTCTTAAACGAACAAACAAAATTAAACATACATTTAATAAATAAATAAATAAATAAATAAATAAATAAATAAATAAATGTGTGGCCCCAGATAACCAAATACTGTATTTCAGGTATGCACAGAGCTGAGGAATTCTGTCTTTGGCTCTGTAGTTTGTTTTAATGTACATAAGTTGACATGAGGGCCTGTAGCTTAGAGTTGAGGGATGTAGAGAAGAGGCAGAAAGCCCGGACAGAAAGCATTGTGTACCCAGGAACTAAGTTGAATAAGTTACATGGCATAGTTTCAGGTATGCTGAGAGTTACATAGTAATCCCTGAAAAGTCACACAGAGCGAAGTCCTGGCAAACCCACCAAGTAGGCATTAATATTGTCCCCAGCACCATTATTATAAAGGGGTTGTACTGTATCCAAAACCCTGATTTTATTACTTCATTACACAATAGCTGCCTTTCAAATAATATATATTGATTATCCACCTGATATGAGGTACTACTACAGTGAACAGAAGCTTTCCAACGAAGGTCTCTCGACATTCTGTCCACAACCACAAAGTCTGTGAGGAGCTAATGAGGCATTCTGGGAATCCTCGGGGGCATTCTACAGCGGAATCAAAAATAGCTCCAGGACACAAAGGACAAAGCCACTCGGAGCAGCACTGAGGTCCCCTTCAGTGTTGCCCAAGTAGAAGCTGGGTGTCTCTCAGCAAACCCACCCTCCCTGTTGATATCCCCTGGGGCTCTGAGAGAGCGTACTGATTTGAGAATGAGCACTTTTCTTCGCTATTTGAAACTCTTGAATGCCATTCAAGTACACAACCTTGCCACCTTAGAGGGAGCGCAGTCTCCTGACAGGAAAACAGCTTGTGCGTTCCACATTACTTTAGGTTCGGCTTTCCTGGGGAGTCATGTTGCCTTGGCTCCAGTGCGAGTCTTTCTGCTTCAAACCCTCCCAGAAATGTCACAGTGGTGCTGTCCTGCTCCACGCCTGTTGAGCACTAACCTGGAATCCATGCCAGTGACTAACATGCTATAACTCAGCAACAGGCTGTTACAAACATCTCTGGATATTAGGTTGGGCTGCAGCCTGTGACTAGAGGGAAAAAAGTGGTGGTGGTTGGAGCGGGGGGGGGGGGGGGAAGTTGGTGACTATTTCTGGTAACATTCTTTTAACTTGGAGGCATTGCCAGCATTTCGTGGGTAGAATGAATGTGTAACTTAAAAGCAGAGTGGCGAGATGTGTCATGCTGCTTAGCCTCTCTGGGCCTCTTTAATGTTTACCTCTGGTGTTTTTAACCATAATCGGAACTCATAGTTTCTCATCATGGTGGTAAACATGCGTCCCAAACATTTTGGAATATCAGTATCAGAAGAATGCATGATGCTAGTTTTCATTTTCAAAATTAACACTGGGGATTAAGAGGTACAAAAAAAAGTGTATGATTTGCATTAGCACCTTCTTATTTTGTGACAAGAATCATTCTTAAATGACAGGAGCCTATTCCCAGCTCCTGAGTTTGAATACAGTATGACAAAAGACCTATCAATAATTTGCTAATTAGCTCAGTTGTGATTTACTTTCATCTCCACACATTTCATGTCTTTAATGAGATCTATTTGTTCTTTATTATTCTCTGCAGAAGTTTCAAGGATATATTCGCCGAGTGAAACAGACATGTGGGCAACAATGTCACCAAGAGCCTCCGTTTCCTTATCTAGACCGTTGGCCAGAAATAGCTGACCATTATCCCAAGTTTTTCCTTAAACATATTTTAGATTAAATGATAGAAGCCATCCTTTTTAAAAACTTGAATTATATTTTCTGCTGCACATTTTAGGGTTAGTTGCCATTATGAAATCTTAATAAAATTATTATCATTACATGATTCCCAGCAATCAGATTGTGTCTTCCCAATGTATGCGATCTGTCATATCCCCAACATCATTATGCATCATCTTTATATACCTATAAAAATTGTGACCTTCTGTAACCCAAACCTAAATTTGTAGAACAAAACTCTACGATTCCCCAAATAGTACGTCCTTTTTCCACTGCAGGTTGTTTTCTGTAAATTATCTATCACTCTTATAATGGCCAATATGATTATGGGGGTAGCAAGTAATAGGAATGACACAGATATCTGAAGTCCACAAATAAGCCAAACCCCATTTGAGTAAATTGCTTCTGCCTTTCCTTGATAGATCTTAGTCCACTTATATCCATTTATTGTCCTATTCACCCTCTAGTGGAGTTCTTAATAATCAGTGGAAATATATAGAGAGAGCGTGAAACGATAGAAAAATAAAGGAGACAGAGGGTCCAAATAGCCACAGAGCTGAATGATTCATGGGGTATGTAGGAGTTGACTGTATTATTATCAAGATGATATCTTTGTGGATGTGAATTATGTAGGACTATTTATAATCTTTGTGTTAATTGAGATATATAGAGAATACAATTACATGGCAGCTAATAAAAGAACTTTTTAAAGATTCCAGCTTAAACACAGTTGTCATTTTTTTTTTAACGTTTTTATTTATTTTTGAGACAGACAGAGACAGAGCATGAACGGTGGAGGGGCAGAGAGAGGGGGAGACACAGAATCGGAAGCAGGCTCCAGGCTCTGAGCCATCAGCCCAGAGCCCGACGCGGGGCTCGAACTCACGGACCGTGAGATCGTGACCTGAGCTGAAGTCGGACGCTTAACCGACTGAGCCACCCAGGCGCCCCAGACACAGTTGTCATTTTAAAAGACAGACTGTGGAAAGACAGACTTTGAAATAGATCTTAAATTCTACAGGGGAGCTAAAATCTCTCCCGGGGCGTGAAGTCAAACACCTCTAACTGTAGTTTCAAGTTACTGGTTTGAGGCAATCACTGTTGATTTGTGTGCTTGTAATCATCAGGAATGTTCTAGAAGTACAAAATTTGGCACCTCACTTTAGAATCTGAAGAGAACATTACTGATGTTTTACAAAAATTTTGAGCAAAAGAAAACCCTAATTTGCAGCTCACGTCAACCCGTCTTTTTTCTTCAGCCTAATATGGATATAAAATGTATCTGGCATTAGTGTTTCCTACGGTTGCTACAGCTTGCCAGAATGTTCAGACCTTTCCACAATAAATCCTTTATTACAATAAATATAAAAAGACATAGGACTCTAAACAGCTCATCACATTCCTTCTAATGTTCTTGTCCTCGAGAACATATTTTAATATATATTAAGTATTTGTATTTATTTTCACAATGATAAATTCATTCCTATAGCTATTGCCCTGTAAAGGTTTTTAGTGCACATGTGTGAGGTGGTAAACTGGATGCATTCATTCTGATCACTTTCACACTGGAAGAAAATTCAATCTTTTCCTAAGTTTCTCGGCTTATTTATTACATAGCTTTTTGACATAACGTAGTTGTCATCTTCTTAGAAAGACAGATTAACATAAAGCCAGGCTGTACTTTGTAGATTCTGATTCTGGAAGAACTCTGGATATCTTTAAATTATGTGAAGGATTTAATTAAATGAATGATGTGGTTTTAAATGTGTTTATTACCCTCATTGTTAACCACTTACAGTAAACCCTGGATATACCTGTTAAGATATTGCTCTTTGCGGTTAATAAAACTTGCATATAGTTTTTGAGCCTGTTCATAAAGCTGGCGAAGGTTGAGAGTGTTATTACTTCTACCCTGTGGTGTGATCAGGTAATTGAGAATTATACCGACTGAGGGAAGAAGAGGATTACTTTAGGCTTTGTTAAAGGAATATTAACTTTAGTAATACATCCAGCCCTCTCCTTCCAGATATCCGTGTTCATAGAGTAGTCGGCAAATATGTGTCTCTGTATGTGGAAGGTAAGGAACAGACCTTAATAAGAGATCAGATTTATAGAGGGGATGTGTCTATAGTACACTCAAGTGCAAGGAGGGGTCACATCCACACCAGCGAAGGAGAGATCCTAGACCAGGACTTTGAGCAAGCACATACAATAAATGTTATGGGAGCAAACACAGAATCCCTTCATTTTCCCGCAGCATCTTTCCCGGGAGGCTGGAAGAGAGGAAAAAATAATAATAATAATAATTTGGATGCTTCCTTAGCTGTGTTGACTTTAGAAGCTGGCTGACATCATTTTCTATTCATTAATTCATTTCATAGTCTTCTGTTTTGTGTAATACTGCATCTCATTTATTAATATTTCCTCTGGGCACATTTTCATGTATTCCCTTAATCTAATGCAGAGGTCAAGAAACAGAGGTAGAGACATACATCCCAGAAATCCCACCCCTTCCTAATTATGTCTTAACTGGGTAGGGTAGGATAATTTTAAATGCATTGACTGGATATGTACAGGCTTAGTCGGCTTTTGATTTTGTTGTTGAATATTTTGAGGAATGTCTGATTGTGCTTCCTGATTTGTCAGCAATCCTCACCCTTTAATACAACATCTTAAAAGGTCGTTGTATGAGTCACTTTAGAATTACCTGAATAGCAATAAAACATTCCTCATTAGATGATGAAAAAATCACAGTGAAACATCAGGCATATTCCTCATATTCCTATCTTATTTGTCTATATCAAACTCAAAATGTATTTATGCTTAAGATTAGTAATAAACTTGTGTTTTAGATTTAAGCATTTTTGGCTCAATATAAAATGAAAAGGATACAGCTCACACAAACTACAAAAAACTGTACCTACCATATTTTGTGCTTTATTATGAAAAAAGTATATTTTATGTCCAATGTTGCTTATATTTACATAATACCCAAAAGTCAGTTTGAGCTATTAAGCAAATTAATTTACTAGAGTAATAATTACTGGTTTTAATTTTTAACCCCTTGATTCCCCAAAAGTCAATGTCTTTTATCTTGGGATAAAATAGCAATTTTGGATTGCTTTTATTTTATAAACAATATGACATCAGAAATACCAAATTTCATGCTAAAATTTTTTAAAGCATAGACCACATATTTAAATTACTGTTCTTTATGTTTGACATTGATTTGACATTGATAATATTTATGCTCGAGAGGTTCACAGAATTGTGAGAGGAATTAAGATGGACCTATGATCTTCACTTGACTTGAATGTTAACAGAAGGGGAACTGTCCAATGGCCTTCTTTAGGAAATATGCCAGGATTCAAAATGGGATAATGCACAGTAGCCTCTTTGGTTAATGTCCCTAAATGCCAATATTTGTAGAAAAGCCAAATATATAACAAATAACAAGTAATAATGCTTTCTATTATTATAGCTAAATCCCAAATTTTCTCTTTCATGTATATCTCAGGTAGTCTTTCTTGGTCAATAGGTGGCTTTCCTCCACAGTGCGATTCAGAGAATCAGGTCCATTTCATCCTCTTAGACTACGGAGTCCTCTGTTTCTGCCAACAGTAGAGAAAAAAGCGTAGATGAGAACTCAAGAAAGCTTTATAGAGACAGGCCTGAAAGTGGCTCACGTATCATTGGCTGAAAGTGAATCACATGACTTAACTACAAGGAAATCTGGGAAATGTAGTATAGCTGTGTTCCTAGGGTAAAAAGAGAACACTAATTGTCTCTGCCACACCTACTATTTCATACGTTCCTAAAAATGAGGAAAAGCACTATTAGGGACTGGCTTCTGGGGCTAGCTTTGTCACTGAGAAAGTATAGAAAATTTAACAGGTTCTAGACTCTTCTTGTATTATTTGGTTTCATAGAGCTCACAATCTAAACGAAAAGACAAACATACAGTTACACATTAATGTAGGCTTCATGAGAACATGGACCATGGCTCTCTAACACTTAAAACAGTGCTTGGTGCATAGTTGGTGCTCAATGATAATTACTGAATAATGCATGCCTGAAGGCATGAATGAATGAATGAATGAATGAATGAATGAAAATATATGATGGAAAAAGAAACGCTGCTATGAAAAAAAAAGCAGTAGGGAAATCTAAATTCATTTGGGCGATCGAGGTCTTTCTGAGGAAGCACTATTGACTTTGAAACCTGAAGGATGAATAAGTTAGCCGAGTTGGGTGACAGAATTTTGCAAGCAGAGGGAATACCACATTCCAAAGATCTGAGCTGGGAAGAGATGGGTATGTTGAAGAGCTGCAGCAAGGCTATGGCAGGAACCCAGAGGGGCTGGGTGGTCATGTGGAAGCCAGACTAGAGAAGTAGGCAAGGGCTGTCCCAGGGAAGTGTTCTATAATGTGTTCAGCCTTTTTGTCTTTCCTGCAGGCATAATGGAAGGAGAGTGGAAAGGATAAAGAAGGGTAAGAGGTGATGTGATCCTGTTTTCATGTTAAAAGATCGTTCCAGCTTTCTGTGAAGAATGGGTTGAGGTGGGGTCAGGGTAGGAGCAGAGAGACTAATTAGGAGGCTACACAGCAAATCATCCAAATAAGATGACTAAACCAGGGCAGTGGTTTAGAACAAGATGGAGGCACAGGAGATGGAGGGACTCGAAATACATGTTGTATGTAAAGGAAATTGGAGCAGATGGACTTCTACAGCAATAGAATCTGTAACTGTGTTATTCTTTTTTTTGGAATGTCGTTTCAATGACTATGCTGCCACCAGACAGGAGACATTTAGTGTTGCTTCCTTCAGATTTCTGTAGCACCTTTGTCTCACCTCTGAAGATTTACTCAAAGATCAGTCAAATAACAAGCATTTAAATTTAGGCTAGATTCTTGGGGTTCTCAAAATTTGCTCCAGGTGATGTTTCTGGGCTTCTTTGTGTTCAAGAATTTATTTGGATAAATTGCGTAATTACAGTGGACGGTTTGGGTTTATGTTAATGTGCTGATGGGTAAATGGGTCTTTACCTTGAGTGTCTAAATATTTTACCCATAAAATTTTTTTTAAAAAAGATAAATTTTGGACCATCTTTTTTATCTTCTTAATGTGGTACTGCTGTTTCTGTTTTAATTTTCAGCTTAATGTTTTAAGAAGTGATTCAAATATTGAAATGGTATTAAAACTTTATCCTTGAAGCCAGTGTTCTACTATTTCAGGTTAGTTGTCATGGTTCAGGCCTTTATTAAAATTTCTTTGGAGATAAGAACACTCTGTACAGAGGGCTGGGAATTTGATGCTCTCGAATTCCATTCTGCTCACCTCCCTTTCCCCATTTGTTCTTGGCTTGGAAATTTATCTCTGTCTGTATTTCTCATCTTGAAAAAGGACATTATCGTGATTTCCCAGAGGTGTTTGGAGGGCTATCCTAGTGTTTATCAATCAGCTTTTAAGGTGATATGGATAAAGGGATATTATGATCTTGGGAATTGATATGTCTGTAAAATTGCTGCTACGCGCAAGTAAGAATTCTGTGAAGCCTTGGCAGATTTCCTACAGGGACGATATACCCACAATCAGTGAAATACATCCAGGAGATTCCCTCCCTCATTCTAAAGATAGAGCCTCCTTTCCGGGGCCCTTCTGGGAATGGCATTAATATGTGTTGAATGTTGTTTCCATTTTAAAAGTGTATTTGGATAATTTTCATCCAAAATGTGTTATTTTGAGTGGTAAAATTCTTTGATGGCTTTTGATCTCTGGAGAGAAAACTGGGGATGGGGAGTGAGGGGTATGATTTTTACAGAGATTTTTGGTTGTTTCTGCCAAGCACGCTGATGCTGATAACCTTATTTTTTCATTTCATGTCCCGTGTGGTATTGCTCACTTTCTCTTTGACGTGGGCCCCGTTCTGTTTTAAAAACATTCTTTCCAAAATTCGTTAAAGTTATTTCTTTGTTTTGCCCTGTTCTTTCCTGTCATGTAGCCACCTTAGTGCAAGATTATGCTATACGTGATCCAAACCAGTCACAGGAAATTGAGAGAATCTTGTAAATTCACTTTGTTGTTCTGATTTTAGTTTGTATGTGGAAGTAGGATAGGAATATAAAAATAGCATAAAGTATGCTTTCAAATTCCATGGTGTTACTTGTAATTCCAGGCAGGTATTTGCAGATTTCACTTATTTCAAAACTGGTACTTCTCCCCATCCAAAAGAAAAACAAACAAAAACAAAAACAAAAAAACCCTCAGGACTAAAGTTAATTACACAGGGGCACCTAAGTGGCTCACGTGGTTGAGCCTCTGACCCTTTGATTTTCACTTAGGTCATGATCTCACAGTTCATGAGTTACAGCCCTGCATGAACAGCACTGAGCCTGCTTAGGATTCTTCCTCTCTCTCTACCCCTCCCCTGCTTGCACTCGCCCTGTCTCTCAAAATAAATAAACTTAAAAAAAAAAGTCAATTACACAGGAGAACTTGACAGTCCAAGGAGTCTTACTTTTTTTTTTTTTTTTTTTTAACTTTAAGAGATCAGCCAAGCAGATCTCTGGCTACATTGCTTTCTGGCATCTGGTACAGAAAATGAAAACCTTCATGTTCTAAAAGCAAAGTGTTTAAAAAGAAAAAGTTGACCTTCCAAGCATTTGGATTTACTGCCAAAACACTAAAAATGAACCATAAAGCAGAAAAACTATGAGTCAGGTGAACTCTCCATTCTATTTCAAGGGCAAAGTTCTAGTTATGTGAATCAACTAAAAACAGTGAAAAAAAGGAAGGTGTGTGTGTGTGTGTGTGTGTGTGTGTTGTTTTCCCCACTTGTACATACCTGCTTTACTCCTATTCTCCCCTTGGGACACAGTCTTTTTATAGTAATGGTGGTAATTAGACCCCTTCCTTTTTAGATGCTCTTAATCATCTTTTGGATTTGAAGCCAATGTCTCTATCTCAAAATAGAATGAAAATTCAGGTTCTTAGCTTGTGGCAACCCTGGTCACCCTTAGTGCTCAACGAAGGTTTATTGACCTTAAAAACAGGCACTACGCTAGGTGCATATGAACAAGCTGCTACAAATGAGTACTTGTGAATAACTTCCCTAATGTCAGTAAAGAACATAACATTCGTGCATTCAATTAGACTCCTGATCCTGTGGAAAACGTGTGTATTTTCTATTACAGTGGCACCAGGAGATGTGTTATGGAAGAAGACGTCTATTCTTCTTACTGTCAAATTAAGAATTTGCCTCTAAATCCTAATGTCCATTAGTAATTCATTACAGCTCTATGATTCATGTGTCATTTGAAAGTTTAAACATTATTTTCTATTTTCAACCTAGTCTTAGTAACATCCTTTTATGGATCTTCACCTACCTCTTTGATGTTTTAGTGAATTTCCTGCGGATAAGTCTGTTGTCATCTTTTCCAGACCATTCAAAGCTTAATAGACTTCACATCTTCTTTTTAATACCCCATATTTTTTAGTCTATCTTTATACAACTACTTCCCTATTCCCTTCAGACACTTCATATATATCTCATGAGCTATAGTAGTCGAAACTACAAAAGTTATTTAAGGTGCAGACACAAAATTTTTGTAAAGAAGGTAGATTTTATTTATATGTAATTGTATTTATGATTTCATTTTCTTATAAGCAATGCCTTCCTCATAATATTACTATGAGGGTTGAGTGACATGACGTTTGGAAAGTAATCAGCACAGAACTTGGCATGGTAGGCGCTCAATAAATGTTAACAATCGTTGTTACTTGATCTTTATAACATTTTAATGACCACACACCATTACCAACCACTTTGATTTTTTTTTAAGTTTATTTATTTATTTTGAGAGAGAAAGAGAGCACAAGCTGAAGAGGGGAAGAGAAGAGTAGGAGAAAGAGAGAATCTCGAGCAGGATCCACACAGTCTGCACAGAGCCAGATGCAGGGCTCCTACTCACAAACCGTGAGATCGTGACCTGTGCTGAAGTCAAGAGCCATACACTTAACCGACTGATCCACTCAGGCGCCCACCATTTTGATTTTTTAAATCCTTATTTACTAATAGAGGGTATGATCAACATTCCTAACACCATCTCCGGTCTTGTCTGAGTCACTCAGTCAACAAACACATTGACTAAGTATTCTAGGAATTGATACTAGGTATTAGGGATGTAGCCACCAAAAAGACAAGGTCTCTGCATTCAGAGAGCCTACCACAAACAGGGAAACTAGTGATTACAGGGAATCACAGGGAATTACAGTAAGGTGCAGTGAGAAGTATAGAATCAGTGGGAGAGCATAGAAGGGGGAGCTAACCAGTACAGGGGGCTGGTAGGCTTCCTGGAAGAAGTGATGTTAAAGCTGACACCTGGAGGTAAGTAGGAGTCAAGACAGATGGGGAAAAAGAAGGACAAACATGGAGTGATTGCCAGAGGACTAGTGTGTGTGATGCTTGAAGGTGAGAGAAAATGCCGTGTATTGAGGAACGGGAAGAAATCCAGCATGAATGGAGAGGGGAATAACAGAAAGAGAAGGCTGGAGATGTGGGCAGGCACCAGACCTCAGAAAGCCTTGGGATTTATGTCAAGGAATATGGACTGCATCCTGCAGTGGCTGCAAAATGAGCGGTTGGTCAGTCCTCTTCATCCACCTGATACAATCCAGGCTGCTTAATCCCTCCACCTTTTCAAGTGCCCTTCCCATTATGACCCCACATGAGTTTGCGTATTTCGTCGCCTGGAATGCCCTTCCTCAAAGTCTGTAGTTCAATCGAGGAAGCATGTCTTGAGTAACGGGCGTGTGCCAGGCATTATGAGCCTTCATCCCTCCAATACCTTTCACTCACTCAGGCTATAAAATATTTTTTAAGCACCAACATATAGAGGGAGCTGTGCTACTTTTAAGTGACCTTTCTTCTGTGAAGGCCCCCAGGTGCTCCAATTGGAATAATCTCTTCCATTTTTCTTCATCCTTTAAAATCCTAATATTCTAAATAAATCTCTCATCTGGCTCTTGCCACTTTGGATACTGCGTTCCAGCTAATTCCGTCATGAGTCTGAAACCTCTACAAGATCTCTGTGTTGTCGGGGACAGAGTCCAGGTCCAACGTACCATTGCCTGAGTCCAGGAGCAGCAATGACCCACGTTGCCAAGCACAGCAACTAAATTATTTGTTTCAAAGTGAGTAAACCCGAATCCAGTTCAATTTCTCAAAAAAAATCACTGCTTATTACAAGACCCCAAGATTTACAGAAAAACCCCATGAGGGAATAACATGTTATGAAGGATTACACACCTAAAGTACTTGAAACTGTATCACCACCTCTATCTTTAGCTCTGTACTATGCATTTACTCCTGCTTTTTGTATATTCTTACTATTATGGTAAATCAGAAACGAAGAAAAATGAGTAAACTTCTACCTGTGGATTGCTAAAAATAAAATTCTGCCTCACCTTTAGCTTTTCCATTTTATTTTTAAATTTTTTTTCCCAACGTTTTTATTTATTTTTGGGACAGAGAGAGACAGAGCATGAACGGGGGAGGGACAGAGAGAGAGGGAGACACAGAATCAGAAACAGGCTCCAGGCTCCGAGCCATCAGCCCAGAGCCTGACACGGGGCTCAAACTCACGGACCGCAAGATTGTGACCCGGCTGAAGTCGGACGCTTAACCGACTGCGCCACCCAGGCGCCCCTTAGCTTTTCCATTTTACAGCTCTCTACATGAATTTACAGCTAGCGTTTTTCATGGTTACTTCTGTATTTCCTAGGCACACCAGTGGTACTTCTGGCAGGTTCTGTGATTCACAGTGGCTACTAAAGTTGAATCCTGATTGTCTCCACAGTGAATACTATAGTTGAGGCTTAATTCTCTCCCGTGTGTCTATTTGAGTAAAAGGACAAGGAAAAACCACTTAGCCCTAGGGAATTTTTATTTTTTTAATGTTTATTTATTTATTTTCAGAGACACAGAGAGGGGTGGGGGAGAGGGAGAGAGAGAGAATCCCAAGCAGGCTCAGTGCTGTCAGCTGAGAGCCTAACATGGGGCTCCGTCCCACGAACCGTGAGATCATGACCTGAGCCAAAATCAAAAGTCAGATGCTTAATCAACTGAGCCACTCAGGCGCCCCAACCCTAGGGAATTTTTAAATACCAATGACAAAATTTTTCTGAGATAGCAGACAGTTTTGTATGGGAGACCCACAGTACATGTCTTCAGATATATTGCCCACTTCAGCCTGCTTGCCCCCACCCATTTGAGCTTTATTTGAAATTGCATGAAACGTTTTGAGGACTTTCCTTGTGGGCTCTCAGAAGGCCATTTCAGATAACCTCCTATAGCTAACATTCAGAGTATCCTTCCCAGGGGAAGTTTTGGGTAGGGTGGAGCCTTACCAAGGAACTGGATTTAGTTATAGGCTTGTGGAGACTCAGTCTTTAACCTGGTCACCGTACTCAATTTTCTTTTCTATGATCGGACAACAATCTTTCAGCTGGATTGGTGATACTCTTAAATAGCTGATATAATAGAGCTGCTGCTGATTGACAGGGAGGAGATTTTCACTTAAGAAATGACACTCTGGAGGGGTGCCTGGGTGGCTCAGTTGGTTAAGTGTCTGATTTCGGCTCAGGTCATGATCTCCTGGGTTTGGGAGAAAGCCCCCTGCATCTGACTCTGTGCTGACAGCTCGGACGGAGCCTGGAGGCTGCTTCGGATTCTATGCCTCCCTCTCTCTCCCCTCCTCCCCTGCTCATGCTCTATCTCTCTCTCCCAAAAAATAAACATTAAAAAAATTTTTTTAATGAAATGAAATGACACTTTGGAAATGTCCCATGCCCAGCTTCTATTTAGTTACTTCTCTTTCCTTATCCTGTTTATAATAATCCTAGAGCAGTTACTAGTCATTGAGTGAGAGCTATGTGCCGGGTACATACAATACATTATCGAAGTCGATCTTCCAGATTACTCTAGGGCAGCACTATTGTTTTCCTTACAATCAAGATGAGGAGATACCTGTAGAGAAAAATAAGTCATAGCTGTAATTCTCTGCTCTTGGTCACTAAGCTGTACTTCTTTCTGGCTCTTGCTATTATAGATTCAGAGCACACACATTAACTTCACTATCGGCTAGAACAAAGCTGAGTTGTGGAAGTTAATTTCCTGGACAAGTTCTGAAAACAAACCTCACACTCTGAACCCAAAATTCAGATTTTCGAGCTTACCTTTCCACATAGGATAATTTTCCACCGTGTATGTATTTTCAAACTTAACCGTAAAACTTCAAAAGAAGAAAAAATACACAGCAATAACAATGTTGAGAAATTCTTTTGCTAATCTATATGTACTTTTTTCTTCAGAACCCTGTAGCCTACTGACAGCATAAGATACTCTATAATTCAGCCAGGCAGAAGAGAAAACCCCAATCTCAGTAGACAGGCAAATAAAAGTATGGGCTTAAAGGTGGCCTTGCCACCTTGGACACACCCACACCCAGTCTTTTCTGGGTCAGTTATCGGAAATCATTGCCTCCTTCTGTGTTACACAATTGGTGGTACTTTGGAGTAAGGGGAAGATGACCATCACCCTATCATAATACAGATCATTCCCACCCACCAGCACCTCCTCTCCCCTCCCCCACACCACCATTCCCCTGCCTGAAGATGCTCAGAATCGTGCTTGCTTGACTTTAGTAAAGGCAAATGCGGTTAAAGCCATAGCTATGCAGACAAGTGGTTTTGAGTATTATGTTCATCTTTATTAACTATTATCAAATGAGAAGGAAGAGCTCTTAGATATATTAGCAGACTGTTGCACACTTGGCCCATTCAGCTGTCAATTTCCTTATGTGTTTCCATTTTTTATCACAGAAATGTTAGCTACTCAGGTTAAATTAGGTTCTCTTTTCTATAGGTACTTAGGTTTACTATTAAAAAATAATAATAGATAAATTTTTCTGGAAGTCAGATTGCCTGAGTATTTTCCTAATCAAAGAACTTGATGCATTTGAGTACAATAAAACTCATTTTGTTGAAGTGTGAATGGGCTGGTCTTTCCAGGAGTCTTACAGTCTTGCCATAGAGTAGGCAGACTATTTGAGAAAAAAAGCCAATATTCATACATACACAGAAATTGAATCATCATTTTAACTCATTCTCAAACCTATCAGCTTTCACATGCTACCTTTAAATGAGCAAATGAGAGCAGTGTTACACATATATGCACATACACACATAACTGTATATTAATACACACATGCAGAGTAATATTTAACTGTCAACTATTTCTCTTACTGTTGATGAAAAGAATTGAGTTTTAGGAATGGATTTATGTTCTCGGCAGTAATTCTGTGGTTTGAGAAATCCCACTAGAGGACAGCTTATCTCATTACTGAACTTTAACAATTTATAAGTTCTTTTTATGAAGTTTTAGTTATAAGTTCTTCTTATTTCTTTATTTAAACATATCCCAGCCATGATTTTATTGTCAGACTTTAATGTTGCAAAACACCAGCAGTAAGCACAGACTGTCAATCCTAGAAAAGGTGAAGTAAGCCGTGCATTAATGCAATTTATCTTAGGTAAGCCAATGAAGATCGTATGGTTTGGATTTTATCTTCTGCACATTGCCCTGCTAGAAATCATGTTTGGGGGCTCTTACTTTAAACGTCTGAGAATTGTACCCTTTTACTTCTTTGGTTAATGGGATGGGGTGCTAGAAGGACTTGAGATGAGCCTCCAGTCACCACTAAGCCCTTTCTTCCTAAACTTCCAGGTCAGCGAGCAATCTCAAGGTGCTCATGTCCAAATGTCCCAAACCTGTCAAGTTCTCCAAATCACGTTTTACAGATGTCAGGGCCTTCGGTGGTGTGTGTGGTTTTTCTTTGTTTGGCTTCTCTGAAGGAGTTTCATTAACAACCATAAAATCTTAGAATTTATAGGATTCCTTATTTCTATACTTCTTAGTAATAAACTCTAAAGTAAAGAGAAGAGAAAAATTGACTTTTAGATGTTGAAATGTTTTGTTCAATTACTGCAATACAGTCATCTAAAACTTGAGTGGCATTAAGTCAGTCTATTTTATATAATCTTTCATATTTGCAAATTTTTGCTCAACATCTTTTTAGTCCCAACCGTTGGAATGAGACAATATAAGAGAGCTTTTCTGCAAATGCGATAAGCCTGTCCTAGTGTACCTAAACTTTTCTTGCTTTCGTGTACTCCCCAAATAGAGGCACTTTTTCATTGCTCAGAAATGCTTGTCACGAATTTAGATTAAAAAAAACAAACCTGTCAAGAGGTAAAATGTGATGGGGCGCCTGGGTGCCTCAGTTGGTTAAGTGCCCAACTCTTGGTTTCGGCTCGGGTCATGATCGCAGGGCCCGTGAATTCAAGCCCAAGATGAGCTCCGTGCTGACAACGCGAAACCTGCTTGGGATTCTCTCTCTCCCTCTCTCTCTGCCCCTTCCCCACTCATGCTCTTTTTCACACAATAAATAAAAACTTAAAAAGAAAAAAAGAAGATGTGGTATCAATCAAATTCCTGTCATTGTCTAAACTGAAAAGATTTTTTAAAAACCAGTTACCTTAAAGAGTATAAAAGTGTTTATCTAGTTTTCATCCCTTATGGAAATATTCATGTTGTGACACTCAATGCAACACTCATTCTTTTTTCGATGAGAAATCATATATATGACAAACGATTAAAATACAAACCTTTCATTTTTCTTTAAAATAGTCCATAACTTTAAACGAATATACTCCATTTCACATATATCCCTTTAGAAATGGAAGAATTCTAGAAAGAGATTTTAGGGGAGCATGATGAGCCACTCTCCAATAGAAGTCCCCCCAGAGACCCGAGTTTCTGAATTGGAAGGACAAAATCAGCTTATTTATTTAGGAAGGAGTAAAGACACTACATAGTTCTAATGAAGAAGCATATGAGGAACCTCACCTTTTCTTCCAGCTAGTTTAGGAGCCAGGAACACCTTTTTATTGTGTTGTATTAATTATTTTGTTTTATTATTGGGGACAGAATACTTGGTGTTCAGAATACACTATTCATCGGGCAGCCATTCAGAATGGCCCAGCCACCGTGCATGAAATCTCTGCTCAGCTGTTTTCCAGCTCTGTTCATAAAAATTGAAGTTAATAGTTAAAGTTGAAACAGATAAAAGAGAGTTTTAAGGATAAGACACGGGTAAGTTTAGAACCCCAACATTTGTTCGACTCCAGGACGCCAAAGTCCTCTAAGGAGTTGAGGCTAAGAAGAAGATGAAATAAGCCAGGGATGGAATGGATACAAGGATTGAAGCTCAAAAAAGATAGAGCAGCAGGTACAGGAGAAATGTTGCCAAGAGCCTCTCAATACTGCGGGAATAAGGGGGGAGGATAGTCCAGGAACAGTGCCAAAACGTAAGAAACACGTCCAGACCAATCGAGCTAGTACCATTTTTCACTGATTGACTTAAATAGCCAAACTGGCATCTAGATTTTGCTTTTATCAAAATTCTTATTAAATAAAAGCTGTAGCTCAGTGTGTTACAGTACAATTTGACCATCACAGTCATTCTTGAGAGCATGCAAGTCTCAAACAGATTGAAAGTTCAAGAAGCATTACCAATTCATTTTTCCGGAGCTCATGTTGTTCTTCCCTAAACAGTGATAAAGGAAAGACAATTCTCGGCATCTTCAGCTGTGCCCTTTCATTCTTAGCAAGGAGGCCAGCATTAAATGAACTATGACAAATGCCCTTTCACCCCTGGACCCAAAGTTGCAGCCAATTGGCAATTCAGGGTGAGACATCTTTCAGTGCTATGGGCTGTCTTGTACCTATTCTTTGGCATAGAGAACTGGGATCTCCAATATCAGCACCGTAAATGCAATTATGAAGACTGTTTTTCAAATGCATCACTACTGTGGCCCCTCTTTCTCTCCCTTCGTGTGTGTGTGTGTGTGTGTGTGTGTGTGTGTGTGTGTGTGTGTATGAGAGAGAGATACTGGAAGGAGGTGATATCAGATTTCTTCTAAAGCACTTGCCAATTGAAATAGAATGCCAGCCACATATATAATTTAAAATTTTCTAGTCGCCACATTAAAAAATAAAAACAGGTAAATAATTTAAATCCATTCTACTTAACCCAATACACCGAAAGTATTATCATTTTGACATGTAATCAATATAAGAAGTTGTTACTAAGATATTATTCATTCATGTTTTATAGGTTATATTTGAAATCCGTGGTCTGTTTTACGTTTAACATCATATCTCAGTTTGGATTAGGCACATTTCAACTGAAAAAGCTACATGTGGCCAGTAGCTACTCCACTGGACAGCCCTGATCTAAAACATGACTCCCTCTTAACCAACAATATCCCATTTGAAATGCCTCGCTTCTGATATCTTAGCTATTTGAATATGTTTTCCTTCACAGAAGAAATCCATCCGTACAAATATTTTAATCTAGATTCTAACACACACACACACACACACACACACACACACACACACACACGAACACATACACAAACATCTGAGTTTTAATGACCTATCCCAATTTTCTTCTACAAAAGTATGAAAAATAAAATATTTCCTCTCCCCGGTGCTTTCTGAGGGAGCATGTGTACCTATTATCTTGCACATTAATGGGTTACCGTATTTTGTGTTGTCACAGCTGCTGACTCATTACCCATGAATGGCTCGGCTGCCCGTGGTGATTGTTTGACAGAATGCCAATAACGCCTGCCTACAGCTTCTGAAAAGCTGACCTTGTAACAACATCCACATTCTTTTGGTTGCTTTTGCTGACATACTCTCAATTCAAAAACTGTTTTTAAAACAAAAGTATAATAAAGTATTGAGCTTCTAAAAGCAATTGTATTTCAGGTCATTAAATTATCTGAGTGTGTCAAGGAGGGCAGAACAGCAAGGAAATGAGTATTCAGAGGGATCCATCCTTGAAAGTTGACATTTGAGTTGCAGGCACATAATACTTGGGGACAGTGTTCTAAGACAACATGGGTATCCAGATGAAACAAGGCTATCATGGGACATGTTTTTCAACTTTATCAAGAATCTTTATTAGCCCTGTAATAATAGTTACTGACTTATTTAGCATTCTACTTAATTTTTTTCAAAATTGCAAAATTGATCCCATCTCCCAGCCTAAAATGCTCTCCTCAAGTTTAGCTTCTAACCAGAGGGGTATAATAAGATGTTCTCCATTAATTAATAAGTGCTAAGCTGCTATTAAATACTTAAAACTGGGATCAAATTAACCAGTGACTAATAGATACTGCTCTAGCTAGTGGGTAAGATGATCCTTCACACTGTAGTCATCTATATATGTCTATACAACCTTATCTGCACTAGCATTAAAATTACCATATGATTCACGTCTCACACAGAATAGCCAAAGTCGGCTTTGCTGATTTTAGTGAGTTTCGCATACTTGGGAGCTGAACTATGTGTGTTCAGCTAGTTGTTTTTGGCCCTTTCTGACCACTAGGGGGAGATCGAGGCTCCTCTCTACCCTCTATTACCACCCTTGAACCCCCAGTGAATGGTGATGGAGGTGAGTCAAATGCCAAGTTTATTGGCACCTGAGATGGGAGGGAAATGCAATCATTACCTTTGGAGAAACCCAAAATTTGGCAACCTGCAAACCGTGCAGACGTGTTTCGTGTGCCCTGTCCAGTTGGAGGCGACGTTTATAAATTTGAAGAGTTCATGTAAAAATCTGGATTTCCATCCTGAACATGAAAATAAGATGTGGCCGTCCTGAGCCCCTGCTTCTACGTAGCACAGCCAGAGGGAGGTGCTGTCCTTAACCAGGGCACACACTCTTCATTTCAACTCCATCACTACCATTCTCTGAATTTTCCCAACACTTGAAACCAAATATCATATGCCACGTATAAAGAAGCCTGCATTGTTGTTTTCTTATTATAGAAAGCTTGGGTTTTTTTTACTCCAGTCACTACCAAAAGTGACAAAAATAAAAAGAGACCAAGAAAATCTCTTATAATTTCAAGGAAAGTAAGAGAGCATATTTCTTTGGGGGTAGTAAAACATATGCATAGAGGTAAACTATGCAGGCACAGGGTGCCTTGACTTATACGAACCTGTTTCCCCATGTATATCACTTATATGGGCCTAGGAGCTTAGAGTTTTACAGCACTTAGTCTCTGCCAAAGTACTGTTTGTTCGAGTACAACACCCATGCACACGTGTGCGCACATGTGCACACGCACACACATACACACACTTTGCCCTTTGTTGAAGTAAATCCCCTCCTTTTCCCTTTTCTCCTTACTATCCATTTCCTTGAATTCAGTTTTCTCCACGAAACGGTAAAATCTAGAGGACCGAGACTAGGGCACGCGTAAGCATTCTAGGAAAGACGTATCTCAAGTGCTTGTTCTATAGGGTCTTTGGCAAAAGGGGTCCTTTTGACCTAGCTTTCTGATCGTAGTGCAAACCACTGGTATTGTCTGCTTCCCACACATGATAAGGGATTGGGAGATCATGGGTCCCAGTCAAAATACCATCTCTCATTTGTCACCACCAACTCTAGCTGCCAAGAAATAGCTCCCATGATTGACTACACAAGGATTTGTAAAATCAGCATATGAAGGGCAAATCTTTGCCTTAACGTAGTGGGAGGAAAGAACATATCTGCCTGCAGTTTGTACTCACAGAGGAAATGTAGAAATAAAGTTGGATTGGTGTAGCATAAACAAATTCCAACAAGTACAGCTTATGTAAGGATTTACTCACTTCATTGCTTCTTGATCTTCAAACCAAGAGGTAATATGGGGCGCCTGACTGGCTCAGTCGGTTGAGCGTCCGACTTAAGCTCAGATCATCATCTCATGGCTCGTGAGTTCGAGCCCTGCATCAGGCTCTGCGCTGACAGCTCACAGCCTGGAGCCTGCTTCAGATTCTATGACGCCCTCTCTCTCTGCCCCTTCCCCACTCACGCATGGCCTCTCTCTCTCAAAAATAAATAAAAACATCAAATAAATAAAAACCCCACAAGAGGTAATATAAATATTAGCAATAATAGTTAACATCTGTCGCGTTTGCTGTGTGTCAGGTGCTGTACTAAGTGATCTCCTTTAATCTTTGAAAGAACCCTATGAGGTAAGATCTGTTATTCCAGTTTTATAAGCGTGGCACCTGAGGCTTCGAGTGGCTATATAACTTGCCCAATATCACAGAGATTGAGTCTGTCCAATCACAGAGGCTTCGCTCAGCCTCTTTACTATATTCCCTTTCTTTTAGGGCAATGGTTCTCAGAGCAAAGTCCCCAAGACACTTCAGGGGATCCTTGAGGTCAAACTATTTAATAGTAACTCTAGGGGCGCCTGGGTGGCGCAGTCGGTTGGGCGTCCGACTTCAGCCAGGTCACGATCTCGCGTTCCGGGAGTTCGAGCCCCGCGTCGGGCTCTGGGCTGATGGCTTAGAGCCTGGAGCCTGTTTCCGATTCTGTGTCTCCCTCTCTCTCTGCCCCTCCCCCGTTCATGCTCTGTCTCTCTCTGTCCCAAAAATAAATAAACGTTTGAAAAAAAAAAAAATAGTAACTCTAACATACTATTTGCAATTTTCACTATGTGGACATTCGCACTGATGACACGGAAGCAATGGTGGGTAAAACTTACTGTAACCTTATTACAATCAAGGCAGCAGCCACAGCGTGTCCTGGTAGTAATTATATTCTTCGGTGCCACGCACTTACAGTAAAAAAAGCAAAGCAAGCATCAGCTACAGCAACAAAATCTAATTAAATCTTGAAACTCAAGTACACCTCTTTTTAATATTCTGTGTGAGGAACGGGGAAGTGTACATAAAAAGCTCTTGAAATATATTAAGAGACAATGGCTGCCTCCAAGTAAAATTGTGTGGCGTGCAAACTGAACTAGCTGCTCCTTTTATAGAACAACATGTTTACTTGAAAGAACAACGGGCAGACAGACTATGGTTATCCAGACATGGTACTTGGCACGAATTTCCTTGAAAATGAATGAAGTGAGCCCGTCACTTCAGAGAAAACTAAGAGTATTTTCTGATAATGATAAAATTCAAACTTTAAAGTAAAACTTAGAATTTTGGGAGGGGCGCCTGGGTGTCTCAGTCGGTTAAGCGTCCAACTTCAGCTGAGGTCGTGATCTCACGGTCCCTGAGTTCGAGCCCCGCGTCGTGCTCTGTGCTGACAGCTCAGAACCTGGAGCCTGCTTTGGACTCTGTGTCTCCCTCTCTCTCTCTCTCTGCCCCTCCCCCACTCAAACTGTGTGTGTGTGTGTGTGTGTGTGTGTGTGTGTGTGTGTACGTGCATGTGTGTGTCTCTGAAACATAAATGTTAAAAAAAAAAAAAAGAATTTTAGAAAGCTTGCACTTGCCCCTGTATGCTTGACAGCTTCCCAAAACCTAAAAGACTTCCCTGATGAGATTGATGGCAGTATTAACAAATAGGACTTTTTGTCATTAAAACTGAAAAGCATCAACATTTGGAAGATGTGTGTAACTCAGTGAGCCAATACTTCCCTACTAATCGATGTTATAAAATCATACAAGAGTAAAAAGCTCTATACAAAATACAAGACCGATAATGAATTTTAGTGTAATGGACTATGCAAAGTTCATCGATATGGCTCAGTTTCCACACTGCAACTCACCTCTAAGAAGCAATTGCTTGTTGAGTTTCCGTGTCTTTTGAAGAAAACTATCCAGTCATCTGAAAGACTGTCAATACTACCTTTTCTTTTCTTTTTTTTTTAATTTTTTTTTCAACGTTTTTTATTTATTTTTGGGACAGAGAGAGACAGAGCATGAACGGGGGAGGGGCAGAGAGAGAGAGAGAGGGAGACACAGAATCCGAAACAGGCTCCAGGCTCTGAGCCATCAGCCCAGAGCCCGACGCGGGGCTCGAACTCACGGACCGCGAGATCGTGACCTGGCTGAAGTCGGACGCTCAACCGACTGCGCCACCCCGGCGCCCCCAAATACTACCTTTTCAAACTGCACACCTTTAGGGGCGCCTGGGTGGCTCAGTCAGTTAAGCATGTGACTTTGGCCCAGGTTATGATCTCATGGCTCATGAGTTCAAGCCCTGTGTCAGGCTCTGTGCTGACAGCTCAGAGCCTGGAGCCTGCTTCGGATTCTGGGTCTCCCTCTCTCTCTGTCCCTCCACCACGTGTGCTCTGTCTCTCTCTCTCTCTCTCTCAAAAATGAATAAACATTAAAGAAATTATTGTAAAAAACTGAAGACTTTTGTAAGTTTGGAATTTCTTCATATTCTTCAGCTGAAACAACATATTGCGATAGGTTAAATGCAGAAGCAGATGTGAAAGTCCAGTGATCTTCTTTCTATTAAGCCAAACATTAAAGAGATTTCCAAACATGTGAAAACCACGCCATACTTCTCACTGTATTTTTGGTTTTGGAAAAATATTGCTATTTTATTAACAATAGATATTATTTATGTTAGATCTAATGGGTTTATCATTGTTGTACAAATAAGTTTATAAATGTTTCTAAAATTTCTAAGCCAATTTCTAATAGGTAAATATTGATAGATATAACACACATAAACAAAAGCTCTTTGGGGTTTTCAGAACAAAAAGTCTGAGAACCTATTGTGTAGCATATAGTTATCTCTCTTTTTAACTTCCAAGTGTCATGGCACCTTACTGATACCAAATTAAATGCTGTGTCTTTTATCTTCATTTTTATAAAAGATGCTTATCCCCTGTAAGTCAGATGTGAATGGCAAGTGAGGTTCTCAGTAGCCCTCAGGTGGCTACTAAGACATTTGGCACATTCAAAGCCATCAATCAAGGTGGAAATATAGCACTGAAGGGCAAACCCCGAACATCCATTCCCAGAATTAGATCATTCTTTCTCCTTATGATTTCCAGAAAAAGTATTTCTTTGTCTAAGAAAAGACCCATCCATATGACTCACATACTCCTCTATTCACCCATGTCCTTTTTTAATGTCACTAATGTAACTGGTTTAAGGTCCTAGGAAATCTTTTTTTAATTTTGTTTTTTTCCCCCTATATCCAGTTTCATGACCTACTTCTTTCCCTCCTTGCTGGACTCCTTCCTTCCTTTCTTCTTTTTTATTTGTCTTGATCTTTACATCACGGTCAAATCAAACAAACACATTTCACGTCAAACACTTTGTATCATTAATCTCTTAGAACTGTGCAGCACTTTAGCAAATGAATGAACACAAAATATGAGCAAGATCCCGATGGTCACGTATTCCCAGGGAGATTTCAGTAGAATCTATGATATACCTGCATGTGGCTAATTAAAAGTTTGTCTTCTTAAAAATTAATTGAATGAAACTTTGGCACATTTTGATTTAACCTTCCAAGTTCAATTTAATTCTCTTTTTGACCAAACTGGCAGGTATACTGTGACACAAGAGACAACAGACTGATCTTGGGTAAATAATTTTTTCCTGGGCAGCAAAAGTATGTTCATCTTTATGCCCTACTTGGAATTAATTTCAACATGGAGAATTTAAAGTTTTTTAATTTTTTTTTCAACGTTTATTTATTTTTGGGACAGAGAGAGACAGAGCATGAATGGGGGAGGGGCAGAGGGAGAGGGAGACACAGAATCGGAAACAGGCTCCAGGCTCTGAGCCATCAGCCCAGAGCCCAACGCGGGGCTCAAACTCACAGACCGCGAGATCGTGACCTGGCTGAAGTCGGACGCTTAACCGACTGCGCCACCCAGGCGCCTGGAGAATTTAAAGTTTTAATGAGGTCTTCACTGTGGAGGGCTTGTTGACTATACTGTTTTACTTGCGTGTTGTTCTACTTTATTCGTGAAAGGAGATTTTTATCTAAGAAAACCTGAGGTGCTGAAGTTTAGTGATTGTTTTTGTAAGCACATGAGACACTCATTAGTTTGTAATTTTATTATTTTTTAAATTTTTTAATGTTGATTTATTATTGAGAGACAGAGAGACACAGAGCATGAGCGGGGGAGGGGCCAAGAGATGGAGAGACACAGAATCCGAAGCAGGCTCCAGGCTCTGAGCTGTGAGCACAGAGCCTGATGCAGGGCTCTAACTTACAAGCAGTGAGATCATGACCTGAGCCGAAGTCAGCCGCTCAACCAACTGAGCCACCCAAGTGCTCCTGCCATTTTATTTTTTAAAAAGATACAGTATGAGATAATCGCTCTTTTCAAATGTGAATTCTGGGAAAATGACTCCTCTTTATCTGATATTTTGGGATGCATGGCTTTTGTGCAATAGAGATTTCCATAACAAAATAAGTTCTACTAATGATGTAGAACTTATAAGAACTTGTAAGTTCTGCCTTACCTGAAATGTAGCAGAATGTGAGTGTATTACAGTACTGGAAGAAACTAAAGAATCATTTAGTGAGTACAGATGTCCCATTATCGTCATATATGTCATATCCTTTCACTAGTAAGTTTGATAAAATAATCTCATAGCCAAAAAGGGAGAAGTATTTATGCTGAATATGTTTGGATCACTAATGATAGGATACAAAAAATAAAACAAACAAAAAACTTGAAACAAAATCCTATTTAGTTTATAATCCATTAATTTCATTAAAAACTCTGTGTCTGTATATGTGTGTGCAAATACATATATGCATATATGTAATTGGAAGCAAATCTATAAAATCGTTGCAGGGATTGCCTCTGGGTAGTGTAGTGTGGGTAACATTAGCTTTCTTTCTAATTTATTACATATTCCACATTGTCTGAAAAGAAAGTTACTTTATCAAAATGACTTTGTAAGTTTCCAGCCATCTCTTGATTCATTTATATTAAACTTGTTTATTCATACATACTAGCATTTGGCTAATTATTTTTAAATGTCTTCTTTTTAAAGAGAAAACAGTTATGGCACTCAAGTGAATTCTTAGAGATTGAACTCCTCTTTGAGCAGCACAGGCCAGGTGCAGTGCAAGTCCTTAAACATACAGGGTGAGGGACATCTTTTTAAAATGCAAATGTCAGGGCACCTGGCTGGCTCAGTTGGTTAAGCGGCCAATGGCTCAGGTCATGATCTCAAGGTCCATGGGTTCAAGCCCCACGTCGGGCTCTGTGCTGACAGCTCAGAGCCTGGAGCCTGCTTTGGATTCTGTCTCTCTCTCTCTCTCTCTCTCTCTCTCTCTCTCTCTCTCTCTGCCCCTCGCTCTGTGTGTGTCTCTCTCTCTCAAAAATAAATGAACATTTTAATAATCAAGAAAAAAATAAAAGGCAAATATCATCTGGGTAAGTACCTGCCTTATCCTCAGAGTAAAAGACAACAGAAAAAAGAAACACAAAGGCAGTTCCTCTGAAAAAACTGCTGTGCACAAAACAGAACTGAGAAATTCTTTATAAACCACTTTCTTCCTTCTCAGCACCTTTAAAACAGTGGACTGAATACCCAGCTGAACTGATGTTGACAGGCAAGTCACCATAGTTTTTATTTAAGAGGCTCTGAATGTCAGCAGGCCTCTGGCTTCACGGTGTAAAGTCATTCTACATTCACTGCTGAATGCATATGTCCATTCCTTCTGAGAGCTGTTTTGTCCAAATGTTGTTGTTCTTTCCGTTTTATCTTACTTTAGCCTAAGTGAGGAAGAATGATTTCTTAACCTTGTCTATTGGTGAAATGTCAGGAGTGAAGCTGAATACCGTGCCGTTCTCTTACACCTTCTGGAATCTCCTCTTGCCGTCTTGTTATGTGTTCTAGGGAGTGTTAAAGCAGGTGACTGAGAGGGACAGCATGGCAGGAACTCTACTTTGCCTGGATGCATACCTATATTTCTTAAGTCGTGACGTACAGCCCATGTTTCTGCCACCATTAGGCTGTAATTTGAGGGAAAGAAATGACAGGTGCACACCCCCCCCCTCTGAAATTAGATTAATTGCTTTGATTATTTGGACAGACGTAAAAACTTCAGAGAGACAGATGCAGCCAGTCTCAGTAGGGCTTCCCATGGGACCTAGAATCCCCTGTGGGAAGAGTCCACCAGGCTGTGTGATCTTGCCCTTCTGTGACGGGGCCACGCTGGAGCTGAACAGTTAGACTGTCCCACAGCTACAGCCCCTTGATCCTAGGAGCTTGAAGTAACAGTCTGTGCCCTTAATAGGAAATATGTACAAACAGCCAAGACCTGCCTAGTTCTCAAACTAAACTCTCTGTCAATGCGAACAAATCCTTGGAACAGAGAGGGTGCCCAAAAGTGTCCCTGAGGACTATGTCTCCAGCTTTAAAGCATCCAGAAAGGCAGGGGTGCCTGGGTGGCTCAGTTGGTTAAAAGTCTGACTTCAGCTCGGATCACGATCTGAGCCCCACATCAGGCTTTTGCTGCTGTCAGCACAGAGCTGCTTCAAATCTTCTGTGCCCCTCTCTCCCTGCCGCCCCGTGCTCATGTGTGCTTTCTCCCTCTCTCTCTCAAAAATAAAATAATAAACATTTAAAAAGGCATCCAGAAAGGCCTCTTTCCAAGCAGTCTTCTCCCTGACTCTGACCTAATATCATTGCGTCTGGGGGGATTCTCAATTCAGTCCAAGGACCACTATCCCACATCCATTTTCCTGTAGCTTTCCAAGGCACTTTGACATTCTTGGACCAATAGATCATAATCTGGTGAGATGATCAGACTAAGTTTACACCACAGCCTCCTGTAGGAACCAAGTGAGAAAATGCTGAGCTTCATGTTTGCTGATTGTTCCACCACCAGTCATTTACTCAAACATTTTTTTTTTAGTTTATTTACTTTTGAGAGAGAGGAAGAGAGCACATCAGCATGAGTGGGGGAGGCACAGAGAGAGAGGAAGAGAGTCCCAAGCAGGCTCTTGGGACAGAGCCCAAGATAGGGCTCCATCTCACAAACGGTGAGATCATGACCGGAGCCCAAATCAAGAGTCAAATGCGTAACTGACTGAGCCACCCAGGTGCCGCGTTCAAACAAATAGGAGGATTAGTATTCATCAGGATAGATGACGTGCTAAAGATGATGAAGAAATAAGCAAGACAGTCTCTGCCCTCAAGTTGCACATGCTCTTACAGAGAGAAAAAGCAATCCCTGGTAATTTTACATGATCACATGTGCTATGAGGAAGGAACTCAAAGGCTGGTGTGGATATATCAAGGTCTGATGGTGGAGGGCATCTAAGAATAGAGCTGGGAGGTATAGGAAGGAGATCGATGTCATATACAGAATTGAAGGAAGCTTCAGAAGGGGAATTAGGATTAACTTGTGCAACTTCAGAGGTCTAGATGGGACCAGTGGTAGAATTATAAGATGATGTTAGGAAGTGAGAGGGACTTGAGACATCCAGACCAGGGTTTGGATGGTTCTAAATGGCACTCCACTGTCATTTTGGACTGGATCATTATTTTTTGTTGGGGACTATCCTGTACATTATAGGATGTTCAACAGCATCCCTGGCCTCTATCTGCTAGATATCAGTAGCACCTACCTTCCCTCCACCACTAAAACTTTCTCCAGACATTACCAAATATCCCTGCGGTGGTATAAAATCACCCCGGTTGAGGACCATTGCTCTCTGTTTACCATGAGAAAACGGAAACTCAGTTAACAGTAAATGACTTGCCCAACTAGTTAGTATAGAGACAAAAATAAAACCCCAACTTCTAATCATAATTCGGTCCCCTTTCTACAACACTAGAAGATGCTGCAGGTGCCTTTCGGAATTATTTTTCTTCCCCTTCCAGCTTCTTTGTTGTTGAGAATATGGCCGATGCTGTGTTTGCAGAAGAGGGGTAGCCAGAACCCTGAGCTCCGCCTCAGCCCTGGCATGAGACCCTAGCAGGCCATTTGTGACTATGACAACAAAGAGTCCCTCATAAAAACAACAGGACCTATTTCAGTTGTTGAGAAATTATTTGGGCAAGTAGTTGATGTTTCGCAAGTGACTTTAATCATTCTTAGCCAATATCCTTTAACAGACAACGTCAAACACAGAAAAGACCAGGTTTCTTATGTTTCTGAATGCAGTGTGGCTCTCCATGTGCACATTTCTCTGGAGCGCCATTTGTAAATCTATGGTCTTCGTCTGTAGCTGCTGCTCAGAACACAGAACCTGCCCCCTGTGACTACAGTGATCTGACCGTGGGGTCCATACCTCTGAAATCCAGTCAACTAGACTCATGGCACTGTAGTCTCCCGAGCATAACTGAAGAAGAAGAAAAGGCTACAGAATAACTGCTGGAGACCACCATCTCCAATCCCCCATTTAACATGCAGGCGATCTTTTCCCTACACAGCAATGAAAGATAAAATGCCCGTTTGGGTTCTTTGTCTTTTCAGTGTGAATAAAAGCCTTTAATGCATCCAACTGAATCATTTTCAGAACGGTGCCGACGGATAGGGGTAAGAACGAGGAAATTGGATCAAATGTTGATAAGAAAAGAGAAGTCGCCATTTATGTGTATTATTCATGCAATAAATAGTGCTGCAGGCCTACTATGGGACAGGCCATGTTCGAAGCATCAGAGATAGAGCAGTGAACAAAACTCCTGCCCTTGGGGAGCTTATATTCTAATGTGAAGTGACAAACAGTGAATAAATAATAACAGTACAAGTGCTACGCAGGAGAATGTATCAGAGTAAGCAGTAGAGAAGGAGGAAGGGGTGCTGTTTTGGGTGGGAAGATCAGTAAAGGCATAAATAGGAATAAAAAATGTGATTAACTCCACTCCGGTCTAATATTCATCCGGCTCCCACATAATCTCTGTTGGCACTGACCAGTTACACCATTCTTGTGTGATAAATGCGTGTGCTTTACCAAATCCCACCGTCGTTAAGTGATTATCAAGACTTAAGTTGATACCGTTAGTTTGAAAGTTACTTTTTTCAGATGGCCCATTCTATTTTTATGTGCTCTGAGTTGAGGGGTTTATTTTATTAATCAAAAATCTGCTTCCTGCCACTCCCACCCAACCTATATGTCTAAAATAAGGCATCCCATTGGGGCGCCTGGGTGGCGCAGCCAGTTAAGCGTCCGACTTCAGCCAGGTCACGATCTCGCGGTCCGTGAGTTCGAGCCCCGCGTCAGGCTCTGGGCTGATGGCTCAGAGCCTGGAGCCTGTTTCCGATTCTGTGTCTCCCTCTCTCTCTGCCCCTCCCCCGCTCATGCTCTGTCTCTCTCTGTCCCAAAAATAAATAAACGTTGAAAAAAAAAATTAAAATAAGGCATCCCAATTGGACAAAATACTCCTTTCTCTTGTGGCAAGGTATCGACTTCTACCTTCAATCCAGGCGGTGACTGAAGGCTTTTCGGGGAGCTATAAGATGGAGACGGTATTTTATTTTATTTCCGGGCACTAAATGTTAATTTCTAGCCACAAGTTACTGAAACTAGAATTTGGTAGCTGACATAGAATTTAAGGAAGAATTTGAAGAGAGAAAGGTACTGGTTTTTATTCCCACCCAGTGTTCACGTGAGACTTTTGCTTTGCAAGTGTCCAGGGGGCCGCAGCAAGAGGAGAGAGAAGGATGGATGCCTTTAATTCAGTGGAACTTTGGGAGACTGCCACCCTCAGGCTCAGAGTAGAAAGAATTATAGATACTCAGCTCTGTGTACTCTGAAGTAGTCGCGGGGGGGATAGAAGCCAAGGGGGGTAAGGAGAGGGCTGCCTCCAGACTCGACGTCTGCTTTTGATCACTGCCCAGGTGAGACATATAAGCTGAAACAGGGCCATTTCTAGTGGAGGAGGAAGAGCAAACACGAATGCCAGCTTCCAATCAAGGTATCATTCAAGTTGCAACTTTTATTGGAGTCATAGATCTCAATGAAGGCGTGCAACCTGAGCTGCCCTGCGGGGTACTTTAACACGGCATCTCCCTCTGAGCATAGTCTCATCTCCCTCCTAGTCTCTTGCAGTCTGGAATAATCCAGAGAACGTGGACAAAAACCAAAAATGCAAAACATCTTTTCCCCAGATTGCCAGGTGGCGGTGCAAAAACCAGCAGCATGATCCCAAGAAGTCCCCAGGCCAATACAATACCAAGGGATTTCTTGAGTGACTCTGTATTGCCAGATATAGCTAGATGTAAGTTCATCTAAGTGTATAAACTTTATTATACACATATATGTAATACATATATATACACACATTATATAGTCTTACAAAAAAGTGTTTAAGATTGTGCAAGGTTTCCATTTATTTCCTGATCCTGGTGCTTGGAGAGCTGCATTCATGAGGTTGAGAGGACATTTGTAATATGTAACTTATTCCCAGATGCATTGGTCTAATTCATCAGAAACCCCAATTAAAAAAAAAAAGTAGCATGTACTTTAAGAAAACAAACAAACAAAAATGTTTGAAAGCACTACTGTTGTAATAATACATTTAATTCAAAGAATGCCAAGTATGTACCAAGAATCCAAGTATAGGGAAAGATGACTGGGGTCTAATATGACACAGAACAAGGGTTAATTGGATAGTGAACATGTCTTTATCTCCTGTGAAATAAATCTCATGCAATAATGAATACATCTGAAAACTTAGATTACAGCAAGGGGGAGTTATTGTATAGAATTTTCTCTAGGAACCTAGAATCATAGCATCCTAGAAACCATGAGAGCTAAAATAATTACTGTAATCCTTTTTGATAACTGGGTTTGAAGAAGTTACTTGGGAGGGAAAGTGTAAGCGTGGAACTGGAGACAGAGGGTACCTTTCTTTCTCCCATCTGGGGTGCGAAGGTAGGCTCCTGTCCCTTCCTTTTCTACCCCACTGTCATCAGACGCCTTCTCCCCTTTATTTTCTACCATCTCCACCCTCCCCACTGCTTTCCTTCATCTTAACATGGGCTTTCCCGAGCTTCAGCTTCCTGCCGCTTCAAGCTGTCCAGCACCTGGGGTGGTAACATCCAGCCTGTAAGTTGGTAAGGAGATGGAGAAAGGGAAGAAGAAAGATCGGTGAGAGAGACTAGCTGATGGCAGATGGTGAGAGAGTGCCTGAGTCACCACCGGGGAATCTTCTGGGAAGTGCCATCTAGAACCTCTCTCTTTTCAGTTCTTTTCTGTGTGTTTTCCCAGAAGGCACAAGACTAGAAAATCATTCAGCTTTGTGAAGAAATATTAACAGGCAATTTTATGAACTATTTGTTATTTATGTTATCACTACATAACCTAATAAATCATACGGATCATTAAATAACGTCAGGTTGCCCTTGCAGTAGTCTTCTCTTGTAGACATTCTACTTGCGATTGCTCAGGCTTAAACCACTCGAGGAAATGCTCATCTGAGGACTCTGACCTCAGCTCTAATTTCCTTGGCTTTGGTAGAAATTATGGTGACACAATATTCCAGAAAACTACCTACTTGGAAAACACAGAAGATTCCATGTTTTCACATTTCTGGGTTTTTAATCAACTAACAACAGAGAAGTGTGTCAGGAGCGCAAGGTTCGAAGCCACTCTCTGTTAGTAACCAGCTTCTTAATCTTGGATGGTCGCTTCGCCCTCCTGGGCCTCACCCTCCTCATCTGTAAAGTGTCTTCTGGCACCAGCGTCCATTTTTCTAAATATTTCTTAGAGTAAATGAAAACCAAGACTCTGAGTTTGAGTATTACAAAGCATTACTAGTGTATGACGGGATTTGAAAAATACCGCATGTTGTAGATCTGCCCATTCTGGCTTCTTGTTTGTAGGAGACGTGCAAGTGTAAGTTACCTAGCTAAACAAAAGCATGTTTTCTCATTGCAGATAAATGAAGATTTACCGATCACTGGATGAAGTGCTCGGAAAGTCTTTAAATGCCATAGTCAACTGCCATTTCAAAGAAGAGAAGATAGATGGTTTTGGAAAGTTCATGCTGTTTCTTCATTGAATTTTAGGTGAGTGCATCTGAAACAAAGACTTTAAGATGGACATTGAACTATTTCCCCTTAAAGTGCTTCTCTCCTTTGCGTGAAAAGAAAACGGCGTTAAATGTTATCAATGTTCTGTACTGTTAGTGAGGTGCCACACAGTCAAAGACTTGGTTTCTGTGCTTTTTGTGGCTTTGTTACTGTTAGAAATCACCTGAAGTGTGAGGTGTGAGGTACAGATGCCCTAACATTCTTCCTGGTTCCTATGAAGCAAATGCCTCATACGCCATTCTACTCTGAAGGTCATAATTTTTTAAATATACAAAAGTACTTAGTTTCAGAGTAATAAGCCAGAATAAGACAAAACTGTGTTCTAAAGGCATAAACTGGGGGAAAATTTCATGATGGTAGTGACAGTTTGATCATTAACAAGTCTGTGTGTGAGAGACAAGGCTAACATTTCACAGGCTGCCCTGGGGAGATTTTATACTGCTTAAATTAAAGTAGGACATGGTTTAGGTTAGGTTCAGTTTCTGAACTGCTGTGTATGATTAAGCAGACACACGTGCTCACACACAGTAAGCTTTGTTTTGCTTGGCCATAAACTGGATGGATACAAATATTTTTTACATCATCATTCATAACTACCCTTCCATGCTATGAAAGACAAAGGCTTGCAAATCGGTGCTTTACTATTAGTCTGCAATATGCCATTGTCGTTTATCAGCAGAATGGAAAGGAATGGAGGAATTGAGAGGTGGTCTTATGGAGGAAATTGTGTGGCTTTCCACCTCCTCCTGAGTCCAGCTTTCAAAGTGTGGTTTTATTATCTACTTTGAAGAGTGGCGATTTCCGGAACAGCAGAATGAACCTCTGTTCACAGTTCTGAATAAAACAATGCAACTGACAGAGCAATGACCACTTTCTAAATCTAATCCTAAAGACACCCGTGCTTGCTTCCTTTATCCTTTTTATTAACGTCAAAGCGAAGGGGCTCATTCTCTCACAATCTTCAGGGTGTGCAAATGTGGTTTATTGAGATTGCGTGTGGAACTAAAATGGTGATTTCGTTTATTTACAAGATGTTTGCTGAAGGCGGTTCCCAGGAGCTAAACTTAGAGCCCTTTGAAAATATCAGTAAATCAACTTGTCTGGTGTAACATTCTGGAGGATAAAATGAAAATGAGAAACGTCTTTACTTAACTCTTTTCCAGTTTTGCTGGTCTGTGCCTGTTTTTGCCTTCTAGTCCATTCCTTCCCTGCTCCTACTCTACTGGTTCCATGGCAGCTGACCCCTGTGGGCTGTATTTTCTGCCCTGAGACTCACCCCCTTGTCTCCAGCTTCCCCAGTGACCTTGAACTCTGAGCTCCAGTAATATCACCTCTTCCCTTTCTCTCTTGAGACCTCGTGGGTGGTAATGCCTTTGGCTTCCTGCTGCTGATCTCCAAGTTCATTCACTATCCCCTGTCTAGCTCTCAGTTCTTCCATCATCCAGGTAACCATTTCTCTAGGTTAAATTCCATCTTTTTAAAATATTTAGAGTGTTTTCTCATTTCTGGTTAGATTGAAATTGACCAACAAATCCTTCATTAATGTCTCCCAAAATTTTTGGGAAAACAGAGAACAGGGATTCCTTGCTTCTCCCAAGGAAAATGATTCTTAGGAAATGCATTTCAAGTTCAATGTAAAGTTGGGTGGTTTTTCTACACTGAAAAAAATTTAACTTAATTTATTGAAGCCATGTTCTAAGCTGTACAACGTTGTAGCGTTAATTTGCTGCTACTGAGGAAATCATTGTCATATTCTTATTTTACATATCAAATTAATGGGAAGATTTTTAAATTCTCAGGTATGCACCAAATATGATTGTTACTTTTTAAATACTCACATTGCACAGACTTCTCTACAGATGAGAACTGCTCCTTAGGGCCTCTGTCCCATTCCTGCGTTCACATTTAAGTCTAGACTTAATCTATTTGATTATGGATGTGACCTTTCTCTTTCAGTAATGATAGTTTGCTACTTAAAGATGCCCTATGATCTGATCATTTCACATCTCCTATATTAAATACTGGCTATATTGGAATGCTAAGTGATCAGATGCCACATTGTGTCTTTTTTTTTTTTTTTTTTGGCAGGCAAACAATTTACCACTGTCTCAACCATGCTACTCTAAAGGGCTTCCTTGATATTACAGTAGCTTTTCACAAAATCACTTCACTTGGTTATTTTAAATGCAAGTACCTTGCCTTTTTCATTTCCTTCTCACTTATTTATGGAGGCATTTTCCTTTTCAGTCTTTTCTCCGAGGTTATCGTGACTGTTAATCTGTCCATTTTAATGTTTTGTGGGTACATTCAAAAGGACATGGTGTTCCTCCTACCAACAATTTTCATCTATTCAAACAATGTTAATGGTAAACCTGCAATGCCTAATTGAGGATCCTTTCAGACAATGTGAAAATGCCATTACAAGCAGAATGACTTGGATCCCTTGATAACCTAAAATTGAGAGACACGGGGTGAATAGCTTTGTGGTGTGGTTGAAGCAGTGAATAACTGATGTTCTCAAAACAAACCTTCCTTAGTTTAGTGCAGCACTGAAAGTTCTAATCATTAACATTTCTCTCCAGCTTATGGAAATGAGGCTTTATAAAGCCATATTTAAAAAAAAAACTCTCAGGGAAAGAAATGCATCCATTAATAATGCATACTACATCACACAAAAGTCTAATGAGTTAGCAAGCCAGAGACTCCTGAGGGAGTGATGCAGAAACTCAGCTTCTGGAGGTTTGGTTCACATAAGTAGGAGGGGACCTATTGAAATAACCTCACTAACTTCATAACGTTGCCTGGTGGGTCAAGGGACACATGTCATAAAAGATAGCTCAGGCTGAACCCCTCCTCATGTTGGAGGAAGGGTAGGAGGAGTGGAGGTGTGAGTCCTTACACTAATGAGCAACATTGTCAATGGAGATTTTAAATTACTGCTGCCCAAATAGTTCAGGAAAGTGCTTTAAACAAGATGTAGTCAGTAGTATTTCTGCTGAGCCACAAAGTAGGATATTGGAAAAAATCAAACGTGTTTAAAGGCAGAAATCATCTGTAATCCATCTTGGTATTCCTGGAAGCTGGCCCAGCCCTTGGCTCACTGTAGATAACTTCTAAATAAATGGTTGGTGAAGAAAGACTAAGGCCCAAAGCGATGATACCTAATGCTTACTTGTTCTTACTTCATGCCAAACAATATTCTATATACACGTATATTTCATTTCATGCTTAAACGATCCTATGACATAAGTAATATTATATTTCCTTATTTAAAGATAAGGAAACTAGGGCCCAGGGAGGTTAAATAAACTGCCTGTGGTTAAGTTGGGGGGTAAAAATTCAAATCTGGACAGTCTGGCTTCAGACCCTGAGTACTTAATTATGATGTTCACTGTCTCTCATGTAATATAATCATCAATTAACTTTAAAACACAGAGCATCATTTTTTATTATTAAAAACCTTACGTCATTTCAAAACATGCCCGTGTTAAGAGATCTCGCCCTAATCGTGAATGGCCTCACTTGCAACACAAATTCTCCCTTTTCAACATTCCTATTGTCCCTTTTCTTTTAAAACGTGACTGTCTAAATCAACTTCCTGATTTATATTCAAATCTCATTATTTCCATTCTTTAAAGGTTTTATCTGAAATGAGTACTTTAAAAATCCTATTTCTCCTTTTATTTCATTTGCTTCATTGAAGAACATGTAACCTTGAGCAGCAAGTTCCTTGACCTCTCTGAGCCTCGGATCCTTAACCTCAAAAGTTATGTATAAGTTGTGAAGACTAGAAAATAATATCCATAAACAACAAAGCACAGTTCCTGGTACATGGTAGGAGCCCAAGAAACAGTAGCCAATATGATCTAAATACACTAGGGCCACTCCAGTATCACAGCTGGTGCTGGGGGCACCATCAACAAAATCTATTTCATATATTCCTTAGCAAGTTATAATATTTATAATATAAATATAATATGTAATAAATATAGTAATATTTCGTGTATTCCTTAGCAAGCAGACCTCTTGAGTCTCAAGGCCTACTGTTGTCCCTCATCGGTTAGTCTTTGCCAGCATAGGAATCACGTGATGTGCCCTCTCTAAGCCATGCTCTCTGAGCCTTTACTTTTGCTCATGCTGGTTTTTCTGCCTGGACTCTCCCGTCACCCACACTCCTCTCCAAATCCCTCTCACCCACATGCACACATGCACTCTCCAGTGACTTGCAACACCCCAGTCATCTTTGGAGACACATCACAGCTGTTGCTGTTACCATTTCAGTTAAGTCATTGATGACCTCCTCCTGGGTCAACAGATCATCGTCAGTCCTCCTCAGAATTCACGTAGCCCTTTGAGCCATTACCAGGAGATCAGCTCCAATTGTAGACGGTAGAGAGAACAGCGATCTCATTCAGTCACTCACAGCCTCTTGTCATTTCTCACGTTACCTGTTTTCCCTCTAAAATTTTCTTCAGGGACAAATGCCAAGTTTTTTCTTTATCTTTGATTCGCCTATACCAAGCTCACAGTAGTTTCATTTCTGGTTTTGAATGAAGTCTGGAGGGTCGTTATTTTGAGATATGCTTCGGTGCTTCCAGTGTGGTAAAGATCGTAACACTTCATCCAGCATTACAAGCAAAGGGTGAGCTCCCTTAGGGGAAAAGGGACCTTACAAAGGTGTGCCAAGCACCAATCCAGAGACTCCATGAACATTATCTTACCTAACTTCATATTATCCTCTCAAATTATCTATTGTTTCCCTTCTTATTCAGATAAGAATAGTAGGGTTCCAAGAGTGTAGGTAACTTGCCGATGTCACATTTCTGCTAAGTGGCAGAATGAGAATGTTAAGCTGTATCTTTCCACTGGAGCACACTACCTCACTAAAAAAGCTTTGCAATTTAATCCTATAAGAATATGTATATAAGATAATGCTAGAATTTTCCATTTAAAGTACTTCCTGAGGAATAAGCTATTTTTAAGTCTCCAGATCTTTTTCTCATTGGCAAATAAGTTTATGTTTAGGTTGATGCTAAAATTAGCAATATTTCTGTTCAACAAGAGTTTCAACGATATAGCACCTTGTGGTTCTGAGACTATGAAAAAACCTAATGTATTGATGTGAGCGTAAGCTTGGAGATGATGTCTAATGCTGTCGACTGATAGAATTTTAGGGCTATGCATTATATAGAATCACCACCAGTGCTGGGGGCTTTTTAAGGCAAGGATTTCTGTCTCTCTTTTTTCTCTTTAAAAATATTTATGAAATGAATATTTGTAATTAATTATAAAAAATTTGTTTTGGATACAAAGTTAATCATTCTGTAGACATAATGACATGCTTAGCACTTCTTAAGAGGGTACATAAACGTGTTCTGAATTTTTCTAAAAATCACACTATTCAATTATCATGTATAAGAAAAATAATTGGTATGAATAAAACTCTAAATTTGCAAATAGCAATCTTCTGACTTCATTTTAATTGCAAATATCGGTATCCATAGAGAAGGGTTTCTTCCATTGGTGAAAAATTTTGACGATGCTTAGGCCACATTTATACCTATAATGATCATTCAGTCATTTGCTCTTTAAGAATATATTACACATCTCTTAATGTTTCCTGGCTCTGTGCTAGGCACCTGGGAGCCTGAAATAAATAAGGCATAATTATTTCAGGTAATATCCTACTTTGATTTGCCATCGATTATGTCTTAGGATCACAGAATTTAAGCATCAGAAAGGATATTTCTGATTATTTCACCTAGACCCCTCTCTTAGTCCATTCAAGCCTCTATAACAAAATGCCAAAGACTGAGTAGCTTATAAAGAATGGAAATTTTTCACAATTCTGCAGGCTGGGAAGTACATTAGGGCACCGGCATGGTCTCATTCTGATGAGGGCCCATTTCCTGGTTCAAAGCAGGCACTTGCTGTCTGTGTCCTTACATGCAGAAGGGGCTAGGGAGCTCTGTCAGGCCTTCTTTATAATCCCACTCATGACAGCTCCACCCTCATGACCCAATCAACCCCACAGTCCCCTCCCACATTCTGATACCATCACATTGGGCATTAGGATTTCAACATATGAATTTCAGGGCCACGTAGCAACTCCTAATTTTACATTTGAGGAAGTTGAGGCCAAGAGGTTAAGTAGTACCCCCCCAATGAGCAGCAAAGTTGCAACGAGGACCTATTTGAGTCTCCTACCACCAAACTCCTGTCCATCATACAACAAATGAACCAGTGTTTCTATACTCTTGATCTTATTTTCCTCCAGGAGAAGTTTCTAGATGCAAGAAAAGACTCAGAAAACAAGGTTGATTTGGTTTTATTCACAAAACAAAGAAGTAGATTTACCATTCATCAAGTATTTATTGAGAACTATCAGGAGCTTTGCTAGGTGTTGGACATATGGCTGAGCAAAACCAGAAATGTCTTCCTGGCTCACATCCTGCGTATTGTCTGGTGTGCACGTGTGTGAAGCCGGAGCACAAAAGCCATAAACGGCCCTTTAATGGGAATACCAAAATAGTCCAGGTGCTGACAGGCATAATGTGATGCTAAAAATGGCAACTAAAGTGATTGCAATGTACTCGTTTCTTAGAAAAATGTAAAATAGTGCGATCTATAAATACCCCGTATATTAAAACAGAGACAGGCCTGTGTCTTTGGTCTACTACTGTTATGTGGATAACTTGTTAATATTCCAGAGTGAGAAAGAATTTTTTTTAAATATGAGTAGCATATGTACCCTGCAGTGTCTATCTCTGAGTAAAATAAAGAAATATATATATATATATATATATATATATATATATATATATAATATCTTAGAAAAACTAAGACTTCTATTCACAGCTCCCGGTTATGGCCCTGCCTGTTGAGTTCTCTCTTTTGTGTGCTGATTTCCCCTTTAATTTCCCAGAAGAGTTTGCAGAATGCTATTTACCTTTACATAAGCGGGATTTTTAAAACCATGATCATCACAAAAATGGATGGAATAACGCTTTCCTATCAAAAACTAAGGGTTATGGTGCGTTTACAAAAGTTCATCGTAATGTGCTTTAATGTTAGTGCATTCGTGTGAGTGACAGCTTATGGTTTGCGCTTGTATTTTAACCATCAGTTGATTTTTGTAACTTTCAAAACCTGACTTTTAAATCTGTACAGTTTATTTCAGGAAAATGTTACACAGTGAATCTGATAGTTTCAAATGATCAAAGATAGATGAATAATGTAGCTCTCTTTTCTGTCATTCCTTACGATTCCATAACAGTAGGCTGGAATTTTTTCTGTGTTTATGTGTGCGTATCATACTATTCTTCCAATTCTAGTTGCATGGATTAGTAGGGTGGCTGTCTTTTTCTAAGAGCATGTTTTTATTATTACACCACCTTTTCCTAATATATATGAACAACTGTAGTATCACATGGTTTCCCTTCCGAAGTTGAATTTCTTCCCAGAGTAGTAGCATCCACGAAAGGCACATTTGAAGATAAAAAAGCCTCATCACCAGATAAGACTACATTCTTCCCAATACAGCCACTGCAAATGAGCCTCTCATGACCTCAATTCAGTAGAGTTCTGTTTTATCCGGCACGGATACAGCCCCGCTCAGTTCACACACCTCCTACGTGGCCAACAGTGCCGCCGTGAGTAACACAAAGCACGCCCCCACCTGAATCGCTGGCACATCCCCACGGCACTTTGAATTCTCCTTGGGCAGGGAACATTGGCAGACCTTAAGTACAGTGGTAAAATTATCCCGATATAAAACCCTTCCCCTTCTCTCCTAGATTCTCCCTTCCCACTGTACAAGGAGTGAAAGGGCCAAAGAAGCAGGGCTTACAGATTCCTGTCCTAAACACAGTTCTTAACAGGGATTTCTCCATCTCCTAAAGAGGACTCCTTTGAGGTTTTCCATATCCGCCAGCTCTGAGGCTATTGTGTGTACGGGTGCACCTGTAAGCATGAAAGCTTTTCGGTAAGATATTATTAATCCACTTTCTGACAAATAGTGAAGTTCCCCACATTTTGTCTTACCTAATAACAAAGATAATAGTCCGGTGCAGCTCATGATTGCCTTCTCATTTGGATATTCAGATCCTTTCCATACTCACGCATAGAGTTCATGCTTAATGTATACTAACTGCAGGAAGCTGTGGTTGCCTAGTAACCAGTGGAGGTGTGTCCGAGGGGCTAAAGAACATAAATGAATAACGGAAACACTGACATTACTTTCAGCCGGGTGACCTAAGGCTTAATTCAGCACTCGCCATTCCAGACATTTCTAATGGGCTGGCGAAACAGTAGCTTTCTCAGAAGTAGCTCATTAAATCATAAAAATGAAAATTAGCATTTAATATGATGTTCTTCTAGATGGTCTGATAGGGGAAAGGAAGAATGACTGGAAAAGCAACAAGACCAGAGCCTAACGTCTTTGATACACTTTTTACAGAAGACAGAATGAAATGTCTGCTAGGACTCACTGTCTCAAACAGCTTTTTCTAAATGTTTAGATTCTGTTTGATCAGTTTTGGGAGGAAGATATTTCAGTGTTTATTCAATTCTTTGGTAGTATTACCTTTTTCAAGTTGAAGTTTTTAAAGATTCTGAAACAGGGATTCTTTCCCTTTTACTTTATTTTTTTCAGTTTATTTATTTTGAGAGGGGGAGGCAGGGGCAGAGAGAGAGAGGGAGAGAAAGAATCCCAAGTAGGCTCCATAATGCAGAGCCCAATGTAGGGCTCGAACCCACGAACCATGAGATCGCAAACCTGAGCCTTAGTCAGATGCTTGATTGACTGAGCCACCCAAGCACCCCTGGAAGGCCAATGTTTTAAAAAGCAACGTAGAAGTGGGGCACCTGGGTGGCTCAGTGTGTTGGGCATCCGACTTCAGCTCAGGTCATGATCTCATGGTTCTTGGGTTTGAACCTCGCATTGGGCTCTGTGCTGACAGCTCTCTGTGCGTCTCTCTCGGCCCATCCCCTGCTCATTCTCTCTCTCTCTCAAAAAATAAATAAACATTTATAAAAAAATTTTTTTAAAGAAATGTAGAAGCAAAGAGAAACTGGGTAGACTTAAGAGCACGTTTAGCTGGATGATGAAATCAACCCACAAAATAAAAAATTCCTGCCTGATGCCTTCTGAAGAAAACACAACCAGCAAATCAAAGTGCATCCTTATAATGCCATTCTGTTCTAACTAGGTTACTTGGTTGTAAGCCTGGGATTCCAAACACCCAGGATGAAATGTTGCCCCTTCATTAAATATTTTACTCAAGTAAAGGAGGAGGGGGACATTACATTTTTTATGAAAATAGTAATGACCATCCTATTGAGTTGGAAGCGAGATGGGTATGAGTGTTTAAGGAGGAAAATAAGATAACAAAGGAATGCCAGTGTTGGAAAGTGATTCCACAGTCAGATCCCACCCTCACAACGTGTTTCAACCTCCCTTGCCCATAGAGAGGAAAATTTGAAGAAGCACACCAGACAAGACACACAGGCTTCAGTGCTAGGAAAAAAATAGTTTTTTACTGAAGTAGGAAAAATGTTATTACTCATAACCAAATCATTTGTGTGGCCTCTACCCCACATCGAGGCAAGGCAGAAAATCATCATCCACTGTTATTAAGAGGTGTTCAAAGACCTGCCATTTGACTCTGAAGCAGTGGTTCTCAACTGTGGGCAATTTTGCCCCCCACGGAACATTTGGTGATATTGGTAGACATTTGTATTATCGTGCCTCAGGGATGGAGGAGGTGTGGAATGCTTTTAGCCTCTAGTGAGTAGAAGTCACGATTCTGCTTAACATCCTGCAGTGCTCAGAATAGTCTCCTAAAGGAGAGAATTTACCTGTCCCAAAGTGTCAGTAGCATCCAGGTTGAGAACCCCTGCTCTGAAATATTAAGAACCACAGTGATTCATAGCAGGCTCCATGTTAGGTTGTCTTTATATGTTAGCTACTTATTCTTCACGGCCGCTTTGTTAGGTAGGTGCGACTCTTACCCTTATTTTTAGACGATGAAATTGAGGTTTGGAGGGTTAAGTAACTTGCTCAAGGCCATGCAGTCAGCAGGTAGTGGATTTTGAATTCAAAGTAGATGAGGCTCCAAAGATCAGCTCCTGTCAGGTCACTATGCTCCTCGATCCAAAACTACCTGCATCAGCTGCCTCCTGTGTTGTCTGAAACTCTGCGTCTCTATAGGGTCCCCGTTAGAATGCATATGTGTCATCAGAGCAGACTGACAGGGTAGTTCATCACAGCCCGTTTGTCCCGTCAACGTCCAGAGTGAGTGACTGGGTTCTAGGAACTTGTGTTGGCTAAGAGATGACAGTGTTTGAAGGGGACAGAGTCTTCCTGAAAAAGGAAATTTCACTTTAAAACGTCCCTCTTTGGAAGGTGACATTAGTGGGGAAGATGGGATTTCAGGTCAGGGCATAGAGTGTAAAAAGGACCAAACTGTGCACCAAACGTTTGATTGTATGAAACAGAGATGCCTGAGTAGCAAGCAGTCTCCTCACACTGAGGGCGATGGGGTGACAAGCTGATTTCTCCTGTCAGAGAAGCCCTCTCTCCCGCTCATTGCCTACCCCTCGGGGAGCCTGAACTACCCCAAGAGCAAGGGCAGCAGTTGGGCGTAGGCAGTGCAGAATCCCCAGGGAATGTGGACAATCACAAAACAGGAAGCAGACAATTCACTTTAGCCAACACATGCAGAAAAAGAAGGCCATCGTCTGTAGCATGTAAAAAGGAAACAAAGACCTGTTTTCAGAGAATGGTTTTGCTTCTCCACTCACAATTCCCTTGACCTGGTCCTTCACACAGTCTAGCATCTGCTGCTTTTCTATGCTTCTGGTGATAGCACGCTGAGCCCAGCTACCTCTTCAGGCTCTTCTTGGGAGTTGACTCACCACTCAACCACATGGAACCTTTTGCCCCAGCCACATGGAACCTTTTGCCATTTCCTTGTCCATCAACTTTTTCTCTTCTCCCCATGAGCCTCTTGTTTGAGTAAAGAGACTTTTCCCGGAAACTCCCTGCATTCGTTTCCTACGGACATTATAACAAATGATTGCAAACTTGGTGGCTTGAAATAATAGAAATTTATTCTCTCATAGTTTCTAAAATAGAGAATTCTGAAATCAAGATGTTGGCAGGGCCATGCTCCCTCTAAAGATTCTAGGGAAGAGTCCTTCCTTGCCTCTTCCTAACTTCTGGTGGCTCCAGCAATCGTTGACTTCCTTAGCTTGTATCTGCAACACTCAAATCTCTGTCCCAATCTCCCCATGGCTTTCTCTGGGTGTGTCTTTCTCCTTGTCCTCTCCTCTTATCAGGGCCCACGCTAACCAGTAGGATCTCCTCTTGCTCCTTAATTAATTACATCTGCAAAGACTATTTCCAAATAAGGTCACATTCTGAGTTTCTTGGTGACCATGAAGTTTTTAGGGCCACTACTTGTATTAGGAGCTATAATAGGATATATAGAGAAGGAGATTTTTTTATAAGGGATTGGTTCACACAATTATGGAGTCTGGGAAGCCCCTGTGTCTGCAACCCAAAGGCCTGAGAAGCTGAAGAGCTAATGAAGTAAGTTCCAGTCTGAGTCTGAAGGCAGGAGAAGACCAGTGTCCCAGCCCCAAGACCATCAGGCAGAGAGCACATTCTCTCTTGCTCAGCATTTTGTTCTTTTCAAACATTCAACGTTGGAAAGGGCAATCCGCTTTACTAAATCTACCCATTCAAATGTTAGCCTCATCCAGAAACACCCTCATAGACACATCCAGAATAATGTGTAATGAAATATCTGGGCAACCATGACCCAGTCAAATTGACACATAAAATGAACCCTCGCACTCCTCAATCCACTACACCCCCCAACAGCTTTTCCTTTATGTTTTACTGGCACCGACTGGCACAAGGTGATTGCAATAGCAGTGATTGACTTTGACCCTTCCTCGTGACCTATGGTGGAAGTACAGATAACAATTCCACCAGCAAAGAAAAATGGATATTAGGTAAGCAACAAATCCATTATATTTCCATGTATTTCTCTTTTGTGAAATAGACACTTTTGTATTCGTTTATGCCTTGTATTTGCAAGTGACAAAAAAAAAAAATTAAAAATCACTCAGGCCAGCTTAACAAAATAGGAATGGTCAGGCTGCAAATAAGGGCAGTTCAGAGGCTCAAAGGATCTTGTGGTCAGGACCTTGTTTCTTTCCGCCTTTCTCGGCTGTTTTCCTCTGGTGTTGAATTAATACTTAAGGAAGCTCTATCAATGCAGTGATGAAGAAAGCCACCAGCACCTCCCACCATACAAAATCTACATCACAGGATTAGAGCTTAGATCTGTTTCCTACAGAACTTTCATTGGTGCTGCTTAGGTGCTTTATTCTTGATAACTTCAGTATACCCGTGGATGATCCAATCAATACCTTCCTCATATCCAGAAATAAATCCCTCCATTTGACCTCAGCCATCTACTTCTTTGAACCACTTGCACCATCAAAAATAAAGCAAGATATCTCGCTCTCCAAACACCATATCCTCCCCCTCCAGCTTGTCCTGATCTCCACACTTGCAACTCTTTGTGTTCGTTACAAAGTCTTTTTGTCCTTATTCTTTCTCACTATCAAACAACCACCTTCTGTTTTTACTTCCCTCCTTGCCTGGTTAGACTCCATGGTCCGTTTCCTTTTATGTACCTGCATGTCTTTCCTACCGTCTATTTGCCAGGCAACAGCCAAGCCAAGTAGATGAACCCACTTACCTGCCTTTCCTGTACTTTCACCTATTTGGCTGAGCTTTGTCAAAGAAAGCCACGCGACTGAGCATCCTAGAGTCATGATCACGACGTCAGATGTGCTCGCAACATTCCGTGGCAGTCCTTCTATTTCAGTAGTCCGCTCACTCTACTCTCCACAACGACTAGCTCATTATTTCTCCCCTTGCATCAAAGCCTTCTCCCCATTCCTCATTCTGAGCTAGCAGCCTTGCTTTTGACTTCATTGAGATGACAGAAGCCACTAGAAAGGAACTCCCTCTTTCCATGCCCAAATATACACACATACCCTCATCTGCATCCTTCTCCCTTCACGTCACAGAAGAATTAATTTCTGCACTTTTACTCTGTATCTGGTCCCCCTTTACCCTCTTAGGACTGTGCACATGCAGTCAGCCATTTTCTCTCCCATGTCATCAGTCTGTCTGCCCTTAGTGGACCGCTGTTTTCTGCATGTAAATATTTTCTAGAGTCTCCTGTATTTGAAACATCCCCTTGATTTCATGTTTCCTTTCATTTGCTGCCCTACTTCTGCTCCCCTACAGATCCAGCTTTCTCAAAAACAAAAACTGGTTTACCCAGTCTGAGTCCACATCCTCACCTCCCATTCTTCTGTCCCTCACCCTTTCATGAAAAGGGGTTTTATTGAGGTCTTCATTATCTCCCTATTCTAAAGCTAATGAATGCTTTTCCCATTCTCATCTTACTCAGCCTCTCAGTAGCTTTCAACTCAAAGACCACCCCTTCATTCCTGAAGAACTCCCCTTCAGCTTCCATAGAAACACACTCACAAGGATTTCCTCTTACCTCCCCAAACCTCTGTCTTGGAGAGGAGTCTTGGGCACGTTTCTCCATGGATGTTTTCCCCTGGCTTTACAAAAGTCTCTTGCACCTACAGCTGTCACATGTACATCTCCATTTGGGCCCTGTCTTTAGGGCTTCAAGCAGATATAGACACAGCTTATGTGACATTACTGAGCAGTGCCTCAGAAACATTTCAAATTCAGCACTTTGCCTTGCTTACCCGTTGTCGCATTCCCGCAACAAGCTCCTGTAGCCAACTTCTGCATTGTCGTAAATGGCACCTCCATTTATTTCTGAATGCTGGGAGTTTTTCTTTCCACTCTTTTTTTTTAATGTTTATTTATCTTTGAGAGAGAGAGAGCAGGAGCACAAGAGCGTGCAGAGGAGGGTCAGAGAGAGAGAAAGACATAGTATCCAAAGCAGACTTTCCCCTCCCACGCCCCACCCCCCACCCCTCTGCCATCAGCAAAAAGCCCAACATGGGGCTCTGTCTCAGGAACATGAGATCATGAGCTGAAATCAAGAGTAATTCACTTAACCCACTGAGCCACCCAAGCACCCCTTCTTTCCTTTCTATTCTCACTCATCCTCCCTCATTCAGTCTGTACAGGGGTCCTGTCAATTCTGTCTCCATAATATATTTCAAACATGTACATTTCTCACTGTCTCCACTGGTGGCATTTTAGTTCAGAATCCACAGTTGGCCCTCAGACTGGCTGCTCTTTAAATACTCTTGCCCCTCTCCTGTCCGTTCTCCACCCCATAGCCAGGACACTCTTGTAAACAATAAAAGTTGGATTATGTTCCTCTCATGTTTTAAATCCTTCAAACCTCCCCACTGCACTTAGAATAAATTTTAGAATCCCTCAAATCCTTGGTCTGCCAACGTCTGCATGCCATGACCTTCTGCCCTTTATGCATAGCGCTCCAAACACACTGGTCTCCTTGTGTTCCTTGAGCACACTGGGCTCTCTCCCCTCTCAGAGACCTCACACATGCTCGCCCCTTTGCTTCAAAGACTCCTCCCCATTCTTCGCAGGTGTCATCTCAAATACCACTTTCTCAGGAAGCCTATTCTTTCTTTAGACCCCATTCCAAGCATGGACACAGACTTAATTACTCACTGTGACGCTAAGGGCAATTCTCAAAGCTTTCCTAAAATCTTGATGATAACAGAGCTATTATAACTCAGAATATTTAAAATTAGTCATCAGCATCATTATTCCTTAGACCGTAGTCATACCGTTCAAAAGGGATCCCATATTGGCTGTTTCCTCCTGGGCCACCATGTTTTAGAACCTGGTTCCCCTACAGGTAGGAATTCCCTCTGACCTGGACCTTGTTCCCCGTGTCCAGAACTTCAACACCCATCCTCCCTGGATCTAGTCCCCAAACCCTTCTTATTCCGGTTAACAACTCACAGTCTTTCAGCTATACAACTCATAGTGAAGGGAGCATTTTCCTCTGTCTCACAGGATGACCTAATTTCTCTTCCTTCATCCCTCTCTTGTAGACTAGTTTATATATAAACATAAGCCCCTTAAAGTTTATTCCAAAAAAAAAAAAAAAAAAAAAAGAGCATTCTTCCTCAAAGGTAGTCATGAGGCCTGTAGCCTCCTTTAGAATATGGAAAATGTTGCAGTTTTAAAACTAACAATCTAGGGGTTCCTGGGTGGCTCAACTGTCCCACTCTTTGTTTCAGCTCAGGTCATTGTCCCGGGGTTGCGGGGCTGAGCCTCGCATTGGGCTCCTTGCTGAGCGTGGAGCCTGCTTGAGATTTCTTTCTCTCTCTTCCTCTGCCCTTCTCCCCCGCTCATATGCTCTCTCTCTCAAAAAACAGAAAAAAAGAAAAAAGGTAGCAATCCGTTTTATTCTCTCTTGTTTTGCCTTTTTGTTTTTTACCATTCTCAAAGTGTGTTTCTGTGTATTTTTAATTTTTAAGTTTTTTATTTTAATTCCAGTCTAGTTCACATACAGCATTATAGTAGAGTCAGGTGTACAATGTAGCGATTCAATAATTCTATACATGGCTCCGTGCTCACCGTGATAAGTGTCCTCTTTAATCCCCACCACCCATTTCACCCATCCGGCAATCCATTTTAAAATGAAGTTACATAGGTACTTAGAAACAGATATGAATAGATCAATTCAAAACTGTTACTTGTGGCCAGTGGGGTTATAAGTGATTAGAAAATATTTTTGATTACCCTCATTTTTTAATCGGCCTACAATGTTTATCAAAGGTATCATAGAGCCTGAATAGATGAAACAAATAGAGTTGTTCTTACACTTTGCATATTAAGTGCCACAAGTGTGATCGTATGGGTGGGCAATCCAAGCCACAGAATCGGATGTATGACTGAAGGTTTCTGTCTTCTCAATGTGTGTGTATAGGAACATATGAACACAGAATTGTGTCTCCACTGGGAGGTCAAGTGTCGTTACCTGTATAATCAACGTGAGTGGCGATTCATCTGTGATGAACAAAGTAGCAGCTGAGGCCTCTCGGCCTTGTGTTACTTACAGGCCCTGGTTTTGTTATTATGTCAGGGGTCCTTTCTGATGTCTCACCTGGCGAACACATAGCTGGTGCCTTCCATAAACAAATGAAGACCCCCCTGCTCACCATTACTTATGCGCAGATAGCCTTTCACATGTGTAAGTGCCTCCCTGGCCGGCTTTTATGCGACTTCCCTTCCTGCTCATTGTTCCCCCCCCTTGTATGATGGTTTCTCCAGTTTCTCCATTTCACATGTCACCAGAGAGGCTCTAAACAGAATGCAGTGGCCTGATGGAGAATTAACCAGTGTGACGTATGGAGAAGGATAATGCCTCCCAGGTTGACTCCAGTGAACTCCCTGGTGTCACGTACCAGAACCTCGGAGATGTTAGGTGATCTCTACTGATGGAGTGTTTACCACCACAGACACCCAGGAGGGTCCAAAGCGCCCAATATCTTTATAGTGTGGGTCGATTTATATAAGGCGTGCTTAGCTATCAAATGAAACTTTATCATTCATTCTGATCATGAAATTCATGTAGGTATATACAATGACATTTCAGACACTGCTTTGTCAACTTGTCTTCAGTTATTCAGACAACTTTCTCAATTGTGTATTTCTTCAGTATTCTTTTATAAAAAAAAAAAAAACTATTTATTTTGAGAGAGAGCCCGTGAGCAGGGGAGGGGCAGAAAGAGAGGGAGAGAGACAGAGTCCCAAGCAGCCTCCATGCTGTCAGCTCAGAGCCGAATATGGGGCTTGATCTCAGGAACCGTGAGATGACCACGTGAGCAGAAATCAAGAGTCAAGACACTTAACGGACCGAGCCGCTCAGGCGCTCCTCGTCAGTATTCTTTTTCTCTTACCCCCTGGATAATTGTGCTATATGTTCTCTTTAACCACATATACTTTTATCTTTCCCCCTAAATCACCTTGTATCCTTTTCCAACCGGTTAATCTGTTTTTCCTTAATAATTTCTTCTCCTATAGTCTTGCCTTTAATTATTCTCCTAACTTGCTTCATGTTATAATACCCTTTATTTTCATCAAAGTTGGCATCGATAATGAACTTTGATTGAGTGCCCACAAGATGCATGGCATGGCATTTGCTTCCCAGTCTCTCCATCTCATTACCTACGATTTATACACACATACGACTGTAGAGACAGCTACTACCCACCCCCCCCCCCGCACCCCTCACCTTGCCACCAACTAATTACTTATCCTTTCTGAGGAGCACATAACAAAGGAAGGGAGAAACTCAGTAACTTATCACTCCTATATCTAATCTTGGTCACTGAATATGCTCTTAGGTACATCAGGCATCCGTCCGTGGAGCTTTTAGCATGTATACCACGCAGATGTAGCCCTAGTACCCAAGCACAAAGCAAAAGCATCTGGGAAAATACACCTAATATCCCAACAGCAACCGCTTTCCAAGCTTGGGGCACACTGAATGGATGATTTCCCCCCCTAAATGTTCTGCCTAAACGGACCTAATTAAATTATCTATCTACTCTCAAGTCAATTAATTATATTTTTTTCATATATTGTATCTACGGCTATATTTTCTTTATCCATATTCTTATCTCCCCTTCTAGGCTGTAGGCTATTTATATTTCTCCCGCCTACATCTATACAATATGGGCTTTTAGAAGACACTTAATTAAAATTTATTGAATTAGAATAAGTCATCTTATTTTAGAATAAGTCAGGCGGAAGAGACCAAGAAGTAATAATCTTGTGTAACTGTGTATTCAGATTAAGAAAATGAATTCTTTCAAGAGTGACTTCTCGGGAATATGCCTGTTTCTTTGACTTCATGAGTAGACCTGATTTTCAGAAATGTCCTCCTCTTTTCCCTCCAACTGAGAAAGAATATATTCTGTCAAACGAAGACGTCATCGTGGCTCTGCAAACACGCCTGGCTTTACAGGATATGGGATTGTCACAGAGGGTGACCAGACAAGTACTTAGTCCCCCGCTCCTACAAGTTCCCTGACAGTCTGCCACTCAAACCCCACAGATTTTCTGGTTTCCCAACCGGATACAAGGACAGAAAAGAACTCGGAGTCTATCAAAGACCTCTGCCTGATTTTATATCAACTCAAACTCAGAGCATCCTGACCTCACAACTCTCTTGGAACCTTTTTCCATTTTGTTCTCCTCAGGACAGATTTTGACCTGAGAGAATATTTGCTTCTTCTCAGTATCCACTCTGTTTTGCTGTCAGTGGAAGGGGGCTGTTGAGATGCTGCCACGCTGATTGCCTCTGACCAAACAACAACAACAACGGCAACAACAACAAAACTGTGTTACCTGCCTCCAAGTAACTCCTGGTCCTGCCTTGGACCCTGGAGCACATTTGTGGAGTTTCACAGAGGATGCCAAACTGGAACTGGGAAGGGGCCCCTCAGACATGAATTTAGAGTCAGCAGGGTGATATTACAAACAGCAAAGTTAGGGCACCTGGGTGGCTCAGTCGGTTGAGCCTCCAACTTCAGCTTAGGTCATGATCTTGTGGTTCATGAGTTCGAGCTCGCATTGAGCTCTGGGCTGACAGTGCAGAGTCTGGAGCCTGCTTTGGATTCTGTGTCTCCCCCCCCCCCGCCCCTCTCTGCCCCTCCCCTGCTCGTGCTCTCTGTTTGTCAAAAATATATAATAAATAAACATTTTTTTAATCTTAAAAGAAAAGCACAGTGAACACATGGCAGGACTTTGAGACCGTTATTTCACCTGTTTCCTCATCAATAAAGTCAGTATTACACTGAATTATAGGTATGAGTCCTCTAATTCTAACATTCTATGCTTAGATTTTCTAATTTAAACTCAGTAATTCCCACTCCCACACAGGAATCTGTTCTAAGGAAATAACCCAAGGTATAATCAAAAACTTACATACAAAGATGTATCACTTATAAAAAGAGACCGGGAAAAGACTAAATATTTATTTCCCAATGAGGGATGGCTAAGTGAATTCTGACACATCCAAATAGTAGAATTTTATGCAACTATTAAAAAATATTTTCAAATAATGTATAATAGCACAGTATGTTTATTTTACATGTCTTTCTTTAGGTGAAAGGAAGCTATAGTCAAAATCATCCAAGATTGTTAGTATATAAAAATTAAGAAATACATCAAAATGTCAATATCAGTTACCTCGGATAAATAAATTATATGTGCTTTTGATGTTATTTCATAAATCTATATTCCTCAACTTCTCTACATTGGACTTGTAATATTACCTTTCAGTGAGAAAATGGGCACGTCATGTCAGGTTTTATTACTTATTATTATTTTATTCTTAGGTTTAAAAACCAAGTATGTTTTTCACTAAGGAAGAATCCAGATATATTCTTGAATTTTGAAAAGATTAAAAATACAAAAACAGAAATTTGGGAATAAATTTCCATATGTGAATAGGGCAAAATGATTCAGGGTTCACAATTAGTTATCTGTGGGATCTGTATCCATCAATTTCACAGTGCTATTTAAAACCAGATACTTGGGGCGCCTGGGTGGCGCAGTCGGTTAAGCGTCCGACTTCAGCCACGTCACGATCTCGCGGTCCGTGAGTTCGAGCCCCGCGTCGGGCTCTGGGCTGATGGCTCAGAGCCTGGAGCCTGTTTCCGATTCTGTGTCTCCCTCTCTCTCTGCCCCTCGCCCGTTCATGCTCTGTCTCTCTCTGTCCCAAAAATAAAATAAAAAAAAAATAAATTAAAAAAAATAATAAAACCAGATACTTATTTATAGCACCGTTAATACAATTCAAAAGAGGAGTGCATGTTTTGAAAACATCTTCAGGGTAAAATAGAATATCTTGATACTGAGTTATATAAACTGAGATGCCTTGCCATAGCCTTGTTCTTTCATAAGAAATTTTCATGAGTAGAATAGATACTAATCCGATTAATACTTTTTAGGTCAGCTGCTCAAAGCAGCTGGAGAAACTATGTGCCTGCAAAAATTGTTCAATAGATCGCAATCTTTTTTGTTGTTGCTGTGAACGAGTTTTCTTATTTGATTTAAACCAGCGCCCTAACAATAAAGCTCTTTGTGGTAGTCTAAACTAAATAACAATTTGAAAATGTGACCTGAAAAAATGGACTTTGCAGGGGTTCAAATTGTTTTGTCTTGTTTTGATTTCATTGACATTAGCAGCCAGTTGTTTTTTGGGTTTTTTTTGGGGGGGGGGGTTCTTTTCTTTTTTTTTTTTTTTGGTAGCCATCCTGTTGAATTCAAGCATGTGACCTCTGAGCCCATGTTGCTACCTCGAGTTTGTGGGAAATTAAGTGCCCTCATGTCTGAAGAGACAGCAGTGAGGCAAACAACCCTGTAAGCTCTCTCCCAGGCCTGTGCATCCAAGGCTTGGCTCATCTTTCTTATAATTCTGAAGCATTATGTCTCGAAACCGTTTCCCCCGGGTGTTAAGATTCTTCATATGAAATTAGGTGGGTCATCCCAGCACATTATGTTACAAATTGTGTTCACACTGAACAAGAGGTTAATCTTAACATTGGCAAAAGGGGATTTCAAACTTTGTGAAACCAAATATATTGGCATCATATTTCCTGAATGCTTAAGAGAGAGAATCAAACAAGTTGCTTGACATCTGACAAAGGATGTGTGCTCATCATAGTTAGTCCCTAGGAGGGGTCTACATTGACTAGATAAATGATACGCTCTTCAATTGACAAAATGAAGAATGGTGGGATGCATAAGCAATCTGTAGGAGGGGAAAAGACACAAGGTAAAGACTCACCAAGAAATGAGTACAAGCAGTGAACGCGTTTCTATTGAGCCAGCCCCGCATGAGAATAATTATGAATTATTCAGATTGCGGTTCTATGAGTCTTTCCTTCATCAGCTGCCCTGACAAGGATTAAGGGGCTCTGACTTTCCAGTGGATATGCTTCTTGCCTTTTCGTCTATTCTGCCTCACTTCCACGCTTTGTAGGACTGTGTCATGACGAGTCACCACCCTGAAGGATTTTTCAGAGTTGCAGCAGTGCTGGAGCTGTTTTAATAATCTCTGCTGATTTGCTGTAGGTCTTGCTTTTAATGATAGAGAAATCTTGTGATGTGCAGCATGCATTTTATTCTTTATAGCAACTTCCTGCCATGAAAGTTTTTTCTCTGCCACAGGTTTTGTTTTTCTTGTTGTCGTTTTCTTTCTTTTTTTTTTAACCCCTGGTGGCTTCTTTGCACTAGAAGACTTCAAAGGGATTTTAATGCTACTTTTCCTATGCAATTGGCTTTGGTGCCTGGCAATTTCCTGAGTTAGATGACTGTGGAGAAAAGCAACTAAAAGTCTGTAGTGGCGAGCAGTTTACAGCCCTTGTTACTGATCAAGGTGACCTTTTAAAGGCTGTTAAGCTAACATTGGTATGTTGTTAAAAACGTGGTCTCTATATATAATTTCTATTCTGAGGCTCTTTCTGATGACAATTCTTTTTAAAAAGTTTTAGGGGCGCCTGGGTGGCTCAGTCGGTTAAGTGTCCGACTTCGGCTCAGGTCATGATCTCACGGTCTGTGAGTTCGAGCCCCGTGTTGGACTCTGTGCTGACAGCTCAGAGCCTGGAGCCTGCCTCGGATTCTGTGTCTCCCTCTCTCTCTCTGCCCCTCCCCTGCTCATGCTCTGTCTCTCTCTGTCTCAAAAATAAATAAAAACACTAAAAAAATAAATAAATAAAATTTAAAAAAATTAAAAAGTTTTAAAAAGTTTTTTTTTTTTTAATCAACTACCAACTTTAACACTCTTTCCACAGTTACTTCACATTGGGAATATGTAAAACCTTTTGGCTGGTCATCATCTCCTCTAGATAGTTTGTAAGTGGGAGCAGGCAGTCCTGGCTAGTTACCTGAAATGGTCTCTGTATTATGCTGTGTCACTACTCATATTATAAAGCGTATCATTGAAAATGTGTATCTGGTTGAAAATGACAGTTTTATCATCAAGGGAAAGTCAGGTGTGAATGAGCTTTCTTGTCCCTTTTGTTCAAAACTCATAAACATTTTTGCTAAATAACTCTAGCGATAATGTATTGAGCACTTAACTGTGTTTCAAGCTCAGTGCTTGGTAATTTCCTTGGACCATCTCATTTAATCCTTTTTCATAACTTTTGAAAGTAGAAATTTTACATAAGAGTAACCAAGGTTTAGAGAGGTTAAATAATCTATCCAAGATCACAAAGCCAGTCTGGGTAAGAACCGATTTTAAAACCACATCTGAGTAACTCGGTGGTTGCTACTCTTGCCTCCCTCCCTGTGCAGCGTGGGATAGTAAGGAAAAGCCTGAGCACCCCCCCCCCCCACCCCTCAGGGGCTTAACCACAGCAGAGAATGCTGTGAGCACAGTCCTGGAGGAGTTGAGGTTTCCTCCACTGTGCTGACATAAAGCATTCATTCCCTGCTTTATTCATTCAAGAAATAGCCACCGAGCCCGACATTATGCCAAACCCTTTGCTGGTTCCATGGTATGAAAAGATAAATAGGGCAACATTCCCCTTCTTAGGAGAGTCCATGTCTAAAGAGAGAGAATAGATATGTAAACAAATTATTATGGAATTTGAGCTAAATCTGGAAAGTAAGCAAAGCTGTGGAAGCAGGGGATTGGCCATGCATGACCCGAGGGACAGAATAGCTGCTCGCCTGATGGTGGAGAGAGCACCAGCTGTGAAGGATGTCCATGGTGGGAGGGAGGGACCACAGCTGTGGCCAGGTGAAGCCTGTCACCCAGGCCTCCCATCAGGCGTCCTTAAAGCACATTCGAATAAACTGAAGGTGGTTCCTTAAATATTAATTGCATAGCCATGGGCTTGGGGGTCCCAGGATTCTTCCGAGTTGCAACTGTCCCAACTCCAAACTTCTCTTAATATGGAACCCCCAAGTATGCTTTGGTTGATTCTATCAGGCTGCGTCACCACAGATCCAAATCTGTGATCACTTAAAATAGGAGGGGCGCCTGGGTGGCTCAGTATGGTAAGCATCCAACTTTTTATTTTGGCTCAGGTCATGATCTCACAGTTCGTGGGCTCAAGCCCCCCCCCCCCCGCCCCCCATCGGGCTCTGCACTGACAGTTGCTTGGGATTCTCTCACTCTCCTCTCTCTGCCCCTCCCCCACTTGTGTTGTCTCTGTCTCTCTCAAAATAAATAAATAAACTTAAATAAATAAATAAAACAGAACTGGGACTTAATCTGTTTAAATAATGGCTAACCACAGGGTTTGATGAAAAGAAGTTGAAGAATTTTGCCTCCCACCTCTGAACTGTGATTAGAAGTTTGCTCTAGGAAAATCCTTTGAGACTAGCCCTTCCTATACTGATACAGTGTTTTCAACATCCGTGTTTATTGAATTACTTAACTTTTATATCTATATTTAAAGGAGCTATGAGACTTTTGCTCCTTTTTTTTTTTTGAGTTAGTAACTGGCGTTTAAAAATACTTGGTTGGAAGAAGTAGTAGATAATGATCAGTATTTTGAGGGATTAGTGGCAACTTAAAAAATGCATATAGTTATTTCATTTGTTTCAGGGCTGTGGGGGCCCTTTTATTCTTATACCTCTGCTATTCGTTTCTTTTTTTTTTTTCCCTTGCTCACGAGGTTGAGTCAGCAACAGAAACATATTCAAATTAGACTTGTCATACAGAAAAAAAAAATCTGACTTTGTCAGGGTGGGTGGAGGGGAAAAAGGCAACTTTTTGTCAGTCTTTTGTATTTCAGCAGCTGGATTCATTGCTACCATGGTAACGGACCACATGATGAGGTGTATTAGATTGCTGTGCGTTGAGCACAAGGGGAAGAATGAACACAGCGTTTTATTGAAGTTAAAGGTTGCTTTGGAGTTTCTTCTGTGGAAATGTGTAAGGTCAAACACTATAGCTTTCAGCATATGTAGTACCTTAGAGGAAGAATTAGGGGCATGTTGGTGTCTTTAACTGCAAAACCAGGTAAGGTACAACTCAATCTATGAAACTGAACTCTTCTTCTGTTGCAGGAGCAGGACTTGCTGGGTGGAATTTCACTGTCGCCCCCACCCCCAGCCCTCCGTGGGCACAGGACAAATTTCTCCCTTCCCCTGCTCCCAGTTCCCTCGCCCCCACCCCCGTTTTCACCCTTTATTAATTTGAAAGTCTAAAACACTGTGACTTTTTTCTGGCACTTTGGTAGTATGTGTGTGAGGCTGTGTGTTCAAGTAGAAGTAAGAAAACTGGAAAGAAGTAATAAGAATGCAATAATCCCTGTCTTCAGGTCAATGTAAAACAGGGCAAAATGTTTCCTTGTTTTGAACTTTAAAAATGGTCCGCTTTTCCTAGAGGACACCTTGTTCGTGGTATCAGTCCTAAGCTGCTTGTCTCTTATACTAAATTAACAGTGGGGCAAAATTCTCCCGCGTGTTACATAGTGTATTTGTTGTATTTGGGCATTTATTCCTCATCCTATTCCTGCCAGCCCCATCTAACATGAGTAGTTCGGTTTTATCTACAATTTTTACAACATATTTTATTTCCGTTTCGTATTATGTTCTTTCAGGCATTGTGGTCTATACGCTTCAGTGGATTTGAAAATAGAAGTAGATACAATACGGGTTAGTATAAAAGGAACTCTTGCTTAGAGGCTGGAGAGAGCCGAATGTAAACAATGCGGTGCGTGGGGAACCTTCCATTCTCAGAGCACAGAAGCCTCTCCCTGCGTTGTTTACACATCGCCCTAGCAGCTTGTTTCAAAAGAGGTGCCTTTGATATGCGCAGAGCAAGTTAGAGAAAATTTCTTTGCTAATAACTTCTGTTGCTTCCTTCGTCGCGGTTTCTATTGATGTCTGTTGTTGGTCTTTCTCATCAGATGTTAGGATTGACTTTAATTTTTTAGTCAAGGGCTAACTTAGCCAACTTCTCTCGGCTTGGGAGAAACTTGTCCCGGCAGCGTTAGAGACAAAGCCGAACTAAAACAGGAGCAGAGCCCCGCTGTTACTCAAGCGGATTCACTCTCCACCTGGAGTGTTTTCATACACGAAAGTCTTTCAAAAAATACTTTCCTAGCTAAAGTCGATTATTTGCCACTAATTGGCACTGACTTGGATAAAAGCCAAGAAATGATCCCAAGTTTGGTCATATACCTCTCTTTCTTCAAAAAGGGAAACAGCTTTTGTTATATCCATTTATGCTCTGTGATTTTCATTGCTATTTCCTTAGTCTCTCTAATTTTCATACATCTGGGTCATCTTCTAACTTTGAGCAAGGAGTTATAATCATTTTTTCAAAATATTTTTTTTGCCATAACTTCAAATAAAGGGCACTGTTTCCATGATAGCAAATATCAAAAGTATTGTAACAACACTGAACAGGTGTAAAATGCCCATGCGTGTATCTGAAATCATTCTTTCCTTTTACCCTTTGTTGTTTTGAACATGGAACAAGCTATGAGCATCAACTCTGGAACATAAAATATGCTCACAAGCATAAGTTGTTATTAGCTAAGAACAGGAAGTTCCCAAGAAGCAGTGAAAGATGGTACCTGGGAAGATATTTTAAAGTGTGAAATTCTCAATATTGACAATACCTGAGGTAGAAAGTGGTCTGTTTTTATTAAAGGAAAAATAAGGAAGGGAAGGAGGCCAAAGGAAGGGAGGGAGAGTCAGAGACAGGAGAGGACACAAGAAAGAGAGATGAAAGGTAAAGATAAAAGTGTAAATGATCTCTTAACCAAGCTTTCTTCTTTCCCAGCAGTACTGTAACGGGTTAAATATCTATATATAAAGAAGAGAGATGGAGTAGTGTGGATGAAGTGAAATTACTGAAAAGTGCGAGCATTCCACTATTCCATGTTCGAAGTACTTGATCAGGCTTCAGTCCATTCTGTAATCGGAATGAAAACAAATTCCTCTTGTTTCAGTTCCTATAGTTTCTATAGTCTCAGTCTTTGGGCTAAGATATCAGCCAGCTTAGCCATTAGAGCTAGATGTATATAAAAAACAATATATATCCAAATTTCTATGATTTTTATACACCTGACACCAGGCCATATGTACGTGTCCATTTCTCAGGTCATCATACCTGAGATGTCTATAAGATGGAAGCTCCTATTCAATTTTATTTTTTATAATAACTGTATGTATTTAAGGTAGACAACATGATTTGATTCACACATTTCACTATGATAGTGAAATAATTACTGCAGTCAAGCTAATTAACATATGTTTCCTCACATACTTGCTACTTTTTGGTGTGCGGTAAGAGTGCATGGAATTTGCAAACTTCCAGTATGCAATATACAGTATTATTACCTATGGTCATTATGCTGTACATTAGATCTCTAGACTTGTTCTTCCTACGTAACTGCAACTTCGTACACGCTGACCAACATCTCATTTCCCCCACCTCCCCATCTGATGTGAGTGAGAACATGCAGTATTTTTCTTTCTGTGTCTGGCTTACTTCACTTAGTAGAGTGTCTTCTAGGTTCATTCATGTTGATGCAAATGGCAGGATCTTCTTTGTAAATATTCCATTGTATGTATATATCACAAAGTCTTTATCCATTCATACGTTGATGGACACTTAGGTCATTTTGTATCTTGGGTATTCTGAATAATGCTGTGGTGAACATGGGAGCACAGATATCTCTTCCATGTACTGATTTAATTTCCTTTGTGGATATACTCAGAAAAGAGATTGTTGGGTCTCTGGTAGTTCTATTTTTAGTTTTTTGAGAAACCTGTTGTCCATAATGGCTATATGGAAGTTTCTTTTCTAGTTGTTTTGATATTTACATTCTTAAGGTACAAAATGATTTTTGATGTGCCTGTTTTAAATTAGAAATGTTGCCAAACTGTTTTAATCGAATCATATTTTTGTCAACCTTTCTTTAAATCAGGCTTTATTTTTCATTTTGAATGATCGGCAGTGTTTCTTAACATTTTAGCTTTAATTTCTAGAGCTCCCTAGCCTCTCAAATAGCTAATTATCTGCGTTTACCTCTATTAAGGAGATAAATGTTCAACAGAGCCATGATGAAGAAGAATCATATTGACTCTTATAGCTTTTTCAATAAAATTAATGATAACTGTTGAACCCCAAGACAAAATTTCTAAAGATTGATGACTCTATCAGCTAGATATTCCATTTTTAGGAATTGTTATTTTTAAACCTATGACTTCATTAAAGTGGGTTTTATTATTGACAACTATGTAATTTTTTTGTATGAAAAGAATTGGACTTTTTAAAAATATTCTTAAATGTTTCAAATGAAAGAAAAGTAATGGCACCGTGATCATGATCATGATGATGACAATGGCAATAATGATTAATTCGGAGAATAAGATAGACTTTATTAGAAAGCTCTAAGCTCTGTATGTAGTAAAAGGCCAATGTTTTTAAAAAGAAAGTAGAAATTTCTAATGGGTGATATGATTTTCAGATATTTACTTTCAAATTTAATTAATTCCATTAATAACATTTAGAACTCACTAACAACAGGTGTTTCTGTTATGTTATCAGAACTTATTATAAAGGATGTTGACTTTGTTCAATAAGCATTGGAAACTTTCATTAATAATGATTAAGCTTATCAATAATTGTGCAATATGTAGTCCAATATCTGATAGGAAAAAAGTAAACTCATTGCTAGGAATGAACAATTTGTTACATTTTTAATATACAAAAAGAAACAATCAACTGGTTCCACTTTCATGATAACATTAGCCTGATCCATTTTAGAGTGATATTATAAGAATTTCCCTCTACCAGGTATGTATATTATGAAATATTCACTATTGACACCATTTCAATTTTTTAATCATCTTTTTAAATTTAAATTATTTTTTAAATAAATAACAATATTTTATGTCTCAAACCTATTAATTTGTGTTTGTTTGGGGAATATTATACCCAGAAATATCACTTGCCTCTACCTACACTCACATGAAAGAAAATACCATATGGATTGACAATTCCAATATATAATGTGGCTCCACCAAAGTAGTAGAAGAAAATACAAAACTTGAGATAGAAAGGTATGCTTTCAATGGCAGAAACCACAAAGTAATGGTTATATGAAGTTATTACACACCTGCATAGCTTCCACTATTATCAAGATGACTCCCTAGAATTGTCCATTTTTTTTACCAAGGATGAACCTAAACTGATACATCATAATCACCCAAAGATCAGAGTTTACCTTATGATTCCCTCTTGGCATTGTCCATTCTATGGGTTTGGACAGATGTATAATGATATCTGTCCATTATTATAATATTACACAGGGTGTTTTCACTGTCCTAAAAATCCTCCGTGCTCTGCCCTTTTATCTCTCCCTTCTCCTCCACCCTCTTTCCTGGAAATCACTGATTTTTTTATTGTCTCTCTGGCTTTGCCTTTTCCACAATATCATATAGTTGGAATAATACGCTATATAGCCTTCTCACGTTGGCTTCTTCTACTTAGTAATATGCATTTAAGGTTCCCTCATGTCTTTTCGTATCTTGATAGCTCATTTCTCTTTAGCCCTGAATAATACTACATTGTCTGGATGTATCACAGTTTATTTATTCGCTCACCTACTGAAGGATATCTCGGTTGTTTCCAAGTTTGAGCAGTTATGAATAAAGCTGCTGTAAACATCCATGTGCAGGGTTTTGTGTAGACCTAAGTTTTCAACTCCTTTAGGAAATAACATGGAGTAGGATGACTGGATCATATGGTAAGAGTATGTTCAGTTTTGTAAGAAACTTCCACACTGTCTTCCTAAGTAGTGGTATCATTTTGAATTCCCACCAATAATGAATGCGAGTTCCTGTTAGTCCACATCTCATTAGCATTTGGTGTTGTTGCTGTTCTGGATTTTGAGCAGAGTTGCCTAATAGTATCTCGTTGTTTTAATTTGCCTTTCCTTAATAACATATGATGTGGACGTCTTTTCATATGCCTGTTTGCCATCTGTATATCTTATTTAGTAAGGTATTTGTTTAGGTCATTGGTCTGTATTTTAATTGTTTTTTTTTTATTGTTGAGTTTAAGAGTTCTTTGTATATTTTGATAACAGTCCTTTATCAGATGTGTCTTTTGCAAATACATAATCTCAGTCTGTGGCTTGTCTTCTCATTCTCTTGATATTGTCTTTCACAGAGCAAAAATCTTTAATTTTAATGAAGCCCAGCTTATCAATTATTTCTTTCATGGATTGTGCCTTTGGTGTTGTATTCACTAACTATTTTTAAATACCTACAAATTAAACAAATATCATTTTAATCCTTAGCAAATATGTTTAAAAGAGAGATGCAGGGGGAGGAGAGGGAAATAATACCCGATGTTAAGGAAAGTGTGGAAAATGGGAACTCACATCCATTGTTTTTCAGAGTATAAATTGATATTTTTGGAGCAGGGTAGGGTCAACATAGCAATGCATAGTAAAGGCTTTAAAAATTATATACCCTTGGACCCAACAATTCTACTATAAGGAAAATATCCTAACAAAATAAATAGTCAAACATATACAGATATAGATGATATGGATATAGATATAGATATAGATATAGATATAGATATAGATATAGATAGATATAGACACAGGGTTTTTCATTGTCGTGGTGTTTATGTATAAACAAGAGCAGCCATTCTGAAGGAAAAGAATCTGAGAAATGTAACAAACACACCAGCTTATATTTCTGCTCTGATAGCTGTAAAGTTGTAATAGGTCACAGACATGGCTATATGTTTATCTAACTGTTCCACTTCTCTACTCTTTAGATAGAACATGATTAGGCAGCATCATATAGAGAAAAGGGTCTTCGCTAAAGATTCAGAATGCCAGGGTGCTGCAATGGACTAACTGAATTAATATAAATATAGGAACATAAAGCATCATTAAAATCCTAATGTTAGAGAGTAGAAAATAAAAACCTGTGGATCTCTTTATCCATTTAGTGCATTTGTCTTCACAACTGGTGTTGCAAACAAAAAGCCCCCATATCAAGTGGAAGAGGGAGGGTTCATTTTTATAATTTCACTGAAAGAATGTGCCAAATGATAAAATATGGAATGCTTTGACTTTGGTAGAAAAACGGTAAATATTTTGGATAGGATATACTTCCCAAGTATTATTGTTTGAAATTTACTCAAAATAAATTTCTTCTCATATAAGGATGGGCAGAGGATAATTGGTCTTGACGGTAAACTCACCTTTAGGTGTAGTGAAGAGGGCAGAGATCTAGAGCAGTGTTGTTTAGTAGAACCTTCCATGGTGCTAAACATTCTATGTCTGTGCTGTCCAATGTGGTAACTACTAACCACCTATAGCTGTTGAGCTCTCAAAATATGACTTGTGTGACTGAGGAACTGTATTTCTAATTTTATTTAATGCCAAGTAATTTAAGTTTAAATGGCCATCTATGACTAGCACTTTCTTATTGAACACTGTGGCTCTAGAATTAAGCACAACAAATCGGGTCGTTTATTGAATGTGGGCATTCATTTCAAGCATTTCTGATGAATAAGGGTGATATAGGATAAGAAGGTGAATATTCTTACTGAAATTTCCCTTTCATTCAAGGAAATACTTAACAGGGAGATTGTTTGATTCTATGACTGTAAGTCCAATATTGTTCAGAGAAATCTTGGTCCCAAATATTCTTTTGCCTTGCTCACTAGAGACTATGAGAAAGGATAACAGTGAACAGCCAGATGAAGAGATACACAGGGTGAGTTCCAAAAGAGTGCTGAGCGCAGGCATTTCTGTCCCAGTGGAGTTGGGGTGCACCACCTGTCCTGTCACAATGGATGTGTTCACCAACACATCCAAACCCCATACTTTTGGTATTTCTGGAGGTTTCATCAGTTTGGGACAATCCATCATTAATCACTCCCCCTAGAGAACGGGGATGGAGTTGAAAGTTCCAAGCTTCAAGTCATGGCTTGATCTTTCTAGTGACTGGCCCCCATCCCAAAGCTATGCAGTTGCCCACTGATAGTCATCTCATGAGAACAAAGACACTCACTCCTATCATTTAGAAAATCCCAAAGTGTTTAGGAGCTCTGTGTCAGGAGCCAGGGACAAGACCAAATATTAGAACAAAACATGGTCCTAATGTTCTTATCACTTAGGAAATGACAAGGGTGTTAGAGCTCTATGCCAGGACTCAGGGGCAGAGACCAATATATATTTTCTATTATTTCACAATCAGACACTGTACTCGACATTGAAAACAGAGTGACAGTCCAGAGTCCCTAGATTCAAAGTTTCCTTGAAATATGATTAGGAATCATAAGACACAGACCAGATGTTACAGAGGAGGGGTGAGAAAAATGTTTTGTGCAGAAGGAAGCATTGGGATAAACTTTAAAAATAGTGAGCATTAAATGGGAGATTGGGGAAAGGAAGATCTATAGAGAGGGAACAGTTGGAAAAAATCAGGGAAAGGTGAGAATCAGAAATTTCTGAAAACATAAGCGAGTCATGAAGACGTAACAAGAATAGAACTCAGAAGGTGTTCAGGACCAGATCGCCATCACCACTACCATCACCACCATCATCATCACCACCACCATCATCACGTATTTGTCTCCACCACTGTCACCACCACCATCACCACCACCATCGTTACACCATCTTCACCACCATCATCATCATCACCACTGCCAGCACCATCATCATTATCACATCGTCACCACCGCTGTCACCGCCACCATCATCACCATCATATCGTCTGTCACCACCACCATGACCACCACCACCAACTGGGGGGAAGCCATACCGGATGGACAGAAATAAGTGAAGAAGTTAATGGTACAGCTCAGAGCAAGGATGAGGGAAGGAGGTTGTAAGCTCAGGGCATGAAAGCAGAAGTTGAAAAAGAGTCGATTTGAGACGTGTTTTGTCGGTTGTCTGTCTTACAGTAAGTCAGGGAGAGAACATCTGGCTTATTTTTTAAGCCTCCTTGAAAATTGTCAATTACTGCATGCATCACTGCAGCAAGATTATTGTGGCCAAGGAAACAGAGCATATCCAAGATAATGCAAGTTTTCCTAACAAGACCAACTTTCGTAAATCGTCCTGTTGGAAGCAAGTGCCACTTACTATCATCTATGTTCTTGAAGCATGTGGCACATCACAGTATTATTTGGATATGTGGTAGAACTGAGGTTATAAAGAAATGTAACTTTATATTTATAAATTTTTCCCTTTTGTTAAAACCTTAAAGTGCTTTGATATGGACATATACTGATGTCTTTTTTCTTTCTAACACACACGGAATTTTAAAGTCTATACTAAGAACTCATTGAGAAAGGTCAGAACACAGTTCCCTTTATCATTGTAGGAGTAGTCTCGTAAATGAACTTCTGATTTGGGTATATTATTATTCTCCTGCCTTTGCCCATTGAGGTGGCTTCTTTTTTTCCTCTTCACGGTATATCCTGGTTCATTCACAGATTGGAAGATAATAGAAGATGTTACTTCCGGCATCAGGGCCTCTACTGTTTTCCAAGAAGTTATTTTCAATTTCTTCCAAACTTGTATGGTCACTGTGGTTGGAGAGGAATATTGGGAAATGTGGCGGGGGGGGGGGGGGGGGGAGAAGTGGAGGAGATGGAATGTTGTCTTGACAACAAAGAGCAGGAAGGAGGAGAGGGGTATTGCCCAAGGGGATCCACAGTAATCTATCAGGAGGACAAACCAAATAGGGTGAGGAGGGAATAGCAATGTTCTGGCCATATAGTTCTTTCCAGTATGTGGGACGGCAGTGGAAAACCCAAACATACAGGAGGACGTACAGAGCACATCAAATGAGAGTTCTGTACATTTTCAGATAAAAAAGCAGAACACTTTCTGAGTGCCAGGTACAGTTCTAAACGTGCTTAGTTTACTCATTTGTTTTTAAGTTGAGGAACCCTCATTTAGAGAACAACACCTAGAACACAGAAATCATTGAATACATGTAGTTATTATCCCCGTTAATCATCACAACAACCCCATGAGCCTTTTATCATAGATCATCTTTAGTTTATGCATAAAGAAACCAAGGCTAGAGAGGTTAAGTAATCTCCCCAAGGGCTTACAGTTAATAAGAGAGAGAGAGAGACAGAGAGAGAGAGAGAGCGCTCTAGTTAATGGACTCAACCATTATGCCATCTTGCCTGCTTTTGATCTATGTAAAGTCTATTATATGTAAGGGGATGATACTTACAAAGTGCTTTCAGAGTATCTGACAGTAAATTCTTAAAGATGTTAGCAATTATTATTGTGTAATAAGATTTAGAAGATGTTCTGATATTTATGTCATTCTACATAACACTGCTCAAAAATAGTAAGATTTTTAGGGCAGCTTTGGCTTTTTTCTCACGTAGGTGTGAGTACAGCTTTGTTTATGAGCATGCCCATTATAAAGTGGAGGAAGCTTCTTTCCACCCACACATTATCAGTCAGTTGCACTGGCACAGTTGACGTTTTCACCTCAAAAAAATGTGCCTTATAGAACTGTTCCATATACACATCTACACAACTCTGACCTTTTGACAGAGAATGACTACTGTGACCTGTATGGTACTGATGTGAACAAGTGAGATTCGCTTCCGTGCTTGGTATTTGAAGAACATGTCAATTTGCTCATTGCAGTCTGACATTTGCATAACCTAAGGGAGTTCGTGAGAGGCTGGCAGCCAGGAAAAGGAATCAGGCCAGAGGATGGAAAGGCATAGTCATAAAGGACTGGATTGGTAATAGAGTCTTCAAGGTCATGCGGGTGATTCCAGGCAGAACCCAGCTAGACCCTCGTACACAGTCAGACACAAACTTGGATTCTGATCTCTTTTGCCTATAATATGGGTTAGTTGGGGGTAGGTGGCTTGTCATCCTCTGTACAGAAGTGATTTCATGGAAAATGAGGTGGCTTGCAATCTAACTGAACAGACGCAGAATTAAAGATACTTAGTATTACAGATGCAGACAGTGAAAGAGCCCCTCTGAGGCTGGACTTCTGGACAGAATGGCACTGCTGTGGGTTGTGCGTGAGAAATGAGAAAAGGAGGGTTGAGGACACCATGGCTCAGGCTGGCAGAAATGTGAGGACTGTGGAAGGAGTCAGGGGACGGCAAAAGAGAGCAAGGCAAAGCCTCAGGACGGGTGACCGGCGGTTGCCTTGTCTTCTGGTTCGGTCACTTCTATCGCTCCCATTGTCTTTATCTGACGTCAGTGGTTTGGCTGATGGTGTCACTGGGAAAGTGTGCCAGGCACTACTCCAGTAAGAGGATGAGGAAGGAGACCAGCTGTCCTCCCTCCACTCTGCTACTTAGGGAAGGGCAGGCTGGGGGAATGAGGTGGGAAAATCTATCTTTAGATATTTATCCTCTGCTATGCAACCCTCATCTCAGATGGCTACTTGCCCATGAGCTTAAATGGCCATAGTTTCTTTGAACTATTAGGGAGTATGATGATCATGTTATGATTCATGGGGTCTCCAGAGTAATCTCTGCAAATGTTATGTGTCATTTATTATCTGGAGAAGTAACAAGCTTTTATTAACCATAATAGCTAACATGTGTATTGTGGTTTGCTGTTTGCAAAGTATTTAGGTTGCATTATATTTGAACCTCCTAATATTCCTACAAGGGAGATGACATCATTATCTGCTTTTTAAAGATGAATGGATGAATTTCTTGGAGGCACTGAGCCAGCAAAGCATGGATTTTAATGTGCTGATTTACTAAGACATGCTGCTTCCCTCGAAGTCCCTCTCACCTTTAAAAGTAAAAATCTCCTTAGTGATAGCAATTTGCCTTTAGAAGACTTCTGTTACAAATAAAGAGCTCTTGCATTTATTCAGATTTATTCAGATTGAATCCTCTTTTTTCTTCATACTTCAAGGCAGTTTATGTACACAGTAGGTATTTAATAAGTGTCACCTGCCTGGTTATTGTCCCTTTGTAGTAATCACTGTGATTCGCATACACCTGATGAAAAAATAATTTTGCAGTAAAGGGAATAGTCAGAGATTGTAATTACAAATGTGGGAAACTAATGTGAATAAAAATGAGAAACAATTCTTTTTAGTTTAAGAAAAAGGTGTCACATCCAACATCTAAACAAGTGGATTTAAAATAATTCAAATGGCCGAAAACAAAAGGCAACAAGGCAGATGCTTTATGCCTATGTAAAGCCAATAAAAGGAAATTATTCTGAGCCTCCAAACAACTCTCTCCCATCTTCATGCAACAACCAAACAATATTCAGTTTAATTCTACCGATAGGATTTATCGGAACAATGTCCCGTTCCATTCCTAGGTATGCATTTTGCTCTCGTATTATCCAATCTTCTTTACAACTGTCTTCTTACCCAACACTGCTCATGAGTTTAGCTGTCTTTCTTGTCTCCCAGAGATATCAAAAATACTCTTCCCTCTGGCTAGTTCCTTGTGAGCATCGGGGTTGAAGTCTCAGCAGGAGAAACAAAGCCAGTGGCAAGGCTTGCCAGCAACAAGTGTTTCCAATTTGGCTTTGCTGAAGTTCCTTTACTTCAGCTAGTGCTGCTGTCGTTGAGGCTTCCTTCTGATCACACTTTGCCTTAAAATGTAAAAAAGTTGTTCTGCATTGCAACGTTTATTACCTTTGGTGTTTAACATTGTATCAAAATAATCCTTTGGGTTTAAATGTTCTCTTCTGACAGTAATGCTAAGATCTGAGACTCCTGTTTAGGATTAGGGTTGGGCAAGAAGAGAATTAAGATGAAGGGCAGCTTTGCTTACTAGCTATTAAATATATTATAAAGCTGTAATTATAATTAAGTTGAACTATAACTAAAGAGAGTGTTGATACAGAGAAAACCCTGGGGTATAAACAAATACTAGCATATGTATTAGTATATGCTAAACAAGTCAGTGCGTATCAATAGGGAAGATTATTACTATTATTATTATTATACAATAAGTTTTATGGGAAAGGAAAAGGTCTTCATTTGTACTACAAAATAAATTCCAGCTAGATTAGATTTAAATACTTATAATAAATCAGACTTTAAGTATTAGGGGAAAAAAATAGAAGAAATTTTAAAACAGCTTTATTGAGATATAAGTGACAGCATACCATTATTTACAGTGTACAAATTAATATGTTTTGATCTTTAAACCATCTCTAGAATCCAGATAGCATTTCTGTCATCCCCAAAAGTTTTCTCACCGCCCGTGGTTATGCCGCTCTCTTACCCCTTCTCCATATCCCCAAGCAACCACAGACCCACTTTTGCTCACCATAAATCAGTCTGCATTTTCTAGGGTTTTGTATATGGCATCATATGGTGCATACTCATTTTATCTAGTTTCTTTCACTCAGCATGGTTATTTTCAGATTCAACCATGTCATTGCATGAATCAATAATATGCTCATTTTTATTGCTGTTTGTTTATTGTTTATCCATTAATCTGTTGATAGACATTGAGATTTTTTTCCAGTTTTTGACTATTACAAATAAAGCCACTGTGAACATTCATGTTAAAATATTTAAATATATGTATATTTTTTCTTTCCTTTTGAGTAAATATCTGGAGGATTTTTGAGTGATCTGCAAAAGGAAAGGGTCTTATAAGTATAAAAATGGAGGTTCATAGTGGGAAAAAGTTTTATTTGACATTAACATTTTTAATTTCTTGACATCAAAAAATGTCATTAACAAAATTCTAGGTGAATGATAGTCAAGGAAAATATATAAGGAAGAGCTAACAGTGGTAAGAACTTGCTATAGACAGGGCATCAAAAACTGTCTGTTTGCCATATCAGTTACTCAACACAACAGTTGTAAAAAGGAGACACTGTTATCCCAGTTTAAGGCACCCTACATCTTAACCAATGTTCTGTGCTGTGTCCTTGTGTAGACAGGGCACATGTTACATACAGATGGTATACTTGTCAGAGAAGTCCAGCGTCGTAGTGCTGAAAAGTGTATGTGAAAAAGAAATAATTCATGAAATGCACCTCTCGTCCACATAGGTGAGATAATAGGTCAATAGCCTTAATATAAAGAACTTTTGCAAGCCACAGAGGAAAATGCTAAGAGTCACGATGAGAAAGGGGCATAAATATGTAGCTCACAACCAAGTGAAGGTAAAAAGGCATGAAAAAAATATTAAACTTCACTTTTATTTATTTTTTTTAATTTTTTTTTTCAACGTTTCATTTATTTTTGGGACAGAGAGAGACAGAGCATGAACGGGGGAGGGGCAGAGAGAGAGAGAGACACACACACAGAATCAGAAGCAGGCTCCAGGCTCTGAGCCATCAGCCCAGAGACTGACGCGGGGCTCGAACTCACGGACCGCGAGATCGTGACCTGGCTGAAGTCGGACGCTTAACTGACTGCGCCACCCAGGCGCCCCTAAACTTCACTTTTAATCAAAGAAATAAAACCTTGCTGTAACACCTTTCAAAGTAGCAAATATTTTTAGATATTTTGTTGTTGAGTTGTTTTGCTCTGATAGTGGCAGCATGTCATGCTAGTGAGTTTGGAAGCCATTCTCACACTTTATTGGTGGAAATGTAAATTAATACAATAATTCTGGAAAGCAGTTTGACAGATATCAGTATGTATTGATGACTTTGAAAATAACTACACCCTTTAATAACAATTTCCTTTTTGAAATCACCTGGAGAAATAATGTGAGATGGATACAAATATTTATGTACAGGCATCTTTCTTTTTAGCATTATTTATAGCAGTGAAAAAATTGGATATATCTTGTAACAGAAAAATGAACAGTGAAGGTCATTCTATAGCTAAGAAATCCTATGTGGCCACCAAAGGGGTGTTTATCAAGCTATTTCATAAATTATCAGTAGGAATGGAACTTACTACAAATTTTCTGGTGAGCAGTTTGATAATATTTTTAATTGACTTAAAATGCTGATGAGCATTGACTTAGTAATTCTGCTTTTAGGGCTATCTAAAATGGAAATACTTTTACACAAAAATTTGCAGGCATGGAATGAATCACAGTGTTATTTAAAATAATCATTTTTTAAACAACTAAATCCCAGCAAGGGATAAATTAAATAATTTAATAAATTTAGTAGATTATTTAATGGATTAAATTATGGTACATTCGTATGATGAAAACCATCTAAAATGTCTTATAATAAAGTGTTTAGTGAGAGATACTATACTTTATGATAAAATATCATCTGTCATCGAATCCTGATATTGAAATTGAAAAGTAGAGAAAAATAGAAGAAAACAAAATGCTAGTAATGATTAATGTATGGTAATACATTAATTTTTCTATCTTTACTTTCCTGTGTTTTCTAAGCTTTCGTCAGTGAATATGTACTACTTTCGCAATGCTGTGATATAAATTCGATTATAGAGGCAGAATTTGAGATTAAATGCTCAATGTGAACGTGCGGAAAAGAGGCAAGAAGGGTATCAACCAAAACATTAATAGCAGGGTTTTGATTTTTCTTTTCTATAATCTTTGAAATTTTTCTAAATAGTAAGGACTCAGGGCAAAAACGGTTTTGAGAAAGAAAGGGAAAAAACAAGGCCCTTTCGTTAATTTGAGAAAAACGAATGCACGAGGACAGAAGGGAATTAGAATAAGCTCTTCCTACTACAGGAACAAGAAATACCTCTCCAAGGAGTTTAAAAGGAGGAAGTGGTTGATGTAAATAAAAGAGCCCAGGTACCCTTGGCTTCATGCGTGTTTAGACTCCAGAGACCCAGAGGACATCCCCAAAGTGCTATCTTTTCTTGTTTCCGGGCTCTGCTCGTTTCTGCTTAACTGTATTCCCGTGAGTCCTACCCAAACAGCATAACCAGATCTCTGTCTCCCACTCACCCACAGACAGAGGCTTTCCAGCTGGCAGGTAGGATGGCCACCAGCAGCCCCTAATCACATACTGCCCCCCTTGGCGTCCCCAGCGGGGAATTCTTCTTAGTACCTCAAACAAGATCCAGCAAGTAAGCGGCAAAGGCTGGCTTGGGTTGGATGCACAGCGCTGAATGGTCACCGTGGTGGGGTGGGGGTGTGGGCATTCTACTGTGTCTGAAAGGAAACAAAGTCAGCCCCACAGCAAACACTGGAATAGATGACAAGAGGGGTTAGAGGTGAAAAGGAGGAAAGGGAATATTGGAAGGACGGTGTGACAGATGTCAGTGACAGAAACTAGAAGGTACCAGGGCCAGGCATTCGACAAAATTCCCTCACTCAGTCCTCACAGAATTGCATAAGGTAAATGTCCTCCTTGAAATTTCAAAGGAGGAAATTGAGGGTAAGAGAAACTTAAGTTATTTGCCCCAAAATGTGCAGGGAGAACGTGGACATGAGGGGATTCGAACTAGGGTGTGTTTAAAGCCATAGCCAAACCTCCTCTCCCAAATGTTTGTCTTTCTTACGCTCTACGGCTGCTTCATCTGCAGTCAAGGAGCACAGAGACATTTTATGTTTCTGCATGTAAGAAAAGGCAAGGGGGCCAACGAAAGCTTTCACCTTCCAAAAGGAAACATTTAGGTGACTGTCCGTCTGTCTCCCTTCTGCGAACACGGCTCTGAGAAGGACTAACACAGAGAACAATATACCAGAGCAGGTGTGGTAGGTAAAATGTTGGATATTTTCCATACGCTAAAATCAGATGCGGGCTTCCAATGTGTTGAACGAATTCCACACTCAAGTTTTTAAACTTTTTCCCAGAAAATTGGGCCTCTTCTGTATTTGACACTCAAAGAGTATTTTCAACAGCATGCTAAGTACTCTTCAGAAATATAAAAGTCAGCATCATCTGGGGTGCCTGGGTGGCTCAGTCAGTTGAGCGTCCAACTTCGGCTCAGGTCATGATCTCACCGTCGTGAGTTCGAGCCCCACATCGGGCTCTGTGCTGACAGCTCAGAGCCTGGACCCTGCTTTGTACTCTGTGTCTCCCTCTCTCTCTCGGCCCCTCCCCCAATCGTGCTCTGTCTCACTCTCTCTCAAAAATAAGTAAACAGTAAAAATACATACATACATACATACATTCATACATATATACATACATACAAGTAAACATCATCTAAAGGAGGATGCAAAGACAAGAGATGGGAAATGCAAGGTGGAGAGACATAAATGGCCACCTAGAATAAATGGCCCTTGTAGGTCTGGCAGTTCCCCAATCAAAACAGATGATCTAAAAGGAACCTAAGTGTATTTATACCTGCTGAGGATTTACTCTACCTAATGATTAAACCTCCAGCACACACCAGCTAAGTTTAGTAGAGCTTTAAGAACCCAGGATTTGTGTTCCCTTAACCTTCTTGTTTCCTGCCCTTGGTTCTGCATGAAAAAACTCATCTCCTTACAGTTCCAAGAAATAATTCCCAAAATAAACGTAGGCATTTGCTTTAACCAGGACAGTATGTCCCCAGTTTTCTTTCCAAAGCCTACAGGATGTACACGTCGCTCTTGATGTCTGTCCACAAGTATAGCAAATTCAAGTTCTACATTTGCTCCCCAGCTGAGTGTCTGTGCTTTGGCAAAGCTGCATATAGTGGATAATACCCATGAAGGAACAGCTGGATGAGTGATTTGTAGTAAAAAAGCACTCACAAACTCTTGGGATTTATTTAGCACAATCTATTTAGTTCTTCATTCAGAAGAAGGAAAATTCCATCCATTAGGTAAAAGTACTTGGAATGTTAAGCATTAAAGAACCACATGAGTGCTGGGGATTCCGACGTGTGAGAATAGCCAGCCATTACTTTGGTTGGTCTGGAGCTAAGTCCCTAGAGTCATAGGGGGTGAGAAATATGACCTTATGGCCCCTTGTGCCTTTCTTGACAAAACTGAGGAAGCCTGACAAAATAGGAAGAGTACAGACCTTAAGGCAGATTTAGGTTCAAATGTAACTTTCACACAATAACTAGCTTTGGGACCCCTCTGAATCCCTATGTCCTCATTTGGATAACTCAGTTATCAGCTGGAACTTCCTACCCCCCCTAAGGGAGTCAGATGAAGTTGGTGTGAACCAATTTGAAAGTGTAAGCCCTTCCCATAACCTTTGGGAATTCTTGGGGATTACTGTCCCTTAACCTATTATGTGTCTGGCTGTAAGAGTATGCAAGCTGTGTTCTCTTTGCCCCCTTTATCAGATTGCAAGTGAAACCCTGCCCCTTTGCCAGTGTCCACAAACAATCCACTCAAACGGACACATCTACTAACTTCACTGAAGGTATGGGTTTGTCAAGGACTGGGGGAGGTGGGAGGTGGGGCATCCAGCCCTTTTCATTTCTCTAACGTCATTCTTACGTTTCCTCTTCTTTTTTACTCCTCACACATGACTCCAGATTGTTTCTTAGGAACTGCAAATATTTTCCCTCCTGCTAGGCAGAGAAATCTAGCTCTCTTATGTTCTTATTCCAAACATTCATACTCAAAATTCATCAAGATGCTTGCAGAACAAAAGGTTTTCCAATGGCATCTTCAAAAAATAGTCAAGGTTATAAATAGAAAAAAAAAAGAAGTTTTCTGTTATCCTTTTTAAAAAGTAATAATGATCAGGGGCGCCTGAGTTGCTCAATCAGTTAAGCTTCTAACTTCAGCTCAGGTCATGATCTCACGGGTCATGAGTTCGAGCCCCACATTGGGCTCTGCACTGACAGTGTGGAGCCTGCTTGGGATTCTCCCTTTCTCTCTCTCTCTGTCCCTCTCCCACTCATGCTCTCTCTCTCTCTCTCTCAAAATAAATAAAAATAAAACTTAAAAAAAATAAAAATAAAAAGTAATAGGGGCGCCTGGGTGGCTCAGTCGGTTGGTTGAGCGACTGACTTCGGCTCAGGTCATGATCTCACGGTTTTTGAGTTCGAGCCCCATGTCGGGCTCTATGCTGACAGCTCAGAGCCTGGAGCTTGCTTCAGATTCTGTGTCTCCCTCTCTCTCTGCCCCTCCCCCTCTCATGCTCTGTCTCTCTCTGTCTCAGAAATGAATAAACATTCAAAAAAATTTTTTTAATAAAATAAAAAGTAATAATAATTATAATACATACCTTGATATTTCCCAAGATTTGTATGAATTTTAGATATGAAGACATAAAAATCCTTTATGCATAGTAAATTCATAATAAATGCTGCTGCTGCTAATGATGATTCTGTATTAGGTAGCCAGTGTTGGCAGTAATTGTATTCTCTGGGTCTCACTTACCACAATGATAATTAATTATTTTTGCAGTCATATTCTCATGTCTGTCTTCCCCATAAACTGTAAGTTTCCTGAGGGCAGAAACTATTTCTGTCTTATCACTGTGTCACCAATGACTCATACAGTGTCTGGCCTGCATATTTAACTCTTCATTGCATTAATAAATAGATGAATGAGTAAGTGGAGAGATACTAGGTATGGAGGATTTTTCTCTTTCTTTAGAGCTAGTGACTTTATAGGAAGAAGTGACAGGGCAGGTGAGGGATGGTGAAGTCACGTAAGATGTTCTCCAAGTGTCGTGAGCTCTTGAAGAGTTTGGGAAGGATGAGCAGATCCACGGCTTGTCCGTTCATCCCTTATTACTCTGCATTTTCAGCTCTCCCCACCAGATCCATCTCCCGCCTATTCCAATGCGTTTATCAGCCTCCCTAAAGCTTAAAAAAAGGATGAGGGAATCTTTGTTTGCCTACCTCTACCTTGTGTCACTGACACAAACCATGATCAATAGGCTTTCGGACTAGTTCAGGAAAACCCATCTTACCCGTAATCTATGTGAAATAGCTAGCTTTTTTCCCCTAGTATTTTCCCATGGCAGACATTTCACTTCGTAGCTACCTTGCTGGATCACCTAATAATCTAACTTTCACATGATAGCATTTTCTGAAGAGGAAAATGTGCTGTAATGAGACTTGTAAATTAACTTCAGGGGTGTAACTCATTCCTGTACTGCGAAGTTGCCTTTATATGCAGGGATTGTATCTTGCAAAGCAAAGACACTGGATCTACAGTCACCCTCTTCTGTGGGCCTCCTCATCTAACAGTGCAGATTCTGAGCTCAATAAATGGATTTTCAACAGTGGTGCCGGATGGGAGCCTGAGTGGGCTGGGCTCAGCCCTCCTTCCCCTCTTTTCCCTCCAGAGCAACTGTTGTTTTTTTCAGATGCTTGGCTCCACTTAAGGAAGTGATTTGAAGAAAAGATTCCATGGCAAAATTAAAATCAGCGGCCTGGAAGAGACTCTTCTATAATCCAAAGGAAAGATAATTAAATCACCTAACAAATATTTTTCTGAGTCTAGGGCACTCTTTCAGTAGGATTGTCAGATAAAATACAGGATGTGAAATTAAATTTGAATTTCAGGAGCAATTAATAATCTTGCAGTGTAAGGATGTCCTATGCAGTATTCGAGTCATACTTATACTCAATCTGGCAACCTTATAATATGCCGGGCATTTCATAAATGCAAGGCAAGCATCATACGCCAAAAAGAGCACAAAGATACCATAAAATGAGTTGAATTTTTTTGCTGTTAACTTTATTATTATTATTATCATCATTACTATTATTATTGCACCATAGGGTGTTCACCCCACCCAATCCCCAAATACTACTTCCTATGACCTTACGATTTCTGTTCATACTGTTATTTATTACTCATTTATAAATTGAAATCAATGGAAAAATAGTGTTCAATATACAGAATTTAACCTTACAACAAATATACACAGAAGGCATCTATGCCATGGAGTTAGAAATTATGCTTCAATACCCTGCGTTAAAAATAACCTATCTTGTGAGGGGCGGGAGGGTGGCTCAGTCCGTAAGCATCTGATTTAGGCTCAGGTTGTTAGGCTCGCAGCAGTTCATGAGTTCAAGCCCCTCATGAGGCTCTGTGCTGACAGCTCAGAGCCTGGAGCCTTTTTCAGATTCTGTGTCTCCCTCTCTTTCTGCCCCTCCCCCACTCACATTCATGCCCTCTTGCCCTCTCTCTCAAAAATAAATAACCATTAAAAGTTAAAAAAAAAAAACCTATCTGGGGGGCGCCTTGGTGGCTCACTCGGTTAAGCATTCGACTCTTGGTTCCAGCTCAGGTCATGATCTGTCGGTGTTGTGAGTTTAAGCCCCACATCAGGCTCTGTGTTGGCAGGGTGGAGCCTGCTTGGGATTCTCTCTCTCCTCCTCTCTCTGCACCTCCCCCGCTCATACTGTCTCTGTCTCTCTCAAAATAAACAAAGAAACTTAAAAATTTTTTAAAAAATAACCTATCTAGTTCTAGACATGACAGAATCTGGGGAATAATCCTCTATTTGTTGCTCATATAATTCGTTCTTCCTACTGTACTGCATTCCCCAGTCTTGTCCAGAAGGGCATGAGATGCCATGAGGCAACTTCTCATCTTCTTTGGCTCAGGAAGATGTTAAAACTGGGAAGTAGTAAAAATTCATTTGTATTAATTTTCAAACCACTGGACAGTGAAAGTGTCAGTATTTGAAGGATATTTGGTGTCTTTGGAAATATTCACAGTTATCTAAAATTAACCATTCGGGGCTTACCTGAAACAGACTATTTGTTTTTGATGTATATAGAGTATCTCAATCATCAAAGAAAGAGCTAGCTAATAATCAGGAGGGAGAGGGGAGTCAAATTGTACCTACGAAGGTTGTTGTTAGGTATCTAAGTTCTACAGACAGCCTATGGTTTAAAAGTTAAAATGATATATCAGTGCGCAAAATTATTCTGTGCAATGATCGTGAAACTTCACTTATTTAGGTGAAATCTTACTTATTCCTCCTGAGATTGTCTGTTCTCCTTTACCCTATCTCCTCATTTCTTAAAAATATATTTGAAGCCATAAGAGTAAAAGTGAACGATTTCTCTCATTTTATTTCTGAGTAGTTTCTCTTAGCAACAACTGAGCCATCTACGGAATGGTCCTCCCTCTTAACGGGATAGACAATCAGCGGCTGTTCTGAGAGAGGAAAAGCTCTCTACCTCTGAGTGCGACCACCAGCCTTTCCAAGTCTGATCTCCCAAATCGTTTTCATCTCCTTGCTTCTCCAGTTCATCCTGTCAGATGAATATTCTGTCATTACTGCTTGCATTTTTTAACTCTTGTGCGCAGAAATCTTCCAATGGCTCCGCTTTTCCTCCTCTGTACAGTGGAAACCACCTGAATGGCCTGCAGACAGTATAATCATCCTCCTTGACTTCATTCATTCCTTCTAGGTACGAGTGGTGCTAATGAACATCATTGAGACGCTGCATGCCTTTTGTGAAACGGACAGTCTTCTGAGTAATACAGACCCCCAAAACCAATTTCATAAAGTGTTTTATGACTGTAATTGTGATAACTGTTATAAAAGTAAATGATGAAGGCATTATGAAAGCATACAGCTTGAGTGTATTAGGGAAACTAGGAAAGGCTGCCCTCGGGTAGTGATGCTAATGGGAGCTAGCCAGGTTTGGGGCTCATGGGGGTTTGGAATCTACGCAGGGAAAGGAAAAGGTAATATTCCAGGCTAAGGAAGAGAAGGCCCCGAGGCACGTGGAACTGCAGTGCAGTGAATGGACAGAGTAATGTGGACCAAGGATTAACCCAGGAGCCAGATTGCTCAGGACCTACAAATCCATTATAAGGATCTGGACTTTAAATTAAAGGTGGTGGGAAGTCCATCTTGCATGTACTGTTTTCAAAATGCATCTTAGTTTACTGTGAAGGCCATTAGACACAATAGGTATGGCTATTAAATGAGCTCATGTAATCACAATGATACATTGTGATACACAACCATAATAAAGCATGACATCTAACCCAAGAAAGGAACCCCCAGAAAAGCCTCTGCTAGTGAGAGGATCCCAGGGACTTCAGAAATTAAACAACATAGTAGGTCTACTTCTTTCAAAACAAAGGTGTCCACATGGGTTGTTTGCCATTCATGTGGTTTGCTAACAATGCAGATTGCCGAGGAAACCAAGCCCAGCCTGGACACCTCACCCTCCTTAGCTCCTCTGCCTCCTGTTCCCTTTTCCTGCACCTTGACCTCTTATTCTCTCCTATCTGCTGTCCTGGTTTGATGCACCCCTTCCCTCTACTATAAGGAGTCTACTGTGTCTGTAAGAGGAGAGCGTTTGACGATAAGAAATGCCAGTCTAATAGGAATGCCTCTTTCCCTCACCCCGTATATCTAGAATCTCATGCAGAGTTCACAGTCCTTGGAGGGTCCTGGTTCTGAGAGCCCAGAGCCGTGAACACCACGTTAATGGAGGATTAGCACTGAATGTTATGCTAGAGAAAGTTTCCAAAAGCATATTGCAAATGACTCTTGACAACTTTGGCGGAGAAAAAACCGCATAATTAGCTTGAACTTTTTAAACTAAAAAACACCTGACTCTGACTCTGTGTGATGAGGATATAAGCAGGCTCTATATTAAAAATAAGCACACCGGTCATACTGTTAAGGGACATATTTAAAAACTAAAAATGACCATCATTTTTTTTTCTTTTTGCTTGGAGGTGAGAAGTTTAGTCTGTTTCTATTTTGACTATCACAACTAGTCTTCCCCCTAACACCTCCATGAAACGTTGGCATAATGCTAGAGTTTGGATGAACAAAGGCACTCCAAACTTTAAAAAACTGTCATTTCAAGGTCTCATTAGCTTGGCTGCTTTGCAGACTATTAATGGGCCTTGGAGAACAATAACTCAAGTTTAAAACATTTTCAGGCGTATGGGTCCACAGGGCAATGACTTGCTCTCTTGAAAAGACTCCTGCAGTCCCTTATGATTATAACGATCACTTGTGAACTCCAAGGTTCTCATTCTTTAGCCCCCCACACCCATCCCTAACACCCCATACTCATTTCTTGATAAAAGTTCTCCAGAGCGTTTGACACGAGAGGCACTGGCTCCAAGAAATAGATCTGTAAATCAGAAAAGAGGAAAAGTGTCATTGACTCAGGAAGGCAGTATGATACAATGTTATATACTGAAAAGCATCTCGAACCAGGACCCAAGAATTTAAAATTTTTGATTTTACTACTTCATTGTGCAGCCCTAAACCTATCACTTGATTTCTGAGTGTCTTTGTTCTCACCAAGTGACACCAGGGAGTTCGAAAACAGTATTACAGACATATTACAAATGGGGAGATAATGATGAGGAGCTTCTTGGTCTGACTCCTTTATTGATAAACCTTTTTTTTATTGCCTCTGAAATGTTATGCCGGCTCTGTATTTTATTTGAAATGCCTTGACTTGATGTAACTGTGTAAGAGACAAGACTGATTCATGTTCAAGCCTGATAATACGACAACTCACGGATGGAAAGGAGCCTCTCTGATGGATGTCTCCACTATGTGAGCTCAAAGGATACTCTTGGTCACGTACAGCAAACCGCCGAAGTCCCAGAATCCCTTTCGACAGTTTTTTGGAGCTTTTAGAGAACAGTTTTTCAGTAGTTATTTCTCTCAGTACCTAATCATTTCCAGGTAGTAGTTTAGACTCATTAAGTCTTTGAAGTCACTAACGTGCTATTAAATGCATCACTGCTCCGGTGCATTAAATGACAGTGAAATGGTGGGCGCTTAGTCTGTGTGGCCAGCAGCGGCAGGAAATGGCTTGAGTGTCCCTCCGCAAAAGCCTGTATTTAAAAAGGAACTGCTCGTTCAGTCTGGGTGCTGAGCCTTAATACCCTTTGTTATGTTCTCACGAGGTCCAGGGACACTTGTTTCCATAAATGCAGACACTGAAGCGTGAATCTGGAACACTTGCTTTCAGTATTCACAGATTCCCAGAGCAGACACAGAGTGATGCATGAAAAGGATGACTTTTACAATCTCAAAAGCATGTCCGCATTGGCTAAAAATGTTGTGTTCAGGTGCTACAGCTCTTACTTTGCATCCCTGTGAGTTTCTAGAGGTGTGTCTGTGGAAGTGGGGTAGTTTGAAGTGTGGGGACCACTGAATCAGAGAAACACGTTGTGTGTGCATGTGTATGTTTTATTTGTTCCATTTACCAGTTAACTTGGGAGATTATGATTCAATAATTAGCTTTGTTTTCTGGTTCTCTAGGCAGATCCGTTTTCTACATAATCGTATTGTATATCACTTTGTCCTTTATATTATGGTAAAAGTAACATAACATAATAAAAGGATGTGATCTTTTAATTGAGTTAATGTAATTGATCATGGGAAAGGCTTTTGGAGATCATAAAGTTCCCTGCAGCAGGCACCTCATTTCCAGACCCTTTGGTTAGCTAGCAACTTCTATGTTTCAGAATATTGTATCTATTAGAAGCAGTGTATTCTTCCATCCAGATGATTTTTGGTATGTGGTAGATTGGGGTTCCAAATGATTCATCTATTGTGATAGTCAGATATGTGATCTCATATCTGAATAATCTGAAAATATTCTTTACTAGATTTACCTCTATTAAATTTGGCCGTATTAATTAATCAGTCAGAGCTAATTAAATGTGTTGATATAGATAGGATCAGAGCGTAGCCTAATTAATTCTAATCATTAAGCTGCTGAGGTTGAAAGGGCTTGTGTCAGTGATAACTTTGTGTCCAAAGATTCTGCCACCTGCCCTCTGGGGTGGAATATTCCTAGATCGTAGTTGATATATTTACTCCTATAGAACCATCTAGATTCGTTCAAAAATTACTGAGGGACACAGTGCTCAAAGTCAAGTTTATGTTTCATGCTGGTGTTTAACAGATGCCAACTAAATGTTGGTCAAATGTATATGGCAGTTGGGTGAAGAAGCTAAAACACCTGGGATGAAAGTCCAGTAGACTGACCTAGGTGTACATTTTAGCTCTTAAGAAATCTTGCAGCCTCACTTTTCTCATCTGTAAAAAAGAAATGATAACACCTCCAGATCTGAGGATTAGATAAGCTCATGGACATTAAGAAGTGACACAGGAGGTCTCCATAAGTGAATGAATGGTATTTGGGAGCTTGCAGAGCCTAAGGAGGCATAGCTTGGTCGCGCAGCATAATTGGTTATGTAGAGAGCCTCTGGAGAGACTTGTAAAGTGCCAGTCCTGGTTCTGTGGCTACCAACAATGTGATTTGGAGGGAGTTCCTTAATCTTTCAAGCTGTATGAGTGTCCTATTGCTGCTGTAACAAATTATCACACATTTAGGGGTTTAAAACAACACCAATGTATTACCTTTCAGTTCTGGAGGCCCAGAAGTCCAGCATGGGTCTGACTGTGCTAAAATCGGGGTATTGGCAAGGTTGCTTTCATTCTGTAAGTTCTAGAGGAGAGTTCATTTTCTTTCCTTTTCCAGCTTCCAGGGGCCACCTGCATTCCTTGGCTTGTGGGTCCTACCTCCATTCTCAACGTATCTCTTTCCTTCAGAAGGACTCATAATTACATTGGACCCACCCACCTAAGCCAGGATACTCTCCCCATCTCAAAATGCTTAATGTAATCACATCTGCAAAAGTCCTTTTTGCCGTGTCAGGAAACATAATCACAAATCCTGGAGATTCGGATGTGTGCGTTCTTGGGAGGCCATTATTCTGTCTACCTCTTCAGCCTTGGTTTTCTCCTCCACAAAACAGGGTAGTATAATATGAGCTATCTCAGAATTAGGGTAAGAAATACATAGGATAATGTGTGTGAAATGCTTATAATTCAGAGCCTACCGCGCATCGTAAGCATTTAATACATGTTAACTATTATTGTTATCATTCTCAGCGAATGAATCTCCTAGTCCCTTCCTGCTACATAACCCAGGCATTCATGCCTCTACCTCAACAGAATGATCCAGAGGGCCTGTGTGATTCAGGACTGAAAAAGAAGGCGCCTTCCCACGAGCTATTCCTCCCCGCTAAAATTCTTGGCAGCCACCAACTTAGAGCCATGGTTCTCTCAAAAAACAGAGATTTCTTCCAGTCGTTCCTTAATTTCAGACAAGTTCTCTTCAAAGGAAGGGATGTAACTAAGAGGCTCATAATTCATAGAAACAGACCCAGAGGCAAGAAATAAGGGCTGCCTCTGTTTCTTCTCTTTCCATTCTGTACTCCTGTCATGCCAGTCAGCCTTCGTCTCAGGGAAAGGACCTTGGTGTGCAGAATGCCATTGTTTACTGCCGGGGATCTTGCAGCCATAACTTCTGGCAGCTCATCCAGTCGGCCTGTTTCTTTTCTTTGTGGCCTATTTAATTTTGGCATGTGCATATATTAACCCCATATACTTGGCTGTGATTTTACTGGATAGCAATCATCAGAGTCCCTACAGTGTCAATGCCATTTTCTGGGCTGTTTTATATTGTACCAGCCTGAGATATTCTCCACTGAGAGAATTTGAGGAGACAAAGGAAAGAATATCATGATACGAATTTATTTAATATTTAACTATGGGTTGGCCTCCATTCTCCTTTTTACGGACACTAATTTTACTAGACTGAAAATTTGTTAATGTAAGATTTGCCCCTTAAATATTATTTGTTCTGGCACAGGTAAATTTTGAGAGACGTACAGAAGAATTAGTAAGGAGGAAGGGGGTTTAAAAATAATTTAGCAGACACTCTCATCTTTTCATATCCTTCGTGGACTGTAATCGGAACCCTGTGTTCTTTTCACGCTTTGTTACTGGTTCTGAATCTGTAAAAAGATAGTAATGGCCACACTGACATCCTCCCACCTGCCTATCTTAGCCCTCTCCCTCCATTTGCCCTCCCATCATCTTTATCTCAAAAGACAATTTCCTCATGTGGCTTCTGGAGCATATCATTCAAACCTGACCTTCCCAGAAAGCACCCGAGAGTTGTTATTTCCTTTTCCCGGTCAATCAAAAGTGCTGTGTCCTCAGTGAGTTTGTTTCAGCCAGATATTAGGGGAAACCAACCAAATTAATTACACTAAGGTGAACTTCCTGATTCTCCCAGGGAAATTTGCATTTTAAGGGCATAAACTTAATTTCCCCAGCTTTATTGAGGTGTAATTGACAAATAAAACTGTAATATATGTGAAGTGTACAACATGATTTGATATATCTGTACATTTTGAAATGACTCCCACAAGCAAGCTAATTAACACACACATCATGTCAAGTAGTTACTTTTTATTTTTTATGAGAAAGCTTAAGATTTACCCTCTTAGCAAAGTCCAAGCCTAAAATACATCATTACTTACCACGGTCACCATGCTGCACATCAGATCCGCAGAACTTACCCACCATATAACATTCTTTTTTCTCTTTTCCCACTATACTTGCTTGGTCTTTCTTTCTCAAACTTCTCTACTTTGTTGGTTTGAGTCAGATCCCCTAAGATACATAGAAATGAAGGAAGTGGATAAAGGAACAGAGTTAAGGAAAGGAAAAGAAAAGGGCAAGACGAGGAGGCTGGATCCAAGAAAGAGGGAATAGAGGAGAAGTAGAAGGACATGAAAGGGAATGCAGAAAACCCACGAGCTTTATGACTTGTAGGTCTGTTTCCTTCACAAAATCGTGGTATTGAGCAGCCCCTTAACTCCATGCTGCCCAGCTCCCCTTGGCATCCGCTCATGTGCGTCTTCAGTGATGCTTCAGCCTAGTTCAGTGTGTGTATGTGTGGGAATGTCCCATCAACACCATCCCCAGGAAAAAAGGAGAAGTTCGCTTGAGTCTTACTTCATGCAATGCCATTTTGGTCTTTCTTAAGAAGCCTGGTGGGCTCTGTAGTCAGACATACCTGGTTTGGACAATTGGACAATTACTTAGTTTCTCTGAAGTTCAGTGTCCACATCGGTAAATGGGGAATAACAATATCAATGCAGTTCTTTTAAGAACATAATGAGGAAAGACCTACATAATGCTGGGACAGGGCAAGCCTTTTTGTAAAATGGTAATGGCTTTAAGTAGTGTTGTGGCAATTATTCTTGTTACTACCATTTCTTCTCCCAGAGAAAGTTTGATTTTCTTGTCCTGTTGCAGAAAACAATTTCCTTATCTGACTCTGTCTTTTCTACCTCTCCTCCACACGTAGCACTCCCTAACCCTAAAAAATCTAAAAAAGGACATTTTAAAGCACACAAGCCTCCCTGGCCTATATCTCCATGCTCAATGCCATGTCCTACACTTATTCTCACTTTGCTTCTCCCAGTTCTTCTCCTGGAAGTGAGTCCTAGAAATCCAGATAACAACTGACCCATCGTCAGTAGGTGCTTCAGTTTTTTTCCCCTAGCGCATTAGAATTGGACAAGGGGGGACCTATCAACTTTCTACTACTCGTTTTTAATTTCTTTCAAAACAAAGATGAGTTAGAATCCTTTTAAGCACCAAGAGTCACGCCATAATGTCCTAAAGCACTTTGGGTTTCTCAGATGCGAGTTTCTGCCTGACACACGAAGAGTAAGTGTGTACACCCAGGCGTGCAGGCTGCTACCACGTGAGAAGCCCATCACTGCCTTCTGCTCGATATCTTTCCTGTTTGCCTGACCTCAAGAGGCCCCCCACGAGCCTTCTTGCCCTCTCTCTGGGCAGTTGCTTTGCAGATCGCCTACTGTGACTGGCTGCTCCCTTTCACTAACAGTTGGTACTCCCTATAAAACAAAGCTACCTTTGATTCTCACCAACTCCTGGCCTTCTTCCTCTAAATCTGCCCATGTAAGCAACTATTAATTCCTTTATTTGTATATTCGTGTACATACATAACATTTTGGTGGGGCAAAGGTCCTTTTATCAAATCATTAAAAGGATCTAAACCTTAAACTAGGGACTGGACAACGTTGCACTCCTTAATCAGCTAATACATTCTGTCATTTTGGAGCCTCTTTATTGAGATGGTGAAGTTAACTCAGTCACTTGAACAAAACTTGGAATTACAATCTTCAAGTTTTTCAAAAGATTTCACTTTTATAAGTGTCTATGTATATATACAGTGTAATCTCACTATAATAAGTGGGGCACAAAATGTAGTTATAAAATAGGGTTTTCCTATTACAAGATTAACGAAAAATAGTCTTCTGCTTCTGGGGGGGAACTTTCATTGCTTTGTTTTCATATATTAGATACGTAGGAAAAAGAAACGGGCCTGTGTTCATGAACAGTGACATCTTACACTGGATCGAGAAGTTCCAAAATGAGTAGAAGGTAGTCATTTCCTAAAACCCACCCCCCAGAAGTTAAGAATTCAGCAATCCCAGTAGGGGGACAAAGAAACCTCTCTCTCCAGGGTCAGAGACAACCATAGCTCCACCCTGACCAAGTGGCCTATACACATAACATACCTCTTGAGAAATATAGATGCACACACGCACACACACACATGCATGCACACACAATTGTCTCAAAGTCACATCATATTGAATAAAAAAGGTGGTTCTCTGAAAAATCTTAGGTCCTGATGCAGTGTTGGAAGCATCAGTATAGACAGCCCCCCTCGTATAGTCTTTTTCCCTTTCGGGAGGTCCTTTCTTTTTTAATGTTTATTTACTTTTGAGAGGGAGAGAGAATGTGCCCAAGTGGGGATAAGAGTAGGGGAGACAGAGGATCCAAAGTGGGCTCCTCACTGACATCAGAGAGCCCGACACAAGGCTCAAACTCACGAACCACAAGATCGTGACCTGAGCCTAAGTCGGCTGCTTAACTGACTGAGCCATCCAGACAGCCCAGGAGAGGTCCTTTTAAATGAAGAGAGGTCTTATTAATGGAGCTCCTAGACGGGGCTCTCCAGTCCTTCAGAAGCATCCTAATAACTTCAATCCCCACATTACAGAGTTCATATTTTGATCATCATCCTTCCAAAAGGCTCCTCTTTACCCTTTCCAGGTTGCTCCCAGCTTTGCTCTGCAATCTTCAAGCCCTTGCTAATAAGAAGGGGGAGGTGCGGGTGATCGCGGCTGCTAATGAGCAGGAGTCCTAGACTCTTCCCAAGCCAAACGAAAGCAAACAAAACCAAACAAAACCAAATGTCCTTAAACGTCTGGTACACGCTTCCCCCAGAACAGCAGGTCCCTTCCTGACTTGACAGTACTGCTGAGAGTAGTTCTTTCCAGAATAAAAATGGTTTTCTCTACTTTTTAATGGCATTCTTCAATTTCTTAAAGTTTGCCTCGTTAGGTACCCATATCATTGTACGTAAATGTTCATGTATATTTACATTCCCCAAAGAATTAATTCTCTTCTCCCTGGGCTCAAAGTACAGTTTAAAGTGAGTCTTACAAACAGGAGAAACATATTACAAAGCAACGGAAGAACTCCAACCTAATGTTATGCAAATAGCATGACATTATTTTTATTTATTTATTTATTTATTTATTTATTTATTTATTTATTTAATTTACTTATTTAACATTATTTATTTAACATAACATTATTTTATTTATTTATTTAACATTATTTAACATCACATTATTTTTATTGATTTATTGATTTATTTTATTTATTTTATTTATTTATTTATTTATTTATTTTGAGAGAGAGAGCATGAGCAGGGGGGAGGAGCAGAGAGAGAGAGGGAAAATCCCAAGCAGGCTCCATATGGTCAGCACATAGCCGGATGCGGGACTCGATTTCACAAAACCCCCGAGATCTCCACCTGAGCTGAAACCAAGAGTCGGACACTCAACCGACTGAGCCACCCAGGCGCCCATCAACTGGTATGCTATTTCTAGCTCAAACCTGGCTGTGTATCAGGAGCACCTATAGTGCTTTTAAAAACATAAACACTGGGCTCCAACCCCAGATTTTTGGTAGGTCTGGGTATTTGCATTTTTACAAGGTCCCCAGGCTAATGTGATGGGCAGCCACAGCTGAGAACTCTGAAAGTGGGTAATTTTGAAGAGAGATCAAATACCTGATAACACATCCAGCTGGTGCTTATACTAAAATAGTGAGCTCATACCTATCACCCCGCAAACACAAAACCCAAGTTCCAAAAGATGACATTCAAAGTAAAAGAAATCTGAAACCCATTATAGCCATTTATTTTAGTAACCCCATTTCCCTACTTTCAGGGGCTCATCTTGATAAAGGACTGGGAAGTAAAAGCAAGTGCAATTATACTTTGCCTCAGGAAGGAGCTCTGAATACTTTTTTTTATTATATTGCCAAAGATTAGGACGAGAATGTAAATCTGCGAAAGTCATATCAGAGGCTTCTTTCATTAACAGAAATGGAAACAGGCATTTATATGCCACCAATAAATCAATTAGAGGAGGAAAGGAGCTTGAAATGGCCTTCACTGCAGTTATTAACTTCAGGGATTGCAGCGGGTGGTGATTGCTGAACCCAGCGCCCTCCTGCCATCCACCTGGAAAAAAGCAGAGGAAAATAAAGCATGGAAACAGTCTCGTCATACTAAACACAAGGTCTGCACGTCTTCAGTGTTTGCTCTAGCGGAGCAGAGACAAAGCAGAGCCAGACGTTTCTAAAAACATCATCGGCCTTTGTGGATTTAAAACGTGAGAGAGTGAACCTGTGGGTGACGTGGTGCATTTATATGTGTCTGGGTTTACATCAATCTGGACGCTGGGATTCATTTCCATCTCCATGATTATTTCCGGTATGACGATGTTTTAGAATAGGAGGATTCCGTTAGGGAGTAGCACACAAAGGCATGAATTTCTCTTGAAGTTCGAGAGAGCCGTGGACCTCTCCCCTCCATCTCCTTTTGGCCTCTTAATCCCCAAGTTCTATCAACTTATTTTCAGTTTACCAGCGTCAGGAAGTCTTAATTTGTATTGAACAGTGGCAGCTGGAGAAAGAGTACTGGTGATTGGAATTCATGCTAGGTTAGGGATTTAAAACTTAAAAGCAAGAAAAAAATGGATTAGTTTTCTTCCCCTGCCAGAAAAAAAAAAAAATGTGTTTTGGGGAAACACTTTTTACCTGCCTGGGTCTCAAGTTCTTCAGCTGTAACTTGGGAATAATAATATATCCCCAAGCTCCGCACAAGGTTATAGGGAGAAACATTTTATAATCTTTAGAAAGTTATACAAATGTAAGACACCACCAGTTTAAGATTTTACATTTGAAACTTCTTCTGTCATGTGTAATAGTGTGTTTGGTATGGGTGATGTTGGATTAAAGAAGTGTCGTGAAGGAGGCAACCCAAGAATGTGATACTTCAATGTGAACTTATTCTCACGATGCCAAGATGTAACTCACGTGTCTTCTAACACTGTGCCCTGTATTGTGATTTATTCTTTGCTTCTTGCTGGCTCCCACCTCTTCTACTGTTATTTCATCCCTTCCCCATAAAGAGGGGCAGAGAGCAGGAGCCCTCCCTGTCTGGTTTTGTAGCCCCCTTTTGATGGCAATGCTGGAAGAGGGTGAGTTGGCGAACTCCCTTTCTGTGAAGTCATTGCTGTTGCAGATTGTTTCCTCGAATGTGTGAAGTGGGGTGGGAGAGCAAAGGCTGAGCTCCTGTCCTCCACTGTTCTTCATGTGGACTGCAAATCACTAAGCCCCATTGCATCTGCCCTGACGCTCAAATCAGTCCTTGAGCGTAAGACGTCATATCCTTGCTTCCGAATCATGCAAGTATCCGGTGAACTGGACTCTTCCCTTAATCATGCGCTCCCATTCCTTAGTCCCCCTACCTAACTGATGTTTCCTCCGCTCAGTACGCTGGAGTCATCTTGCCACAATCTAAATGTGTACACATCAGTTCCCTACTTAACCTTGGGTAGCATCCAGTCTTCTACAGGAAAGCCCTGCTCTGTCTAGACATGAAGAAGAGACCTTCTAATCTGATGCCCGTTCTGGCATCTCTACTCACACTTGCACTCACCAATACTGAATTATTCCCAGTTCTCACACACTGTACTCTTGTTAAAGCTCCGTGGTTTGTTTTTTTTTTTCCCTGATTGCCTCTAACTCTGATTACCCTTTCTCCACTTATTTCTATCTGGAAAATTCTTGATTTTCCTTTAAAACTCTGTTCCAGAGTCACCCTTTGATGCTTCCTTCAGATTTCCCAGAAATAAACTCCTATATTTAGTAATACATATTTTCATTATTTTACATATTACACCAAATTACAATTATCATTTGGAATAATCTGTTTCTTCTTCTAAACTGTGAGCTTCTTAAAAGTGAGGATCATGTCTTATTCATCTTTGGATCTTGAGAAACGAGCAGAGTATCTGACAAATTATAGCTACCTTATAAATATTTCTTAAGTAAATGAAATGGATAGCTTCTCAGAAGTGAAAACAACACATACTCTGTATAATTCATGGGACTGAACCTTAGTAAAGGAAATGTCTTAATGGGGCTCATCACTTATTCATCACCTGTTAGTTCCTTTTGCTGTTTTGACATTTATGTAATCTGGTAAATTCTAAGGTTGCAAGCATCTTGTCTACATGAAGGAGTAACAGAAACTCACCAAATTAGGCATGTTGGTGAGCCACACACCTTGTGACATTTGTATTGTCACAGATGGGTTCTTTTCTCCTTCATCTCCTCCATATGACTTTGGGCAGCTGTTGATACACTAAATTCATGAAAAGCCGAGCTTCCTGACAATTGCAGAAGCAAGATAGCTCTCTGTAAAAACACCTCCTCTTGCCCCCACGGAAAGTTTTGCTTTTCTTTCTTTCTAAAGCCAAGCATTGTGTATCTCAAGGCCCACTGATCGGAGTTAAATTGGAAACTAAGGAGCACGGTGGTGGTCCTTGCCTATTTGATTCATAAGCTGACTGTCCATAAGTCCCTCTGTGGCATCCCTGTAAGCTGTAAACTAGCAGGCCTCCCCTTGTTCCCGTGATGACTGTGGTCAATGGGTAGGAAGCGTGTATTCTCAATTTGATCTAATGGTGCTGCTTCCCAGGAAACTTTAGGGGTCAATTGAGAGATGTGTTACTTTCTTTTTACATTTTTAATTATATTCCACACTTTCCATTATTTCACACTACTGAGTTTCTGCTTCTTGTCCTCATAGGGTAAGCATTTTACTTCCAAGTGAGAATTAATTCCTATTATGTAACTAATGATGGTTCTTTTACAAGTTAATTAATCACAGAATGATGATGAACAGACCAAAAGGTGACACCAGTGTAGTCTACATCTATTTGCAACTTCTATTTCCTCAGATAAGATTTTGCTTTAAAATGTATGGCCCTAGGTCCTAATAGATGTAAATTAATTTCTCTCATTTCAAGTAATTTCTGAAACCAGTGTAATCTGAACTGAACTCTTCTGTGAGTCGCTTTTGGGAAATATAGGTGAAGGTCTGTTTCATGGAGAGCAAACTTAGCTCTTACTGTTTTTCCTCTATTTATTTTTGTTCCATTCTTTTTTTTTTTTTTTTTCAAAAATACTAACTGGGCCTATCATTTACTGGTTGGATTTTGCTAAGCACTGTGAAGGATTTAGAATTTTTGAAGTTACTGCCTTCAAAGGCCTTACAGAGAGACACAAAAAGCTAATTAGGAAAGAGATGTCGCAAACAGTACCAATGGCGGGATTCAGGAAGTAAGCACTGTGAGTTTGGTGCCTAGTTTTCCTTTCCCCCATATTTTCCATCAGAACTTGCCAGACTGCCATTCTTTGTGATTTATTTTTAAAGGTTCTTTTCATCTCATTTCAACATACAGACAGATGCAGGAATGTATCATTGGTTCTATCCCCTGTCTCTCTATTGCTCCGGTTCGGCTTCTAAGCTCTTGAAATAAAGATTGGAAGCTGTATCCAGACTGTTTTGTGAGTGTAAGATTATTATCTACCCACTTCCTCTGGAGTAAAGGAGATGGGGTTATATGAATCAGGAAGGGTGTGTCTTTCTCCAGATCTCTATATATCCACCATACTTGCATATTTAAAATCATAAAAAGAAAGTACCTGTGTTCAGCAGTGAATTTTTACCAAATTGAAGACACTTCATTAATAACTCCACTCTTTTCCAATTATTATTTAGGCCAGACCCCGGTTACATCATCACCCATCATGAATGGGAGCACGCTCCTCCCTTAACTCTGTAAACCAAGGCTGTTCCCTGTCCTTCTTTCCCTTCCTGGCAGTAGGCAAATAACCCTTCCGTCATAGAAACAGCTGGTGAGGCTGTTTGACCAGTTTGACTGACATCACTTTGGTTGTCACCACTAATATTTTCTTTTACCCTCGGGTGAGTTATTTGTGCACAGCCCCATTATCTTTTGAGCCATCTTCTACAACCTAGTTCTGTTAAATTTACCCTCAGGTAGTCAGTGGCTCTCACACTCACCTATCTATCCACTTCTGTGCCCATAATTACTTCTTTGTGGTTTCATTGCTTCTATGCTTTTGTATCCCTGCCCCCCACTAGAGTACAAACACTTGAGGGACAGGAACTCTGTCTGACTTGATCACTGTATACCCAGAACTTAATGTGATTCCTGAAGTATAGAAGGCACTCAATAAAGATTTATCAAGTGAATTTTCAGCATTGAGAAAAAAGGGATAGCAAGCAGGCTGTGGAGGTTCAGAGGAAAGGCACCAAACCCAGCCAATCATAGAGAGTTAGGAAGAATTTCAGAGGAAGACCCACCTAAACCAAGAGCTGATGGGTTATTGCAGATTAGCTAGGCACAGAGAGAGAGAAATCCAAACCAAAAAATAGCATAGACAGAGAAAGAGCAGGGTCCATTAAAGGGAGGCAAAAAGATCAGCTGTGCCTTCTGTTTACCATGCCTGAGAATCAAAACATGTTAGTATATGTGTATATTCATTGAGTGTATGAGAGAGGAAACTTTAGTTTTTAAAAGTTTCAGTATAATAAAAAATCAACTCCACCAACCTATAAAACCTTTCCTATTTAGCCCAAAGTCCTCTAAAGTCTATTGGGCTAAACAACATTTCCATTAACTTTTCTCATTATCTTCTTTTTCCTCAAGTCAAATTTTAATTTTTAAATATTTTTGTATTGTGTGTCTTAACTGTTGGCATTTTCCTAGTACTTTTTAAATGGTTACTGCAGACAGTGGTATGGTTAAGTAGAGAGATGTGAACCTAACCACCTCGCATGAAATTATTACGTACAGAAAAACTGTTGCAGGTTCCAAACACTCAAATGAGAGATCAATATTTGGAAAATGACCTCCTTGTAAACTGAGATTTGAGGTGCATGGGGACAACCTCCTGCAGAATATGGCCGAAGGCAAACTGGTCTGGAGTCCAAATGTCTACACCATTCACTTTGAGACTCTCAATCTCATCGTTTGTCGAATGGAATCCATAATATCTGTTCTATATTCTTCGTAGGGATTCCCAAAACTGAAAGAGAAACTATATGTGAAATGAGTCACCTAACAGATGGCAGATGGTTGTATTCAGTTTTGCACAAGGTCATCTGCTATTGTGGTTATTTTTATGTTAGCAAATAAACATTTTATACCCCTCCAACAATTACAACAACATCGCGTATGGAAAAATATGCGTGGCAATTTAAATTGGTGAAAGTAAAGCTATACTTTTTAAATACACAGTTTTAAATAGTTTGTGTGTGTGGCATAACTATAGCAAGTGTGTTTACATAGAAATGGTTGTTTGCCTCATTAGCAGGAGGGTAATAACATTATAACCATTTTGTCTCATAGAATGATTGAAGATAGTGGGAAAAGAGGAAATACCATGGCAGAAAGAAGACAGCTGTTTGCAGAGATGAGTAAGTATGGAATTTTTAAGGAACACCACGTAGTTTCCATTGAAGCCTCACAGAAAGACTGGAAATAACCATTTAATCCTTATGGTACTTGTGCTTGTCCTTAAAACCCTAAATTCTTTGTATAAAATGTACATTTAGGCATTTTTGCTTCCTATCAGGTAAGAGTTAAACTAGTCAGTGAATCATCATAATGTATTACTGGAGTGTATGTTTTCTATGAAGGAAAAAGTTTCGTTGAGCCGAAAGCGTGTATGCCCACACACAGACACGTGATAACCACTATTTAGTGTTGGCATTAATACAGTCCACAAAATTTTAAAGTCTGTGTTCATGCCCCCTCATTATCACAGCATCTGGCATATTGTAGGCACTAGATATAATTCGTGAAACGAATTATTGAATGTCTTAACTGCAATATGATAGCACATGTCCATGTTGGAAAAAAGAGAACTTGACATGGTGGGGGCACCCACCTCAAATTACATTTTATAAAGAAAAAAGTACAATTCCCTTATTGTCTTTTTATCTCTCCTTCCCTGCACAGGGAATAAGGATGAGCAGACATGAGTTGTAAGCCTTTCTCTCTGAGAAGGCTCTAGACAAAATTAGGTTTCCACTGAAGATTGGAACTGATTTGGCAAGAATGAGGGTCGGGAGCAGATAAAGGAAAGTCCCAGATAATAAGATTCATATTTTCCTTTATCATTTCCCAATAATCTGGAGGCACCGAGACCGCATCAGAACGAACAAAAAGGAAAGAAAATTAAAATTGATGTGAGAAATCTCAATCATGCTCCTTGCTTTTTTCCACTTTCAGAGACACATCTGAAGTGCCTGAGAGAATTGCAGCCATGACCTTCCAATTTCCTAGGCCATATTTGGTCCTGTATATTCACTTCTGGCATGGCCGGTCACCTGGAGTTGTGACCTTTGTTGATGCAAATCTAACAGAGGAAGGAACCTAGTTATTGCTGCTCATCTACACAAAACGCAAAGCAACACAGGTGTCCTTCCATACCATAGATTCTTAGACTGAAAGTCAGGAGCCACATACATTATGGGCCAGTGGTTTGTCAGAAAAAGAAAACTATGTTAAAATTTAACATAATGAACCGGTAAAGCCTTGGAGGAAAGCTTTGAATATCCTTGTTACATTAAAGATGTACCAGCCAACACACTGCAAGAATTCTAAAAATGTGCTTATTTGATGCTTTTGTAAATACTCATGTAAGTTTAAGTCCCCTGTCACAGTTCCTCCTGGGGCAATTCTACCTGGGGCAATTCCTGGCACAAATACATATGTCACAAATGTCTTCCATGTTAAATTTGTCTGAATCAAAGGATGATGGACATAAGTTTTGCAGCCACAGAAACAGAAAAGCTCTAAGTTTTTCAAGTGAGAGAGACAGGAAAACTGCATTCGTTCCCAAATTGTAACTTTATCTTTTCATAGAAACTTCTCAAGGTTGTCATGCATTGTGCACTTTATTAAATAGTTTTTTTTTAATTTTTTAAGTTTATTTATTTATTTTGAGAGAGACAGTGTGAGTGGGGCACGGACAGAGAGAGAGAGGGGGAGAAAGAGAACGCCAAGCAGACTCCTCACTGTCAGCGCAGAGCTCAACGCATGACCTGAGCCAAAACCAAGAGTCAGGTGCTTCACTGACTGAGCCACCCAGGCACCCCTTAAGTCATTTTATGAGTTCTCCTGATTAGTGATCAGAATTGTTAAGCAAGCCACACAAAGATGTATCTTTTTTCCTTGAGTATGCTAAATAATAGACTCAGATGTTGGCCAAAAACAGGTAAACATATCTGACCTTAACAATGCTTTCGTGAGCATTATATTTAGATCAACACTAAGTAGGACATGTCCACAGCAAGATTCTGCCAGATAAGACAACTGGCTGATTTCAAAGGGAAGAATTGATTTCGATAGATAGATTGTCATACAAAAGAGAAAGGTGATCTCACTGAGAATGTGTGAAATAGTTGAAAAATAATATGGGTTACCCCAGCAACTCTCTCTGAGGGACTGCACAAAAAGACAAGGAAGCTATTAACAGGGAAGACTGACCTCAGGCCTTGGAAAGTAAGTTCCTCCAAGAATCTGTGAGGGAGCTAAAAAAGAAGGAGGAAATTGTAAATCTGGTCACCTGAGTATTTTCTAGAAATAATTATTTTTTAAACAGCAAAAGAAAGTGCCAAAGAGATTTTTGTTTCGGAAACTACAAATGCCAAATAAAAATTGCATGTGAAGGTGTTAAGGCAGGGAAGACTTAATTCAAGACTATTGCAATGCCGTCAAGACTATCACACGAGAGAAGGGAGATTGAACTCAACTCCCTGGAAGGCAGGAGGGTTTTTAAATGCCAGAGTGAGCTAGTAGCGAGCTACTGCTAAAGTCCTAAAGATTATTCGTGGGGAAGGTGATCCGTTGTGTTTGCCAGTTGTCCCAATTAGGAAGTTAAGCTTCTACCCTCCACAGAGACTGGGAGATCTGCTCCAATGATTACATTTCAAAGGTTTGGTTCCCAGGTCCTTAAGAAAGATATTTCTGGGATGTAAAACTGTCGAGAGGCTAGGAGATTACTTCTCAAAGGGGCAGACAGAGAATTTACAATGAAAAGTTTTCTAAAGTAAATGCTCTAAGAAAAGGAGCTCAGAGGCTTAGAGTCAGGAAGAAGCCTGTCTGAAATTTAGTCAGGCTCAGGGAAATGTTAAGGCATCTTAGCCTTACAAAGGCCAAAGAACAAAGGACATAGCGAACAGAGAACAATAATTGATAAGAACAACTGGTAAGAAATTTAGGCAAATTCAGGTGATTACAGCACATATGCATTAAACATCTACTCTGAGCTCATAACCACAGGCCTCAGAAGCAAAAAGAAATGGCAAAGAAATGAAATTAAGGATAGCATGGACTCACATATAAGCAAAAAAAGACTAGCCTTGTATTTAAAAAAAAAAAAGCAAAACGAAACACTAACTCTGTGGCCACCAACTTCGATTAAAGAAATTCTAGACAGGTTGCCCTTAATCAAAAATTCCCTTCAGTATAATGCCCTAATTATCAGTTTATTTGGTACCTTAGATTAAAACTAAAAAGACTAGTTAAATGTAAATGTCATCCTCACCTTGGCTTTTCAGCCATCAAATAAGTTTATCAGCTCAAATAAGTTTATCAGATTGGCTTTTAGCAGAATAAATTGTTCTTGGAATTAAATCACCTTCTCTGTTTTTCTGCTCTCAGAGGACATCACTCGGCCTTATATGACACTTACTTATGAACTTGTCAGTCATTGTTGTGAATGCTTCCTAAGGTAGCTTAAGGAAGGTAAACCATAGACCTTTACCTTCAAATCCATTCTCTTTAGATGCTGAATAAATGTTGGTTTAAAAGCCTACAGGGCACAGGATAGGTAGGTTTTAATCAGAGGAGAGTGATTGGAAGACATTCCTTCAGAATAAGGAAGGCTATCTAACAGGATAAGGAAGGGCCTGAGGAGAAATCACAGTGATACCACTGGCTTCTGCATAGAGGGGGGATGGAAAATCAAAGGGAGGCAAGTGTAGGTACTTGGAAAACACCCGATTCCTTCAAAGGCAGATAGTTCTTCAGGAAGTGGACTACAAGTCAGCACGTGGATAATGGGAATGGAACCTACAGCATGATTTTGCAATGCACACTGTGACTTTTAGGAAACTTGATTTCAAAAATTGAAAACAACGACACGAATGAGCCCACTGCTATGAGCCCACCATACATACCACTATAGGCCATGGTGGGTACAGGGACTATTTCCACTTGCTTCTTCATTTCTCTTGCTCTTCAGCCTCTTTAAGATGTTAATACCATGGGTCACCATCCTGGAAATACTCTCTGATGTCACCACCCAAGTCTGGTCTCCTGCTGTTTTTGACCACTGCCGTTCTCTTTTTCTGTCTCTTAGCAGATCCCAGACACCCTGAAGCCAGATCATACCAAAGCTTTGTTCTTGAACAAGTCCCTCCATATACAATTTTACTTTCTCTCAAGGCTTCACCTTTATTGTCATGGCTCCCAAGTTTCAAGGAGTCCTTCAAAACCACATCCATGTTCTCCTGAACCATCTTATCCAGAATAGTCAGCATATAAAGTCAGTGTCCCTCCAGCCTTGCTTCCTCACTGTCAAGGCTTCTACTAATGAAACAACTTGAGGTGGGCTCACCATTTATTCCACTAACAGTGCCCATGGCTGTATGCAGAGACTTCTCTTGGAAGAATATTCCCAGTCTTGGCCCAGTTAAGACAAATTGCTACATTTTATGTTTGTTGGTAATTCTGAGAACGTATTCCATAGTCAGGAATTCCATATCTGTATCTCCAACTGCCGCTGATATCTCCACTTGTACATCCACAAGCATCTCAATCCATGTAAGCCCAAAACTGAACTCTTCATTCACGCACCTGCAAACCTATGCCTCCTGTTTGTACCTTGGCTCAGAGAGGGCCTCCCCACCCCACTAAGTGTCCTAAGAGAGAAATTTGACCATTATCCTTGACCCCCTAGCTCCTTTACCTCTCTCTCACTCTCTCTCTACTTCATACACACACACACACACACACACACACACACACACACACACACACAATCAGCAAGCATGGAAGAGTTCAGACATGGAATCTTCATAGGCTTCATCTTTATTCTGTAAATATTTGTTGAGCAAATTTGAAAAATGAATGAGATATTTAATTATCTTAATGACTTTATAAAAGGCTTTATAATGAGCTATCAAAACATGAAAGGCAAAATATACTTTAATTGTGTGAAACTATTTAGAATGTAATAAAACTAGGGGCACCTGGGTGGCTCAGTCGATTAAGTGTTGGACTTCAGCTCAGGTCATTATCTCATGGTTCATGGGTTCAAGCCCCACGTCAGGCTCTTGCCGACAGCTCAGAGCCTAGAGTCTGCTTCGGATTCTGTCTCCCTCACTCTCTGCCCTTCCCCCACTCACACTGTGTCTGTCTCTCAAAACAAATAATTACAAAAATTTTAAAAATTATTAGAATGTAATAAAACTAAAGCCAAGAAGTAGGTAAGATAGGTTGGTTGGTTGGTTGGTTGGTTGGTTGGTTGGTTGGTTGGATAAATAGATAGATGGACGAATGGAGGGAAAGAATGTAAGAGGTAGGAGGAAGGAAGAGAGGGAGAGAAGGAGGAAAGGAAGGACAGAGAGGAAGAGCAGAGAAAAATCTTGGAAGGAAGAACAAAAGAAAGGAAAAACAGGATTTGTAGGAGATAACAGTGTGATCAATCAGAATTTCTTAACTGCATCTTTGTTTTTGTCTTTATCACTTTCTTCCAAGTATGACGTGGATATGAGAGATTGGAAGACAAGATACAAGAGCATCAAATTGCCTTAAGTGGATTAGCTTTAAATGTTCATTATGAAAAATTTCAAATATATAAAGAAGTGGAGACAGTAATATTCATCTCTGCCCTTAATTATTTAGCCCCAGTCCCTTCTGTATAATTATGAAGCAAATCTAAGGTATTATTTAAATGAGTTGAATCTGCATGTTTTAAAGAATTATATCCCAGTGATACAATAATACAGGGAAAAGTATCATCCATTTTTTTCAGAAATAGCGAGACCATTGCAAAAAAATTAAAAATAGGGAAATGCTATACTCATTTTTTATTAAGAAGGAAGAATATGGATTCTTGAGAGTCTAGGGTATGAACTTGTAGGTTTTATGATAAGATGGATTCATTTTCAGGTCATGGAAAAAATATAGTGCTAATCCTAGACATTTCAACATGCTAAGAACAAGGATTGCTCTATTGACTTCTTTATACATTTATTCAAATTCTTTTTTATAAAGGAATTAAGTCAGCTAATTTCCCTTTTTAATAAGGCTCCTAGACTGCTAGCTCAGGAAAATACTATAGCATAAAAATGAACCTTAATTCAACAAGATACTGACAAAGTCTCTTATGTTGTGCATGTGTTGGAGATGTGAGTCAGTTTGCCATACAATTAGGTTGATTTATAGGTGGTGTTGTGACCATATCTGCAGGAATAAGCAATGGGTCAATCAACTTGGAAGGCAGCCTCTAGTAGCATACTAGAAGAGTCTATGTGTGGCCCTGTTCAGGTGCTTGGTTTTAACCAATAACTTGGACACAGAAGACCTGCAACTACTCCCAAGGCAAACTACAAACTTATAGACTTTCAAGAAGAGACTACCCATGTAAAACTGAATTAAGTTTCTGGTTTACTGGGGGTGGGACAAATAAATATTTTAAACAAGGGGGATAAGCAGAGCAAGAGCCTGTGCAGCATGTCTCAGCTCAGCGTTTTTGGGTCCCAGAATCCAGATGGATCCTGTGGTTGCCACTTACATGGTCTGTGCAAGGTGCATCCCCTTTGAACTTCAGCCAGGAAGAACTTATACAAATAGGAAACATCTAGAGACCCTCAGACCCCTTCCTGATTCTTGAACAAAAAGAGGGTCAGTTAAGTCCACATCATGATAGGGCAGGGGAGAACAGTCAGTGCACTCCCGTCCCTAAGCATCATCATTACTACATGTAGGAGAGGTGCACCTTTGCCAAATTGCCCCTAGAGCCTCTATGAGAGGGAGGTGCAGAGGAGCTAGTATTTCTGTCCTCAGAGGATAAAGTTTTGCTGGAACTAAGACATTTAATTGTCTGCTGCATCACAGCCCTTTTATACCTGCGGATTATCATTATTCTTAAAGAACTCACGCAACTAATCTATGTCCCTAATGTCTTCTTTTAAAGGATTATTTTCAGATATTGAGACTCTCTTGACTGTTGAGCCAAGCTCAGCATCAGTAAAAGTACATCCTCATCAGGGGAAAAGGCAGATTTAGTGTTCAGGTATTTCTGATAGTCTCTCTGTCTCTGGTTATCCAGAACCCTAGAGAATTAAGTTTCTAAATGAGCCTCTCAGATTTACAGAGGACACAAAACTGGGAAAGCCCTTGGAAATGCCAGTGGCAAAATCAAAATTTTTAAAACTATCAGAACAATTACAAGCATGAGATAAAAATTAAAAGAAACTAACCAGATAAATATGAAGTCCTATCTTCAGCCTCCAAATAAGCATTTAAGTAGAAAATAGAAAAGATGTGATCATATGTAAATACATATGATTTTTTTCAACTTTTTAATGAAAAGAACTAGAGGAACGAGCCATTTATTTTTTAAAATTGCATTCGTGGGGTGCCTGGGTGGCTCAGTCAGTTGAGCGTCCCAGCTCTTGATTTTGGCTCAGGTCATGAACCTGAGGTCTTGGGATCGAGCCCAACATCAGGCTCCGTGTTGAGCATGGAGCCTGCTTAAAATTCTCTCTCTCTCTGTCTGTCTCTCTCTCCTTCTGCCCCTCTCTCCCATTTTCTCTCTCTCTCTCTGTAAAATAAAAAAAAAAATTAATTGCATTCATAATTGTCCCTATCAAAACTGGTCATGATTGCTTTCTATATATTCTATACAGAGGAGGCAAATTTGGGTTAATTTTGTATATCTCACTTCAATGAGATATGAGCCATCCATAGAGCAGAAGGACCAGAATGGATGAAGGTCTCAAAACTGTCTGATGGTAATAGGGAATAATGATAGCAACATCCACGTATTGAAGCCCTATTGTAGGCCTCACTCTGTGATAGACATTGTGCTTGCAATGGTTATGGAGTTGAAAGGCTCCAATGTCAAAAGGTCAAGAGGTTATGTCCCCGCCAAACTTTAAACTCCTCAATGGCAGGGGCTTTTCTACATAGCCTTCAGATGGTAATGAAGATGCTAATCAAGGTGCTTCCCAATGTGTAAATTATCAAGTGGCTAGAAGCAAAGCTTCTGTGTCTCCAGAAGGGAAATCACATCAAGTGGATTGAACTTATCAGGAGGCAAATTAAAGCTCAAATACAAAAAAGAAATTTCTATCACTTATTGTTGCTAAGGAAATGTACAGGAAACCTTTTTAGGAGTCCCACCTGCTAGTAGGTGCTCACTATATACAAGCTTCAGAGGTTACCAGCTGGTAAAGCTGATGCTGTTATCTCCATATACATGAAGAAATCAGAGACCAAGTAAAAACTTGTCAAAGTTCACATAACTGGGAAATGACAGATTAAGGTTTACTGACTCTAGTCATTTATTTTCACAAGTGATAATCATTCCTGTCATTGGAAATAATCTTCTATGGCCATTGTCTACCTGTCCCGCTCTTGAGAACATTCTCCGTTTAGGAGAATTCCTGCACTGGGTGAGGGTTAAGCCCTCTCTCTTTGGTTCTTCAGGAACTCAGTATCGATGAGCCTGTTTGTCAAGTAATCAACTCTCATAAGAATGAATGTTTAATGATCTGCCTCATAAAACTGTAAAGCAATAGGAGTATTGGTATCATTTGTGAATGAATCTAAAGAGATCAGTTTGAATCAAGGGAATGTTGATGCTCTCAGTGCAGGACACGTGCTAATTCATCCCCAGTTTGATTAGAAAAGCACTTAATTGGCCTCCCGATATAATTACTTCTAGGCCAGCTCATTTACTTGCTGCCCTATTATATTTTGAAGCATTCATGTAGCACTTTTACTGGTGAAGTTCAATATATGTCAAAAATAGCTCTCTGCCTTTATATCTGTTATGAACCATAAACAGGGCTTAACGAATGCCAAGTATTGAGAAGCAGAAAAGAACAGACATTTGTTGAAAGTCTGCTTTGTCTTAGACCCAGTGTAGAGATGAGCCCATTCAGAGAAGGGTGGGAGGACCACCAGGATCTCTGGTGTGAGTGGGACAAAGAGCCCATCTGCAGGGCATTGTCTGGAGACTCGCCCAAGCCGGGCAGAGGTCCTGGATAGAGGGTGGTGGGAAATACCGTTGGGTAGGTGGCATGGGAAGAGCTTGGATTCTGAGCAGAACATTCAGACCTGGTGCTGTGAGCATCAGAAACCATGCTGGATTCTTGAGAGGAAGAGTAGAATGAGGAAAGTAGTTGAAGAATATGGGGAACACGTACCTCTATGTTAGAGAGGAAACGGAAGCTCCGGTATAAAAAAGAGTAGTGGTTGTTTTTAGAAAGTCTCCTGTGAGGTTGACAGGCAGGTTTGCAGGATAGACCCTAGTAATACTAATGAATACTTACACAGCTCGAACTACATGCCAGGCAGTGCCCTCTGTGCTTAATTATAGTCACTCATGTATCCTCATAATTCTGTAAAATAATTAATAGTAGTATCATCACCCCCATCTTCCAGATGAGAAAACTGAGGTTTCTAGAAGCAATTAGTCACACAGCAAAGAGGCCCAGCTTTCAGCGAGTACTCACCTCACAGCCGTATTCTGATGACCAATCACCGCGCATCTAAAATGGTTATTGGATGATAGTGCTGTCATCTTGCTGGTTAAGTCACAGCTTGACTAGATTGTTCTCAGAAGCGGCAGACACCGCAGGGCTGAGGCTGTGTTCCTTGGCCCACAAACATGGTTGACAACCTCATCTCCCATGTTGGATACTTGTGTTCTTTTCCCCTAGTGTTTGAGGGGTATGAGGCCAGACCTTTTCGAGTCTTAAAGTTGTGTTTGTGTTCTAATAAAAGTAAAATCAAATTAAATGAATGGGTTATATCTGTAGTTGCTTTCTTTGTAAATATTATAAATCCCTTTGCACACACATGGCATACCATATGTGTACGTTTCTTCCCCCCACCAGGGGCTCAAGATCTGGATCGTATCCGACTCTCCACCTACAGAACAGCATGCAAGCTTAGGTTTGTGCAGAAGAAATGCAACTGTAAGTATGCCAGTTGTTTGGACTAATTACCCTCATGAATCCTATCGTTTACATTTGTTATAGTTTATTAAAACTGTTTTTCTCCTAAGTGTTGATAAAAAAATATGTTTACACAGCAATAAAAAGAGGACTGTGATACGCAAAAGGTAGAGAGACTATTCGTAAGTAATTCTGAAGGCTGAATTGCTGCTCTCAAGGGCTGAAGTATTGAAATGGATAAGCCTCTAGATGTGTCCAACTTCCTGTCCTTGGAATGGTTTAAATCTGGGTGGATATTTTTCTTCTCTTCTGTAGCCTTGGTAGTGTCGATGCTGTGCCATCAAAATGGCTTCCAAGAACTTTATAAAATATCGAATGTGAAGTCCTCTTTGTATTTGTGTGTCCTTTGCAAGTATGGGAGAATGTTTACAAGCTCCTGGAAAACGTAGAATTTTCTTTCTGAAGCTACAAAATTAGCACTTTGTTTCAGAGTATTGACTACATTTGCCTACATCGGACAACAGGAAGAGAAGAGGCAGTAATATTTTAAGAAACGAAGGGACTTGCTTCATCTTTTTCCCAAATTTTAAAATGTCAGCGGCCAGCTAGATCACTAATCACAGCGAGCCCTTTACATCTTCTGCTGCACCGTCGCTTCCATCATATCACACCCCATCCATTTTCTGTTGGAGAGAAAAATCGCCTCATATTTCCTGTACATGAACTTACTCTTTTCTTTTTGTAAACTGTCTGCTGTAAAAATTAATAACTGTTCTTATTTTCTAATTAGTATTGAATGGATTAGAAAAATGAAAACCATAATGTTCCCCTGAGTACATACACAGTTTTGAATAAGTGGCCTAGGGATTACGAACATCGAATGTAGAAACCAGCCGTTTCCACACCTCTACCCTCCCCGAGTCTCCAGCAGGTGTTTCTTGGGGGCCCTGGGCAGGCCAGCCCCAGCCCCAGGCTTCCTGGCTTACAGCAAATTGTTACTAATGGCGTGGGCAATGTGTATTTGGTCTTCAAGTTGCTCATCTACAGCTTATTCCTCAGCCTCAGTGGCTGGACACGGGGCTGAAGTTTGGGGCAGGATGACAAAGGAGTAAAAACAGATCAGCAAAATATCGAAGACATGTTTGACTCCTTTCAGGAAGCTAAACCAAAAAAAAAAAAAAAAAAGAAAGTGGGAAGGCAATGAGAAGAACACTGCACACTACAGATGGAGGAAGGAATTTGTGGATGTCCTTGCAGCCCTGGGCACTGATGAGTCTATAAAAGGTCTTTTGAGGACAAGGAAGAGGCTCACATTAAAGAAAAGCTTTTCTCCCCCCACCTCCCCAACCCCACCACCCATATTAAAACACAAGGAAAAAATCTCCATGTTTTTGGCAATGAAAAAGTGATAGAATCCTCCCATTTGATCCACTCCCAAATGAGTGATTTCCTCATTACCACTCAATGGTCCTTAAAATAGAAGGGTGAGGAGAAGGAGCAGGGACAAGAATTCTGTCCTCAGAGCTTTGCCAAGCAGAGTTTCCTCAGGTCTTTCAGCAGAGATGGGAAGCTGCAAAAAGGTATTACAAAATCATAGGGGTGAACTAAAAAGTAAATAATAAAGAGAAGGAAGGAAGGAAGGAAGGAAGGAAGGAAGGAAGGAAGGAAGGTGGGGGAGGGAAAGAGGGAGGGAGAGGGGGATGGGAGGGAGGGAGAGAGAGAAGAAAAAAAGAATCAGTGATTTGACAACCACCCCTGTAGCCAACATCACAAAGGCCCTAACTGGCTCCTGCCACCCTGGGGTGACATTGCTTTCCTGCTGCTCTCAGGTCATGGCCCTTTCTCATTCCTGGGGCATCTCCTTTTCCTCTTCCTATTCTTTTCCGGTCTTCATCCTTATCCTGCATCCAGCATCATGTCATTGTCACATTGATCTCGGGGAAAACAGTGCTAGTCCATCCCTGGGTGGAAATAGAACTTTCATACCTGCCCAGTTGACTCTCAGTGCACCCATTCATTTACCTTTTAATTTAGAAAGCTTATAATGAGCTCCTCCTGTGTGTTCAGCACCATGCTTAGGTGCCCGGGATGAAGCAATGTGAGTAAGACACGCTCTCTGCCTTAAAGTTGCCCCAAGTCTAACTGGGCGGATGGAATTTTAAACAGACTCCTAACTCAGTGTGGAAGTGTAATGGTAGGGATATGTGTGCAGTGTTATGGGAGCACCAGGGAAGCAGTGCCCTACCTGGGTGTGAGGGCCAGTAAGAGGAGTTCCCTGCAGAGGGAGACATCTAGCCTGATTCTTAAAGAGTTAGTGGACATTACACGGGGAAGTGTTATGCCTGACAAACTTCATCTATTTTAAGATGAGGAAAAAATTACGTTCTATGCAAACTATACAAAACTAAGGCTTAAGGAAGAAAAATGAGCAGGTTTCGGATGCTAAATGAAGCTGCCTTATAAAATCATTTCCACCTTGAGCAGAAGCATTGCATGCACGTACAATATGTGTTTGCTGAGTTTTCCTTCCTGACAATAAATATAACAGTTGTGATCTGGAGGGTCTTGCAAAATGCTAACACAGCTGAGTCTGTTTTATCTTAAAGGTAGAGCCTTCTTTTTAAGATAACCAGGACCTGATGTTTATGTGACATAATATCAGTCAACGTTGAACCTACCCCCCCTTAGAGGAAGGTCATTTTCGTCTGCAATGAAACATAATCCACCATAAATAATTGTACTTTGTAATGGAGTTTTACTCTACAATGAAAACAATAAGAACAAAAAGTCCAGGTAGTGTGTTTGTAAGTACATTGCTTTATTGGAAATTCTTACATAGCATTTACTTCGTAGAAATCAATGGACTTTGATGGAGAACCGGTTATTTTTCAGTCCAGACCTTATTTAGAGGTAAAATTGATTTTGTATATTAACAAAACTAAACTTATAAACTACATGATAGAGGTGAAAAGCATAAAAACTGACCCTTGTGAAGTCATCGCCTACAAAAAAATATTGTCTGGATATAGACTTTTAAGAGATTTGTTTTCTATCTGATCTCAGATATCAGAAGGGTTAGTTAATTCCCTGTATTTCTGTCCCCCACAGCCCTTGCCTACTCTCTTTATGGTTTCCCATATAGAACACTGATTCCTATCACCGCCATTTATGTTCATTCCCTTTAATACAATTCCTGATGGATGCTGAGAATAACTGGTTCCCAGGATTCTAAAAAGCCTCCATTATAAAAGGCTAGAAAACTGTAGCCTGTGCACTAAATGCAGCCCTAACTTTTGTCTAGACTGTGAAATAGGAGTTTTTACAGATGAATATTTTTAATAATTTTAGAATAGGGAATGCTACTTATAATCCCTGTTAAGCAAAATGTTATCCCTCCCCACAAAAATTCCAGTCTTCTCATTGGCAGACAAGCATTAAAAAAAAATCGCACTCCATTATTATATTTTTAATTTCATCATTGTATAAATTTTTCTCTTATTATATATATGCCATCGTAAAATCTACATAATATTACTATGTAAAACAGTAGTGCCCCATTATCCACACACACACAAAAGATATTTACCAACCTCTGTTATAAAAGGAAAATTGTGGGGCACCTGGGTGACTCAGTTGGTTGAGGAGCCGACTTTGGCTCAGATCATAATCTCACAGTTGATGAGTTCAAGCCCCACATCGGGCTCTGTGCTGACAGCTCAGAGCCTGGAGCCTGCTTCAGAGTCTGTGTCTCCCTCTCTCTCTGCCCCTCCACTGCTCGTGCTGTGTGTGTGTGTGTGCGTGGCTGTGTGTGTGTGTGTCTCAAAAAAAAAAAAACAACATTAAAAAGAAAAGAAAACAAAAATTGTGAGAAACCATCTTTTCTGTTTTCTTTTTCTCCTTTTTCAAGTTTATTTATTTTTGAGAGAGACAGAGACAGTGCGAGCAGGGGAGGGGTAGAGAGAAAGGGGGAGAGAGAGAATCCTAAGCAGGCTCCATGCTAGCACAGAGCCCAATGCAGGGCTCAAACTCACAAACCATGAGATCATGACCTGAGCCAAAACCGAGAGCTGGACACTTAACTGACTGAGCCACCCAGGCGCCCCCATCTTTTCTTTTTTCAAGCAGAAGATTCTTTATTCCTTCAACTTTCCTCCATGGGATCTATTTTTAAGTCAGCTTCTTTCCCTTACCCTTCATCTTTGCACACTGTCATACCCTCCCTCCCCGTGCCATGACTAGCACATTCCCTAATGGAACAAAGGAATTTGTACCCCTAAAAATTAGGGGGCAGCAAGTTGGCAATCTTATTTTCTAGGAGGAATAGGACTGAATGGAGAATATGCATACTATTCCTAATACTGCTTTCTAATCAACAGCCTTCTCTTTAACTTCTGGGTTTCCTAAGAACTTTCCACAAAAATAAATACCCTATATGCCATGTAGGCATAAGGATGTGTGAAATGGCAACATTCTCAGCCTTTGTTTTAAACAAATAACTATTTTCTGCCAGAACATTATTTCCTCGGTCAGCGCTGACATGGTTAATGATCCAGATACCCTGTAATGTCAGCAGATCATTTTTCAGAAATTACTTTGGAGTCAATGGAACGCAGCCTTAAGTTCATGAACAATAAAAGAGAATGAGAGAAATAAATCAGAAATCTCAAATCCCTCCTGTTTAATAGTAGAAACAAAAGTACGGAGGCACTTTCCTTTAGTTCTTCTGGTCACAGTCTGGATTTTCCTTTTGTCACTCATATCAGCTAAAATTTAATTAAAATTTCACTTAAAAGGAAAAGAGGAAAGGTATATATTAGTATCTGAGCTTTCAGAGCTTCTCAAATGTCTTCCCTCTAATAAAAGAAACATTTTTATAAGTATTCTTCATCCGGTTATAATTTAAAGTTAGAACACATGCTTTGCCTTTAATAGCTCTAAATTTCTTTCAGGGTTTCTAGAACAACAACAACAACAAAAAATGCAGACACCGGTTTACCTAATGGCTTCTCTGTCACTGTGAAATTAACCCATGTGAGTGCTATATATGTGGTGGGTCCTGAATAAATATTCTTCTATGAGTGAATGAGTATGCTTCACTAGATTCACTTTTCACCAGCCAACTGACTAGTCTTATGCTTCAGGAGTAGGCTTTACATATGTTTTTAGAAATAAATACTAATACCCCGTTCGTTTTTCTTTGATTGGGTGTGCCAGCATATTCTTCCTCCCTGCCATATTCTTTTTTTTTTTTTTTTTTTTTTTCTGAAATTTATTGACAAATTGGTTTCCATACAACACCCAGTGCTCATCCCAAAAGGTGCCCTCCTCAATACCCATCACCCACCCTCTCCTCCCTCCCACCCCCCATCAACCCTCAGTTTGTTCTCAGTTTTTAACAGTCTCTTATGCTTTGGCTCTCTCCCATTCTAACCTCTTTTTTTTTTTTTTTTCCTTCCCCTCCCCCATGGGTTCCTGTTAAGTTTCTCAGGATCCACATAAGAGTGAGACCATATGGTATCTGTCTTTCTCTGTATGGCTTATTTCACTTAGCATCACACTCTCCAGTTCCATCCACGTTGCTACAAAAGGCCATATTTCATTTTTTCTCATTGCCATGTAATATTCCATTGTGTATATAAACCACAATTTCTTTATCCATTCATCAGTTGATGGACATTTAGGCTCTTTCCATAATTTGGCTATTGTTGAGAGTGCTGCTATGAACATTGGGGTACAAGTGGCCCTATGCATCAGTGCTCCTGTATCCCTTGGATAAATTCCTAGCAGTGCTATTGCTGGGTCATAGGGTAGGTCTATTTTTAATTTTCTGAGGAACCTCCACACTGCTTTCCAGAGCGGCTGCACCAATTTGCATTCCCACCAACAGTGCAAGAGGGTTCCCGTTTCTCCACATCCTCTCCAGCATCTATAGTCTCCTGATTTGTTCATTTTGGCCACTCTGACTGGCGTGAGGTGATACCTGAGTGTGGTTTTGATTTGTATTTCCCTGATAAGGAGCGACGCTGAACATCTTTTCATGTGTCTGTTGGCCATCCGGATGTCTTCTTTAGAGAAGTGTCTATTCATGTTTTCTGCCCATTTCTTCACTGGGTTATTTGTTTTTTGGGTGTGGAGTTTGGTGAGCTCTTTATAGATTTTGGATACTAACCCTTTGTCCGATATGTCATTTGCAAATATCTTTTCCCATTCCGTTGGTTGCCTTTTAGTTTTGTTGGTTGTTTCCTTTGCTGTGCAGAAGCTTTTTATCTTCATAAGGTCCCAGTAATTCACTTTTGCTTTTAATTCCCTTGCCTTTGGGGATGTGTCGAGTAAGAGATTGCTACGGCTGAGGTCAGAGAGGTCTTTTCCTGCTTTCTCCTCTAAGGTTTTGATGGTTTCCTGTCTCACATTTAGGTCCTTTATCCATTTTGAGTTTATTTTTGTGAATGGTGTGATAAAGTGGTCTAGTTTCAACCTTCTGCATGTTGCTGTCCAGTTCTCCCAGCACCATTTGTTAAAGAGGCTGTCTTTTTTCCATTGGATGTTCTTTCCTGCTTTGTCAAAGATGAGTTGGCCATACGTTTGTGGGTCTAGTTCTGGGGTTTCTATTCTATTCCATTGGTCTATGTGTCTGTTTTGGTGCCAATACCATGCTGTCTTGATGATGACAGCTTTGTAGTAGAGGCTAAAGTCTGGGATTGTGATGCCTCCTGCTTTGGTCTTCTTCTTCAAAATTCCTTTGGCTATTCGGGGCCTTTTGTGGTTCCATATGAATTTTAGGATTGCTTGTTCTAGTTTCGAGAAGAATGCTGGTGCAATTTTGATTGGGATTGCATTGAATGTGTATATAGCTTTGGGTAGTATTGACATTTTGACAATATTTATTTTTCCAATCCATGAGCAGGGAATGTCTTTCCATTTCTTTAAATCTTCTTCAATTTCCTTCAGAAGCTTTCTATAGTTTTCAGCATACAGATCCTTTACATCTTTGGTTAGATTTATTCCTAGGTATTTTATGCTTCTTGGTGCAATTGTGAATGGGATCAGTTTCTTTATTTGTCTTTCTGTTGCTTCATTGTTAGTGTATAAGAATGCAACTGATTTCTGTACATTGATTTTGTAGCCTGCAACTTTGCTGAATTCCTGTATCAGTTCTAGCAGACTTTTGGTGGAGTCTATCGGATTTTCCATGTATAATATCATGTCATCTGCAAAAAGCGAAAGCTTGACTTCATCTTTGCCAATTTTGATGCCTTTGATTTCCTTTTGTTGTCTGATTGCTGATGCTAGAACTTCCAGCACTATGTTAAACAGCAGCGGTGAGAGTGGGCATCCTTGTCGTGTTCCTGATCTCAGGGAAAAAGCTTTCAGTTTTTCCCCGTTGAGGATGATGTTAGCTGTGGGCTTTTCATAAATGGCTTTTATGATCTTTAAGTATGTTCCTTCTATCCCAACTTTCTCAAGGGTTTTTATTAAGAAAGGGTGCTGGATTTTGTCGAAGGCCTTTTCTGCATCGATTGACAGGATCATATGGTTCTTCTCTCTTTTTTTGTTAATGTGATGTATCACGTTGATTGATTTGCGAATGTTGAACCAGCCCTGCATCCCAGGAATGAATCCCACTTGATCATGGTGAATAATTCTTTTTATATGCCGTTGAATTCGATTTGCTAGTATCTTATTGAGAATTTTTGCATCCATATTCATCAGGGATATTGGCCTGTAGTTCTCTTTTTTTACTGGGTCTCTGTCTGGTTTAGGAATCAAAGTAATACTGGCTTCATAGAATGAGTCTGGAAGTTTTCCTTCCCTTTCTATTTCTTGGAATAGCTTGAGAAGGATAGGTATTATCTCTGCTTTAAACGTCTGGTAGAACTCCCCTGGGAAGCCATCTGGTCCTGGACTCTTATTTGTTGGGAGATTTTTGATAACCGATTCAATTTCTTCGCTGGTTATGGGTCTGTTCAAGCTTTCTATTTCCTCCTGATTGAGTTTTGGAAGCGTGTGGGTGTTCAGGAATTTGTCCATTTCTTCCAGGTTGTCCAATTTGTTGGCATATAAGTTTTCATAGTATTCCCTGATAATTGTTTGTATCTCTGAGGGATTGGTTGTAATAGTTCCATTTTCATTCATGATTTTATCTATTTGGGTCATCTCCCTTTTCTTTTTGAGAAGCCTGGCTAGAGGTTTGTCAATTTTGTTTATTTTTTCAAAAAACCAACTCTTGGTTTCGTTGATCTGCTCTACAGTTTTTTTAGTTTCTATATTGTTTATTTCTGCTCTGATCTTTATTATTTCTCTTCTTCTGCTGGGTTTAGGCTGCCTTTGCTGTTCTGCTTCTAGTTCCTTTAGGTGTGCTGTTAGATTTTGTATTTGGGATTTTTCTTGTTTCTTGAGATAGGCCTGGATTGCAATGTATTTTCCTCTCAGGACTGCCTTTGCTGCGTCCCAAAGCGTTTGGATTGTTGTATTTTCATTTTCGTTTGTTTCCATATATTTTTTAATTTCTTCTCTAATTGCCTGGTTGACCCACTCATTTGTTAGTAGGGTGTTCTTTAACCTCCATGCTTTTGGAGGTTTTCCAGACTTTTTCCTGTGGTTGATTTCAAGCTTCATGGCATTGTGGTCTGAAAGTAAGCATGGTATAATTTCAATTCTTGTAAACTTATGAAGGGCTGTTTTGTGACCCAGTATATGATCTATCTTGGAGAATGTTCCATGTGCACTCGAGAAGAAAGTATATTCTGTTGCTTTGGGATGCAGAGTTCTAAATATATCTGTCAAGTCCATCTCATCCAATGTCTCATTCAGGGCCCTTGTTTCTTTATTGACCGTGTGTCTAGATGATCTATCCATTTCTGTAAGTGGTGTATTAAAGTCCCCTGCAATTACCACATTCTTATCAATAAGGTTGCTTATGTTTATGAGTAATTGTTTTATATATTTGGGGGCTCCGGTATTCGGTGCATAGACATTGATAATTGTTAGCTCTTCCTGATGGATAGACCCTGTAACTATTATATAATGTCCTTCTTCATCTCTTGTTACAGCCTTTAATTTAAAGTCTAGTTTGTCTGATATAAGTATGGCTACTCCAGCTTTCTTTTGGCTTCCAGTCGCATGATAAATAGTTCTCCATCCCCTCACTCTCAATCTAAAGGTGTCCTCAGGTCTAAAATGAGTCTCTTGTAGACAGCAAATAGATGGGTCTTGTTTTTTTATCCATTCTGATACCCTATGTCTTTTGGTTGGCGCATTTAATCCATTTACATTCAGTGTTATTATAGAAAGATACGGGTTTAGAGTCATTGTGATGTCTGTATGTTTTATGCTTATAGTGATGTCTCTGGGACTTTGTCTCACAGGGTCCCCCTTAGGATCTCTTGTAGGGCTGGTTTAGTGGTGACAAATTCCTTCAGTTTTTGTTTGTTTGGGAAGACCTTTATCTCTCCTTCTATTCTAAATGACAGACTTGCTGGATAAAGGATTCTCGGCTGCATATTTTTTCTGTCTAGCACCCTGAAAATCTCGTGCCAATTCTTTCTGGCCTGCCAAGTTTCAAAAGAGAGATCAGTCACGAGTCTTATAGGTCTCCCTTTATATGTGAGGGCACGTTTACCCCTTGCTGCTTTCAGAATTTTCTCTTTATCCTTGTATTTTGCCAGTTTCACTATGATATGTCGTGCAGAAGATCGATTCAAGTTACGTCTGAAGGGAGTTCTCTGTGCCTCTTGGATTTCAATGCCTTTTTCCTTCCCCAGTTCAGGGAAGTTCTCAGCTATGATTTCTTCAAGTACCCCTTCAGCACCTTTCCCTCTCTCTTCCTCCTCTGGGATACCAATTATGCGTATATTATTTCTTTTTAGTGTATCACTTAATTCTCTAATTTTCCCCTCATACTCCTGGATTTTTTTATCTCTCTTTTTCTCAGCTTCCTCTTTTTCCATAACTTTATCTTCTAGTTCACCTATTCTCTCCTCTGCCTCTTCAAGCCGAGCTGTGGTGGTTTCCATTTTGTTATGCATTTCGTTTAAAGCGTTTTTCAGCTCCTCGTGACTGTTCCTTAGTCCCTTGATCTCTGTAGCAAGAGATTCTCTGCTGTCCTGTATACTGTTTTCAAGCCCAGCGATTAATTTTATGACTATTATTCTAAATTCACTTTCTGTTATATTATTTAAATCCTTTTTGATCAGCTCATTAGCTGTTGTTATTTCCTGGAGATTCTTCTGAGGGGAGTTCTTCCGCTTGGTCATTTTGGATAGTCCCTGGCGTGGTGAGGACCTGCAGGGCACTTCCCCTGTGCTGTGGTGTATACCTGGAGTTGGTGGGCGGGGCCGCAGTCAGACCTGATGTCTGCCCCCAGCCCACCGCTGGGGCCACAGTCAGACTGGTGTGTGCCTTCTCTTCCCCTCTCCTAGGGGCGGGATTCACTGTGGGGTGGTGTGGCTCGTCTGGGCTACTTGCACCCTGCCAGGCTTGTGATGCTGGGGATCTGGCGTATTAGCTGGGGTGGGTAGGCAAGGTGCTCGGGGGCAGGAGGGGCAGGCTTAGATCGCTTCTCCTTAGGTGATCCACTTCAGGAGGGGCCCTGTGGCAGCGGGAGGGAGTCAGATCCGCTGCCGGAGGTTTGGCTCCGCAGAAGCGCAGAGTTGGGTGTTTGCGCGGAGCGAGCAAGTTCCCTGGCAGGAACCGGTTCCCTTTGGGATTTCGGCTGGGGGATGGGCGGGGGAAATGGCGCTGGCGAGCGCCTTTGTTCCCCACCAAACTGAGCTCTGTTGTCAGGGGGCTCAGCAGCTCTCCCTCCCTTTGTTCTCCAGCCTTCCCGCTTTCCGAGCAGAGCTGTTAATTTCTGACCTCCCAGACGCTAAGTCGCGCTTGCTGTCGGAACACAGTCCGCCCGGCCCCTCCGCTTTTGCAAGCCCGACTCGGGGGCTCTGCTTGGCCGGCGAGCCGCCCCTCCGCCCCGGCTCCCTCCCGCCAGTCCGTGGAGCGCGCACCGCCTCGCCGCCCTTCCTACCCTCTTCCGTGGGCCTCTCGTCTGCGTTTGGCTCCGGCGACTCTGTTCTGCTAATCCTCTGGCGGTTTTCTGGGTTATTTAGGCAGGTGTAGATGGAATCTAAGTGATCAGCAGGACGTGCGGTGAGCCCAGCGTCCTCCTAAGCCGCCATCTTGCCGCAACTCCCCTGCCATATTCTTAAGTATGTGGGATTTTGGTGGCCTGTACCAGTTTTCTATCATTACATAACAAATTACCCCATACTTAGCGACTTAATACAACACACATTTACTATCTTACTCTTTCCACTTTCCGTAGGTCAGAAATCAAACACAGCCTAGGGTCTCACAAGGTCTGTGGCTCTCTTCTGAGTGAACTGGCTGTTGGCAGAATTCATTTCCTTATGGTTGAAGGATTGAGGTCTCCACTCCTGTGGACAGTCAGCTGGGGACCATTCCCAGTTCCTACAAGCCCCCTGCCTTCCTTGCCACATGGCCCCATAGATGTTTGCTTCTACTTCAATGCCAGGTAGAGTGGGTCTCTCTGACTTCCTCCTCTGGGATCAGCCAGAGAAAACGCTCCTCTTTTAAAAGACTTATGGGTGCGCCTGAGTGGCTGAGTCCATTAAGCGTCCGACTCTTGATTTCAGTTCAGGTGTTGATCTCCTGGTTCATGAGTTTGAGCCCCGCTTCGGGCTCTGCACTGACAACACAGAGCCTCTTTCAGATCCTGTGTCTCCCTCTCTCTATGCCCAAATCACACGCTCTCATCTCTCTCTCTCTCTCTCTCAAAAATAAACATTAAAAATAATAAAAAAATAAAAGACTCAAGTGATTAGGTCAGGCTCACCCAGAAGATCTCCTTATCTTAAGGTCAACTGATTTGAGACCTTAATTACATCTGCAAAATCCCTTCACAGCAGTAACTGAATAAGCATTTGCTTAAACAATGGAGAAGGTATATCAACACTGAGGACCAGGAATCTTGTCCAGGGAGGCATGAAGAGGAAGGGGGCATCTTAGGGTTCTGCCTACCACACTGCCCAAGATCATGGACTTTTCTGCTTTCCAGGTAATGACATAGACAGCCTTGGGTGAAAAACCAAAGTTCAAAGTAAAATCTCAAGCAATAGGAACAGATCCCAAAAGAGGTATGTCTGAAGGCGAGAGATAGGACTCTTTCCTCTCAAAGAGTCACAAGGAAGAGCAGGAATGTTCAATTAGGGAAATAAGTGGCAGATGGCAAAACCTTGGAGCATAATGATCTGTGTTCCAAGTGATTTGGATACATATTTTCATTCTTGATGAAATTCTTTCTAGACACTTGTTTAGAATAAAGAGAAGGACATCGCGCTAGAATACTACATTCCTAAAAGTTCCCTGGGGCGAAGCTGGTGGGGACAGCAGAACATAAGACCATTCAAGATGCCTGTGTGATATGGCAGTGGAGAACCAGCCCCTCTCCAGGCACCCTGCACGGAAGAACCTGCCCCTTTCCAGGCACCCTGGATGAAGACCCAGCTTCTTTCCGGGCACCCTGGACCTATGGCAAAGTCATTTCCTCTTAACTAGAGCACACTTCCGGTAGACACAAAGCTATGCCTTTAAGGTTCTGGTGCATGTGATATGGGTTTAATTAAAGCAGCTTCTTCCCTTTCTCCCACTTCTGCATTATACCAGGAAATCAGGACAACCGAACACTTTTGCGCTAGCAGTTTAGGAAAGAACCTCATCTTTAAATGCCCCAGCCCGTTGGGAAAGAGTGATGAGTGCACAGGAATGCCTTTCAAGCTTCCCAGGCCCATCCAGCAAGTAAGACTCAATGGCCTTCCCATATGGTCTGCCAAGCTGTGTTCATGGACACCTACTGGATCAGCCCAGAGCCAGTGAGCAATGAAGGGCCCCCCAGAGGGTGCTGTCCCACAGCCTGGCTCCCAGGACCTTGGGGGCTCTGGTAAACACTAAGATGAAACCAAAGACAGTCAGGAGGACAAGGATAGAATAGTGGCCACTCCCACGTAACCACACCTGTGATCCATGACAACTAAACCAAGGAGGTTGTGTTCACATTTTGTTGGTGTCACCAGCAGTCACTCATTTATTTACTCACCCAACAAATGTGGACTGAGGTGTACTGCATGCCAAGCATTATTCTAGACCATGGGGGGGACGTATGATAATATTCCTTAGTGTATAAATTAGTATTAGAAGAGTATTAGAAGAACCTCAAGTTTAGAATCTAATGATATGGTCTGTTTTTAAGAAATCTTCAGATTTTGTGAGTATCAAATAGTAGATACGCTGTAAAACTTCGCTATGTAAGCTTATATCTAGCCTGTCAGCCCCCTGAGCAAACTGTCATTTTCTGAGGGAAAAAAAATTACTTATAAGTGTGGTGGTTAAAGAAATCAAGTATATCTGTAGCTCTTGAAATAAATTGTCTAGCTATTTTTGATCATTCATGGTGTTGGGCTATGAATTCCACTTGACCTCCTTTTTAATCAGGAACGGTAAGGTTCTGTTCATTCCGGATGAGGAGAGCATAGCATAAGAGATGTTAGGTGGATTCCCCTGAATAAACACCAGGTAAAATCATCTGAGAACTCAGCTTCTAACTTCCAAGTATTAGCCAAATGCCATGGTAAACAGAGAGCCTGTCCTGCAATGTTGGTCAAGCATATGGACCACTGAGCCTGCTACAAGGCTAATAATGCATCAGCCCTGAGCAGCTTAGTTTCTCAAGAATAATAAACCTCACTTTAAGATCAAGTATAATGCATTTTAATTCCCAAATCCAACACTGCTGAATAAGAAAGTGATGTCATATTGTGGGAAAGGATAAGTTGACAAAAAGTTATGTTGACCACACAGAATCAGAATCTGTTTTTGAACATGGTCAGAATCACCATTTTCTTCTCATTTATTTTCTGAAAGGGTTCAACCAGTTATAGGGACTTGGCTAGAATCAGCGCATTAGCCCGTGTTTTCCGGAAAGCAGACTCCACAACAAGGCTTCTGTGGAAGCCTGCTCATTTGCCATTCCAGAGCAGAAGTGGAACGAGGGAGGAAAGCCAACAGACAATGCAGGAATTTCTAAGGAACCTTTTGAAAGGCCGCAGAACTCTCCAGCCAGGGGACACAAGGAGGAAGTACTAATCTAGCTGCTCTGTCCTGCATTGGTCAAGGGGGGCCTACAAGTGTTAATACCCCCGTGCTTCTGGGTTACACTTGTGTGAGTGCTAGGCAGGTTCCAGGTGTTCCATTGAAGGTATGGAGCAAGGGCCTGAGGCCAGGTGCTGTCTGGTTGCAGCTGCCCTGAGCTGATCAAAGTCTGTGCCATGATGGTTCCTTCTGCAGGGGCTGGAGAAAAGGTGAGCCAAGGTTTTGAAAAGATACAAGAGAGGGGTCTGAAACATTGCCTCCTGTGTATCTTGGTTTTCTGTGTTGGACATTTCCTCATTAGTGTTTTCTACTGCCTTTTAAAGATTTTTTTTCAAAAGATACATTTCTCAGGGCACTTGGGTGGCTCAGTCGGTTAAGCGTCCGCCTTCGGCTCAAGTCATGATCTCGCAGTCCATGATTTCGAGCCCCACATCAGTCTCTGTGCTGACAGTTCAGAGCCTAGGGCCTGCTTCAGATCCTGTCTCCCTCTCTCTCTGCCCCTCCCAATCTCTTTCTCTCTCTCTGTCTCAAAAGTAAATAAACATTAGGGGTGCCTGCGTGGCTCAGTCGGTTAAGCATCTGACCTCAGCTCAGATTGTGATCTCGTGGTTCATGAGTTCAAGCCCCACATCGGGCTCTGTGCTCACAGCTTGGAGCCTGGAGCCTGCTTTGGATTCTGTCTCTCTCTCTCTCTCTCTCTCTCTCTGCTCCTCCCCTGCTTGCACTCTGTCTCTCTCTCTCTCTCAAAAATAAATAAACATTAAAAAAAAAAAACTTTAAAAATAAATAAATAAATAAATAAACATTAAAATATTTTTAAAAAATAAAATTAAATAAAAATTTTAAAAGGATACATTTCTCATATTAACTTCACTCAAGATACCTGCAGACAATCTGTACTGCTGATTAGCCATCTAGAGATCTCTTCACCCCAAATGCTAACGTATCTCCCAAACAATTTTCCAAGCACTAGGAAACTGAATCATAACTATTTTCTGAATGGGTGAATGGAATGCATTTTCAATTTCTGTCCCATTTTTTACTCCTATTGCACAAAGACAATTAATTATATACTTAAATGGTACAGAGTGAGAGCAGAAAAAAGTGACACTTCCCTGCCGATTGCCCCTTACCTGCTCTTCTGTGTCCCTGTGTACTTTGTTAGTGTTCACCATGGCTGCATTGGCACATGATGCAGGGTCACTGAGAGCAACTGAGAGCTATAAAGAAAAAGACTGTTCCTCATGGTTGCCAGCCTTGTGGATGCTCTTTCTCTTGAAACGTGACCTCTGGCATCTGAGATTCTGACCATCTGTTCAAGTCATAGTGTGTAAGGAATAATGAAAGTCCTGTGGGAAGTCATGCTCAATGCGTCTCATTGAGCTTTCCTGACATGCTGCAGTAAAGGGAAAGCTTCTAGAGGTTATATGTAGGGTCTGACAAACGGAGTAGACACTCTACCCCATTCCATTCACTAATCATTAGTGAGCACCCAGTTTGAACAAGGCATTATGCAAGTAGCTCTGAGGAATACAAAGATGAACAAGACAGAGTACATGTCTTCAAGTTAGTATAATTTAGTGCTGTGGTTCTTAAACTTTTCTCCTCGTGTATCTTTGGGAGAATTGATGAAAGCCGCAGATCCTTTCCCCCAAAAGCATACATGACCCTAACCATACAATTTAGTTCATCATTTCAGAGACCCTCCTCTCTTCCAAAATTCAGTCAAAGGCTTATCAAAAAAAGGTGGAGATGGACATCTGGGTGGCTCAGTCAATTGTGCGTCCGACTCTGATTTCAGCTCAGGTCATGATCTCACAGTTCATAGGTTCAAGCCCTGCATCAGGGCTTGTGTCTGACAGCGTGGAGCCTGCTTGGAATTCTTGCTCTCCCTCTCTCTCTCTTTTAAAATAAATAAATAAATATTTTTTAAAAGTGGAGGGAACAGCCTGTCCATTAATAACTGTGGGAAATTTAGAGTGTTGTGAATGATCTGATATATGACGTTATCCAGGAGAAACAAATGGGAGAGCATAGTTCCACATAAAGGTATTGGGGCCTCCTCGGGCACACATGTATGTAATGCTTTGAAAGACAGCCAAATGAAGAGTGCACCTGATGAAGAGTATAAAGCCAGTGCAAGAAAGCCAATGGCATATTCTGGAATTATAAGAAGCCCAACATGTCTGGGTCATAAGACTCTTGGAAAAAGCTGGAAATGAGTAGGAAATGAGGTTAAAGATTGGGAGACTGGAGTTCAAACATTGGTTTTCAAGCTTAGAAGCTTGGATTTTACTCGATAGGCAATGGAGCCTGGCATAGCCAGAGCTGGGACTTACACCATTTCTTAGGGCAGATGGAAAAGGGCATACACTGACGATGACTAAGTCTTACTGTAAAAATCTAAGTGGAAGGCAGTAAAAGCCCAAACTGGGCCACTACAATGTAGGGAATGCTAAAGGGACATCGAAGAAACAAACCATGTAGTGAAGGCTAAAATGATTACCCAGAGAGGAGATAAGATACTAAATCTTCTTGCTTCTAAAGTTATTAAATATATTCCGAACAAAGTTAAACGCTGGCAGTGAGAAATTAGTTATTGTTCAGATCTTTCTTTTCATTTACTTTCTCTTATTATTTTTACAATCATTGGTACAATACTTTGGAAAATAATAGGCTTAATAAATGCTTGCTCAATTGAATTTAGTTAAATTTAATTTACAGTATGACAGCTATTGAGCCAACAATTATTATACCTCATTTTGAATAATTATGCTGGTCTACAAACACAATTTAAGGAAAAACTGAATACTTTTTCCTAATAGGCAGTAGATGTACTCCCAGGGCCTTTGAGGATTGGCATGATATCCTATTTGATTTTACACCAAAAATATGTTGTAGGCCTTTTCTTAAAGCCCTTTCTATTCTATCATGCACCTTACCCAGGAAACTAAAAGTAAAACTAAAATGCGATCTTTGTAAGCTATGATGATTCTCTCCAAGGATCCTTAGCAAAGAGAACCATCTTGGTGATAAAGGTATACTGTGGGAGCAAGGAAGATGTTGACTTTGGAAGCATAAAATAATTTGGTGAGCTACTCAAATGCTGTTCAGATTCATATTTTAGAAAGATGCAGCTCATGGCTCATGAATGGAAATCAAATACAAAACTTGTCTTTTATTAACATTTTCTTTCCCAACTCCATGTTTGGTCAAGGTGGCTAATATCTTCAGTGTAATCACACGAAAATGCATTCGTTGACCCTGGCAAAGCATGCAACTGAACTGAATTTCTCTTCCCTACTAGCTTTTTAAACACTATTTTGTCATGATCAAAGACCTGATAGGACATAAAAATAAATTGTTTACTTGAGAAAATCTTAACGACCGGCTAATTTGCACAAGGCTTTCTTGACCACAATTTTCCCAGGATTCTTGTGATACCTTTTATATGAATTCCCCTGGCTCAAGACATCCATTTCCTCTTCTTCCTGTCTCTTGTCTCGTTAAGTCATGCTCCCTTGCAGTGGTCCAAACATCCTTGCTCTTCAAAATCACCTAAGGAACAGCCAAAACCTGGGGATACCCTGGCCAAACTCCAGACCTGTGGAATCGGGGGCCACAGTTCGAGACGCACTCGCTGCTCCAAAGAGCACTTCTGATTTTCACCACTGGACTGGTTGGCTGTAGACAGGGATGGGAATTAGCTCACATTAGGTATTTTGAAAATGAAACTTAGTATGAAACTTCACGGGATGCAAATTCTCGATCTGTTTGCTCACTGAAAAATTAGACAAGTGTCAAATAATGGACAATAGGAAAGGTTACAAAGTGACAGACCCTGCTTCCCAGTACATTCTGCTGGCCCAGTCAGGTCAGTGCAAGACCTGGTTGCGCCTTCTTCCTTCATTGTTCTCTGCTCTCGGTCACTAGATCATCTTCTTCCTGGAGTATCCTCCCCAACTCATCTTTATGTGTCAGATCCTGCTGTGATTCAGAAACCAACTCGAGCCCTACCTCTTCCTCCTCTACACCTTTCCAAAGTTTCCAGCCTGCATAGCATCACTGTATTTTGAACTCCAGTAGTGTTTTGTTTTGTTTTTTAATCTGTTCTATGGATGTGGCCCTTTGATGACAGAGTGTCTCATCCTGATGTTCGGTTAGGCCATCTGAACATGTCTCTCCCCGTGGGAATTAGAATCCCAGGCTCTCGTATTTTGTTTAGTCCCCTCTAACATCAAGCATAATGTATTGTAGAATTTTTAAAATTACTGGTTGGATTTCATTTCTTTTCAAAATGTGATGGAATCTCATTTCTTGCTTCCTTTCCCAGCTCTGGATGTATAAGCATATGGCCGTCTCCCTCTGTATGTTAATGCCTATATGTGCAATAGATGTATGATAAGTTAGTGACACACTGACATATTCTTTTCTTCTCATGAGCTGAGGCTTTCTGAATTTCAAGATGAGTAGTTGATCTGGAAGTCAACTAAACTAGTCATCACTCTGGTACAGTCTCTTACAGATTTCTATCATCACACCCATTAAGAGGAAAACAAACCTGAGGGGCACCTGGGTGGCTCAGTTAAGTGTCCAACTTCCGCTCAACTCATGATCTCATGGCTCAGGAGTTTGAGCCCCACATTGGGCTCTGTGCTGACAGTTCAGAGCCTGGAGCCTGCTTTAGGTTCTGTGTCTCCCTCTTTCTCTGCCTTTCCCCCACTAGCACACTCTCTCTGTCTCTCAAAAACAAAGGAAACATTTTTAAAAAGAGAAAAACAAACCTGAAATTATAGAAGAAATCTTATATTAAGGGACAAACATCTTTATCACTGACAAAGTGGGGCAAAGAATTGAAAGAATTGGGAGGTTATAGTTTTATCGGATTATGAAAGTAAATGTTAATGCCTGTTTTCTCTCAAAAATAAGAATAATGCCTAAACTGTAGATGGTGCTTCAGAGTTTACTCTTTTCCATGTAATTTCTGTTGTGCCCCAGAACACCTATAAGAAAGTTTGATATTATTATTCCTGTTGTGCATGAAGAAACACTTGAATCCAAGTCCACGATCTCTAAGCCCATTTTTCTCTGTAAGAGAAACTAGATTGTTGTTGCCTACGCCATGCTCCTTGCTGGGTCCCTCTGTTCTCCACCACCTGTAAGTTCTGTGTGCTCAGGGACCTGCCTGTCTTCTTCACTCTAATTCTAGAACGCAGAAGAATACTAAAACATAATAGGGGCTGAATAAATACTTATGAATGAAGTTGTTAGTCTCTCTAATGGAAGGCTAAGATAGAAGGCTGGTTTTCGCCTGGCCGAGACAATGAGTTTGGAGAGGAACCTGAAGTTGTTCGTGACACTCACAAGGGGACATGTTCTTCTCTCCACCTACTCACGCCCTGCCCATGTGGCAGTCTGACCCACATGGGAGGCTCCTTGAAAGCATTCTTACTTAAAGCTAGTTGGGGTCGAGGCGCCTGGGTGGCGCAGTCAGTTAAGCGTCCGACTTCAGCCAGGTCACGATCTCGCGGTCCGTGAGTTCGAGCCCCGCGTCAGGCTCTGGGCTGATGGCTCAGAGCCTGGAGCCTGTTTCCGATTCTGTGTCTCCCTCTCTCTCTGCCCGTCCCCCGTTCATGCTCTGTCTCTCTCTGTCCCAAAAATAAATAAACGTTGAAAAAAAAATTTAAAAAAAAAAGAAATAAAGCTAGTTGGCATTTCGAATACTGACTGAGACTTGGCATGTATGTGAGAGCTGTCCTAGGAAAAACTCAATCCATAATGAACTCTCCTATAAGCCTACAAACATATTTTAATAATCCACTATGTGAATGAACACAGTTCGACACTTCAAACCTGCAGTATAACCTAATCGGAAAAAGCACCTGAACTCGGTTCTCCTAATCTACAGAGTGGTCACAATGGGAAATTCCTGCTGGGGAATTTTCCTGAAAGTCAGGAAACTTAGATCTGGGGAGGGAAGAATTGGTTTCAGGAGAAAGAACCTACCCCCTTTGCTATGGGATTTGATGAGTAAGTCGACGTCAGAATTCTCCCTGCTTGCACCTGCTTGTCTCAGAGATTGGAAACCGAATCCTAACAAAGCCTCAGACAACAGTTACCGTCACTTTAAGCAAGGTGGGTGGGGGTTGAGAGAGTATGTGCATGAGCGTACACATACACACATACACACCCCTGTCTACACACTAGAGTGTGTGTGTGTGTATACGTGTATATATATATATATATAGCCCCAGTGGTATATCAACAGGTTATATCAATTCCCAGAGTAACTGCAATTTACTTTTCTCCCAGGCAAGAAAGCACATCATGATGCAATGAGTGACCTTCTTATACAAGTGAATCACAACCCCTCTAAAACAATGTATATATACATGATTATAGAAATCATTCTTTTTTGAGAGAGACAGAGAGAGAGAGAGGGAGAGAGAGAGAGAGAGTGTGTTTGTGTGTGTGTGTGTGTGTGTGTGTGTGTGTGTGTGTGTGTGTGAACCAGGGAGAGGGGTGGACGGAGAGAGAGAATCCCAAGCAGGCTCCATGCTCAGCGCAGTGCCCAACATGGGACTCTATCCCACGACCCTGGGATCATGACCTGAGCCAAAATCAAGACTCAGATATTCAACTAACTGAGCCACCCAGGCACCCCATAAATCATTCTTAAACTGCATAAGTTAACTTATAGTTATCAGCTCCTGTAACACACTTCACAACCTATGAGAACATAGCAGGCTGTCTTAATGCCAAAGGACAGAGAACCACTGACTGCCAGCATGCCTGTCATACTTAAACTGCCTGGGGATGTTAAAATGCAGTTTCTGGTTCTGGGGTGGGGGCCTAAGATTCTGCATTTCTAATAAGCCTAATGCCTTGTGACTCTAAGTATGGTCCTGGACCAGCTGAGGCAGCACCAGGGAGCTATTTTACAACCTTGTAGGTGATTCCAGTGTGCAGCCATTGTTGAAAGCCACTACACCAAAAGGACCAGAGTTAAGTCGCTATGATTGTTTGTTGACCTTCCCCAGCTGGAAGCCCTTTGAAAGCCGCCTAAAGGTTTCTAAATCTGTGATTATCAGAATCACCTGGAGAGCTTTAGGAAACGCTTTTCCCACCTTCCTAAATTTTGAAATCAGTAAGTGGTATAATGTGGGCTTGGGAATTTTGAGATCGCTACATGCTTTAAAAAAAAAAAAGGTGTCGTGCTTAGATTCACTGACCTGGACCCAGTCTCTATGATGTGGTCCAGGTAAGGCCAGCCCTGGACTAAATAATGAAACAGACTACATCCTAGAGTTGTTTTTTTTGATATTTCTACCCTTTCTGTACCCTCTCTTCCATCTTTTACCCTATTTATATGATTCTCCTACTTCTAATAAAGTTTATGACATCAGTCATTTCTACCTAGATATAAATGAGTTTGGTATTTTTGCACTTTTCCCAGAGATACTTGGATTTAAGTCATTGCTAACAGTGAGCTAAAGAGTTCATTTCTGGGGCACCTGGGTGGCTCGGTCAGTTAGGCCTCCAACTTCAGCTCAGGTCATGATCTCACGGCTAGTGAGTTCGAGCCCTGCATTGGGCTCTGTGCTGACCGCTCAGAGCCTGGAGCCTGCTTCAGATTCTGTGACTCCCTCTCTCTCTCTGCCCCTCCCCTGCTTATGCTCTCTGTCTCTCAAAAAATAAATAAGTGTTTAAAAAAAGTTCATTTCCTAAAAAAAAAATAGTGTAACATCGGCAAACAGATAAGAAACATCACTTGAGAATAGCAAACTCCTCTCTAGCCACATACAAACACTTCCCCCCACACCCCTGCCTCTGACCAAGCCCTTTTCTACTTAAGTTGCCTGAATTTAAAACAAACTGCTGAAGCTTTGTATATTTCCATTTATTTATGAATACAAACTTTTAGGTATTAATAATGTCCAAAATTAACATTAATATTATTTGTAAGATTCTATGAAGTACTAAATACTACCGTTAAGAACACGTTTATTTTTGATATGGTTAATGTTAACCAAATAATTTTATTATACAAACTGTTGCCTTATCTAGTATATTAGTATAAAATGGATGCAGTTTTATAGATGAGGAAACCCCACTTGGTCTCGTCTGTGCCTAATAGCAGGTGCTCTATGACGGACAGTTAAAGCTTGATGGCTATTTAGCAAAGTGTGCACAGTGCCATCTAGTGGTATTCAGTCATCACTGCAAAACCTAAATGTCCATTTTCCAAAGTGATTTTGATGGCTCAAGAGTAAACATCTTTATACAACTGTCAGACTTTTAAAACAGACTTCCTAATAGCTTCCTTATGACTCTAAACTTAGCACATTTCTTAGTGCTCCTACTTCATTAAGCAGAAGGCTTGGGATACCTTTTAATAATAATTAATAGGTATTAAATACTTCTATGCACTGAGCACTGAGTTAAGTGCTTTCTATGGATTGTCTCATTTGATCCCCCCAATAACCCTGCAGTGGAGCAACTCTTGTTGTCCCCATCTTACAGATGCGGAAACTGAAACTTAAGGACATTAAGTGATTTGCTCAAGGTCACATGGATAGTCGATAGGAGAAGCCCGTCGAAACCCAACCTACCATCCAGGAACCTGCACTATTCTGCACTGTAATCTGCACCTCCCAAAGCAGTTACCAATGGAATAAAATTTCCGATAAGTCTTTATGAAAGAGGGCCTTCCTCACCAGGTCTCTAATTATCAAACACGGTAAAACCGACTCAAACTCCACTAACTGAGAACATAACGACAGTTAAACTAAATATTATCTGTCTTTGGGGCTGAGATGTAGTTTGGCCTTCTTTTGTATGGCCAACACGATATATGCTCAAAATTACATGTTAATTAACTTATCGAATTTGGGGGCACTGGGCTGAAAGTTGGGTTTGGATTCACAGACCTTGTAAGTTGATAATGGCGTAGCATGGCTATAGATGAGAAGGTGTTTAATTATCTTAACACTAGTAGTTATCATTTGTTGAGCACCTATGTGCCAAGCTCTGTGACCAGCACCTGTGTATACATTTTCTCTTTTCTCCTCGCTATAACTGTCTCTGGATGGTTTTCTCCTCATTTCTAGAAAGGAAACAGTAAAGTATATAGAGGAGGAGTAACTTGCCCACAGTTTTATAATTATTAGTAGAGCCAGGGGTGAAACTTCAATCTTTGTGACTGCAAAATCTGTGTCTTTTGCCACTCTTGGAAAATAAGTATTATAGTGTGCATGATTACAGTTTTCTGTGTACCGCCATCCCTATGCAAAAAGACCATCATCTCTGCTGGGATGACGGTAACAGGCTCCAGCCACTTCTCCCGTGCATGCCTGTCCACCTCCATTGCTTTCTGCCCTTACTGTCCGAAATGATAGTTTTCAGCTGCATTTCTGAGCGTGTCACTCTATTTAACACCTGTGTCTTCATACTTTTAGTGTAAAGGCCAGAAGATTTGCCGTAGCGACAGTACTCCTCCAGCCTTATCTTATTCCTCTGGGCCCTTCACAACCATCTCATAATCCCATTTTGTATGTAGCACGCTGTCCACCACAACAGGTCATCATTTCTGATTATCTGTGTAATTGTGAGTCATGTCCAAATCCCCACCTGTTAGTTCCTTGAGGCAGGAACAACATCTTTGCATCCTGCACCCAGACGTATCCCCAAGGACTAGATCCAGAGGATCTGTACATCAAACATAAAGGGAATAATTATAGGAACCCAGTTCCTGCAGAAATTAATTTAATTCCTCAAGAAGTTAATTAAACAAACAAACAAACAAAAACTTATAGATGCCGTCTACCTGGAAGTACCTTGGATGCTGACTTGAAAAATTGGATAAATAGCATTAAGAAATACAAATAATTTCCTTGTAGGACATACAGAGAAGGTTATAAATTTGGAATCCCATAAGTCTGAATTTATCCAAATCTAATAGATATGTAAGTATTTCAGTTAGAAAGTGATTTGTATTCTTCTGTCCCAAATAAGAGATATGCTGGAAAGTTGTTTTATTCTGGGTTTTTTTTTTTTTTTAGTTTTACATGATTCACATTGTACCTTTGTTCAAGTGCAACATATTGTCCTGTGTGTCAGGCATTACCACTTTTGACTTCATGATTTTTCCCATGTAAGGAGCACTGTCCTCACTCTGTAGATGGGAACAATGAAACTCTATGTCTTCAAGGCTATGAGGGCATGCACTTGAAGTAGAAGGGCCGTATTTAGACCTCGGTCTTTGGACTTCAAGTCCAGTGCTCATTTGGACTCCCAAGTCCAGAAGTTCAATACATGTTAGTGTTTTTTTAATATAGTGTCAGAAATGAGTAAAGAAGTGGGAAACTAAAACTTAACGAGTAAGTAGAAACGCACACGTGGAGTGCACATTTTTTAGGAACTGAAACCTAAGTGTGTATTTCATTGAGAAAGACAACATACTTAGTTTCAAGAGCAAAAGCATGATGAAAAGTGAACCTTAAATATGGCGAAGTTGTGGGGACACTGGAATTCTCATACGTTGTTGATGTAGATATGAAATACCAATATCGGAACACACCTGGGGAGTTTCTCAAACATTCAACATATACCAACCATACAACCTAGCCCATTTCATTTCCAAGTATTTACCAAGAGAAATGGAGCTTATGTCTATACAAACATTTGTACGTGGCTGTTCATAGCAACCTTATTCATAATAACCCCAAACTGAAACAACTCAAGTGTCTATCAACAGGTGAGTTGATGACCAAATTGTGATCTATCCACGAACAGAATGCTATTCAACAATATTACGGAACAAACTATTAATACATGCAACAACGTGGATGACTCTCAAAGTAATTATACCAAGTAGAAGGATCCAGACAAAATAAACGTACCGCATGATTCCAGCTATCTAGAATCCTGGAAAACCATTTTGGAAAGTATATCTGTGGTTGCCTGGGGTGAGGAGTGGGCTGGATTAAAAGGAACCAGAGGAAACCTTTGGGATGGAGACGATCACTGTCCTGATTTTGGCAATGCTTTCTGGGGTGTTATAACAAGGCTTGAGCATGACCAGGGAAGAAATAGAAATGGAATTCTTGACACTAGTGAAAGTAACCATGACTTAAGTTCTATGAGTTAGTCAATAGTGTAGCCAAGAAGCTGTTCTTGACCAGGTTAAATAAGTGATCCGTGACTTAATTCTGCTGATAACTCTTCCTTTTTCCCCTGCCTGTCTTCCCACCTTCCTTAACTTTCTCTTTTTTTATTTCAAACCTTATACTATGAAAAATATATAAATAAATTAAAATATTTTAAACAAATGCAGGTTTGATATCTTTTCAAATGCTAGAATTTAAGTGCTGGTTTTGTGTCTCTTTCTTTCAAGGGGTCGGTGTGTACAGTGGGAAAGTGCTTTAAAGCCAGAGAGACTTGTTAATTTTAATCACAAGTGCCATACACTTCAAAGTTGCTAAGAAACTAGATCTTAAATGTTCTCACCACAAAAAAAGAAATTATAATTCTGGGACATGATGTGTTAGTTAATGCTAGGGTGATAATCACATTGCAATATATAAATCTATCAAATCAATATATTGTATACCTTGAAGTTACACATACACGATGGTGTATGTCAACAGTTTTTATTTCAGCGTTTTTTGAAAATGACGTGGATAGACGTGGATTTGAAAAGCAGTTTTGCCATTGACTGGCCTTGGACCCTTGCATTTGTCAGTTAACTTCCCTGGTCCTCAGTTTCTCATATGTAACGTAAAGATAGTAGCTGCATTTCAAGGGTCACGTTGAAGATTAGAAGTAACTATCTCCTGTGGTTTTCAGGAAATAATTTTCTTGGTATTATACACGGTACATCAAGTCTTTGAGATCATGCACTGTCTATGTACATTTGCTTATGTCAACCCCTACAAGAGTTGAACTCATATTGAGGACTTTGAGGTGCCTTGACAAAATAGGACAAAAATAGGACAAAATAGGACAAAATAGTACGTGTAAAATAATGAGTTTACCGTTCCCTGCATTTTGGGCTGATGTGTTCCCTCTGCTTTAATTGTATGTAGTGCACCTGGTGGACATTTGGAACGTCATAGAAGCGTTGCGGGAAAATGCTCTGAACAACCTGGACCCTAACATAGAACTCAGTGTGGCCCGCTTGGAGGCTGTGCTTTCCACCATTTTCTACCAGCTCAACAAACGGATGCCAACCACTCACCAAATCCAGGTGGAACAGTCCATCAGCCTCCTGCTTAACTTCCTGCTGGCAGCCTTTGATCCGTAAGCTCCCTCTGAATAGCTGTTCCTCTCTGCATGTTTGGTCTCTCCCTCCTCTTGTCCTTCTTGGTCTCTTCCAAATGATTTTCTAGAGTAGCTGGCTGCCTCTTTTTCTTGATCAGAAACTTATCTCAATAAAACCTGTCTGTGTTTAACATAAATTTTAAATGCCATGGGGGGAAGAAAACAGTAAAAAAAGTGCCACAGGAAATTGAGGACAACTGTTATTTTGTACGCTGACCTTTGTTTAACTCATCCCATGCTTCCTAAAAGCTACAGATGCTTGAAAGTGTCGCGCGACGGCATGCCTGTGGAGCAGTTTAATGAAGCGTGCAGTGGAAGGATGTTTTCAACTCTCTTCTTTGCAGATTGCCTAAGACAGTGTTTCTGAGGTGTCATAACAAGATCCTAGAGCAAGCAGAGAGATTGAAGAGGGTTTCTTGATCAGCCTAGTGAAAGGAGCCATGGCTGGCGTTAAATGGATCAGTCAATAATGTGCCACATAAAACAGTGTAATGCCTTCCGCACATGATAATTAAATCTCAGCCTCATTATCTTATAATTTTGTCTCATAGAATGAGAGAATTTCAGAGCTGGCTGAAATATTAAAGACTGTTCTTCCAAATCTCTCATTTTACAGATGAAGGACCTGAAGCACAAAGAGGCTGTCCCTTGACCAGTGTCTCTCAGCATGTTAGTGGCAGAGTAGGGATTTAGGTATTCAGCTAAGATTTCTTTTCCAAGGCATATGTGGCAGCCTTGTGAAGTGTAAAAACTCCCCTGAATTACTTTATCAGCCTAAGATTTCAAAAGGTCTTTGGCTGATTGCCTTTAGTCTAGATATGGTATCAGCATCCCCACTTTCACTACTGGTTTTGAATATTAAAACGGAAAATTGCTAACTTGACCTTTCAGCAATCACATTTTAAGACTCTCAAAAGATTTTGCTTAGTCTCATTGTCTGGCCAATGCTTGGGAATATCTAAGCCTGGCACTGGAGATGTTCCAGCCAGGCTAATGTTATTATGCCGCTCACGAAAGCTACCAGCTGTCACTTTACAACCTAGAGTGGTAACAGAATTATCCGTGCTTGGTTTGACCTGGGTAGAGTATTGTCTCATGATGTTTAAATTTTGAGTAATTCTCGACTTGAAATAAACAGTTCTGAAACAAGCAGTCCGGCTTGATAGATCCCACGCTTAGCCTGTGCGGACTTCAGAACTGATGTACTGCTTTGGCCTAATCACTATGGTAACCAAGTGGCAGGCAGGTAGAGAAGGCTATGGTTCCACATGACAGGTGACAGAACGGAGCCAGGCTATGGAATTTCTGTAATGGCATTTCCATCCTCCCCCCTTGACAAGAGCACAGAAGCTTTCAGACTTGCCACTAGTCTTCAGGGGGCTTATTTGTTATAAGGGGAACAACGGAGAATGTAAAAAGAGAAATAGAATTCTTGCCAGATCTTAGAGTATTGCTGGAGGATTCATAAGGAATCAAAGATAAAAAAATAATTTGTATCCACTCCCTAAATATAGAAACTGGGCCAGATTAACATTAAGGAAGGAGGACCTTGTGAAATATGTTAGAGTTATAATACATACATGTCTCATATTTTATATGACATATCATATCTCAGTATTTCTCATAACATGAGAAATACACAATAGAGTTAGGTTTTTCACTTCTGTTTAGAAATATTGGGAAGATCACTTTTAAAAAATAGGGCTGTAGATGTTCTCTAAGTAGCTACTGATAATCATTTCAAGGTTGATGAATGCTAAGCTTAAGGACTATCCCAAGGTCAGGAGCCGTCAACGTGAACGTTCACATGGAATATCTGTTTGGTTCTTACTCTTCTTACAGATAAAAAGGGCCCTGATGTATACTTTCAGTAATCTCATTATAGTAGATTTTTTAAAACATCCACATAGAGAAATCTCATTTTACAGATTTACAGACACATCCATATAGAGACCCCAGTCTACAGATGCTTCTGCCTTCTCTGTTTTGGCATTGCAAATGAGTATAGGCAGTTCTGCTGATTCTCAAACTTCCATCTGATGGCTTTTGAAAATCTAGACGATGTGGGATGTGAGCCATAAGGAAGTATCAGTAGCTGGAAAGAGACTATAACCGGAAATATTCACTTAAAAGTGAATGTAAGAAGCGAAACTTAAGAATAAAATGAATGTTCAATTCAATTTCTTATAATAGTAAACTCCTGTTTCTCCAAATGAGATCCAGTATGGAAATCTGATGTTGCTTCCTACCACCTATCCCACGACAGAACCCAAGCATTTAAGGGAGCCTTCTGCATTTTGGTAGACGTGAATGAGCCTAGTACATCAAGGATATGCTGTTGCTCTTATAGAATCACTGAAACATTTGGGAGATTTTCTCATTTGCTGTAATTTGAATCAACATTTAAAAAAAAACAAAAAAAAAGTCTAAAATAAAAATTTAAACTTGCATTCTAAAGAGATTATATCTATGTGTATATTTTTTTTGAAGGAAGGACAGTATAGCAATTTAAATTCACGAAGACTGAAAATAAGAACTTGCATTCAGAGAAACTTGGTCATTATTTTGGCAATGCCTTCAAATTCACCAGACCCAGCTGGTGGAGTCTTCCATGAATATGGTAACCTGAAATGAGGTTCAAAGCCCACTGCACTTGCCTGTATCCTTGAGAACCAGACTTGCCTTCTCGCAACCATACCTCCCCCAAAATATCACTCTTTCCCTTCTCTCCCCAGAGAAACACCTGCGTCTCAGTCCTCCCCCAGACATGCTCACTGCAGACCACAGCTAGCTTCCTGGTTGCAAGGTTTCTCCACCAACTCAGCCTCTTAGAAGATAGAGGGCATTGCTACAGATGTAGGATGATTTCTCGAATGTTAGGAGCTAGGATTCATGCCCAGAGACTATGCTTATGTTTGCCATTCTGTCTCTGAATATCAGTCCCTTGAGTCTAGAAGATGTTTTTCCTGACTTTCCTCCTAAAAATGGCTGTATCCTAGCAAGAGTCAACCAGTGGTCGATGACCAATCAACTTCTAAGCAGACCTTTCCATCCCAGACACTGTCTCCTCCAGAGTCCCTAGGAAAATGACAGGTGTACCTGGGAAGGGTGGAAAAGGTGTCAGAATCGGGGATGAGGGACTGAGAGTGAAGAATTAGAAAACAGCCAGAGCCAGTCTCTGTATCTCATCTCTCTTCTTCTGCACACCCCAGGAATTAGCCTGCCTCTTTCCCTTATTTGCTAACAACCTGGAGGCAGCTTTTCTTCCCACTGTTAACTATTATTTTTTAGGAAAACTGAGAGTAACAAAAGAAAAACAACATGGCAGAAAGTTACAAGGTGACAATAATTTTTTTCAACAGCTTTATTGAAAGGTATAATTGTGACCTTGACACTACTTCTTAAAAGTCTATATTGACCTTTCAAAGAGATGGGGTCACAAATTGATCCACTGTGAAGCCCTTCACCTCTCATGGCTGAATTGACCCCCCTCTTCCCCAGGTCCTACTGTTCCTTTCAAATGATTTTGTTATTCTTTTATGGTGCATGTCTTCCTATTTATATGACTGCCTCCCACAAGCTACTATACAGTGGGACCATGGCTTACTCTTTGTATCCACAGCACCTGAGACAATGTCCAGCTCATAATGAATCTACGAATGAATGAATGAATGAATGAATGAAGATCAAAGATTGACTTTTCTTAGCTCAACACACTAATTTCTTTTCATTCTTTTTCTGAAACTAAGTCCTCCTTAATCTCTAATATATTACCAAGACTAGGGAGTCCAGGTTTGCTCTGTCACCTAGATTCATACCCTCTATTTTTACTTCTGTTCCACAAGAGAAGAAAACAGATGGCTGTGACTACTAGTGTGGGAGTATCCTATTTTCACCAAAGACTTCCCTGTAGTTCTCGTACTCCCTTCTTCATTTCTTGGGAAACATGAACAACAACTTTAGTCTGTTGACTTAATCTCATTTCAATTCACTAGATCTTCTTTCTTAGGGAAGTTCTTCCTAAGGTAGATTAGGTGACAGTGGCCTTGTTTTTAGCAAATGTTATTTTCACATATATTCAGCCATGCAAATCTCATAGGAGGACAAGGATAAAGATTAAAAAGAATGGTGGTGTTCCTCTTCTCAGGTGTCACGCTATATTCTTAAAGCCAGTTCTCCAATGATAGTAATAATGTACTAATGTAATCAGTAATTATATATACTGATAGTGATTATGTACTAATGTAATTAGTAATCATATTACTCATTGTGGTAATAGCTAATACCATTTATTGTTTGCCCACAGTCCTACTGGTTGGGCACTAAGGGATTATAACTTTTCAGGTTGAGTAAGCGATACGGCTGGGACATGTGGAGGTTACATAGTGTGTAGGTAATACAGTGTCACACTGGGTGAGGTCAGTGGGGAAGAAGAATCATTTGTTTCAGGCATCAGTGTAAGTTCAGCTGTATTCATGCTTTCTATTACATTTTTAAATGAGAAATTAAGGTACTTTTCCCCCCAAACTTACCCAGCTTTTACAGGATATTTTTATGATGCCCACATTCCTAACCTTTCCAGTTTGTGGTACTCAGACATGTCTGACAGAGTGTATGTGAAGGAAATATTTGGACTTAACACATATTACATTGTAGATTTAGAGTCAGTTTCATGACAGCCATCCAGAATTCCAAATCTATCATATAATAGTCTTTCACAGAGAATACAGAATCCCCTGTTTGACATATTGCACCTTGCTGAGCCATTGGAACATCCATTCCCACTCCTGAGCTTCCCCCCACACCCCCTCCAATGCTATGAAAGGTACCACAGCACTATTTCAGACTCGTGGATATAAAATATTCTGGAACTCTGCCCAAATCCGTCTGCCTTTTGAGTTTAAAAAATAATTTTGATGTTTAATGCAAGATGTAGTACAAAGTACACAGCCCTTTCTCTGCGCACCAGTGAAATGGATGGTTCACATTTGAGGCTGTGTGGTTGTGTGAGAGCAAAAGAAAAAGAGACGAGGTCTATAAAACCAAATGTTCTTTTTTCTTTTTATTGTCTATACGGCTAGAACTAGATATTTAACCTAGTGTTTGCTTGGTGATTTTCTTTCGTACCACGTCTTAAACTCAAGACTTCCACAGAACATTCTCCTCTAATCGCTAAAATTTTGTTCTAGTAGAAAATACTTTGTTTCAAGGTTCCTGCTTGTCACGAAAATAGACTCTCTCTGAAGAATTTCCACAATTGTAGATAAAATGAACATTCTTAATGTCACTTGCCTTTATGTCAGACTTATACTTTGCGTGAGTGGCAAAAAGAGTTTCATAGGGGTAAAGGAGATATGTCCACAGTATTGCCTCCTTCCATGCTGGAGAAACTCCCGGCAAACTCGCGTGGCCAGGTGTTATGACGAATTCTTTCCCCAAATGTTTTGCTAACATGATGGGAAGGCCAAAGAGATGCCACAGCCAATTAAGGGATTTCTATCTGTGCACGTGTTAACTTCATCATCCCCCAAATAAGAGTAATTATGTATGTGCTTACTTCCAAATTCAAGGTGTCACATGACCGCACAACCTAATATTATGGACCGTAAGGCCAATCTTCATGACTTTTCTCAAGCATTTTAGTATTTCTCAATAGAAAACTTAAGTGGTAAATCGAAAAAAAAAAAATCCTTTTCACGTGTGCATCCATTAACTTAACTAACGTATATTGAGAGCTTGCTTTGCACTGGGTGCCATGATAGGCTGGGGATGAAAGATGAGTGGGGTGAGGTCCCTACCCTCTGAAAAACATGCTGTATTAAAACTAACCGGTGTCGGGGTGCCTGAGAGCTCTGTCGTTAGGTGTCTGACTTCAGCTCAGGTCACAGTCTCACAGTTCATGAGTTCAAGCCCCTCACTGGGCTTTGTACTGACAGTACGGAGCCTGCTTGGGCTTCTCTCTTTCTATTTGCCCCTCTCCCACTGTCTCTCTCTCTTTCAAAATAAATAAACTCTAAAAAAAATATTAATGAGTTTTGATTCTTTTTCTCCGATAAACTATGAGCAAACTGAGGGTGGGAGCCATACCTTATTCATCTTTAGATCCCCAACCTGTGAGACATGGTCAATAAATAATTGTTGAGTTATGAAATGAGTGATCCCTATGAACAAAATGACTCCCAGATAAAGAAATGAGTTACGATAGAGGCATGTTTTGGAAGAAAGAGGAGGAAACAATTTTCTCAGTTAATTAAGCTACCAAAATGTGCGAGAAAGAGAAATTTGAGTTCTGTGCTCATCAAAATGCTTACCAAATGTTTTTGTGAAATATGTTGGTAAAAGAAGAGCTTCTGGTTTCTGTGCTCTCAAATAGAAAAATAATTCCATCAGCCTGTTCCAAATAGAGTCAGAATCCAAATCTCACTTTCAAGGACTTAAAATTTATCATGAGATTCTCTAATTTCAAACAGGAAACTCACTTGGCAACTTGGAGAAAATTTACATTCTGTTCTGAATTCAGCCTAGCATCTCAGACCTATCAATATCTATTTGTTGGTTTTCCTTCTTGTCAAAAGCAGATTTTCCCTCCCAGACAAACTTTCCCTAAAACGAATACCTTCTTAGTTAAAAGAAACCAGTTTCTCTCTTTTTGAGGTCATGAAAAAAGCCCAGTGTAATAGTTACTCACTTTTTACTATGATGAATGAGTCAAACCTTAAAGTAATGTATGTTTTTAAGACAGACACTCTACAAATCTCTGTATATATTTTAACTAAAGGGTGTTTTCTTATTTCCATTTTTTAATATTTTTAAAATGTTTATTTATTTATTTTGAAGGGGGGAGGGTAGGAGGGTGAGAGAGAGAGAGAATCCCAAGCAGGCTCCATCCTGCCAGCACAGACCCCAACATGGAGCTCAATCTCATGAACCGTGAGATCATGACCTGAGCTGAAAACAAGAGTCAGATGCTTAAATAACTGAGCCACCCAGGCGCCCCTCTTGTTTCCATTTTGATTGGTTACCTCTTAGGAAAATTTGGAAGTTTTCAGAGTGAAAAAACAAAGTATAAGGGAAATAAAAGATTTAAGGAAACCTTGATTTATAAAGCAATTTCAGTTTGCACTTGTGCTAATTTTCTGATTGTCTTAAATACCTTTCAAGGTGTTAATTACGCACCAGCATACCAATTTAATTGGGTAGTTTTTGACCTCAAGCTAAATAGGAAAGTAAAGTCTGTATTGGCAAAAGCTTCCAGCTGATTGGCCTAAAAAAATAGAATATATTCCATTCTGCTAAAAACCAAATAGTGGGAAAAAAAAGAGGAAAGCATGTATTATGCGTTGTGTTCCTGCTCTACATTAAAAGGGAAAATATTAAAATAAAATGTTTACTTAAAAAAATGTTTTTTAACGTTTATTTATTTTTGGGACAGAGAGAGACAGAGCATGAATGGGGGAGGGGCAGAGAGAGAGGAAGACACAGAATCGGAAGCAGGCTCCAGGCTCTCAGCCATCAGCCCAGAGCCCGACGCGGGGCTGGAACTCACGGACCCCGAGATCGTGACCTGAGCTGAAGTCGGACGCTCAACCGACTGAGCCACCCAAGCGCCCCTAAAATTTTTACTTTAAAAGTATAATTTTTTAAACAAAAAATGATAGGCCAGTAGTACATTTCACTTTAAAGTTTTTGCTGTACCTTCTACACTACCAATCAGTCAACTGCACTAGCAACTTTTCTCCACCAAGAATGGCTCATTGTCAGTCTTGTCATTGATTCGAAGGCCCAGCCCACCCATCAAATGGACGGTTCTGATAGATACACTGTATAGGGCATGCAGTATTTGCAAACATACCTGGCTCTGCTCTTTCTTTAGATGGCGATTAGAACTGCACGTGGGGAAACGTGGGTGGCTCAGTCAGTTAAGCGTCTGACTTGAGCTCAAGTCATGATCTCAAGGTCCTTGAGTTCTGTGCTGACAGCTCAGAGCCTGGAGCCTGCTTTGGATTCTGTATCTCCCTCTCTCTCTGCCCCTCCCCGGCTCATGCTCTGTCTTTCTTTCAAAAATAAGTAAACATAAATTCTTTTTTTTAAAAAAAAAGGCACACATGAAGTTGAAGATGTGCTGCCATAGCTCTTAGTACAAACAAAAGCATAGACTTTTTCTAGCACTCTTCCTAGTGTTGACGTTCCAAGGCTGTTTGGCCTGCAGCATTAGGGACAATCTACGTTTTTCATCCTCAGTACACTTTGGCAGGTCTTCTTCCGGAATTGTGGCCGACGGCCAACATTCCATATGGGCAGTTTTACTGCTTTACTCCTAGAGGCATTGCGTGTGCAGACTCACTTTGGAACAATATGCTGCTTTCCTGCTGGTTTGCACTAGACTCCTGGGAGTTTCCTGTTATCCATCCTCCTGAGCTTGACTTTCCACTTCCTAGATACTTAAGGGATTTCCCGATCTGTTTGTGAATCACACGGCCCCGTTAGGGATGATTCCTGATGAGCACAACTCTTGTACTTCTCCCCTCAGGATGCACCGATGTCTCCCTACTCCTTACTTGCATTGTTAATGCCACTTTCTCTCTCTCTCTCTCTCTCTCTCTCTCTCTCACACACACACACACACACACACACACACACACAGGACCCTGATCCCAAGATGAGTTTAAGTAATGGCCCTCGGTGTGGAATCTTGTCAAACGTCTTTAGAAAATCTCTCTCCCCAACCCTTTTCTTCATCCTGTTTTATCTACTGAAAATGTTCTTTAAAAAGATCCATTTGTATTTAAGTCCTTGGTGTGTCCCCCTTTTCCGTTGTGACATCATTCGTCTCCACTCACTCCTTAAATTCCTTCAAGATTTATCCACTGCTAGGGCTGAGCAAGGTCTAAATTCACCCAATATTGGTGTGCTTATGGAGATCTACATTCCTGCATACCCCCTGAATCCTTCTTTGTGACCAGGGTCACCTTTGCAATATGGCACAGTGGCTTGCATAACAATACATTCCAGTGGCCTAATTTCACCCTTGAGTTCCTGCAAAACTCTCATTGAGCTGCCCTCCACTTGGTGATTTATCTAGATTTATTGTGTCAATTTGGCAGAATAGCTCTGATACAACCACTCCTGGATGTAATAGCATTAATCTTGCATTTCCAAGAACAATACAGAACTGGCGATCTCCCTAGGATCTTCTTCATTAAAAGCTAAGGCTTAAGAATTCATCTGTGAGCTATCATCATTTCATCCTGTGGAGAACTCTCTGTTCCATCATTATCTGTGGTCTATCCTCTTTCTTGAGTTAAATTGTTCTCTCTGATTCATTGAAAGAAACTTGTATTGCTCTTGAAATCTCACATATAATGCTCCTCAATTTCTCGGCATTTTGAAGGAAACCTTATCATTGGCATTTCTCCTGTTCTTCCACATTTTGTAGATTTCCCTGTTCTCATAATTTGAACCATGTTTCAGCTTAGGAAAGGGAACTAATGATTTCCTAGAATAAGTTTTTGATACTTCAAGTTATCCATGCAGTTGGGAATACAATGCACATGGAATAATTCTGAATGAGGTTTTTTTTTGACAAAAGCATCGCGTTTTTATTACAGCTTACCTGCTCCCAAATTAGCAAACAACTAAATGAGTGGCCATTTGCAATTCTAGGGGCACCTATTATAAAGATTAATAGTCATTAATTAATATAAGAAATATATTGTTCACTAATTATGGGGGAGAGGAAGTACAAGGCTGTAGGAATTCAACTAATTGAGAAGACATACATGGCCTCTGCCCCCAGGAATCTCACAGTGTGGGGTCAAATTACATGCAGATATGTAAATAAACAAAGGTCACTCAGTGTGATAGGTGCCAAATAGTAAGTAGAAATGGAGGGAAGAGCATTTGCCTGCACATCCAGGGGAAAAGCTGTTTCCAGAGCAAATGGAGTGATGATACATGGAACTGAGTCTTTGATGAACAGGTGACAGAGTCCTGGGCAAAAGGTGGTAGGAAGGGCAGGGGCATTAAACATGGGACTATGGAGTGAGGTTCAACAGAAATGGTAGCAGTGAAGACTGGAGAACACAGATCAACTTGTAATCATAGCCTGTAGGCAAACGGAAGCAATTAGAGTTTTAAATAATGAAATAATATCATCAGGGTGCCTGGGTGGCTCAGTTGATTGAGCATCCGACTTCGGCTCAGGTCACGATCTCTCCGTTTGTGGGTTCGAGCCCCACGTTGGACTCTGTGCTGCCAGCTCAGAGCCTGGAGCCTGCTTCGGATTCCATGATTCCCTCTCTCTCAGCACTGCCCCCCCCCCCCCCACTCGCATACTGTCTCTCTCTCTCTTTTCTCTCTCAAAAGTAAACATAAAAAAAAAATAATATGGTCGATTTTGTGATGTGAGTGTGCAAGCAGAGAGATCATTTAAGAAATTATTACAGTGTTCAAGCAAGAGCTGATAAAGCAATGGCAGTTGGAATGGAAAGCAGGGAATGGCCTTAATGTACAGTTCAGACGTATATTTGAGTCCCTCACACATTTCAGGTGGTGGTGAATTAAGGAAGAGAAGAAAGTCAAGGTTAACCCCTTCCCCAGAGTTCATTTTTGGGTAACTAGGTGCATGGTGAGTCTGACAACCAGAAGAGGGACTAACAACCAGAGGCAGATAGTAGTGGGTTGGTCTGAGTATTATGGGAGGGCTTTGTAAGGATAACGAGCTCTACTTTGAACACACTTAGTTTGACATGAGGTATCCAATAACTAATTACATAGATCTGGTGCTTAGGCTTAGAAATATAAATGGGAGAGCAAACAGCATAGGGCTCAGTCACTTTCACATTCTGGCTGGCTGTATTTGAGGTACTATGCTAGGAATGACAGCAGCAAGGGTGAATAACGTCATCTATCTCTGGAGTCTAATAAGGAACAATGACACAATTGTTTATTGCACCTTATTCTTCTAAAATGTCATATATACGGATCTTAGTCATACAAATGATTTATTCCATATATTAAACCCTTGTCAGTACTGACTTTACTTACGTTTAAGCCACATTATTATTTAAAATAACTCTGTTGATCGTTCTTAAGAGTAGCAACTATCAGAGAAATGAGTTACTAATGTGATACACTTTCTGATTCCAAGGATACAAGAACGAACAGTTTATCCCAGCTGCAAAATCATTTAGCTGAAATATTATACTTCTTACAGTGTGCCCTTTATATCACATTTTGTGAAGGACAAGTCAGTTACACTTCCTGAATCAATGAAGATTTGGCAGCTCTAATGTCAATTTGGTAGAAGGAGCTCAAACAGAGCTCTTACTTTTGCCCCTTTAAAATATCAACTCTCGGGGCGCCTGGGTGGCGCAGTCGGTTAAGCGTCCGACTTCAGCCAGGTCACGATCTCGCGGTCCGGGAGTTCGAGCCCCGCGTCGGGCTCTGGGCTGATGGCTCAGAGCCTGGAACCTGCTTCCGATTCTGTGTCTCCCTCTCTCTCTGCCCCTCCCCCGTTCATGCTTTGTCTCTCTCTGTCCCAAAAAATAAGTAAATGTTGAAAAAAAAAATTTAAAAAAAAAATAAAATAAAATATCAACTCTCTTTGGAAAGTAAATGTATCACACAAACACAGTGAGCTTGTGGGTAGGAAATGATGGGTGAAGAAATAAACGGTGTGATGGAAAAATCCCCATAGTTACTCTAATAAAATTCAGGAATTCTCCTACCAAAAAATTTTTTTTTCCTGAAACCATGTTTAATTAAATTATGGAGACGGTGGAATCATCATGCATAAAATTATTTTATGAAACCCCAAGTGAAAATCATGTTCTGTAATTGTAATCCATGGCTAAATAGTACATATCCCTCTAGCTGCCAGCTCATGCTTTGAACAAGTGACATAGACAAAGAATAACTTGAAGATTCTGCTATCTCTTGAAAAAATGAAACATTGAATAGTCAGCTTTTCAGAAACTTGTGTTCAATTGTACTCATGGTCTTTTCTAAAATGGATATGTTCACATAATGTATGCAGCTGCGGCGTCCTATGATTTCTACAGAACAGAAAATGTCAAATCGCATTACTGGAAGTTCTCCAAATGACATCTTTTTTTTTTTCTGTTATTAAACAGGGAAGGCCATGGTAAAATTTCAGTATTTGCTGTCAAAATGGCTTTAGCCACGTTGTGTGGAGGGAAGATCATGGACAAATTAAGATGTAAGTTATTCTTTGTGTCTCTCTTTGCCGATCCCTCCTGTATACCATTCTCCTTTCCCCATTTCCTCTGTGTCCTGCCGTCCACTTTGACTTTTCTCATTCTACGAGAGCCACTTGAGATACAATCTTCATGGATCTTTGCGTTGTGTCAAAGAAATATTTTCATATTAGGTAAATGTTAATGATATTCATATTTTCCTTCTACTTATGGATTATTATGTTACAACCTGTTGAGTATCACCCACTAGGCTTTTTGTAATACTAAAGGAAGATATATACTCTTTCAAGTTGATTGTACTGTACTGCCTCACAGGTATAAGTCCATCATCACAGGGACATGAAGGCCATGTCGGGAAGCCTTCTTTTTTTAGGTAATCCAAAGCCAAAACTCCTGGCACATTTCCTCATTATTCTCAGCCGGTGCTGTTCAAGTCACTGGGAATTCCGAAGGTTCCAAAATAGACATTGCCAGGGTTACAGGCATAAGCATCACACAGAGACGCTATAGACTGAGAATTAACTGGATTCCAATAAAAACGTGATAGCTAGGGTGCATCGAGTGATTGTGGGCCTTTTATGTACATTTTGTCACTAAATGTGGTAGTTTTTTTTTTTTAATTTTTTTTTCAACGTTTATTTATTTTGGGGACAGAGAGAGACAGAGCATGAACGGGGGAGGGGCAGAGAGAGAGGGAGACACAGAATCGGAAACAGGCTCCAGGCTCTGAGCCATCAGCCCAGAGCCCGACGCGGGGCTCGAACTCCCGGACCGCGAGATCGTGACCTGGCTGAAGTCGGACGCTTAACCGACTGCGCCACCCAGGCGCCCCAAAATGTGGTAGTTTTTTAACCAGGAAAACACAGGCATTTGGTTTGCTTTCGGTAAAGAAGCTGAGACTCGGGTAGAATGAAGTCATTATAGCAAAGATGGTACCAGGATTTGAACGTGACTTTTTTTTTTTTTCTCTAGTGGTTCTGAATTTTTGGATCTATAGAATCATCTGGAGAGCTTTTTAAACTATATATTTCTGGGTACCACTCCCAGAGTTTTTGATTCAGAAGACCTAAGGTGGGACTCGGGGACAAGAATTTTCATTTCTAACTATTTCTGAGTGATGCAGTGTTTAAAAGAAAAATTTCCACTTAACCCCTTTCCCTTACCTGAAATATTATGAGTTTGGGCTATAATGCTGTGTGGGAAGGGAGCACTGTCATGGAACCGGGAACCCCAGCTTGTAAGCCCAGCCGTGTGACTAATTTGCTGAGTTATTCTGTGGACATTACCTCACTTCTTTAGTCCTCAGCTTCCGTCTCTGTCCCAAACTTGGGGATTTTGTTAGACACCTGGAGGTTCCCTCCCAGCTCTAATCATCTGTGATTCGCCGCCTCCAGGCTCTTTTCTCACCTGCTGCCTGTCAGCTTTTGAGTGTGATCTCTTGCTTCTTGATGCACCAAGACTGAAAAATGAAGAAAGATACAGAAAGAAAAAAAAAATCCTCTGGAATTTCCCCAGACATGCTGCACAGCAGAGTTCTGTCATTGGGCCAGTAGATAAGTGGTGGAAGGCACATGGAAACCCCACAACCACACATCTCCCCTCACCCTGGGAACCTCCTTTCATGGACTAGCCAAGTGACGTAAGGATTCAGAGAAGCCCAAGCAGACCTGACAAGGGAGAGTTTAGTTTCTCTTTAGTTACCCGAAAGAGATTTTGAAAATTAAAAACTATCTGCCTCAGTGCTTAATTGAGGATAGTAGTGAAATGAGAAGGTGATGGGACCAATGTCCTTTTTTTAAAAAAAAAAATTTTTTTTAATGTTTATTTATTTTTGAGACAGAGAGAGACACAGCATGAGCAGGGAAGGCGCAGAGAGAGAGGGAGACACAGAATGTGAAGCAGGCTCCAGGCTCTGAGCTGTCAGCACAGAGCCCGACGCGGGGCTCGAACTCACGAACTGTGAGATCATGACCTGAGCCGAAGTGGGACGCTTAACCAACTGAGCCACCCAGGCGCCCCCCAATGTCCTTTTTTGAAACATAGCTCCAGAGTAATCCAGGAAGCATTTCCTTCGGGGTTCGGCTGAGAGGAGAAAGTTTAGCGAAATGAACCAGGGCAGAGGAAAAAATCTTGAGGGCCTTGCCTGATGATCTCATGTCATGATTGGCCACTTAGGCTGAGGACATCAGATACTTTTTTTTTAAGTCGTGAGAAACATTTCCAAATACTTACTCAATGTTATATTAATAGGCACATAGACAAAAGGATTCCATATTAAAGCACGTTTGAGGAACACTAAGAGAACCAGTTTTCTGACCTTCCTTGGGGTCCTTGGGGCCTTGCATGAACCAGGCTAATTAATGCTGTGCCAGCAAGGTTCACAGTGCTGTGCATCCCTCCATTCAGGCTTCCACGGTGTCAGATTTTGTCCCTCTGCTGGGGGAAAAAGGATACTGCAATCTCAAGAATCCCGTCTCACTCCAGAGGCCCCCAGCCCCCAGTGTGGCATCAGAAACCAGTTGCTACACCAGTTACTGGTAACAAGAAAGGGGTGCCCATGATGGTGAGGGAGGAGCCCACCTCTGCCCCCTGGGCTGGGAAAGCCCTCTGCTTTCCTTTCTTAGCCCAGGAAGAAACTTGGGGCCAATAAAGACAAAGGGAATGGTTGTTAGGTAAACAAGCAACCTGTGCCTGCAGAGTTAAGCTCAAGGTAACTAAGTTTCTGAGCAGATCTTCACCAAGTGTCAAAACCCGGCACATCCAGGAATTCAAAGCAAACAATGTAATTGCTAGGGTGCTTTCTCCTCACCCCACCATCAATGAGCAAAGCATGCATGCTATCTGTGGCCAAAGTAAATCCTTTTCAGCACAGTGAAAGAAGTTAAACGCATGAGTCTCACTGGGAGTAAACTATGTTCTCCAGTCTGCGGAAATAAGTTTCGGTGTCACAACTTCTGTAGAACCACAAAAACAGAGAGTGCGATCTTGAGATATATCACATTGCCCTCTCCCAGAGCAGTGGACCTGAATCACAGCCTAATATGCCCCCAGCTCTGGGGCTTAGGAGTCACTCTTTGTGTACTTAATCCCAGGAAGGTTTTAGTGGTATTCTGGTTAGTCGATTGAGAGCACTTTGATAAAAACAATTTAACTGAACGCAGTTTGGTTGGAAGAATCTCTCCAAAATGTTAATAGTCAAAAATGCATACCTTGAGTCACCAATATTTTTAATTTCAGTGGTAACTATTAACTAAATACACAAATACAGGCAAATCTGCCCGTAGACCACAGTGGCTGACTCTTGCCGAGCAGGATTCTGTTTTCTCTGGTCTTCTTTTGCTGGCTTCGGCTGCACTTAATGATAAAACAGGCGAAGTAATGATTTTCTGCATTGCTTTTGTCAAAAAGAAAAAATCAAATGAAAGGATATGGAATTTCTCAGATTTGAGGGGTTTTGTTTTCCCTTTTTTTTTTTTTTTAATTTTTTTTTAACGTTTATTTATTTTTGAGACAGAGAGAGACAGAGCATGAAGTGGGGAGGGGCAGAGAGAGAAGGAGACACAGAATCGGAAGCAGGCTCCAGGCTCTGAGCCATCAGCCCAGAGCCTGACGCGGGGCTCGAACTCACGGACCGCGAGATCATGACCTGAGCTGAAGTCAGACGCTTAACTGACTGTGCCACCCAGGCGCCCCTGTTTTCCCTTCTTTAAGTTCTAATTCGCTTCAGCCAATAGGCCAGCTGTGCTTGTCTGGCAATTTTTCTGTTTTTGTGCAGAGGGATGAAGGATATTTAGTTTGTTCCAACTAGCCCCTTCCTGTGAGTGTGGGGCAAGAGTAATTGCTGAAAACAAATTAGGAATTTGAGAAAGCAAAAAGCAGAAAACAGAAAATTTTCAACTGAATTTTTCAAAGTGCTTTAAAATGCATTAGAAAGGACAACAACTCCATGGTGCATCACCATTTCCAGTGCGCAGGGCCACCAGGAACCAATTGTGCAGGGTGTCCACTGCGTGCCTCCGAGCTGCTTAGAGTGTGAGGGCGCCCCCTGCAGCCATAGCACACACGGACCTAAACATAAACTTGACGGAATAAAATACCTGTTTCTGTCAAATTGTTCTTGGTCCAGTTATAAGCTGTTGTTGTCATGAGTTGGAGCACCTGTTTATGCTTCTTTCTCGGGGCTCCCAGATAGTCCTAAGAACCATAAGGAATTCTGAATTTAATGCCATTAGCCTAGAAAATCAGGTGCTGTTCTAAAGCTTCTGAGGAGGGCTTGTTTGGTTTTGTTTAAAAGACCAGCATTATAGCAAACACCATGGATTTGTTGAGTTTCTATAACGGAACTGGTTGTTTTGCCTCCACACCTACCTCCACGGTAATATTTCTAACTCACTGGCCTGCCTTAAGTATTTAGTATCTCCCCAACATCTCCTGGACACCACCTAAATTCCTTAGAAGAGGCTAGAAGCTCTTCATACCTCTGCCTCATCTCCCACCGAGCCCTTATGTGCACCCAAGGCCCCTTGACAATGAACTACTTGAAGAGCTTGAGTGCATCATGCTTGAGCATGCCTGTGCACATCCTGGTGCTATTTCCTAAAGCTTCACTGGCTCCTGATTGTCCTTTATACTTGGCCTAGAAGCCACCTCTATCACCTAAGAAGACCTAAAAGTCACCTGTGAAAGGAAGTCTTCCCTGACCCACTCCTCACTCTGGAAACCCTCTTTGAACCCTTGCTGCCTCCTGTTCTGGTATTCACGCCACCGTGTTACAATTTATGATGTCATATGATGCACTATGTAAGCATGTCTCTGTATCCTCAGGGGACTGGGACCTCCCAGAGGTCAAAATCTATGCCCTGTTACTGACCAATTCACAAAATTGGAATATGGCCAGTAGGCTAGATAATATCAGATAAGATTAGCGTATCAATGTTACATATACTGAAGTGGATAACTACACTGTAATCCAGGGCCAACAAGCTATGGCCCATCAGCTAAGAATAGTTTTCCCATTTTTAAAGGGTTGTATAAAGTACAAAGAGGAATGTGTGACAGAGACCATGTGTGGTCCACAAAACCTAAAATATTACTATCTGGCCCTTTGCCAAAAAAGTTTGCTAACCCTTGCTGTAGTCTCATAAAAGGACATACCCTTATTCTTAGGGAGGACCCACGGCCGTGTTCAGAGGTAAAGGCCATGATATATGCAAATTAGTCTCAATTCAGAAAATATGTTTGTACATACATATATACACATGGACAAGTAGATGTAGACAGATGGTAGATGGATAGATAGATGATAGGATGATAAAATAAATGGAATAAAGTGTTAATAGATGAATTGGATAAAGGGTATGTGAGTGTCCTTTGTAGTACTCTTATTCTTGCAATTTGTTGTTAAGTTTGATACCATTTAAAAATAAAATTTTGTTTTAATTCACTAAAAAAAAAACTATGCCCTGATTTTTCTGTACCTTCATTGCTTAGCACAATTTTACACATTTAGTATGTGCTAAGTGAATTTTAGTTGAATGAATCAATGAATGTAAATTCTTCTAATCTATTATTGTATGTATCTAAATCTCAATGGTGATTTAGAGTATGATTGGGAACATTACAGAGCAATCCCATTGGGGAGGCAGTGTCTAAGCATATGAAGTAAATGACAGAAAAAACGTGAAAAGAAATCAATAGTAAAAGTAGCTAACATTTCTGTACTGTGTACTAGGGGCCAAGCACTATTCTGTGTCTTTTACATCTGCATGCTTTTCATCCATTAACTAATTTAATCTTTGAAGTAGCTTTATATTTTATTACATACACATATATTACATATTATCAGCATATTGCATAGTATATATGGCTATATACATACGTGTGTGTATATATATATATATAGTCATATAACAATATATATATAAAACAGAGAGCCCAGGACTCAGGTACAAACATATCATTTTGATAGCTTCCTCAGAGTTCCCTCATTTATTATTAAAAACCAGAGTGGCCATTAACAGCCACGTCCCATTAATCCCAGTGACCTAGCCCTAGTTCGGCTATTGCTTAGCAAAACTTCATCAACACAAAGGAGTTTCATATGAGCTTCAAGTTTGTGAAAGGTCAGTGTTGGTACTCCTTCTGCCTTTGCTCTAGTTAGAAATGTTGTCTAAATTTTTTCAGCGGGAGATTTGAAAGGCCTAGGCTACTTTTCAAAACTGTGTCCTGCCCTAGAAATAAAGCCCAGAAGATGGTCAGGATGTCCCAATTGTAGTTAACCAACCTGTCTAAAAACACACAAGGTGTCAGCTCCTACGATTCTATAAGAAAGTCCATTTACTTTTCCTGGGTTTCCTTTTCCCTCTTTTTATTGGAATTCTTGAGTTTCTATATATGGGATTACATAAGAGTGTTTTGCTTTGGGCAACTTTTTTTCTTTTCTTTCTTTCTTTCTTTTTCTTTTTTTTTTTTTTTAACCAGTTAAAATGAAACATAAGAGAGAAAATTCACCAAGTTAACAGTTGTGAAGGCAAATGAAAACAACATTAATTTTGTTGCTTGGGTGAATTTTCTTTAGCCTTATAATTGATAAACTATTTGAAACAGTAGAAATCCTTTAGAACTGGAGTATTTGAAGGAAATGAGCGCCAATTCACAGCCTCAAAACATAATCCAGCTAAAGCCTGTAATGTGCTTAACATCTGACTGCAGTGTAGAAACCATGTCCCCACACTGCATTTTGACCTTGAGACATTAAGCCCAAACTGAACAGAGGCAGCATGTTGAATTTACAACAGTTTGTCCCAACAGCTGTACCTTCCTAGTCACAGTCTCGCACAGTGACAAACTACGATAGCAGACGCTTTCATTCCCATAGTGACTTCCACAGAGGAATTATAAAGTACCTTGAGAAATTATGCCATTAATATCCCTAAGTGCCCATAGTGGCAGAAACGGAAGAACAGAGGTTCAATGAAGACACAGGCTCTGTCTGGGACTCTGACTTTACCTCATTGATCTTCCCCAAGGCCAGGCTTCCCCTCCACTGCAGGAGTCAAAAGACCCTTCCCTGTAAATCAAGTACCTTCCACCTAGAACACTGTGATTTATAGAAAGTTTTCTGCTTCTGTGGGAAGTTAATCAAGTGTTTTCATTATGTTCTTATCCCCATTGCATCTTTCATTTTTCAGTACCTTAAACCAAAACTCAAAGGTTTTTGTGATAATATAGATGGGCAAATAGCTAGCTAGACACATACATACATACCCCATTGTTGTAGAAAATGTTCATTGTGTGTTTCAGTGAGGTCAGCATATTCCTCACATATACAAAAATTCCTTCCATTGAGTGATGTATGAGTTGATAATTGACCTTAAAATAAAAATGGGATATTCTCTGTCTTATCAAAATATGCTAATTTTATCCAACACAATGCTGTGTTCCAGAATCAGCTACCTAAAAGACACCAAAGGAAACACAATGCCAGGAATACTTCAGCATAACAATTAACCTTTATGTTACTCTTTCATAAAAAAATTACTTATTCTGCTACATTTTCGGTTGTTTGCAGCAGATATGGTGCACTGAAACAGTGGAGAATATTTAAGTGATGAATAAATATCTTTCCTTTTCCCTTCCGTCAGATATTTTCTCAATGATTTCTGACTCCAGTGGGGTGATGGTTTATGGACGATACGATCAGTTCCTGCGGGAAGTTCTCAAACTACCCACGGCGGTCTTTGAAGGTCCTTCATTTGGTTACACAGAACAGTCAGCTAGATCCTGTTTCTCTCAACAGGTAGGTGGGGGGGGGGGGGGGGAGGGGTCAGGGGGAAGGACATGTTAAAGGAAATATCTCTCAAACAGTAGTTTTTCTTCGGTATGTTCCTCCAAGTCACTACTTAGACAAATTCTTCATGATAAACTGTAGCGCATCTTCCAGTCTCTGACAACTGACCTCTGAACCAGGAACTGAACTCAGCATACCTGGGAAATAATAATTGGTGGCTCCTGACCGTGAGCCAGGCACCATGCTAAGTTCTTTACTCGAATTGTCCAATGCAATCTTTAAGACAACCCTATACCCTCGGCGTCATGCCTGCGATTATCACTGTAGGATCAAAAGGGCCAAATTGTCACTCAGCCTCGTATGAAACGTAAGTCTGGGCCAGCGCCAAGCTTCTCCAATGTCTAGCAGAAGAAACAAGAAAGGAATCACATACCACGTGTAACACACCATCAGGGAGGCCCAAAATATGACAGACACGGATGCCTGCATCCCCCACAACGTGATGCGTTAGGGGTTCAGAGTTACATGTTTGAACTGAGAGTGGTACAAATTAGCCCAGAGAAGCTATTTAGTGCTTGAGGGTTTCTGTGTTTATACCTGTCCAGTCACGTAGAAAGTCTTCATGTCTGGCACCATTCTCTGGAGTGATGCAATGGTAGTTTACAAATCCATAAACTGAAGGTTTGTTTAAAATTTTTAAAAAATCCAAACTAACCAAGGATGTCCTCTAAAAGGATCCCTTAAATAAGAAATCAGTGCAGAGCAGCTAGTAAGAAGCTGCATTTAACTGCCTGGCTAGTAAACTTCATGCATCTGTTTACTTGTGACCTAGGAGGTCGAAAGTGCCTCAGATCCCTGCAGGTCATGGATTTATGTAGAATCGCAACTGTACACAACAACCAATGACAGATGGGATGGTTTGATACACTAAGTGCTAACTCTGCTCCCGTGTTGAGTCATCCAGACAGCCTTTCTGACCTCTCCCACTCCCCCACCCCCAGGCCAGCTTAGGTCCCTCATCTCTGCCTCCAGATGAAGCATGCTCCCCTTTCGATTTCCCTTTGAGTTGGTAACATCAGAACGGTTCCATCGCCTAAGCCTCCTTCTACACAACTTCCTCACCCAGCAGCTCTCATCAGGCCACAAGTCCTGCTCATTTCACCTTCTAAACGTGTCTCCAGTCACTTTCCTCATCAGCACCTGTTGCCTGCCCTATTGTATTATTCTCTTCCCTGGCCCCCGGCCCCTGCATTTGTTTATTTGGTGCACGCCCCATTGCATTCCAAACTATTTCCGAAAGCCATTCTCAAGAGGCATCTTCAGAGGTTCTCAAAATGCATACAGTAGTACAACAGGGTAAAATTGCACAGAGAGAACATGAAGGAGGCTTTGTCTCTTCTCATCTATCCCTCACAACACCACATCTAACCATACCACTCACCTGCTGAGCAGCCTAATCGCCTGCAGGTTGAATCTCCCTTTCTTCCAGACTCTGAGAGCCCTTCCATCCTTCTCCAGCTCACCCCTCTGCCTCCAGATGCAGCCTTCTATCTCCGTTCCTGCTCCCACCACTCCGTTTTCTGAATCTGTGCTTCTCTGTCTCCAATGTCCTCCCATTTCTTGCCTCCAACTCCTTTTTCTTGCCCAAACATTGCTTTCCCCAAGAAGCCTTTCACAAAAGACATTAAGCCTCCTACCTTAACCATCTTCATATCTTAAACAGGTTGTTTCCCTATCTCATAAAAGGCACATGACAAATGCTTACCATACTGAATTTTACTGATTTAAGAGTTAGTCTTGGGGCACGTGGGTGGTTCAGTCAGTTAAGTGACTACCTCTTGATTTCTGCTCAGGTCATGATCTCACAGTTTGTGAGACATCAAGCCCCATGTCGGGCTCTGTGCTTACAGCAAGGAGCCTTCTTGGGATTCTCTCTGTCTCTCTGATGGACCCTCTCTTGCTCATACTTGCTCTCTCTCACTCTCTCTCTCTCAAAATAAATAAATTTAAAAAAAGAGTGAGTCTTACCTTTTAACTGAAATTAACTGTTAAAATACTGTGAATTAATTCAAAACACAAGTTTATTAACCTAATTTTTTTCAGCTTCTTTACCCATTCCTCTATGGATGGACCCTTGGACTGCTTCCATATCTTGGCTATTGTAAATAATGCTGCAGTAAACACAATGGTGCATATATCTTTTTGAATTCGTATTGTCATTTTCTTTGGGTAAATCCCACTAGTGGGATTACTGAGTCATACGGTAGTTCTATTTTTAATAGAACTTTTAATCCATACTGTTTTTCACACCAACTTGATTCCCATCAACAGTGCCTGAGGTTCCATTTTCTCCACATCCTCGCCAACATTTGTTATTTCTTGTCTTTTTTATTCTAACCATTTTGATAGGTGTGGGGTGAAATTTCACTGTGGTTTTGATTTGCATTTCTCTCATGATTAGTGACGCTGAGCATCTTTTCATGTGTCTCTTGGCCATATGTATATCTTCTTTGGAAAAAAATATCTATTCAGGTCCTCTGCCCATTTTTAATTGGATTATTTGGTTTTTTGGTGTTGAGTTGTGTAATTGTCTATTCTGGGTGTTAACGCCTTATCAGATGTATTATTTGCAAATATCTTCACCCATTCAGTAGGCTGTCTGTTTGTTTTGTTGATGGTTTCCTTTGCTCTGCAGAAGTTTTTTTATTTTGGTGTAGTTCCAATAGTTCATTTTGTTTCTTGTTTCTCTAGATGACTTTTTTTAAGTTTATCTATTTTGTGAGAGAGAGAGAGAGAGAGAGAGAGAGAGAGAGAGAGAGAGAAGTCAAGCATGCACATGTGGTGGAGGGGTAGAACGGGAGGGAGAGGTGGGGCGGGGAGGGAGAGAGAGATAATCCCAAGCAGGCTTCACACTGTCAGTGCAGAGCCCTATGTGAGGCTCAAACTCACCAACCATTGATATTGACCTGAGCCAAAATCAAGAGTTGGATGTTCAACTGACTAAGCCACCCAGGCACCCCTTGATAACTGTCTTTTATTTTAATACAACCTACATGTTCAATAAGATTTATATATGATGTTACCACAGCACAAAGTTCCTTTTGAAATATCTTATAGACTGTCTTATTCCATAATTCTTTTTATATATCCTCAATGATGAAAAATTTATATGTGTTGAAATCATAATAGCATTTTTGGAGACTTCCAGGAGTGATTTTCAGCCAGTCTGATGATCAAAATGGATAAGATTTTTTTTAAGTATAAGAAGAAGCAACACAAATATAAATAAATAATAAGACCAGTTTATATTTGTGCTTCATAAACTGGCTATAACAGCAGTTTGAATGATGAAATTCTAAAATTGCTTGCATTGCTTCATTGGAGAAAGTACAAGCCATTCCAAGTAATTATTTTGAAAGACAGGATTATTTCAGATACTACAAATTGTGGTAACTTCTTTAAAAATGTTGTCTCATTACTTATACTTTACATAAATAGCTTTTTTTAATGTTTATTCATTTTTGAGAGGGGGAGGAGGGGCAGAGAGAGAGGGAGACACAGAATCCAAAGCAGTTCCAGGCTCCAAGCTGTCAGCACAGAGCCCAATGAGGGGTTCAGACTCACAGACCATGAGATCATGACCTGAGCCAAAGTTGGACACAACGTACTGAGCCACCCAGGCGCCCCTACATAAATATCTTTTAATAATAATGTTACCACCCTATAATACTTAAGCTATCTAGTATTTTGAGGGAAAGCTACCATTGTAAATATCTGCTGATAAAAAAGATTAATTAAAGAGTACCAAAATATTTTGTGTGTGAAACTACAAGGACTAGTATAAGATAGGTGCCTTGAAAAGGTATGATAGTTCTTCACAACCGATTTCTTATCTAAAGATAGAAATCTATCCCTGGGCTGTCTGTTCTGTTCCATTGATCTAAGTATCTATTTTTATGCCAGCAATACTATTTTGATTACTATGGCTTTGTAGTATATCTTGAAATCTAGAATTGTGACACCTCCAGCTTTGTTTTTCTTTTTCAAGATTTTTCAAGATTGCTTTCTTTTTTGGGGGGGTCTTTTGTAGAGAACAAACAGATGGTGACCAGAGGGGAGGTGGGTGGGGGGATGAGTGAAATAGGTGATGGGGATTAAGAGTACCATCATGTTGTTCTTTAATGTTTATTTATTATTGAGAGACAGAGAGACACAGAGCGTGAGCAGGGGAGGGGTAGAGAGAGGGGGAGACCCAGAATCTGAAGTAGGCTCCAGGCTGTGAGCTATCAGCACAGAGCCTGACACAGGGCTCGAACTCACAAACTGTGAGATCATGACCTTCGCCCAACCAACTGAGCTACCCAGGCGCCCCAAGAGTACCATTCATCTTGATGAGCACTGAGTAACATATAGAATTGTTGAATCACTATATTGTACACCTGCAACCAATGTAACACTGTGTGTTAACTATACTGGAATTAAAATAAAATTAAAAAAAAAAAAAAAAAACAAGCAAGCAAACCAAAAACTAGCCCATCCACCTGATATTACAATTCAAAATTTCAAATAAAATAGTGATTTTTGCATATAAACCTGTTATTTTTTTGTTATTCATCCTGCTATAATATCATTTATTCATATGACTTCTTATTTTTGTCATTTTGAACAAAATTTAAAATCCATTCCTTTTCCATATCAGAAAGGACCAGGATAATGCAGACAGATGCAAACTGAGTTAAGAGGAAAGATATATCAAGAAGGGAAAAAGAATTTTTGGAACTATAGACTGTTCTAACAGCGAAGGGCCGCTCCCTCCTCACAGGATTTCCTCCTAATCTTGTATGGCAAGAACCATTCACATTAACCATGAAGTATTTAGTACTTACAGAAGTGGAGACAGTTTAGAAGGGAAGTTGTCCTACAAATGTAGAAGACCGAGCGACTGCTATGGATGGGAATTGTGGCTTTACCACGACGGGGTAAAGTTGTAGAGAGCAAGTCTACTGTTTGTCTTTCCTTACCGTTTTCATACTGCCCCTCATACACAAAAGCGACCCTCTCAGAATTGTCGCTCTCCCTATGACAATATTGACTCGGCCTCAATGGAGATAATCCAGTCCTATGTGTGTTTAAGTGTTAAAGCAACCAATGGTTTGAATTCAGAACTAGCTCTTTAGGTATTAGACTGTATTCTCGTTCTTCATGTATTAGAAGTTAATGGAATGTCCTCTTTCTTTAATCGCAAAGGGCATGTACGCAGCAGGTAAATTCACATTATTCTCTGTTCTAAATTTTTGTGGGGTTTTTTTGATGCAGAAAAAGGTCACCTTAAACGGTTTCTTGGACACACTCATGTCCGACCCTCCCCCGCAGTGTCTGGTCTGGCTGCCCCTTCTGCATCGGCTGGCAAATGTAGAAAATGGTGAGTAGTTACTACTGAGCTATGGCAGTTTTTAAATTACTGAAATTGTTCTCTCAAGTCTACAGTTATTAAGCCAAGGTCGCTTAGTCGTTTTGAGTTTCGAAAGACCCTTTCTCCCTGATCCGTAAGGCATTAGAGGCTCACTGCAAAATTAGGAGAGTCAATTCCATAAACTCATTAAATCTCACTGTTTGCCTCTCACAAGTGGAGTGTGGCTGTAGACTGGCTCTAGCCGCAGAAGAATTTCAATAATGAATATAACATTTTTTAGTATGATAGCGTTATGTTTAGGCATGAACTTCCAATACTGGTATTCATGGCATTGACTGTTCCTGGGCACTTGGTCAAGAATAGGTGGAGGAGATGGAAAGAAATTAGGTTATGGTACCTTGCTCATCTGTAGTTATACGCTTCAAATGGAAGCTTTCAGTGATTGTGGTTACATAAATAACTTGACCAAAGGCCATTGCTTAGTAGCATGTAGACAATTACTTGGATCTGATTATTTGTTAGCTTCAAATCTCAAGTATTTTAGCTCACCTGCTTTATAATTCAAATTGTCTGCCAATGAGAGTGAAGCATCTCTCGAACTACCTGAATTAGAACTGTATTCAGATAATTTACACATCTCTTTGGGCATCTGCCTGTCCATCTGCCTCTCAGGAAAGAAAAAAAAAATTGTTAAATGGAGGCAATGTCACTCATGAAATAAGCCCATTAGCCACTCCATTGTTAAAAAAAAAAAATCCATTCTCATCCAGTGTTTCTACTCTCCCTCATATCCCTTTCTTTTTTCTCCCTCTCATTTTCCATGTCTCTAACATTTGCTCTCTACCCATGGGACGGTCCGTTGTGTTCATCATTGTACTTCTGAGTCTTCCAGCGAGCTGTGCTAGTCTCCTAGAGACAGAGAGCAGTTTGGGGGAAAGACGGGTCAGTTTGGGGAATTTATATTCTTGTAGTGTAAGAGATGGGAGTAAAAGAGCAAATGGCATTGCATAAATCTGGTATTAAAAGAAGACCTATCCTCTATCCCATTTCATTTCCTCCACCTTCCACACACATGCTTGAAAAGGACAGCGAGAGTCCAGGGATAAACATGATGCTTCTCTCAGCCAAAATTGGCTATCATCTGAAATCGTGGCACACAGCAAAACAATGCAATTCCCATTCGGCTGTACTTTTCCTTATTCTGGCTCATACTCTGATTTGCTCATTTTTTTCTTCATTTACTACCCCCCTTAGTCTTCCATCCGGTGGAATGTTCTTACTGCCACAGCGAGAGTATGATGGGATTCCGCTACCGATGCCAACAGTGTCACAATTACCAGCTCTGTCAGGACTGCTTCTGGAGGGGACATGCCGGTGGTTCCCATAGCAACCAACACCAAATGAAAGAGTACACATCATGGGTAAGGCCAGGTCCAGTCAACACACACTTGGCTGCATGAGTGTCGCTTAGAATGCAAGGGAACATCAAAGATGGGGAGAGAATTAAAGAGCAAACCTACCTTCTCTAACAGTCCTTCCTTTCCTTTCCGTCCCACCCCCCACCTCCCTGGGATGTCTTAATTGTTGTATCTGAGTCCAGGGTAGCTTCCTAAGACTTAAGCTATAGGAAGACTCAAACTATGTTACTTCTTGGAATACAGACAACTCAGTACTGGGTTAGATAATAACTGACCAAGCACCTTCTGGAACATAATTTATTTTTCACAGTAGGTTAAGGCTCTTTCCAAGTTTTGTCTTATTTTGTTTGTGGGAATCGCTTAAAAATTATTGTTTGTTTCTTTTTTTCTTGGTTTCCGAAGTTCTGTTAAGTGCGCGACTAGAGCATAAAGGAAAGACATGTGAGCCACGCGTCTTTTTTTTTTTTTTACTTTTTTGGAGGAAGGGAGATTGTGTCTATATGAGCAAATCATCTTTTTGTAAATAGTGTGAGTGACCAACCTGCCAAAAATGACTTGTCAGTGTCTGTCCATGTGATGGATGTGTGGGAGGAATTTGACCCATGAGCTTGCTGTTCATGCAGTTTAGTTGGCTGACCTGTGTCTCAGTTACACTCCAAGATCAGTTCCCCAATGTTGTTCTTTGTACTTCTGTGAAAGTATGGCTCTATATATGGGTTGGTTTTTGTTGCATGAACCATCAGACCTGTCAACCCCTCTTGGAACACTTCTGCGTTAAAAGAAAATGCAAACTTCTTTTGAGTTTTTTTCTATATTTTCTGTATTTCAATTAACCTATAGTCTTTATTAAAGAGGAACTTATTGTTCTTTTTTTATAAAGGAGGTCTTCAGAAAATGCATTTTAAGTCAGAATGTTCTCTCTAGGAATTATTATTGGGAACCAAGATTCAGTGTAAATATATTACTTTTTTTCTAGCATCTGTCAGGTTGTGAATTCAAGGCATCACAGTGATTCACTAAGACATCGTCTGCTGAGGGCTTTATGCCAGCTCAGATGCCACCTCCCACTGTTGGTTATGTCACATGCTGAGGACGGATATACTAACACAGATCATGAAATACAATTTAGTACAGAAGATAGGAAAAAACACTTTGTATTTTCTTATGGTCAGCATCCTACCAATTTTCCAACTTGCTCTATCTCAGATCCTGGAGGGCTAGTGTTCAAAGACTAAGCATTTTTTCATTGTTGTTTTATATAAATACCGAAGTCAGTTTAGGAGTCTCTTTCTTAGGGATTGCGGGCTCTTAAAATTATGTGGCAGGGCAATGTCTTTACAAAGTAGAATCAGTCTCCTCAAGAGGATAAAGAGGTTCCAGTGTTTTATGGGGGTGAAGGGCTGTTGCTGCGGCTGTGTTTTAAATGTTCTAAGAATCACATCTCCTAGCAAAAGCCAAAGAGGGACTTCTTAAATGCCCCTATCACTTAGCTTTTAAATAATGAAGACAAAAGTCACTTCATTGTATTGCCACTTATGGGCTCTGTGTGTAAAAGAAAGCGACAAAGTTGTAAGTGGCTTCTCATGGAAAGGAAAAGTTGGCATAAAGATTTATTAAGTGTGATAGATTATTTTTGATAGATTTGGCTGGAAGATTTTAAGATAAACATCCTACTGGTCTAAATGAAAAAGAGCGATCATGATGCTCTGGAAAGAACATGAATTTTAAACCCTAAAGCCTCAAATTGAAGCTCCACTTTTCCTTTTTACTGGATGTATCCAGCCACACCTAAAACATTTTGCGCCTGGATGCCTGTGAAACCTTCTGCTCATCTTCTCATGTCCACTCCTATCTCCTCCCAAATCATTTTCTGTTCTTAAGCAGGAGCAATCCTTCTAGAATCACCTCTGATCCTGTCACCTCTATGATTTAAGTTCTTCATTGTCTCCCTCTGCATCTGAGATAAAGACCACAGTCCTTGATGTGGCATAGAAGGACTTCAATGATCTGCCTTCTGCTTTCCTCTCCAGAGTGGAGTCTCTTCTTCCTCCATCTGGAATTACCTTCTCAATCCCTTGAGTTTTGATCAGAAGGACTCCTGCTGGTCCCTTGAGTCCCAGCTCAGATGTCCTATGCACAATGACTGCTTCCATTTATCACAGCATTTGCTAACACTAAGCAGCAGGAAGCAGGTACTCTGGTGGCTTGTCCCGGCACTCTAGTCCCAGCATTGAGCCAACTCTCTGACTTAGGGTAGACACCCACAGAAGACTTCATGCATAAACCAGTGAATGAATGAGTGAGTGAACGAGCATCTATTGTGAGAGCAAATCATCTCATAAAATACTACGTAAATATTAGTTATTGTCACTTCTACCTTTCTTCTCCTTTCCAGAAATCACCTGCTAAGAAGCTAACTAATGCATTAAGCAAGTCTCTGAGCTGTGCTTCCAGCCGTGAACCCTTGCACCCCATGTTCCCTGACCAGCCTGAGAAGCCACTCAACTTGGCGCACATCGTGTGAGTATCTCTGCCCTCCAGATGAAAAGACGTCTTTCGTCATTGACACACGTCCCCATACATACAAGGCAAATTCATGTTTGTTGTCAGGGACCACATTTTACATTTTAATTTTTAAAAAAAGAAAGTGAAAATAACGTGATTATAATTTTTACTCTGGGGGTATACAGTACTTCTGTCTTGATGTGCAAGTAAAGTATGCAACACTAATGTAAATCACCTGTAGGTGGAAAATATTCAAAAAGCATCATTATAAAATATAGATGTGAGAGAGTTTTTACAATTGAACATTAACAATCGATGGAATTAATTTTAAGAAAATTTAAAGGCGCACTAAGCCTTAATATCATGTGTGCTTTGGGTCCCCAAAATAAAAACTCTTTGCTGCATTTATCTGCAGAGCCAGTCGTCTTAAAGATGTCAACAAATCTGGAAATTGTCATTGTCTTATCCTAAACTACACAACTTTAGAAGAATCATGACCTGTGCGTGGGAAGGTTGAAGAGGGAGAGTTGGGTGGTAAAATTCATCAGAACATCCAAAAATAGACTAAAAAATTCTTTCTCCAAAGTATTTGCGAGTTTGGTGGGTAGAGAGTGGGCTAGGAAAGAGTGCTACCACCCATTCTTTCCACCCCCCAGAAGCCTCATGCCTGGGAGCCTCTCTCAGGCCTGCATGGCCAGATTACAGGGGAGGCTGAAGTAGAAAATATTTCTTCCTTGGTGTTATCTCGGGCCGAAAAGAAGAAACAAGCATATCATCTGCATCTGTGCCCAGTTAAGAATTATGTAGTCACAGGTATGTCAGAAAGGCTCTAGAAAAGGTGGTCTCCCCTCTATACAAACTCCTTTTTGTTTTGCACAGTTCAGCAGGACCTCCTGCACCGCAGGGCCTATGTTTGCTTGTTGACATCCAGAGCTGAGCTGATCAGACCTATCAAGATTAGGAATCCACCAGGGCAAAGTCCATGCTTCAGGCAGTTCAGAATATGACCCATTAAAGATGCCATGATGGATGCGACCTTTATGAAAGTAGTGACTCTTTCCTCTGATGGACCTAAGCAAATACCATCAAATGATTTGTGCTGTGACATGTCTATGGCTTTATGTAAATACTACAAGGCTCTGTCTGGTTTGCTCCCAAGTGTGTTTTGAGGGTTCACTGCCTTCAGCAATACACACAGCCTGGAGGCTTTTGTTGCGGGCATGGGCTAAGCATCCAAAAAACTAGTGTAAGCCAATTAGGTAGAATGTGGTTAACTTATTTTTGGAAATTTTTATCCTGAAAATAAGCCTGAAAATAAGCCAGGGGTAAATAAATCTGGGGAGTATCCCAAAGGGCCAATCACTTGCAGAAAATGACCTCGTACGAGCTGTTCTTATTAAGATCTCAACTGTTCTTCCCATAGCCAGAGACAATCACTAAATTTTTAATAAATGAATAAAACTAACTGAGAACAAGTCTATGCTGTCTGACCTCTGCCATGGAGTCATTTCCTATCAGCCTGGCTAAGAGTTTCACCCCAGAGAACAACGTTCAATCAGAGCTGATGGGTGTAAGGAAAATAGAGAGTGGATGTGAACAGCCTGACTCTAAGAGCTTTGCAGTGGAACAGAATTAGGATGCTTCCTCCCACTTGGAGACAAAATTAGGAAGTGAGGTAGAGTGAAATAAATTTCATGGTCAGTCACACTGCAGTATTACCTAGCACAAAGCCTGTACCCCGTCATGCTCCGGCCTGGTGTGTGTGTGTGTGTGTGTGTGTGTGTGTGTGTGTGTGTTATTTAATTGGCTAATGAGTAAACAAACTTTTAACCTTAATTTCTGATGTGGTATTCAATGAACTAACTGAGGGCAATCTCTGCACAATTTGAGTTCCTTGAAGAGTTTCAGGATTCTCTTAAAATTCTCCACTAATATGCCTTTTTCTGGAAAAAGTTCCATATATTTAACCAGACTCTCCAAATAGTCCTCGAATCAAAGTAGTGATCTATACTCACTGATAATATATTTTTCCAGGGTGAATGTCTCAACTTTAAAATGCAAATTGTAGAAAATATTTCATTATTGAAATAACATACAAGAAATTCTGCACGCAGAATGCCCAATCTATATTAGACCAGAATTTTTTTTCTGTTTTTAACTTTAGACGTTTTTCTCTCATTTACTATTCAAATGTCTTTTTCCTAAATAGATACCCATGTCTTTTTCTTTTTGTTTTTTGGATAGGGGTATCTAAGACTTCTAATTTTAAAATATGCTGTTCATTTAGCGATTCTAAATTATCATAGATACATAAGGCTGCTTAAGTGGCGACATTTTGGTATTTTGGCATTTGTTCTTAGCTATTGTATTTCTTGTCAATTTTACCATGATTAACAGTCTCTATTCTATTCAATTCCTTGCTGCCAAAAGTGATACTTGGTAAGTAGTTCAATAGTCCCCTGTGTGCTTATAAAGACTTATAATCATAAGTGGTTATGAGACACAAAACAAGTGAGTAACATGAGGCCACTTTAAAGGTAATTCTGCCTTCAGCTGAACACTTTCCATTCACAAGACAAATGCCAATTTTATAAAAACGTCCTCTGTGAAGGTCTCGTCCACAGGGAAAAGTTTGCACTAGATCCCTGTGACTTTATCTTGTGGAGCTATTTCTTGTTCGTAAGAACAAATCTGTTTAAAATTCCCAGCGTGACCTACTTATTAGGTAAAGTAACTTCTCATTTGATTATGGAGAAAACAGGAACCTCAGTTCCTTTGACAGCCACCATTTGGTGCCAAGGTTAGTTATAGTTGTGTCCCAAGTTCAACATTTCCATGATGAACCTGAAACATGAAGCCATTCACTAAGAAACTGCAGTTTCAGCTTTGCGGTGGCCAGGTTCCATAGAGTAAATTTACTAGGCTTGGTAAAAAACATTCCAACTCTACTTGTTTTCTCATTTCCTGGAGCTAGAGCACAAAGGGAAAATTAAAAAAGACAGAAGAAAACCAGAAACGTGGGTCAAGTTGATAGTTTCAAACTTCTTGCAAAGTTAAAAATGCAGGTATTTCATTCTTCTTACTGTTTTAAAATCTGATTTACCTGACTTTTCAAAAATGACATAGGACATTTGCATAAAATTAACATCCTTCTTACGAAATGAAAGTGTTGTGCTCAAGGTAGAATTAGTTTTAAACTAGCCTCATGTGGGCCAAGACACATCCTAGATAAATAATGCAAAACGCTAAGATAGCCTTCAAAACTCCAGCTAATATATTTACAGTAGATAAAATAGTTAAGCACTATTTTGACCTCATCCAACAGATAATGTCTTTAAAAATCTTAGAATACTGTTTAGCACTGAGTACCGGGAACCACAATTTCAGTGAATTTTTGCAAATAGTGTCAAAATTATAGCATCGCGTCCACTCCCATAAACGCACTGAGACAAACAAGTCTACCTTTTCCCCAGGATCTCTGCATTGTGGAATCCAACACCAGCTGGTTCCCTAAGGTAGAAACTAAACCATTGCAAATGTGTCTCTTGATCAAGCCAACACAACTAGATTCTGTAGGCTACTGTGATTAATATCTAGTGTTCAAGAATCCTGCACCGTCAAACTCAAATATGGAACTACCCTGAGATCAAATGTCCTCTGACTCAAAATGATGCCCTGCGTCATTATCCATATTCTGAGCTCTCAATTCCATCTCATAGAGCATATTCCAGCGAACCTAACATAAGACTAAAAACCACTTGGAGATGAGACAGGCATCTCAGCTCTACCATTTTTCCTGAACCAAGACCTTAGTGATAGGGACAGAATGCCAGGCAATAATGAAAAATAGCGTTGGAATGGCAGACCCCGTGTTGTCAGAGCTTGAGGCCGTGTACAATTCTGAGAAATACTGAACCCTATTTTCTTTCTCTCATCATATGAGAAGAACTGAAATTTATGGGATGCCTTGCACTATGTGCCCTATTATACGGAACATCCAGATAATAGAAACTCACTAAACCGTGTGGTGTTTGACAGCATCTTCACATAGAACAAATAAGGCATGGTATGCTTTTGCAACTGAGTCGCTCCAGACCAGGTGTATTGAGAAAGGGCCATTGTCATGCGGAGCACAGGAAAAGCTTCTGAAGCCCCAGGAATCCTCTGCTTTCCAAGAGGATGTAGATTCTGCTTATCATTAATTTTTCAGAGCTTCTCCTTTTAGAACACAGTGGACCTGAAGCTGCCCCAGAGTCCTTGCTCCATTCAAGAATGTGACTCAGTGAAACAGCAAGGCTCAAAGCCCACGGATAAATATTCCTATGGCATCCAGAGGTCTTCCTCCTAATTGTTAATGGACATTCCACGTTTTCAAGGAAATGTAACTTCCCAGAACACTTAAATAATTTCAGTGCAAAATACAAAATTTTGTGTTGATCCTGGGTATGATAGATCTCTGATCTTTGCAGCCCTTTTCCTGGAGAGATGGTGGATAGTTTTTAACTTGTGACTTTTATTTGTTTTAACTTTCCACCCACACTGTACTTTGTTTTAGGCCACCCAGACCTGTAACCAGCATGAATGACACCCTCTTCTCCCACTCTGTCCCCTCCTCAGGAAGTCCTTTCATTACCAGGAGGTAAGTTCCCATCTTATTATGAAATAAGCCCTCTCTTTGGTAATGACCCCTAATTCTGGGTTCAGAAAAATTTTCTAATGTAAGCCAAGTGTGGAAGATGACTGTTTGAAACTAGTTTGTAAATATCTGTCACAAGTTTTCACTTTCGCTCATTTGGATGCTTTCGAAGATGGCTGGGATGGCTTTTGGGATTAATGTCACTTCTGGAAACTTGCATTTATGATTCACCCACAGTAGTAATGTGGGATATGTTTAAGTTTTATGATCAACACACATGTATTCCATCTCGTTGAGAAAGTCACCTTTGTATCACTTGGAATGGCCCATTTAAGCTGGGGAATTGGAATTTCAAGATGCAATGGGAAATTTCTTATGTACGTTCTGAAACATTGTATAATCTCATCTCAAAATTTGGTGAACTCTGGAGTTCCTGGGGCTAAAAGCTGGAGATCAAACTTGGAAGTATAGTTTCCACATAAGTGATTTCAGGGATTATAACAAGAACTTTTTTAAAAGGGTCTCCTGTTTTTTATACAAAGATTCACCCCCATGTGAGCAAAGAACAGGTGAAGCAAATACTTCTCTTAGTGCTAGCTTGATAAATACGCAGGGTCAAGAGATACTCCAAATCATTTGATCAAATCTCACCAGTAAATTACCAGGAACATATTTTATCAATACGTGGAGAAGGCTCACGGGAAAGCAGAAACAAAGGTAAGGAAAAGTGGAGTGAGTAATGAACCTAAGATTTCAAATGCCTTTCAGCAGGAAAAAAAAAAGAAAAAAACAACCTCATGTTTCATAAAGCGAACATAATCAGCCTTTTCCCCTGGTGAGGTTTCTGAAGTACCAGTTTCACTGTAATATCCTGGTACATTCAAGTGAGGGTTTGCAGACAATGAGACTCAGAACACTGCTGATTTTTTTCCCTGAGTTCCTGTATTTGCCCATCAGCAGGAACGGGAGATGAAGATGTTCCCCATAATTGTAATTAGAGTAATAAATAGAATGTTGTAGTTGGCGGTATTGCCCCCCCGCTAAATTAAGCAGGTCTGTAACAAGGGGAAATGAGGACGCACTTGAACCGCAGAACACCCACAGTGAAATAACATGGTTTAGGCGCTGTGTGTTCCTTTAAGCGCTCCTTTTCAAAGCCACAAGCATATTCAACCATCTTTTCCAAAACAAAATCATAAACTGTAAAATCTGTAAGAGACACGGGCCTGTACATCTATCTAGGGAAGATCTGCCATGATGTTAAGAAAGATGTGCTTTTATCAGGAAACCCTGCATTCTGCAAATGTCAAGCAGAGGTAGACCCCATCCTTACTGAAGGTCGTTTTATATCATTTCAGCTCGGACGGTGCTTATGGTGGATGCGTCTAGATGGATAACATGGCTTCCTCTCCTCTAAAATATCCCTATAATATACTTTGAGCTGTTCTGGTTCCTCCAGGGTGCGTGGTACCCGTTAACCCAAACTATGATCATTTCCCCTTTTTCCCATTTTCAGTCCTGTTGGAATGTTCTCTGTGAACCACAGATAACGTTGTTTAAAGACTGCGGTTCTTTCTGTCACCACGGAGGTTAGCCTCTGGTTTCTGTTTTGAGGGTGCTGTTCAATAAAGCTGTGTACACTGAATGCCTTTCCTCTCTGAGTGGGCCTTGCTCTGTCCGTGGAAGGTTTTAATGAGGTCTCATTGTTTGCACCCCTCAGGTCACCTGAGGGGATAAGTGCATCCAGCCCTGTGGCTGAAGAGCATTCGCTCATAAAGCTGTATGTAAATCAGCTTGACCACGGCTCACGGTCAGTATCCCAGCGCTCAATCACTAATCGTAGTTAGTAGTTCCATAGCTAGACTGCTAGTCATTCTCCTCCATCACTAAAATCCTCTTCTCGTATGTCTTAGTAGAGATATAGAAGTCTTCCGGGATTTCATGAGATTCCGTGGAGAATTTTCAACTCGAACTGGGCTTCTCAGCTCTTTCCTCTCTTTTCTGCTTATGTTAATTGATTTCACAGCCTCATACCCGTATACATGAGATGCATATATATGAAGAGTACCAAGCCGATCTTCTTCTCTGGATGAAACTCTGCTTTTGTATAGTTTGCAAGACCCCAGTTGGTGATTTCTTAGATTCTTGAATCAAAGAGCCTCTTGGAATGATCTTGAGCACTAATGGCATAAGACCAGGACAATGCCACATGGCTGGACCATATTGTAGTAAAAAACTTGAGAATTTGTATCCACTATCCTACTAAGTCTGGACCACTCTTCCCCCAGGTCAGGCAGTCTGATTCCTATTTTTTTAATATATATTTTTTAATGTTTATTCATTTTTGAGAGAGAGAGCACAAGCAGTGGAGGGACAGCGAAAGAGGGAGGCACAGAATCTGAAGCAGGCTCCAAGTTCCGAGCTGTCAGAATAGAGCCCGGTGCAGGGCTCAAACCCATAAACCACAAGATCAGGACCTGAGCCGAAGTCAGCTGTTCAACCGACTGAGCTACCCAGGTGCCCCTGATTCCTATTAAAGTAGCAATTTAAAAACGACCTTCATGCTCTCAATGCTTAATTTCTATCACTTGATAATGCTCGTTGGTGACCCACTGTTTATTTCTTAGCCACGTCCATACACGAAGGTCGATGGAAACCCATCATGCCAAATGTAGGCATAAATTATAGGTCCTGTTCTTCCTACAACTGGAACTGAACCAAACAGATATGACCTAGAGCTCTGCCCTCACTCCTGCCCAAACCCAACCGCGCTTTTTAAAATCTAATAAAACCTAAAACTTAAGCAAGCAAGGATGGCACTGGTCAGTGTTAAGGCAGCATTAAGAAATTAGGGAGCTTTAGCACACAGATATTTTATTTAGCCTGAGCTTTTGGCCTTTTGTATTGTGACAGATTGGGGAAAGATAAAGCGGGACAAGGATGAATTGAAATCACCACTCCAGAATCCTCTCTACAAAGTCCTGGCATTACTCACCTCGAGTCCTTTACAAGCATACCACTTTGATCTTCAAAAGGCAGTAGGGTATATCTTTGAAGTCTTTTGACACCCTAGCAATACACCTCACACAGATTTATGAGTGTGTGTAGCTCTGGTTACCACCACCATCTGCCACAGCCCCCCCGTTCTTATTTCCCTTTCTAGCTGTGCACTTGATTCACTTTTCCCTTAGTAAAAGAAAAGAGGAAATTCTCAAAGGCGCTCTCCCTTAAATGTTTGATGTCTTCGTGTGTGTGTGTGTGTGTGTGTGTGTGTGTGCAGTTAGGTACAATGTGGGTCAAAGGACCCAATTCATGGGCTAATTCACCTCATGCATTTTTGTGATCGTAACTATATCCCTAAACCTAGATTATTTTCTCATAAATGCGTCAATTTAAGGGAAAAAATGTTGGATCAGTGGAAGTCTATCATCACCACTAGGAAAAGGCTCCAGTAGCCATGTATGGTGTGGCAGCAACATTTTCTAAGCTTATGAAACATAGACTGTCATTATTGTAAGTAGTATTGCCAGGCCCAAAGGGTCCCTTCTCCCCTTCACCACCTTCAGCCCCTGCATATCTACTATCTTTGCTGGCATCATGCCCCCTTTGTAAAGTCCCAATCACCTTGTCCAAATCCTTGCCTCGTTTATGGGAGAAAGTTAACCAGGCCTTTCCTATGTAAAATAAGTTTCTTTGCTTATGGCCATCTTTTTCATTAGCCACAACAACATAGTATAAGTTTGAATGGCTACGTTCGTTTACCTCCAATTTTAGAACCATTTCTTAAAGGTTTCACATATATTTTCACAAATGCAACCTCTAAATTAATAACTGCTCACAAATCACTTTGTCCGTTATATATATATATGTATATATATATATATATATACATATATATATATATATAGCCAGATCTTGTCGCTCTCCCAAATACCAGAAAATTGCTTGTGATTCATAGAGTGTGTCAAACACAATCTAATATGCTGGTTTCTGGTTTGTCACAATGACATTTGGTTAACAACTGATACCATATTAGACTCAGTTACGTGCATGGGGAAGGCACACCATCCACCCCAACCACTCCGCGAATCTGGATTCTTCCCAGTGGAGCAGCATTTGTGAGATTTGTGTTGGTCGACTGATTGGTCAGCTGGTGGGTTGGTTTGGGTTTTCAACCACAGAAAGGCTAATCAACTGTGTCTTTTTCAGTTTTTTTCAAACACTTTGCTTATCCTAAGATGCTTTGCCTCACAACCCAGATTCGTTCATCAGACTTAAAACAGTCACACCTAAATTCTAAGCATTTGTGCTTTGGTAATCAGAAGCGAATTGAAATAAAATCGAGGCATTGAATTGGCTTCTGAAAATCAACATTTTCTCCATGGTTCATTTTTTTCTAGGATTAAAGCCCATCCTTTCCAGTCAGGAAAATAGATACGTTTATAAATCAGCATTGTAAAATAGACAAACTTACAAGCCGACCACCCTGAAGGTTTCTTCACTCTTTTTCACTCTTTATGTTGTCTGAAATTTCATGAAATTTGAAATAATTGCTCTTTGAAGTTAATTCTTTATTCCTGTGGCCCCAGAGCTCCACTAATGTGCTAGTTTTATTTTCAAATTGGAAGTACACTGGTCTTTACAATCCACTCTGTTTCCGTACAAAACTATTAGTGCGTGATTACACCTGCAGCCACCTCCCTTCCGCCCTTCCATGACCTTTATTCTCTTCCTGCGGCTGCTTTAGTTCCTCTTTGTGCGTGCCTTGCACCCAGCAAACTTTTCTAGATGCTCTTTTGGCTAAAATGCAATTGACACAGCTTGATGGTATCTGGGGGGACGACATAGTAAATGTAGTGAATCACATATGGCCTAAGAATTCTTATTATTTCCTCCACAGTACCTGCTTAAAAGATGGTCTGGCTTTCATGCCAGCCTGAGTTGATGACAACTAATTTTCCCGCCAAAACACTGAGCTAGTTTTTATGCTTGTTTGCTGATTTGTAGGGGGCAGATGGTTTGTCTCAGATCTCAGATATGGAAAGCTAGAGAAGGAAAGGAAAACAGAATTTGTCCAGAAATTATCTCGACAAAACTGACTTGTGGACACTTTTTTATGGTTTTTAACTTAGTTTAATGCCCTTGTTGCTAGTCTGGGTTAATTATAGTGAGAGAAATTAAATAAAAAACAGCTTTTTTGAGATATAATTGACGTACAATTCAATGAATATATTTAAAATAAGTGCACAATTCAGCAAGTTTTGACATATATAAACAATGCCGTATGTGCATATACACGTATGTGAATATGCACATTAAATGTTCATATATATTATGAACATATATGTTCATAAGTGTGCGTGTACACACGTAGAAGTATGGCTATATGCGTATATGTGTGCATGTGTTTACATACATACATGAGAAGCAAAATTTTGTTCACGATTAACAGTTACTTCCGAAGGGACCAACTTCCATGCTTCACCTGTCTGAACACCACGCAAGGTTATCAGTTATTTAAAATCAATAAAAATGAATATATCTGTTTTTAATTGGCCATTATTCACATATCATTTTCCATTTAACCATTGTGATAAGAATTATTTTACCTTACATAATGTGTTTATGTAATACTGCTGCTCTGTGAGACTACATCCAGGACTTTTATTTAAATTCTTTTATTTTCATGTTTAATAAAAGAAAAAAAAATGTTTGACCAGGGCTAATATAGTAACACAGCATAAACAAAAGTGGCTTTTAAAACCATATTTCAGGTGTAAGCAAGACTCCGGGGAACATTTCTGTGTGATCATGTTACCTTAGACCACCCCAAAAATGTTTGCGCTTCAGCAAAAATGCTGACACCTGTTGTCACCCTTCAAAACCAAAGGTGAATTTTAAATAAATAAATAAATATGAGACATTTTGAACTTGCTCTATTGTTCCAGAGCTCATTTTATCATTGTATGTGTGCATATGAAAAAATTTGGGAAAAGGCCATTTATCTTTATAGTTGCTGTTTTCCAGAAGTCTGAAAAGGAATTAGTAAGAACATACAAAATTTTTTAGAAACAAAAAAAACCTAAAGGAATATTTCCTGCCTTTTTTTCTTCCAGCGGAGCACATAAACTTCAAATTTACCTTGTCATACCCTCCGGGGTACAATGGTCACCGCAGCCGTTAATGTTAGTGCGTGCACAGAGGAATGAACTTATACAATGCCAAGGACCTGGTGGGGGGAAAAAAAGAAACAGTGAGAAAAAGAGATATGTGTACAGAGTTTTAGAGATGGTGACCCTGCTTTTCCTCGGGACTCAGATTAGAAAAGATTTATCGTACATGGTCAAGAGGAGCTCCAGCTAGTTCCCACCTTCAGAAATTAAAAGGAAGGACACATTTTGATTTGAAAACAAGGCACATAGAAGAAGGAGAGGCTTTTACAGATAGAGTTGTGTGCAAGCCATTGTTGCATTTTTGCACACTGACATGCCGAAAGCATTATTTCAGGGGAAGAATGTAGGTTTTAATGTGCCTGATCCCAAAGCCCACAGTGAATTGGAAATACGACCTAACTTCTCCACACAAACAGCCAAGCTACAAAATGAAAGTTTAAAAATCTAGTATAGTCTGTAAAACATGGTGAGTGTATATTGCTTTGGAGAAATGATAATAAACCAAGTATTGTTAGTCTCCTCACAACTCAGGAGAAAAGTGTTTCACTCTGCTTTCCTTCCTCGGGCTCTCTGGGAGCCACAGAAGAAATTCTGGTGAAGATACTTCACATGAAAAGTCTTTATAGACCCAAGCCTTAGGTGAAACCTGCCTCTCCTGTCAACTCTGTAAGTTCTTGATCCATTTCATTTAGAAAGAGTGGCTTTTTTTTTTCTTGTCTTCATCATGAACTTGGCTTCCTCTGTACATGGTTATATTTTTGGCTTCCCAGAATTTGAGAATTTGAGACTAGTTCTAGGAAGTACAGAAACTATGTGGACAACGAGTACCAAAAGTCAGAAATGCTCTTGGCCCTAGATACTAAGAGCTGTAGCAAAATGAAGTAAATGGTATATTTCCACAAACTCATAAATGCAGAGAGTGTAATTTCCATATTTTCCAAGAACTGGTTTTCCCAAGAAGTCATGTGGGAGGCAGAAAAAACATAAAAGAATTTTAATGATTTCTTCAAACCCACACTGCCAAGGGCCAGTGCAAAGAAAATGACAACAAAATGAAAAGAGATGTATGCAGATAGAATGTCTGCTCCTCCTCCCTTTGAAGGAGGAAAGGATTTGGGAAGAAGAAGAAAGGAAGAGAAGAGAGGAGACAGGCAAATGGAGTAGGGGAAGGAGAGAGGGGCTCAAAGAATTAGGAGGAAAAGAATAAGGCCACCAAAGGAAAATCTGGGCCACTGCTCGTTTCCTGAAATCAGCAGACTTCCTCCTGTGCTAGTGCCTGGCAATGACCAAGTGGCAGGATGCACTCCTGGGGCTCTGCGCACACATCACCTTCTTCCTGTGAGACTTCACTGGAGTAATTGGTGGCAAACGCATCCTCGCGGTTGATCCTCTTGTGTTTCTTTTCTTCAGTGGTCCTTTCTTTCTTCTTGTGCATTCAGCACCAGAAGTTGTACCTGTGTGATTATTAGGCGTTTGATTTAAGGAAATACCATCACAATTTCTGGGATTCGAGGGACAAAAAACATAACAGGGCAGAAGTAGTTAAGTTTGGAAGGAAGAATTGTTGATGTTTCACGCCATGTTTTTAGTGGTCTTGCAGGGATTGGAAACCAATTATATAATAGCTACATCTATCTTGAGTTCTAAAACAAAAAGTTGGGGAGGGTGGTAATTGGGCAGCAGAGAGACTGTAGTTACTGGATAACGAATACAGAGGGATATGCTTCAGGAGACAAGGTTTGGAATGCTGTTTTGGTGGGATGATGGGAAAATACCAACAATGATGGTGGCGTAAGGTGGCTATTTTGTCCTAATGGACAGTTTCATCACCTTAGAAGGGGAAGATCAAAATGCTGGAAAAAAAAAATCATTATGTTCATCAAGAAATTAAATTCTCCTAGAACATTAATCATTTCATTCTTAAAGTCAATTCCATTTGTGTGCAGTTTTAAGTAATAGGTGCATCCCTGAAAAGCTAAGTGAGATCACACATTCAACAAACATGAGTGCCTACTCTCTCCTAGACATTTGCTTTATAAATCAAATTTTATTTTTAAGTTTTCCAGCGACCTTATAGTACATACAATACTAAAACAAGAATTCTAATCACAATATGCATAATCCTAATGTGATATTTACTTGCACATTTGTATTTTTGTGTGTGTGTGCTTCATGGTCTGAAAGAGTGATACTTTGTAATAAATCCTTAAAACTCATAAAGTTTTTAAGATTTTAACTACTTTACAAGCCATCTTAATACATACATACATTTTAGAACTTGTTGAAAAGTTGGGCAAGTTTTTGATAAGACCTCGTAATTTCAATCCAAGAAATTAACAACTTGCCACCAAACAAATCAGGCAGTTAATTTTTGTATTCACCATGAAAGGGGTGGGTGGATAGTTTTAGGTCCACCAGTGTTACAGGGAAAAAAATTCTTAACCTGCAAAGGAGCAAGTTCCCTTTAAGTGCATTTACAAGTACAATTGTAACACTAACAATCAATACCATTTTCCCAGTGAAACATGACCGGTAGATCTTGGGTCACTTTAGCATGGCCACACTTTATGAATTATTATTTCTATTTCTATTTATCCCTTAATAAAACTACACTTTAAACTTTTCAAACTGGCATTTAAATTACTAAATAAAATGAGTATTCCTCATAATGAACCTAAAATGTTAAGAATTTGCTATAATGATGGGATTCTAGTCACCAGTTACAGACACAGGGAAGATGAATATATATTTATAAGGAGCAAAGGTCTATTTCTCTGTTTCTCTGAAAGTTTTCTTTGCAGCTTCTCAGCAAGGGTCAGGTGACTTGTGCCTGGAGTGGTAAAGCACTTCTAATATGACAGCGATCTTCTAACTAGGTAATTTTCAAGTGTGTATTCAACTCAGAAAGTTGGACAAAATAAGGAAGGCTGGAGAAGTGGGATCTAAAGGCTGGCAGGATTTCGTGAACTATTTGACTGTTGACATGATAGTCTGTAATGAATGTTGAATGGATTTTCATGATGTCCAGGCAATGCAATCTATTTGTTAAACAAATTGCAGAGGTCAACCCGTGGATCATGGATGTTGTGTAATTGCAATTATGGTTCTCGGGCCAGGTTTCTACTCCTAGTTCAACTCTGTGGAAATCTGCAAACATCTTGAACATTTCAAAATACCAAGAGAGCTGTCCAAATGGAGCTTGGATCTAGACTTGGGAGTGTCTGTAGCCAGTTCTATTCTTGAATGCATTGCTGTGTTTACCCTCTTCTTGGCTTTCCCATCTTATTAACTAGCTCTCCTCCCAAGGACAGTGAAGTAGAGCAGAACAAACTGCTGGCTAGGGCTGCTCCAGCTTTTCTGAAGGGCAAAGGGTAAGTTAAAGCCAGAGTGTCCTGAAACCCTGAATTAACTCAACTAAAAGTGGAGATTCCTTGTGTCAAAAATGCTTTGTGTTTGAAAGACCGTCTTTGATTTAGCAAAAGCAGCTCTATTATAACCCAACTAACGGCACCAAGTAGTTCTTTTGAGTAGACACATCTGTGTAATTCACTTTCCCTGATTTCCTTTTTTTTAAAATGACTAAACTTCAGATTTGATTTTCCAAAGGATACTTACTCTTTGCTTGCAACCCAATCAATGTGTTTACCGTACAGATGAATTTCTTGGCTTTACTGGCTTGAAGAATGCAATTCTGTTTTCTTAAAAGTTACTCTACCTAATTGGAAATCTTTATTTTTAAACTTAGTGAAATGAAATTGTGTATTTCATTGCTTGGATTTTGCTTGGATTTTTCATAGAACATCACTTATTTTTCCTCTACCTGCTTGCTTTTCCAAATGCCTTTTCTATCACGTACCCACTCCCACCTGCTCTGCCTATTTCTGTCCGCCTCTTCTCCCAACACCCTTTCTTTCCTCCTGCTCTGTTTCAGGATACAGTACAGCCTGAATGTGGCAGACAGGCTGGCTGATGAACATGTTCTCATCGGGTTGTATGTCAACAGGCTCCGGAACAACCCACCATGGTTAGTGCAGGTTTGGCTGCTTGACTGTCCTTAGACAGGGTAACAGTCTGCTCCCTTGACAAGAAGTCTCAGCAAGGGGCAAGTGGATGCCCTTAGTGACCTAAGGGTCACTAAGTCATCTTTGAATTGATTCAAATTAGACGTCCTTCATGACATTAGTTTGAACACTTCCCACTCATATACCATAGAATTCATATCCTTGTTTAAACATAGCGAAAGGCAAAATTTGTGTAAATGGATGCCATGCTAAATATTAGCCTTCAGTGGATGCCGGACTCTGGGTCTCCCCAGTCGATTGTATTATATGTGCCACGTCAAATGCCCGCAAAATAGTGATGCAAGAATTTTCTTATTCCAAGGACATGGATACCTCCACTGATTTGGAAGACAATGCTCCATTAATTTAAGATTGAAGTAAAAGAGAGAAAAAGTGACAGGATGGGATCATACCATGGAAATCATTTCCCTAATCATAACAGTGGGAGAAATTGTCTTTCAACTCTTCTCTGGCTTACAAATGTTTCTGGGTAGCCATCCTGATAAAGTCTGCTTTCAAGTCCCAGAATATGCAAAGCTTTCTTCCAAATGTGTTAAAATGTACGAATTCAGATGGCCCCTGTGTATTCAGATAAAGGCATTCTTAAAGATTTTCTCTTTCTATTTTAATTGCGATGTAGGAGATTCCTCTCATTGGTTAAAGTTACTCGGTTGTGATAATATACATTGAGTAAAAATGAAGATAAGTGGACAGACTATGTATTTATCATATGTTTCAGCCTAGTTTAGACTCCTGATTTACAAATGTGTTTACCCGTTTCTTAGAAATATGTGAATTTTGCTTAGTAACTCTAACTTTCTCTGAACTAAAAGCCAATGGACTTCTTTTTTTTTTTTTTGTAATTATTAACTATGAAGTGAACCAAGGGATTAAATTGCCTTTAAAATAGCTGGCCTCCTTTCCATTACAATTTCACAAAAAGCATCCCTGAAATACATGATGGCCATTACTCAGTCCTCATCACCTTTGCCACTTGGTATTGTTAGCCACTTCTTTATTTCTAGAACTCTCCTTCCTGGACTGTTTCCTGTTCCCGATGCCTATAACTGTTCTTACGAAATTAGTACGTGAGATGTTTTAGGAGATAATGATGTACATCTATTAGAAGTTACATATTTACCTTAATTTGTATCTTAAAAATATATAAGCAGCACCCTAGTTTCATTTTATACCATGTCCTAGTTTCACGAAGATAAAATTAAATAGCACTCTTCGGTTAACCCCACCTTTTGTTCAAAGTTGCCGAGCTTGTAGGTCACACAGTTCCTCTTCTTTATTATATCTCAGCCTCTCAAAAGTATGAGCGAGAAGAGTGACATCTTTAATCTTACTCCCAGTGAATTTGGTTCCCCAATGTTATATGGTATCTGAAACAATAGAACTAAATATGGAATTACCAAAAAAAAAAAAAAATGTATTGACAGTCCTCAAAGAAGAAGTCAATACAGATTCAATTGTGTCTGAAGGCAAAGCTGTGGTCTCACACTGTGTCCTCTCCCCCGTAATTCTGAGCACATTCCAGCTACTTCCAGCACTCTTCTTTGACCTTTTCTTAATTAAATTTGTGAGAAAGAAATCTCCAAAGAGGAAATCTCACAGTTTGTCACCACCAGCCCTTTTCCCTACTCAAGTGATTGACCACAATGACTTGATGGTCACTTAAGACAGTAAAACTGTCTCAGCAGAGACACCTCACATCTGCTTGATGAACGCAGGAGGCCGTATCTATTTGGAAAACAAAGCAGAATTTAAGACTGACCAACGAAGCCGACTCCTTGTGAATAGCTGTTGCCCTCCGTATTTCTCAATGCTTTCTCCTGTTCTTAAAAATTCCCAACTCTCTTTTGAATTTCTCATTTTTCCTGTATTTCCTTTTTGTTGAATTAGATCCTCACCATTCCCCACACTTGCCGTGATTATATAAGTGATGGGGTGATATCTCACCTTCTCTGTCATAATAGTTATAATGCTTCACCATCATTCAACTCTGGTGAGATATGTCAGGGTAATAATCCTAACAGCTACCGTTTTTTAAAACACATGCTTCCTGCTAGCACTGTGTCAAAACCTTATTTACATAATTTCTCCTAGCCCTTAATGTAAGCCTGTAGACTAAATACATTCATCCCCATTTTGTAGATCAGTAAAGGTATCAGTTTACAGAGTTCACATGACTCTCCCACAGTCATACAGCTACAAAACAGTGGATCCAGGATTTAACCTACCTCATCCCAAACACCTAACTACTCTGCTACATTGCCTCTTATAAAACCTACATAAACAGAAAGCCCTCCAGAAAGCTTTTCGTGACACTGCTCCCCACTGCATCTACCCTATATCTATTTCCTGAAGTTGCAGATCCTACTACGTTATTTTTATTTCATTTTGACAGATATTTTGAGCACATACTAGTAATAGGAATGGTGATTGTGTTACCATTTTTGTATTTAGTCTATGCATTGTTGTTTCCCATTGTAATTACAATCTTCAAAAGAGTAAGAATTTTGTTTTCAGTCTCTTGTATCTCATCATGGCAACCTGGGATATGAATAATACATTTTACATTACTGGAGTACTTTGAAAATTACAGAACCCTTTCTTACACATTATTTGCTCATCAAAGCTCTATAAGTTTGGATATTATCAATTCTATTTCACTGAGAAGTAAATGCTAGCTCTGACACATTAAGAGACTTATCCAAGGTCACATGCTAGCAAAGGCTTGTGCAGAGGTCTTCTGACACTGGGTCCCATCTATTTTCCACCCCATTCTTCAGGCTCCCTATCTGCACATCCTTCATGAGATGGTCTACAGATAGGAACCTAACTGCTGTTCTTGATTAAAATATTTGTTTTGTCATTATTCATGTATGCTCCTGCTTAACTCTGGGGGACTTTTCCCCATATTAAGGACTTAATACAATGGGAAACTGACTCATTTGTAAATAGTCTGCTGCTAAATTAGAGTAACCCTTGTGTTCTTGCTGGTTCTGATGTCAGATAAGCCAAATAAATGAACTGTGGCTCAAGGGAGAATTCCTGCTGTCTTCCTAATTCAGTGAAGTCTTAAAAGCTTTAACGGTTTTCAGCCACCTTTTCCAATGGGGGAGAAGGGATATCAAAATGTAATGAGTTGAGGGCTTTTTCTGCCCTTCCCTAAAGCTTATCAAGTGCTGGCCTTGCTAGTGGTTTATTGGGGCCAACTGATGGGCAGACTAAGAAGATGGGAAACCAGCCCAGAACTTCCAACTCTACCCAACTCTACCCAACTCTAATTATATCCTTGATACCATATGCATAAGCTTCTGACATAGTATTCTCAGCTCTGAAAAGACCCCCCTCTGTAAGGGAGAGAGTGCAGTTAAAGGCTACAGTCTATCCTTTGATGTCATGATCAATTACTGTCACTTAATTAGACCCCTGATTGCACATAAACAGGTTAAAATGTTTTCTGCTTATGTTTTTCTCTTAAGAAAATTTATTTAAATAATTTTTATATTGTATAAATATCCATACCAATAAATTATATATTTGATTCCATTTCTGGATTTCATAGATGGGGTCTAAATTATTATCGACTTGCCTGCTTAAAACCTTTTAATAGATTTCTACTGCACTTGGTTTGCACCCCAGCCCTGACCATGGCCTACAGGCCTGTGCATGACCCAGCCCTTGCCTAGCCCCATCCCAGCCTCAGTGTCATGGGCTTCTCCCAACTCAGTCACAATACTTAGCAGCATCCACTTTGATCAGTCCTACAAACAGTTCCTAAAACTGCCTCAAGACCATGATACTAGTTCTACCCTATGCCAAGAACATTCTTCCCATTTGACCCTTGACATCTCCTGCCATACACCCATGCTCTGGCTTCCCTTATGTGTATGTAAAGGCTGCTTCTCTGGCTTCAAACTCAGATTAAAGCCATCTCCTTAAGTAGGTCTCCCATACTAGTCTCTATCACGGCCTACCATTTATTTCATTCTTTCCAGAACTGCAATCATTGGTTGATAAGTTGGTTGGTTGATTAGTTTACCAGCTATCTTCGCCATGAAGCAGGGAGTTTCTCTGACTTGTTCATTGCCATATCTCTGGCACCTAACACAGAGCCTGGCGCACAGTAGGTGCACAATAAATATCTGTTAATGTCATGGGATATTGATAGTGCTATCGGTATAAAATTCCCTCTCACCCTAAACAAAATTATTAGAAGTTCTTGGAAAATCTTTTTTACTAGTAAAATAAAGATTTCTACTTTTAAAATAAATCACCTATTATAAATTAGCCCTTTAGTTGAACATTTTGTGTAAGAGTATAAAGTAGGTGAAAAAGCAAATATTCAGCTTTGCCTATGGAGCAGTGGTAAACCTGGGTAACCCAAGTATCAACAATTCACTGACATGGGGAAAATGACTGATGGGGGGCAAAGAAAAAAGAAAAACTAAAAGTGATATTGGGAAAGAATCTATTCGTCACTTTAACGTTCTCTGATTTCTTCCACTTTGTATTCGTGTTCTAGAGCTACTATAACAAAATACCACAGACTTTGTATCTTTGACAACAGAAATTTATTCTCTCACAGTTCTGGAGGCTGGAGGTCCAAGACCAAGGTGCCGGCAGGGCTGGTTTCTCCTGAGGTCCCTCTCCTTGGCCTCAGATGGCTGCCATCTTGCCGTGTTCTTACATGGCCTTTTTTCTGTGCAGAAATATCTCTAGCTCTCTTCCTCTTCTTATAAGGACACCAGTAATATTGGCTTAGGGCCCCACCCCTACAATCTCATTTTACCTTAGTTAACCTCTTTAAAAGACCTACTCCAATTACGGTCACATTCTGAGGCACTGGGGGTTGGGGCTTCAACACATGAATTTTGGGGAAGACACAATTCAATCTGTGACAACATCAACACTAAATCTGCTGAAGTGTATGCCTTTAATATTTTTAATATGTAAGCTAAAATTTGACCCTTTTTAGTAAAGGTTGATTTTGAAAAATATAAATGTGTTGCAGTCTGTTGAAAGAAAAAAAATTATTATGTGCATTCACTGAAAGTATCTCTTTTATATGAGTTTTCATTTCCGTATTAATACTATTTTTTTCTTCCATAAGATGGTTAGGAGTTTCAGGTATAAAACAAGACTCCTGAGAAAGGTATTCTCTTAGAATTCTAGAAATATCAATCTGAAGAATATCATACCACCAGCGTGCATATCTGCATTGACTACATTGTACACAGAAGTTTTCTCAGAATACTCAGATGGGAAATTGATTTTAAGATGAGCTCATTTCTTGGGGCCCTGGGTGGCTCAGTCAGTTGAGCTCAGGTCATGGTCTCACAGCTTGTGAGTTCAAGCCCCGTATTGGGCTCTGTGCTGACAGCCTGGAGCCTGCTTCAGATTCTGTGTCTCCCTCTCTCTCTGCCCCTACCCTACTCGCACTCTGTCTCTCTCTGTCAAAAATAAATAAACATTTTTTAACTTTATAAAAAAAAAGATGAGTTCATTTCTCTGATTCTAATACATTTTCAGTTTCCATGGAAAACAAGAGAGACACTACCAATCCAATAAGGTCATTGATGCAAATTAGCTAGTGTAGAACTAGGCACATGGGGGAATGACTCAATAGTGATTCCTTATTTAATTTTGAATAGGATTAAAGGCATACAATAAAGTAGATTTAAAATCTCCTATTGTAAAACCTGTCCATTATAATATGGTAGAAAAAAATGATAGCTCATGGGTGTTCATCAATATTGTTAACTGGATGACCTTCAGAGTATGTTTTCTCCAAATGCGCTCAAATAAAGAACTTGGCATGGGATCTGGTCTCATATGTTGCTTGATAAATTGTATAAAAGGGACATTTGATTACAAATAAATGGCAGTGTTGCCACTTTGGGGAAACAAGAGAAAGCTGTCACTGTTCAGCTAACTCGTCCCTCTGTTTAGAAAATCAGAAATGTAAAGTCCACCTAGTGCTTCCGTAAAATCTTTCATTGATTCAACTCAATGGTCTTACTTCTTTTTTGGTATACCCTAGAATACTGGCCAGTAACCAACCAAACGTTCGAGAGCAAAAAGCTAAGTTATAGGTAAGGAGATGATCATGCAAAAATGATTACACTGAGACAGTGTTACCTGCTTTGTAGAGGTAAAAGTAAAAGGAATACTCCCATAGAGTCTCACCATGTGCCCTGGCACTGCTCTAAACGGTACATAATAATCCTCCCAGCACACCGGGAGGTATATTATCACTATATCCCTGTATTATAGATGAAAGAACTGAAGCACAGAAAGGTTAAGTGATTTGCCCAAGGTCACACAGCTTGTAACTAAGAGGGCTGAGGTTTGAATTCAGAAATGATCTAGTCCCACCTCCGCCCCTAAGAGTAAGTATTTCTTCTGAGTGGGAGCTTACCTTTTTCAGATACCATCATCTGCTTTCCTAATCTTTAAAACAACAGAATTTGAACCAAAGAGAATTTGCCATGACTGCAGGTGGGGAAGATCTGATGTTGATAAATATGAAAGAGTGTAATGACATTTCTGTGAACCTTAACACCTATAAAGAGCAGATAAGGAATCTGCATCCGGCAACTAAGTGTATCTTGATTCCAATTCCGCCAAATGTGAATACTTCACAGTTCAATTTTAGACGGCATGGTTAGTGTGAAAGTACTGTGTTTTATCTTTACCCTTCTGATTCTCCCAGTGTTGAGAATGCACGCAGAGCCAAGAAGGATATAGAAACGTGGACCAAAGTCCATGACGCTGCAAGCCAGAGAGCTAACCTGTATTTGTTCTTTTGTCCAACTAACGCTTAGGCACTTCCTGCTGTGTTCCAAGTGCTGTGCTAAACATTCAAGGTCTAATGGTGACAAAATGGAACCATTCTTTCCTCAAAAAAGCTACAGTTTAGTAAAGGATAAAGACAAGTGAAAAAGCAATGAGAACGCAAAGGGTAACAGGTACAATAAGGGCAGTGAGATGCCGTGGGATATGTGAGGAGCAAAATCCCGAATTTAGAGGTTGGAAGTGAGGGTAGGAAATGGCAGCTGAAGCCAACAGCAGGATGATGAGGAATCAGCCAAGTGGAAGCGGGTGGAGGAGGCAGAGAGATCGTTCAGAGCAGAGAAAATGTGGAACTTCTTGAGGAACTTGACCCGGTAAGGCTGCTAGAGTACCAGGGGTAAAGGATGAAGCTAGATTATGCAGGACCTTCTGAGTCTTATGGAGGAGTTTGAAAACTGAGAACCCATTGGAAGATTTTATGCATAGGAATGTTACAGCCAAATTCATTTTTAAAAGATCACCGATCACAGGATGCAAAATGAATTGGAGGGAAGACTAAGTCTAAAATGGGAAGACCCTATTGAGAGGGCTTCATGACAATTCTGGATGACAGTGGCCTGGAACACACCCGTGATCATTGGAACGGAAGGAAATGGAGAGTTTGAAGAGGGTAGAATGCAAGGCCTTGGTGTTACAACAGTGAGCTGGTAAAGTCAGGGTCTCGATAAAGGAGTTTGAAGGCATCCCTATAAGGATGCCATTATCCTGGTAAGTTTTATCATTATTATCCAGGAAGATTGCCATTTCATGATTTCCTATCTTTTCCTTTTAAGCCAGTCGTTAAAGAGACACCAGTTGAAGCTTTGAGAATTAGTTCATTTCCCTCCGCGTTCGTTAGTCCCCTAAAACCACTTCTTGGGCCCCAGAATCACTTTGCTCCTTTCCGCCCCACCTCTCTTCTGCTCACTGTGCTCCCGAAGGCCTGAACGGGCTCTGTTCCCATAGCATGTTGCTCTCAACCAACGGCGAAACAACCCGATCAAGTAAACCTCCACTTCAGGGCCACTAGGAATGCCTTCTCAAGCAGTAATCCTCCTCTCAGCTGTTTGCATTTTAATAGAAGAGTAGTGCCTGAGACCCAGTGGCCTTAAAAAATTAATCTCTGGTGATAAAATTCCTTTCATCCATTCAGGAAGATGGAAAAATATTAAGAGAAAACTTAGAAGTATTTCCTCTGCCCTTTAGACCACATTAGTATTTGGTTGACTGTCCTGCCTGGGAAGTCAGTACAGGCTTGTAGAGAAACCAAACAAATGTGAACAAACCCTAGGTTCCCAGAAACCTTTGCTAAATCAGAGTTTAGTAGGCCCTACCTCAGCCGAGGCCACTTACGTTTCTTAGGATTCCATTTTTGATCACTAGCAACACACAATGGCCATGCATTTAAGGTAGAAAGTGGAGAGCTTTCAAAATAATAGATTTTTCTGCTCTGAAATACAGTCTACACAGCAGCCACTTTTCAATTCATCATGGTCTTGTAGCAAGATTACTGATTATAAAGTCTTGAAATGAATAGCCAGGGATGGAGAAAGTGTTGGAATCGGTATTTCTCTAACGATTTGGGGATTATTGGCCATTCATTTTCAACTATTTGTAATTGGAGTCTTGAAATAATGGAATTTATCAGAGGAATGCCTCATTCACCCTTGTATAATTTGAACATACTAAAATGGCACATGTGGACTCATAAATCGTTTGTGTGCACAAAGGGGTAATACATCACTCCACCCCTCATTCACTCAGGGCTGGGGGAGGGAAGGCATGGAAGTATGAGTTATAACTTACTAGACAGGATCCCATAACTTCACGTCTTACATCTCCAAGAGGCTTTTTTAATGTAGCCTTTATATTATTTATACTTGCTGGTCATTCATGATAAAAGGCACTTTTATCATGAGGTTTTTTATCAGTTTTTTTTATTATTTATTTATCAAAACACACGCAAATGTTTTTGACAAAGTCACTTTCAGGCAAACAGATCATTGCTCTGGGCTAAGAGCAGCGGCCCTGTTGTCTACACAGACTGCTGAAATTAGGCGTATTATTTCTAATACCAGCCAGAAATGATAAACATGTTAAAATCAAATTAAATTGTTTTCTTTGTGGGGTAGTTTTTTGTTTAAAGTGAACACACTGTGACTTTTTTATTAAAGCGATGACAAGAAATTCAGTTATTATTTTTAACCACTACAGAGTGCAGACATTGTGTTATAGAGACAAACATCTGCTTTATGGCATCAGTTCTCCAGAACTAACACCTTTTGCTGTTAGAATCATTTCTTACTCCAAGTCTTTGTTATGCTGATTGAAATCTCAATCTCTGGGGATTGGTACCGCACATATGTGAGCCTGGAACCTAGAATTTTCTGTGTTAATGAATGTTTATAAAATATCGTAGATGCTGTATGGATATCAAATACTCATAAAAAATTATTTCTTTTATATGGTTTACATTTGGGGTTTATTTCATGTGTTTAGATTTTCCATTTTATTCTCAAGATCTTCTAGATCCTTGCCACTGAAAGTTTTGTCCTTAGACCAGCAGTATCAGTGTATCTTGGAAGCTTCCTTAGGAATTCAGATTCTCAGGTTCTACCGCACACAACCTACCCTATCACCCCCAGCTACAGAACGAGAAACTACGTTTTTTACAAGATCCCCGAGTCATACGTATGTACGCTAATACTTGAAAAGCCCTACTCTACATGGTTGTTGGATGGGAGTATTTTGAAGGAGACATGAATCATGAATGAATCTGAACAGGTTACTTAAGAAGCAGAATAATGTGTTCTAGGCATCGTATTAGCTTGATGTGTTTTACATGCATTATCTCCTATGGACAAAAGGAAAAGAGAAGAGTTTTTATTGAGGGTAGAGAAGTGACTTAGTAAATGTAGATATTCAGGAATATTCTACGTGGTTATTGTAGCCCAGAGAAAAGGGCTAAATCTAAAGTGGAAGTATTCAGGATAACAACAGGTATAGTTTATATGTGTGAGGAGTATAGACTGGTACAGAGATGATGGATACAGGAATGTTTTCTGAATGATAAGAGACAATGTTACAGGAATGGATTCAGCCAGCCAGGGAAGAGCGATTTGGAAGTGACACAGCTAATATTCTGGAAGCACATAATGGTGTTCACTCACCTTCTCACTTTTGAACAAAAATTAAAAGACTGGGTTGCATATTTACTTTATGTGTGAACATACATGTAAATAATATTAGTGCATGTTGCTTTTTGTGGATTCAAGTCTTTGCAGTGGATGATTCTTACAACCTTACCATTGGCATAGAAGTGTGTTACTTTCAGTGTATACTCATGAGTATTGACCTTTTTTCTTTAAGAATCATGGGCAGGGAATACAAATGGAGGAGAATATATTTAAGGATGAGAGAAACTAGTTTCTATTCTTGATTCTGACCTGATACTCACCATGATAACTGATAAGCCAAACTGTAACCATCTAGCCTGTTAACAGTATTGGCATTACTGGTATGTTTCATAGAAACTTTTTAATGGCATGCAAAACTTACTCTTAAGTGAAGGGCCTTCTCAAATACGGGAGAGTTGATAATGCATCTATTTGCTTTAGTTTTTTTAGGGACTCAGATCATCCTTATTCTAGTATTAACAATCTACAATTATAAGAGACAATAAACAATTCCCATTAATGTCATTAGAAGCCACTCCTATAATTCCACTGCTCTAGAAGTAAATAGAAAATGGCAAGTTACCTGGGTAGTAATATTATAGTTAACAGTTTGTATTAGTTATCTATTGCCTCATAGCTAATTGTCCAAAAACTTAGCAGCTTAATGGAACAAACATTTACTATCCCACAGTGGGTCAGGAATCCGGCATGGTGCCTGTGACTCAAGGCTTGTCATGTGGTTGCAATAAAGCTGTTAGCTGGGGCTGCTATCTTATCTAAAGGGTCTATATGTGGGATTTCATTCACAAGGTTATTATTGGCTAGCTTTGGTTCTTTATCACATGGGCCTTTCCATGGGCTGCTTTATGACATGGCAGCTAGCTTCCCACAGAGCAAGCCATGCAATGAGCTCAAGAGAGAGAAATCATACTCAGGATGGAAACCATGGTCTTTTTATAACCTAATCTTGAAAGTGACATTCCATTACTTCTGTCCATGAAACTGAATAGAAACTGACTGTTTCTATTCATTAAAAGCAAGCCAGTAAGTCCAGCCCATACTAAAGGAAGAGGATTACACACAAGGGTGAATATCAGGAGGTAGGTATCACTGCAGGCTGACCACAACTGGGTTTTTTGGTTTTTTTTTTTTTTGTGCTTCCATATTTTCTGACATGTCCATTGTGGACATGTATTTCTTATGTAATAAGGAAATAAAAATGTTAAAGGCAATAAAACTGAAGAGAAAATATTACTTTTTAAAGTTTTATTTATTTATTTATTTATTTATTTATTTGAGAGAGAGAGAGAGAGAGAGAGCGAGCATACAGGAGGAACAGAGAGAGAGAAAGAGAGAGGGAAAGAGAAAGAGAGAATCCCAAGCAGGCTCCTTGCTGTCAGCACAGAGCCCGACACGGGGCTCAAACTCACAAACTGTGAGATCATGACCTGAGCCGAAACCTAAAGTCAGATGTTTAACTGAGCCACTCAGGGACCCCAAGAGAAAATATTCTTTTATCAGAAAATTGATGAGAAAAGTAACTCTTGTTTGGAGTTTTCTTAGTAAGACACTTAATTGACTGAAGACAGGATTTATTAGCACAACTTCCTGGTCACGTGTTAGATCGTGCCATGAATCCACGTCTGAGATCGTGAACCTAACAGGGTTTCATATACCTTTCAAATTTTTACACCGAAAAATTGAAATAGCAAGCGCCTCTGGTGGTAATATACATCCATCTGTCTTTCTCACTGCCTCACAGTCTTCTTCTTGCTCTGTTCTCAATAGCATGCTTGAGAGTTCGAACCGGCTCGATGAAGAACACAGACTGATCGCCAGGTACGCGGCAAGACTGGCAGCAGAGTCCACTTCGTCTGTAAGTAGTTTGAGTGAGAGTCTGTCATGTTCACTGTTATCCTTACAGTTGGTGCGACGACAGCAAAGCTGAGAACTTGTTACTGTGTGACCTGCAGGACCTAAACATGAGCCTTCCACTTCTATTTTTCACCGTCCAGCTATGGGTCTGGTGTGGCATAAATCGTAGCTTTAGGTATTCTGTTACAACACTGCTGAACCAGCCCAACACCGGGTGTGTCTGGATAATTCCTGATCAGTTAAGAGAAAGAGGAATGACTCAAATCCACAACTGGCTCAGATAAGTTTCCACTTTTATCGATATGTAGTATATACAAGAAACAGAAAACTATGTACTGAAATCAGAGGAAAAACCTGGATCACAGCTCGAAGCTGCCGTTCGCTAGGCTTAGCTACGGGAAGTCATTTAGGATATAAAACATAGGACCCCGAATCTTTGTTAGCAACACAAATCACTTCTTTGTTAAAAGAAATGCCAATTAAAAAATCATAGAAAAGCTTTATGAGAGCCAGACATTTACCAAGCTTAATCTTTCTATAGTCAGGTGTCTGGACATTAAAAAGCAGGCTGAGTTTTTTCATTTCTGGGGGCGTAGGCAATTGATGCCATTTTTAAAAGCTTGGCATTCTTTAGTGGAAAGATTAATTGTGATTTTTTTTTAATTTGTTTAAAAACCAATTGAGGAACTTCTAAAATGTACTGTAGAGCAAAGAAAGCAAAGCGCAGGGAACTATACATAATCTGACTCTGTTTTTACAAAAAATGACAAACCTTCATTAAATGCACATATACATGTACATATATAAATACAGTATGTGATTACATGTGTATACATATGTAAATGTACATACATATGTAAAAGTTGACTTTTATTTGGAAATATGAAAATCAATCTATCCTTGTTGTAAAAAATCTTCTTGGGGTACCTGGGTGGCTCAGTCGGTTAAATGTCCAACTTCAGCTCAAGTCATGATCTCACAGTTCATGAGTTTGAGTCCCGAGTCAGGCTTTGGAATCTGTGACTCCCTCTTTCTCTGCCCCTCTCCTACTCACACTATGTCTCTCTCTGTCTCTCAAAAATTAAATAAATGTTAAAAAAAAATTTTTAAATCCTCTTGTAATTATTATCAATGTATTGTGTAAAAGAACTCATTTGATACAATAATACTTTGATTTTACAACAAAAAATACGTCTATAAATATACATATGTATATATGTATTTACATATAATCATAGGCCGTATTTATATATGTGTATATATGTATGTGTATTTAGTCAGGGAAATTTGCATATATATAATTTGTTAAGATTAATTTCTGTGTATGTGTGTATATATACATATATATATATAGAGAGAGAGAGAGAGAGAGAGGAGAAAGCTGTGACTGCATATACACTAGTTGTTAAAACATGACCAGGAGTGATGAGTGTTATGCCATCAATGTGGAGAAAGGATGTATATATCCATTAATGTAAAATTACATACATGAATAAAGAAATCCTAATAAGTATGTTGACCAAAAGAAGAAAAGAAAATCCTATTAACTGTGATTTTCAAACCGTGAAATTTTTTTATTGTGCGTTACAGTGATTGAACAGTAATTCTAGAGAGGTATCTCAACAGGGAAGTATTTTTTACACCCACCTACACTGAGAGAACTGTCACAGTGGGGACAGCACAGCAAGAATGAAATCGCTCCCAAAGACTTCAAGTCAGAAAGCTACAAGACTATGTCTTCTATGTTTTGTGTGTTTGCCTGCCAGAGAATTCTGTTCTGCTTCTGCTCGCAGAGGCGTCCCCCCCAGATTCACAGAGAAGTCGGTCCTTAGGAGATGAATGGCAATTTCATGTACTTGCTTTTCCTGTTTTGATAGAAATAGTTTTTTTTCTTTCCTGTCTGCATATCTCATGATTCCTGTCTCCTCACACACATGTGGGTTTCCATTCCCAATGTTAAACAGCATAAACCACATGTTTTACAGCAGCCGACGCAGCAGAGAAGTGCTCCTGACATCTCCTTCACCATTGATGCGAATAAGCAACAGAGGCAGCTGATCGCAGAGCTAGAAAACAAGAACAGGTAAGGCTTTTTAGACATGCTGGCTTTTTTGATCAGAGTGTGTGTTCACTGGAAACTTATAGTATGCTTTAAAATATCCAGGTGTTTCAGCTGTATGCATATTTAAAGGACGATGTCTTTAGTCAGTGATATTGGCGTCTGAGAAGCTCGTCTTTAGATTTTAGATCTTCAAAAGCTTCATGAGAAAACATACATACAGTTCTGAGATATCAGTGCAATTAATGTTTCCTCTCTAGACAGTATCATTTCCCTTTTACTGACGTGCTTGTTTTTGTTGAAAGTTTATTTATTGTGAGAGAAAGAGAGAGAGTGGGAGCAGAGGGTGGGGCAGAGGGAGAGGGGAGAGAGAAAACCAAGCAGCCCCAACTTGGGGCTCTACCTCACCAACTGTGAGATCATGACCTGAGCCAAAATTAAGAGTAGGACGCTTAACTCGCTGAGCCACCCTGGTGCCCCAACACGCCTGTTTTTGTTAAGGAGCTGTCTCATTCAGAAGGGCCCTCCTGAGTGCCACCCAGAGACAAACAGAAGGCTCTTCTAAAAGAGGCATTTGGAAGTCGCCTGGGTGACTCAGTCGGTTAGCGTCCGACTCGTGGTTTTGGCTCAGCTCATGATCTCACGGTTTGTGAGTTCTAGCCCCACGTCGGGCTCCGCGCTGGCAGAGTAGAGCCTGCTTAGGATCCCCTCTCCCTCTCTCTCTGCCCCTACCCTGCTTGTGCTCTCTCTTCCTCTCTCTCAAGATAAATAAACTTTTAAATAAGCAAATCAGGCATTTGGGCTGACACCACTGTCCCCCAGTTGTTGGAGCCAAACACCTCCATGCCCAAGTCCATCAGCAGGACTCTGTCTATTCGACACAGACTGATTCTCAGCCGACCCCCACAACATATCCCAGACTGTCCACTCCGTTTCCACCATTAGCAGCAGCCCAACCTGTCACTGTGTAAAACACAAGTCATATCATGTTATTTTATGTTCAAAACCCTCTGATGGGTTTCTGTCACACTTCGACTGAAACCTACCCTTCTTACTGTGGTCTGCAAGGTCTAACCTGGGCTGATGCCTGCCTACCTTGCCAGCCTCCGCAAATCCTGCTCAGTGTGCTCCTGCTCACCTCTTTCCTTGCAGCCTGTGTACTAGCTGTTCTCTCAGTTTAGGGCGCTCTTCCTTAGGGTCGCTGCATGGGCAGGCCCTTCTCATCATTCAGGTCTTACCTCACAAGTCCTCCCGTCGAATCGTTCCCACTACCTCCTGCACCAGGAACCGCTCTCTATCACAGCTCCTGGTATGCGTGTGAGACATCATTATCTGAAATAATTGCATCTATGTGTCTGTTTCCTTCTTCCCTGACTGAAATGGAAGTTCTTTGAGAACAGAGGCCATGCCAAAGGGCCTCTGGGTCCTAGGCCCATGGTTAGGATGTTGCAGAAGCTCAGTAAATATATACTGAGTGAGAAAAATAATTAATTTCAGAGTTAGATCTCAAACTCAATACTGAGTAGGTCCAACATGGGAGCAATGTGTACATTCTAGATCTCTGAGAAGAGCACCAAACTGTCTTAACACTGAATCCCAATCTTTTTTAAATTTTTTTAATGTTTATGTTTGAGAGAGACAGAGAAACAGAGCATGAGTAGGGGAGGGGCAGAGATAAAGAGGGAGACATAGAATCCAAAGCAGGCTCCAGGCTCTGAGCTGTCAGCACGGACGGGCTTGAACTCATGAGCCATGAGATCATGACCCGAGCGGAAGTCGGATGCTTAACCAACCGAGGCACCCAGGCGCCCCCACTGAATCCCATTCTTAAACACTGATGTCACTTCTGAGATCAAACTGAATAAAGGAGGAGGTCCTGATCCTTGTTTCATGCCTATAGAGTTTGACATGAGAATTTAGGGATAAATGGTCAAAGCGTTTTTTAACGTTCTATGATAAAAATTAAAAAGAAGGTTCAGACTTGGTTGGCATATTTTCCTGTTCTTGGAAAGAGAAAAAGACTACAGTGAAAAATCTCAAGCCCACAAATACCTTACCTTGGTTGCAGTGTTTACCTGCTCTCCTACCTCTCCAAAGCACTTTATTTTCCCTTCAAATCCTCTGCTTCCACTCAGCATGAGGTGAAATCAGGACCTCCTTTAAGGAAATACCCCAGTGACATCGGCCCCCATGTGGAATTCCAGAATCAGCTAGGAGCACCATGGATGTTCCAATGGCCCCAGCTATGCTGTGCTACCAGTCTTACTGCTTGTTTCCAAGACGTTTCTGGATGTTGTACTCTGAATGCGTGTTTGTAGGACCAGAGAGAGAATAAAGAAATGGGAATGAGAAGAGATGGCAGAAAGAGAAGTTTGTCCTGTCTCTTAGTCCTTTCGTGGCCCACAGAGATCCCCACACCATGCCTGAAGAGCATCTAGTCCATCCTGAACTCATTTGTCTAAACCGGTGGCTTCATGCCCTCCAAGGACCCCAGAACCACATCCCAGAAGCTTATCCAGGTCAACTTCTGCACTGTAGGAATTCGCCCTAGGAATCCCATGGTCTCCAAGGTGACAATGAACCCACTAATCAGATCTCTGAGTTTCAGGAGAGGTTAGAGTTCCTCACTTCACTCCATGACTACTCTGGGTGATTCATGGACTTTTCAGCCGTGATCGTTAGAAGATAATGCTTCCTCATAGCACTCTTGGAAGAACTAATTGGGATTGGTATTAGGAGTAGCAGTACTCTTTATATGACATAAATCACAGCCTGCATAGGCTAAACCTGTCAGAGCAAACACCAAAGACAGAGGGAGTCAGATATCCATGGCCTCTGGAGCTAACCGCCTGGGTTTAAATCACCTCTACCACCTACTTGTTATTGAACTTGGGCAAGTCTTTTAACTGGCCTGTGCTTTGATTTCCTTATTCGTGAAACAGATAATAGCAGGATCTATATACAATTTTTATGAGGATTCAATAAAAGAAGATTAAAGAGGAGAGCATAGTTCCTGGGGAGAGGCTAAGAACTCAGTACTCTTTACAGATCTTACCATAATTTTTCTTGTCAGAGCTGCTTCTCTCTTTTCCTTCCTTAAGCTAAATGCTGCATCATGGTTCTGTCCTTGGAACTGACAAGGAGAACAAGTGGGAGTCATAGAATGTCAGGATGTTAGTCCTGGCGGAGAACTTCGAAATCTCAGCTTTACTGATTTTCAGGCCCTGTGGGACCTGGGGTCTCTATAGAGGTCTGAAGAAGGGGAAGAAGGGCTTGCGGCACAGGGCTTTCTTTCACCAGAACAGGCTCCCTTTTAACCATTTGACGTATTGAGTTTCCATAGAAAATTTGTCTTAAAGTTTTCCACCAGGGAATGCCAAAGGGGGACAGAAAAAGGTGGAAAACCCCTGAATTATAGTTCAGTCTCCTCACTATACCGGTGAGAGAGGTAGTAACTAATAATGAGCTTCTTAATGCTGGTGTGTTTATGAAGCAGGCAGTTGTAAATCAGCCTTTCGGATGGAAAGCCATCACCCTTGCTCACCAAGTTCACCTTCCATTCCTTATTCCTTAGTGCGTTGTTCTTATTGTCTGTCTCTTGTGCGTTTTGCTGGATGGAAGACTGACCCCTCCCCCAAGAATATGTGTCTTGTAACCTTGCTTAATGGCTTCAAACTCACTTAGGGATAATTTGCCTTGCATAGGTCACCTATCCTTTATGGCGGCCTAATGTTCACCTCAGTGCGGGGCAGCCCAGGCTCCGACATCAATAACAGACTGACACATCTCACCCCTGACAGGGGTCACGTCAATAGCACTCTTATGTCACACACTCAATTACAGTGAATCCTTTTAAAAGCACTTTCCTTCCAAGGCTACCCTCATTGAGATCCATTGTTGAGGCTGAAAATGGTAAGAATAAGAAAAAATTTTTTGGCCTAACCGGGGGCTTCTCCGATAAATTCAGTGAGGGGAATGTCATTCCCGGTGAGAGAATGGGGTTATTTAGTTTTGTGAAATGAGCACCATTTATCCTGTTTTCCCTCCAAGCACCTCTTAGCCGGTAGCTGCAATGACTTGATAGTGTCAGGCTGTGATCAGAAATAATCGGAAGATATATTTTTGCTCCTAAGCAGCACACTTTTCAAAGTTGAACACGTTACCGCAGTATTATGTTACATAGTAGACCGATTATCAGGTCCTGGTGAGAACACTCAGCTTGAAGTCTCCAACAACATACTGTAGAGTTTGAATGTGCTGGGGCTGAGGTCAGCCTTCCGCTGTCCGTAGCACCCATCTAGCTACAGCCAGTCCCTCATAAACACTGTTGGTTAGTGAGACTTTCTTCTGCTCCCAAACATAGGGTGACCGCCCCCCTCGGATGTTAGCATCCTGGATATCCTGGAAGTTAACTGACCCTAGTTTCTTACCTTCTTCCTCTCTCCCAAGAGAAATCTTACAGGAGATCCAGAGGCTGCGGCTAGAGCATGAACAAGCTTCTCAGCCCACTCCAGAGAAGGCACAGCAAAACCCCACTCTGCTGGCAGAACTCCGGCTCCTCAGGTAAGAGAGGAGCCCAAGGCCTCTTGGGAAATGCAAGTGACTGGGATCTTCCAAAAGTCTAATGGCGTCCAGCCAGAAAACAGTCCTTAGCCACCATAGCTGCTGACATGCTTGCTGTTTCTTTTTTTTAAAAAAAAAAATTTAATGTTTATTTATTTTTGAGGGAGAGAGAGTGGGGGGTGGTGCAGAGAGAGAGGGGGAGACACAGAATCTAAAGCAGGCTCCAGGCTCTGAGCTGTGAGCACAGAGCCCACCATGGGGCTCAGACTCACAAACCATGAGATCATGACCTGAGCTGAAGTCAGACACTTAACTGACCGAGCCCCCCAGACACCCCTGTTTCTTTTTTAATAGCACAGGCCTATTGACTGAGATTTGGGGGTTTTAAGGAGATGCTGTGTATATTTTATTTTTTCATTTGACACAGTGAAGGGGAAACAGCATTCTTTACAAACAAAATCTCTCACTGAAAAGAATTTGAACTCAGCTCTTTCTAGTTATTTGCACTATCGACAATGTGTTTATGATACAAGTGATCAACGCAACAAACACAGAAACAGCTAAATAAACATCACAGGCTTTTACATTTAAAAATTTACCTGTAACCCACAAAAAAGGAGTCTGATTTTCTCTCAATCTTGGTCCGTAAAAGCTTCACATGCAGACCTTAAAAAATAGACCTCATACCTTCTTGTTCTGCTAATGAATTAAAACACCTGCTGTTGTCTAGTCCGACACCATAAGACATTTGAGTCTGAAAGGCCCTTAGAAGGTTCCACCCTTGAATTTCAGTGCACTTTTCGGAGTCAGGAAGGTAGAGAATAGCACATGCTGTGCTCATGTGCAAAAGGCTGGGAGGTGGCGGTGGGCTTCACCTCAGACCGGCTTAGCACCATGCCTTGAAATATGACACATACTCAAACCTAAGTGTGTAGCAAACAGCACAAACATAAATTCAAAGGCATTGCTTCATAGGAATGTCCTATTTCACAAGGCACTTTTAGTTGTTAGCAGATATGACATTCTTTCCATCTTCCAGTTTCAGTGCCAGATTCCAGGTATATCTTACTCTGAGGGACGCTTTTTATAGCAAGTACAGATGCCTCTTCTCAGAAACCCTTGTCATCATTAGAGCGACATTAACTTCTTCCAGAAAAAAATGACTAAATTAAGCAGGTTCTGGATGGTTATGTTTGGATTTTACCAAGTTTCTGTTGATTGTAGTCATGGATGTTTCCGGGGGTTCCATCCCAGCCCTGCTCTTCAGACACATGCATGACGAGGCACCACAGCACATCTGGCCCAGGCTGCAAGCCCTGCCTGCTCTCAGGAGGCCCCATTCTCCCTCTCTCCAGGCCCGTGCACCTGCCTAGACGGCAGAGCCACCAAAGGCATGAGTTATGGAAAGGAGATCTATGGAACCGGCAACTTGTGGGGGCTGCTTGATGTGAAAGGATCATGTCATACTTTCGAATAACTAAAGAATTTAGTGGAAGAAACAGAAATCCTTCCTTTTCAAACTATATTCTCTGGTCCTTTCTTCAGGGAGAGGTATTAGAAGTCCTTGCATGTTCTACTACATGTCACCCAGGTGGGATGAAAGTGGAAAGAAGGAAAAGGTGACATTCTATATCATTATCCTCAAAGGCATATAAAAGTAAATGCCTGCTCGAAAGAAAACTTGCCTACTAGGACTATGTAGGCCCTCCCAGCTGACAAGCTGTGAGTCGAACTTACACAGAAACATAACAGAATAAACCAATTTGGAAATGGAGTGATCATTCATCTCCACATCTAGGTACCTTGTCTCCTGAAATGTTCTTTATGCCTCTTCCGTTGAGTGTCCCATTCTCTGTTGGAGGGATGATGACTAGGAATTTTTCATAAACATTTTCATCAGATCACCTGTTACCATTTGCTTTCGAAAGTAGTTGGTTCCGTTTGGGTGATGCCGTCCAGGAAGGCTTCTTGATGTGCCTGGGTCACTGATGATAGTTTTCCAACTGATACATCTTCCCTCCTTGGCGTTGCGATCTTGGAATAGACTGATAGTTCTAACCACCCTCCTGGCCCTGACTTGTGGGCCCAAACCCATGCTAAGGAGTCTGTCTCTGTGAAAAACTTCAGTGTTTTGGGTGCTCCCTGTCAGCCGGTGGCCCACGCCTGAAGCTAGAGGCTTGAGGCCCGAGACACCTAACTCCCAACTGCCTCCATATTCTACACATTTCTTCTACCTGGAAGAAGAAGGAATGCCCTTCTCATCATTAGAGCATAAGAAGGAATTTCTCTAGATCCTTATAAGCCATTAATTCTCTGGTAAGCATTTTCATGACTTGGAGATTTCACAGATACCCTGACATCCTAGGTCAAGAAACTTGCTTTGGGTATTCTAACTTTTATCCTTTAGTAGTTTCAGACTCCAAAACAATGGCTTCTTGCGCAGTTACTTTGGCCTTTGTTCACACTGAGGAGTGGCCACATGCAGCAGCCACAGGAACTCCTTGGACAGAGATCTTCTCCGTCCATTACAACCTTCTGGTGCCTCTTATTGAGAAACCAACAGGGAAATTTCTTTCAGCTGGGGAATGGACGAGGGGAGACAGGAGCAGAGCTCAGCTTTTCATTAATGCAGTTCATTTTTATCTTAAGAGCACTATGACCTTTCTAAATAATCATATTTTCCTTTTTACATCAGCCACAAGAAAGCTGAAAGCCAAGTTTGCAACCCAGATCTGACAACCAAGTGGGGTTATATGATAGGCATTTCCGTGTGCTAATCTGATGCTCCCTAGGCACTAAACTCTATAATACACTGTCCTGGGTAATTGCTGTAACAAACCCAGGAGATAGACACTATTATTGTACTCTTTTTATAGATAGGGAAACTGAGATTCACAGAAGTTAAATAATTTGCCCAAGATCCCACACAATGAGTAGCACATGTGGATTCCGTCTCCTTTTCTTGGGTCTTAGTTATCTCCTGCTGGACTGTTATTACTCACTTAATTGATTCCTGGCCCCTGACCCATCTACACTACTATCAGATTTATCATCCCTCATTTTATTATTCATTTAGTTCATTCAGCAAATATTTCTAAAACGCAGGATGCCCACAGTTGAATTGAAAAAGATACTGTCCTGGTCCCACAGAATGTGTAGTCCAGTAGGAAAATGACATACATCAAATAAGCACACAAATGAGAATATAATTACAAACTGAGATAAGGACTATTAGGAGTCTTGCTTTTAAATAGAGACATTATAATAATAAAGATCAGAGCAGAAATAAACAATATAGAATCTAAAAAAACTGTAGAGCAGATCAATGAAACCAAGAGTTGGTTTTTTGAGAAAATAAATAGAGACATTATAATCCAACCTGCCCTTCACTGTGGTCAAAGAAGGTTACCATGAAGAGGGATTGTTTGAGTTGAAGGATGAAGGATGAATGGGAACGGGGATTAAGGGTGGCAGAGGGGCTAAAACAGCAGTAAAAGGGTCTCCTGGAAGATAGAGGCCATAGGTCCAAAAACCAAATGGCAGGAGCAAATGTGGCTCTTTTTTAGGAAATGAAAGGTCTCTAGACCTAGAATGCAGTGAATGAAAGGGTGTACGGAAAGAGACAGAGCTGACCATGTAGGTAGGGGTAGACGGTGACACTGTGTGGCCTTACAGACCTTCTCAAGGATATTGCTGTTAATCCGACAATAGAAGCCATAGAAGGGGGAAGAACTGCATGTCCAGTCCACACAGCAGATTACAATGTAAAGTCAGGTTCACATGAATCAGAGATCTTACTCCAGCATGGAGATTTACTAGTAACTTCAAGAATACAGGCAACCAAGAGGCACCGATAAAGCAGAGAAAGGTCTGGAACATTCCACATAGTTCCTGAGGTCTTTCCTTTTCTACACTGGGTGGAGTTTTGGAGGGAGTTTTGCAAGGTTATCTAGCAAGCCTTCCTTAAATTTTTACCACCATATGGAACTGGACGTCTTCTTCAGTGTTACCACTGAAGTGCAGCAATTTGTTCATATTTTTATTGTACGCTCACCATCATCGTCTTGAACTTCTTTCTCCTCCTCTTTCGCTCAAGGACAAAAACTGTATCCTACTCATTATTTTATTTACAGTGTCTTAAAAGTGCCAGATGGATGGCATGAATGGATAAGCTGCAAAACGATTAAGAGATAGCTAAAGAACTGTGTTTGCAAAGACAATACCATCTTCTAGGATAAAACATTTATTTAAAACTGTGAAGGAACTAACTTCACACCACAAATCTCAAAGAGGAAAAAAAGTATAATTTCCATATCTATACCTTGCAAAAAAAATAAACACTTTATTTTATACCCCCGAAATTACATTCTTTTCAATGTGTATAAAATTATTTTTCAAGAAAACTTGCGGGGCGCCTGGGTGGCTCAGTCGGTTAAGCATCCGACTTCAGCTCAGGTCATGATCTCACGGTTTGTGAGTTCGGGCCCCACGTTGGGCTCTGTACTGACAGCTCAGAGCCTGGAGCCTGTTTCAGATTCTATGTCTCCCTCTCTCTCTGTCCCTCCTCTGCTCATGCTCTGTCTCTCTCTATCAAAAATAAATGAAATGTAAAACAACAACAACAACAACAACAACAACTTGCTAATTAAGGTAACTTTGTGTTCTATTAATTAAAAATGAAAGTGTAACCTCTGGTGTAAGTCAGTGGTTTCCAGAGTTGAATTTAATAGACCAGCTTAATTTTTAAATTATTTTTGGGAAATAACATAAAGCTGAATACTTTTTGTTTTACCATATGATGATACATTTTTTTAAGTTTATTTATTTATTTTGAGAGAGAGAGCAGGGGTGGGGCAGAGAGAGAGGGCAGGGGAGGGAGCAGAAAGAGAGGGAGAGAGAGAATCCCAAGCAGGCTCTGCACTGTCAGCATGGAGCCCGACGCAAGGCTCCAAGTCATGAACTGTGAGATCATGACCTGAGCCAAAACCAACAGCTGGATGCTCAGTTGACTAAGTCACCCCTATAGGGATATATTTTTAAAATTACCATCATCTCTTATCACAACAGTTTCATGAATGACAGTATATTTTTTTAACTTTTTATTTTGAAAAAATTTAAGAGTTGTAAGAAAATCACAATGGATGTCCTTATATACTTCACCTAGAGATAACAAACATATTACTACACCCTTCTCTATCTCCCTATATGTTTATATATATATATATATGTATATATGTATATATATATATGCATATATGTATATATATAGCATACATATTTTTGATGAGTCATTTTGAGAGTAAGTTGCAGACATCATAACCCTTTACCACTAAGTATTACTGTGTATGTTTCCTATGTAAAAATGTATTGTCTTACATAACCATGGCACCATCATCAAATGCAGAAAAGCTGATATTATTGTCTCATATATGATCTATATTAAAATTTTGCCTGTTGTCCCAATATTGTCCTAAGAGAAAATAGGTTTTAAGGTACATTCAAGGGGCACCTGGGGGGTTCCGTCAGTCGGTCAAGCATTCAACTTCAGCTCAGGTCATGATCTCACGGCTGGTGAGTTTAAGCCCCACATCAGTCTCTGTGCTGACAGCTCGGAGCCTGGAACCTGCTTCAGATTCTGTGTCTCCCTCTCTCTCTGCCCCTCCCCCACTCACACTCCATCTATCTCTCTCAAAAATAAACATTAAAATATATATATATATCATATATATTATTTAAAAAACACACGCAAAATTAGAAATTATCAGGCAGAATCTCAAAATAAAAGACATTCCTTTTACAGAGGTATACATTTAGCTTTATGAAAATAAAATCACTACTTAGTCCTTGTTTTCTTGTTCCCACTTGGAACCATGGAAGCTACACCACAAATTTGTTAATCAGACCCACATTTGGTAGCCACTTATAGAGAAGATTAAATAAAGACATTATTACATGAAATTCTTTTTTTTTTTAATTTTTTTTTAATGTTTATTCATTCCTGAGAGAGACAGAGACAGAGTACGAGCAGGGGAGGGACAGAGAGAGAGGGAGACACAGAATCCGGAGCAGGCTCCAGGCTCTGAGCTGTCAGCACAGAGCCTGATGAGGGGCCCAAACTCACAAACCGCGAGATCATGACCTGAGCCCAAGTTGGACGCTCAACCAACTAGGCCACCCAGGCGCCCCGTGAAATTCTTTTAATTGAATTTAATCAATGCATGAAAGAGTAGATGTCATGTTTTGAAAGATTACGACTTACAAGAAAACTGTACAAGTTTTTTTAATTGTTGATTAATTCTAAATTAATACCAGTTAACTTTTCCGCATAGTTTTTAGATGCCTACCTTAGTATTTTTTACCTACAATATTAGAATTTACTGCAACCCTCTTCGCAAAGTGCTCCTATGACCAAAAGTCCAAAAATTACAAAACGGTATCTAGAAGAACACTGGAAATACGTCAGAAACATTATCTATCCTTCTACCAACCCCTACCATGGATATATTTGGGACACCATGTGCAGACAAGGTCAAAGATAAAACAGCTAGTGGATTTGTCATTGACGAATATTTTTGAATGGAGTTAAGACTTTCAAAATTAGAATGTTGCAGCCCGGGAAGACAAAGACTAAAATAAGATACCATTAAAATCTATAAAATCATGATGTTCCTTGTCCTTCAGGATTCAGAAAAGAGGCAATCGTAAAAGAAAAAGGAAGGAATGTTCTGGGAGTAAGTAAGCCTTGGATGGCAATAAAAGCCAAAAATATAAATATATTCAAAAAGCGTTGAGGGATGTTTATAAATTTTAAATTCATAATTCATTAGAGAAACCTGAATCAAAGCAAATTAGGAATGTTTCATTTATATCCATAACCTGTGCTCCCCCAAAATATCTTTCAATTGGATGAGTCATTGACCTAAGTCAGTGTGACATTTTCATACTGTCAGTTTTTCATTTCAGAGTCTCTGCTACAGTGCCACTTAATCTTATGCCTGTGCCATTGAGACTAGGCACATCCATTCATACATTAACACATGGTTAAAGCAGTCACACATTTTTAAAATATAAGTTCCAATATCTCAAACTCAGACAGAAGCCTTTGGGGCACGGGGAAAAAATTGTGTATATTATTCACTAATGATCATGAAATAATAGATTTGAAATTGACTTGAAAAGTACACACATACATCAGAAATACGAACCATTAATATTCTTCTCCATACTGTTTCATTTCTTTTCCCTCTTTTAAAGATATTCTTGGTACCTCTCAGTGTCAATATAAATGATGGAGTATAGATTGTCCTTTGTGGTTTCCATTCTTGCTGACAGTTTAATAGAAGTTCTGCAAAACAAACAAAATTAAACAAACACAAATCTTATAGGTTATTTTCAGTTGGAACAATTCTGTAGGAACTCCTATAAAGTCAAACCCAAACCAGAAAACTTCAGTTGACTATAAAAACTCTGTACTATGAATATTTCACCTCTGAAAGGTACCATATTGCATACTAAGAATGGAAGAAATGAAAAATAAACTTTCAAACTCCAATTTCCAAATACTAGGGTAATCAGTATGCCCTTTGAGATTTACAGAAGCGTCCTTGGTTTTGGAAGATCTGTGGGATTGACCTTTTTCGGTGACAGTTTGGTTTCTGTTTGTTGTCTTAAGGGGCCCAGTGGCATCACACAAGGCCCAGGACATACTAAGCATTCAGAAAAGATTTCATTGACTGGTTAATTCAGGGTAGAAGAGGGAGTATATCCAAGAGGATTTTAATTCATCTGTGTTTTGGTATGACTTCTAACAAACAAATGTACACCTCAAGCTATAACTGTTCGTTCATTTGACATTTCCCTGCCTGGAAACCACATCAGAGATCAGAGATGCCCTTTTTCTGGTGGTCTACTAGTGTCACAAGACTTGGAAGTGTGATCAGCTCAGTGGGTTGAATGCTGTTCTGATGATGACTACTTCTTTCTTAGACAGCGCAAGGACGAGCTGGAACAGAGAATGTCTGCTCTCCAGGAGAGCCGGAGAGAGCTAATGGTCCAGTTAGAAGGTCTCATGAAGCTACTAAAGGTAAGACATTTCAAATAAACATTTCCTAGACCTGTGACTATGGCATTTGTAAAAATCGTTCACACATAATGTGCAATGATTTCTCCAATTACTATATGTGATTTTCCCCAAAATACGGCTTCAGTCCCAGATGTAGGATCTTCTCTTAGATATGTCCAATGATAGCAGTCAGTTATCAGGCTCATTCTTATCCATTTCCTGGAACCAGACTACTGAGGACCCTCATAGGACAACTTCTTGGCTTATTTCCAGTTCCTATGTCCTTGAAAGTACTAAAACTGGATTTATTCAGGAATATTGTACATTTAATAGCTTCGGAAGTTCTGAATAAAGTGAGCAGAAGCTAATGCTTCTGCAAGATGAAGATATAGCCATAATTTTGGAGATTATAGTTTTATTAAGAGGAGTAACTAACTGATCATTTCAGTGAAGTATTTTCTCTCATCTGTGAGGCTTTAGCAGCAAGTCACGTAACTTCCATGACTCTCAAGTACGAACTGTAAACAGGAATACCCCCTTAGCTCTCTGCGGGTAGAGTGTTTAATAAGATGATCTAGGGAAGTCCTCTGCAGAGCGCTGTAACCTGTTAGTCTCACTGGGAAGTGGCCTTCTCCGTTTCATAAACCCCTACCCCCTTCTTCAGTATATACTAAATCACGTGTCAAGTCACAAGTAGGCTAATTATGGTCACGTGGCCACAGTCGGCCCAGGAGAGGTGTCAGTGCTAGGTGGTCATCCCGCCTGAGGTAGACAAGCAGAAACCACTGCGGATTGGAACTGTGATATGCCAAAGGCGGGAACTGATACTGAAACTTGCCCGGTCCCTGGGGCAGCTCATCTGTGAGACAGACGTCCATCCTTTCAGTCCCCGGATCCCTCGCATCCCCGACACACCATCATTTACTGTTTCGCCCTTCCTCTTTTTCTGTCTTTCCTTTTTTTTCTTTTCTTTTTTCATTGCTTTCTTTCTCTCTTCCTTCCTCCTTCCTATCTTTCTTTTATGTATTTAACAAATATTTGTTGAAACCTACTGTGTCCTAGCACTGGGCACACACTTACATATAAGTGCAACACTTCCTTCTTTGGTTTCCTTTGGTCTTTTTTTTTTTTTTTTCCCTTAGACAACTTTTCCTGCCATCAGTGTTGGGAATGCTTTATCTTCACTAAACAACATTTACTTTTCAGTATATTAGCCATGTAAAGTGTAGAACTCAGTTTTTGTTGTACTATATATATTGAGACAGGACTGGATAATGGATAGCCTCTCACTGTTTCTGCCCTGTCGTCTCATTTGATGATCCAGAAAAGCTCTTTCAGCTTTCCTTTTCAAATATACCAAATGAAGAGGGTCGATCTCATCTTTCCCTTCACTGAATGACAGGAAACCTTGAAAATAGCCCACTGCTTATATTCCTATAGCTTCTGTCACCACAGCAATGGGGTGGGGGTGGGGGGTTCTATTTACTGTCAGCCATCTTGGCATCGACCTAGCCTAACCCAGCACAGTCTGTTCTATCGGGATGTATAAACAGCAGGCTAGAGGGATAGATCGTGTTGAAAGGTGGATGGACATAGGAAGGAATGAGATGGTCTGTAGTCTCACATACCTAAATAGACCTGGGACTAAAGTCACTGAGGTAGGAGAGGCCGCCACCGAAGCCGTGTTGATGTTTCCCCCATCTTGCATTCCCTCACACTGTGTACGCATTCTGCCTGGAACCCTGGGTAACCTAACTGTTATTGATTCAATCTTTCTGTAGGAAGAAGAACTGAAGCAGGGAGTAAGTTATGTTCCCTACTGCAGGTCTTAACTAACTATGGAGGGGCCTGCCATCCTGCCGTTTTTCCCATTGCTTTTGCCTCTAATGTCTGTTCACGCTTCAGTTTGGAAAGAGAACAAAAATCATACTAATTTGCTTCCTTTTCAATGTAGTGCTTGAATTGAGACATATAAAATTTAGCTTTTTTTTTTTTTTTAATAACTGTTACTACTGTGGGCATCAAAAGAAGAGCCATTACACCTTTTAGAAGAGGGGGAGAAAATCATAATGTGTTGGAGACTTTTTACAGCTCCAGGGGTCTAAGTTTCCAACCAGTCTCATGCTTTTCTGGGTTATTGATCAGACCCTTCTCTGAACAGAGACACCCACTCTGGCCACTAAAGCTACATACAGCACTCAAGCTAACCTCTCTGCATCCTCTCATTTAGTTCAGTTTCCATTTTACTGGAAAGGCGTGTGACCTCTTTGTACAAAAGTCAGCCAGTTACATCTCTTTTCATTGCATAATTACTAAGCCCTGTTCCCCCCTGGTCACCAAAATGGGTTCAGTCCAGGACAAACACTGTCCTCAGTATCTGCTCATTTCCCATTGTTTAGTTCTTGAGAACGGAATCCCTACCACTGGTTCGTAATAATCTCAAAAGAATGGGTAACTTTCAGCCCTTCACTTATCACCAAGAACCTCTCCGCTCCGGGAGTTCACAAGGCCCTTGCATACATCTTCTCTGGAAGCAGGAACACTGTGATTCTCTAACTGTAGTCGCTCAACTGGAACCCTGTGTCTGACCCTGTGGTCCGGTTCAGAGCCATGAGAGGGAGTAGCCTACTCGAAACATAACAATAACAAAACAGAAGCAAAAGAACAGCAACTTTAATTTCAGGTGCACGTACCAAACCGTGTATGACGCTATATCCCATTTGCTGGTATCACCAGGAAGTTTCACATCATTTCCATGGATCGATTAGAACCACAGCCTGTCCAATTTCAACGTACTTTTTATTCTTCTGTATTCTCTTTCCTGTTATTCATTGTGTGTGTTTGTGTGTAACAACGAACGTTTGCAAAATGCTGGACACAGTTTTACCCTTCCTTCCCACGGTCTGTAAAAAAGGAAAGTGTAAAACTAATCTGTAATGTCAGACAATAAAGACAATGTATTACACTATTTTGTATTTTGTGAAAAAAGTTGCTTTACTAAAGTCAAATTTTAATGAGAGACAGTCCCCCTTGGTGAAGGACGCACATTTATAGCCTGTCTAATTGCCCATAAAGGCGTACACGGGGCATTGCTATTGTAGTTCCAGCGCACTTAGATCATGGTAGAGAAAAATGCCTTGCTGTGCTGCTTCTCTGTGCAAACAGCCTCTTTCCTTTCCTGTCTCTTACTTAGCATGCGCACAGAAAAAAGGGGAAAAAAGCTCAAATATAACCTCACACCTAGTGGAGAGAGGGCAATCATCCTTGCTGAGGATGTCCATCAGCCTTGCTGAGCCGTCTCCCTCAGGGGCCCATTTCCCACCATTCCCCAGGCCACACATTCTTGAAAGGCTGTGTGGACCAGGAAGTTCATAAACCCATGGCTGCAAACAGCCAAACCATGGCAGCACCCATAGAGCATTACTGCCTCCTTTCCTTCCAGCTCCTCCCACGGAGCCCTCAACAGTGGCCGCATCCCTGAAAGTCAGCCCTCAGCTGGGTACCGCTGCCTAGGTTCTAAAGGGCCATCATCGGGAACGCTCAGATGTCAGCAATGCAATGTCTGGGTGGGGAGAGAATTTGCTTGCTTTACTCATTTATTGATGTGCTTGTATAGTCAAGCCTCTTTTCCAAAAGGACCCAAGGCAGCTCCCAACAAAAGACATCAGCAATGACTTCATAAAATAAATATAGAAAGATCAGAAACTAACGAAGAGAAAATGCAAATATGCTAATCATAAGAGACAAGGGTGTTCCTCTGAGCTTTTTGGCAATGAGGCAAAAAAAAAAAAAAGGAAAACATAATTGGTGGTTTTATCGGAACAGAAATACCAGTTCTCAGGGGACCAAAATTTCTGTTGGCATAAAATATGAAAAAGAAGTCTTTACTCGGAGCTTTAGAGAATTTGTGCTGAATAATAAACGGGACAAATGCAGCAGCAGATGTTAAGTGGCTGATTATTATACTGACCTTCAGTTAAAATTAAAGACAGAACCCTGTATGTCCCAATCCTGAGCAGGCAGATCTACAAGGAAAGAAACATATGCCATTCAAATATATAGACTTGGTATAACATGATCTAAGGAGAGAATTTAGAGGTTTTAGTCTGCCGTCTGCTTCTAAATTCTATTTTTATTTATGAGCCTTACCCCTTTGGGGACATTCTCTTTGTAAAATCAGATCTAAGACACTGCACACAACAAATTGTGCTTGATTTAATAACCTCTACTTGCTTTATCATAAGTCTCTGTGGTTCAATGTATTTTATGATACTGGTATATATAATTCCTACTTCTGTTTCTTGTTAGAGATAATGCATGAATTTATCCCCCTTGAGGAGAGAACATGAATTTAAAAAAAAATAGTGCCTGTAATATAATATGATGATTATGGTATCATAAGCAATAAATTTTTTTTTACAAAACTTGCATCAAAATTATCCTACCCTCTTTCTTCTTTGTGTATTTTTAAGATTTATTGCAGGAACCATAAAAAGGACACTCATAAAAAGTGTAATAATGAAGGCAGCTGGGGTATAATTGCAATGACAGTATGTTGCAGAGTTTCTGGTAGACTTCCAGTTTCCAGTATCATGTCCCGATCTAAAACCAGATATCCTGACTTTGAGTTCAGGATGTAAGGTCTCAAAAAAATTTTGCAGAAAGGTGACTGGTGTTAGACCGGACGGTAGGGTCCCTGTTCTTCTCTCATACCTGTAAGATCTTGAGTTAGTTAACTTCCTGGTAATTTATCTCAAACAGACTGCTAATACATGGCCCACAGGATTTGGGGGGAGATTTTGAAAGCTAATGGATGTGAAAGCACTTTGTAAAATACTATATGCATGTCAGATATTAGTATAAAAGTGTGTATATGTTTATACACATACATCCAACAATATGTAAACTTTTGTGATTTGACCCCTGTTTTACACACACACGTGCATGTACACACACACTCACTTCTCTTCCTTCCAGTTAACTAAGAGTGTCTCAGTCAGAGGAGGAAAGTGAAACATCATTTCAAATTCCATCTCCTGCCCCCATTCTCTTCTCTATTAATAACTGGAGGCCCAGTTAACTTGGGAAATCATGGTCGCTCAGGTTTCTGCTTCTCCCAAACACATTGGGAATATGAGCGGGCCAGAAGTAACGAGTTTTATCAGCATCAGTTCACCTTCCTTTATCTCCCTGACCCATCTTCTCTGGTGGCTATTCTGTGGAGTGGTGAAGCAATCAGAAATGGGATGGTGTTGGCAGGGTGGGAGGTGGGGGGACAATTCACATCATAAATAATCAACTACAATATTAGGACTGGCATCCAGTGTTCAAAGCATACCCTCTCAGGCTCTCTCTCACACAAACTTTTTTAAAATTAGGGATTTACGGGGCGCCTGGGTGGCGCAGTCGGTTAAGCGTCCGACTTCAGCCAGGTCACGATCTCGCGGTCTGTGAGTTCGAGCCCCGCATCGGGCTCTGGGCTGATGGCTCAGAGCCTGGAGCCTGTTTCCGATTCTGTGTCTCCTTCTCTCTCTGCCCCTCCCCTGTTCATGCTCTGTCTCTCTCTGTCCCAAAAATAAATAAACGTTGAAAAAAAAAATTTAAAAAAAAAAAATAAAATTAGGGATTTAGTCAATTCATTCTAGGAAAGTAAAAATTATTTTTTTTTACTTGAAAACCTTCGGAGATGGCCTTCTGGTTCAGATTAAACCACCCCCTGACCAGCCTCAGCCCTCTTCATTCCCCACAGCAAACCTGGGGCATCCTCGCGCTCTCTGCGATACCCCTCCTCTTCTCTTCCCTCGCTCATGACACTCTAAGACCTGGAATATTCTTCTCTCCTGGCAATACGACCTTTCTTCTGCCCGGAAATCTCCACTATTAAGACTCAAGTTAAGTGATGCCTCCTGCCTGACCAGTTAGGATTAGTCACCTCATCCCTACCCCCACAGCCCTTTGTACACAGCAATCCCTATGATGATAGTGAACGTGAACTGGAAGAGAGGGTGAAAAGAGGGTTGGACATAGCTATACGCTACTCTGCTGTACCTTCTCCGGCTGCTGAGTCAAACCTGGCTGACAGGGCTGCATTCCCAGCCAAACCCGAGAGGTAGGCTTTTCAGTCAGGGGGAGGGTTGTGCACTCATGTCCCCTGGTCATCTGCTCAGCCGTGTCTCCAGGCAGTGCTGGTTCAGCAATTACACATTTGGTCCCTTCCCTGAAGACTCCCTCCTTTCTGGTGCCGAGTGGAAACCAAAATACTTCCTGGAAAAAATCAGAAAATGTATGGATCTTGTCAGGCTTCTTAAAAATTGATACAACAGCAGGTTGAGTGGGCTCAGAGGATGGAGTGCAGAAATGAATTTTTCATCTATTCACTAGGAAGCAAGCTATTTTAAATTTGCCAAGTATGATGTATGTTTTCCTTCCTCCATAAATCAACTCTCCTCTCAGGAATTTTAGATCTATATATTGATCTGCATGGACCGTTGTCCCTTAAGTATTCACTCCATTAATCATCAAGTAATTTCCAGGAAAGGATGTTCGCAGAGATCACTCACTCTAACTCTTCTGAAGTTGTTGGCAGACAACTATATATACTTCGTGAACAGGCCAGAGGCCACCATTCCGCAGTGGTCACTACCCGAAAATGAAACTCCACTGATCAACCCCAATACCAAGAGGCAACTGTCCTTTCCTAGTGAGTCTACAGAAAGAACAGAAAGGAAGGCCAGAGATGGCATTTCCAGCAGTAGGTCCCAGGAAGCTACTGTGCATCCAACTGGACAGTGTCCGGACAAAGAGACAGGGCCATCGTCACCCAGGGAGCCAGGGGCCTCCCCGCCGGAGTCTGGACATTCCTTGGGGGTTGGGAGTTGCAGGGGAGATGCCACTGGTTCTTGTCTCCAGCACAGAATCTCTACCTGAATTCTTCACGTAATCAGACTGCTTGAAATTGCACCAATTAGATACTCATTTAGGAGATGGTGCCTATCAGTCATTTACACATTGGTGTCATTTACATTCAGGCCATTGTTTTTCCCTTAGCACATCACCATAGTCAATTATTTTTCTCTTCACACAGACCATGAAGAGGGGTTTTGAAGGAAAGAAGCAGGAGGGAAGCGGTGGGGAAAGTTGACTTTGGAGACCAGGCATTATTAAGCAGGGAGAGTTAGGGCTGGGAATGCCTCAAACGCAGCAGGAGAGAGCCCAGGGCACAAGGAGAAGGGGAGAGTGTTGCCAGAGGTAAGAGACTCACCGACTGGAAGGTTAGAAGGGCCAGGTGAAGGCCCAAAGGGAGAGGACAGCGCCATGGGCACCCTGCACTGGAGACCCTGATGGAACAGGTGCCAGTGGTGCTGGTGTGTGTGCAGCCCCAGTACAGCCATTAAGATACTGAAATGCAAACTCACAGCCCCACATCTGAAATCACCGGGTCCGGGTGTGTCCCAGGATTCAGAATCTTTCTGGGTTTTAGAAAGGCAGTACAGTGCAGACGCCATAGAAATAGCCTCGTGTCAGTAATGAAACGACAAATGTTGCTTCTTGGATTTCAAATTTGCAGATAAGAGATTTGCACCTGTGTATCTGTACTGATTGATAATCGGCCCACAGTCTCTTCCACCACCGGGGCCCTCACACTGCACCCCGCCATCCGGCAATTGAAAGCTATTGCACAGCCAGAAGCCTGGGGCCCCTACTCCAACACCCCTCACCAGTGGGTCCAGATACTGTGTTTTCTCAGCCTTCAGGCTGCTAAACCTTTCTCCATGAGTGAAGTGTGTGGTGATTGGTCACAGGGCCCCTGATCCTCAGAAGCGGCTGTGGTGCGGTGGGAAAGCCCTGGGCTTGTAGGCAAAAGGCTGGGGATCTCGTTTATTTCTGCCACTCTCTCACTGGGTAACCCAATTAGCACCTCTGAGCCTCAGTGTGCTAACCTGGAAAATGGGAATAGAATACTTCACATGGTGGCTAGCAGGATTAAGTGAAATGGTTGGGGTTAAAGTGCTTCATAGACTGCGAATTGCTATTCACATATAAGCTACTATCATTCCTAGCACCAATAATGAGGAGAATGAAACCAAACAATGTACGGAAAAGTGCTTTGTCCACTGTAACACATACACAAGTGGAGTTGTATTGTTATTATCGTGAACCCGCTACCCCAGAAGAGGGTCTGGCTCCCCAGAGCTGAGGTATCCCTGCCGTTAACCTCCTCCCTTCAGCCCCTCTGTCCACCTTCCCATCCCAGTCCTTCCTCCATCTCGTGCCGTGACTGGTCCTGGGTAAAGAGGACAGGTAAGAAAGGGCGGGGAGCCCTGCTGAGGGCCCTGCCTGGAGAATGGCACACAAGAGGGCTTGCCAGGGGGAGGCAGCCCTCAAGGCAGCGAAATGCCTTTGATGGGCCCTCAGCAGGCAAAACCCAGCCAGGTCCCTGCAGCCAAGGGCAGACAGAGCATCCATGCTCAGAGGCCAGCCCAAGCTCTCCCGCTCTGCCTCCTGGGCAAACCTTTTTACCTCTCTGAGCACTGGGGTCTACAATCGCATCTTGAGAGTAATGATGCCCTACTTCAGGGGGTCATGGAGAGAAATGCACATGAAGACCCTTCTACACGGCAACGCATGACTCAAATGTGGTCATGTATTATTGGCGTGGGAAGGAGGGGGGGGTGCCACGGTAGCTCAGAAGCAGAGGTTTCGTGGCTATTGAGATGAACCGGCAAGGTTTGCTGGGGAAAACCAGACCTGTCCTTGAGCGGGCTGGGGCCACAGGCTGCAAAGCATCTCGAGGGGGCAAGCTTCCGTTCCCTGGGCCCGGACAGACCATTCAAGGTACTGTTGAGAATGAAAAGAGTGGAATCCCCAGCCCACTGGATCACATGAGTTATTTCCTGTGCTCTGCTCTGTTTTGCTTTGTGTTTAATTCTAGATTTTTCTCAATTTATAGATGTGACTTGTATGTGTGATGCCAAGCCCTGGAAAGCTAACAGCATGGCATTTGACAGGATTGATGTTGTGTGTTTTAACTGCAAGCAGCCCAACCCTCAGCAAAGTCTAAATCGAACACTCCAGAGCAGTGCTCCCAGGGTGCACGTCCCTGGGTGTGAATGGGTTGGTGCTGCATCTCTGGGCCTTGCTATGGAAGAGTCCTCACTCTCCCTGGCGGGACCCAGCAATCTGGACTGGAGTCTATGTGAGCACCTGAACACCTCACCTTTGAGTATGCACCAGAGGGTCTCATTGCATCCTCTTATTCATGACTGGCTTCCTTTGTAAACTAATTATTATAACACAGAAAGTGTTTCCAAGAAACCTCATTGTGTGGAGACAAAGCTGTGAAATTCAAGGTGTGAACAGTTTCATGCCGAGGACTGTGGTATAGAGGGAAATGGCTTTTAGTTGCTTTCTCCTTTTTTTTTCTTTACTCCCTCTTAAACCCCACTGTTCTGATTGCTGAAATTAACTGCTTTTTCATCGATGAAGAGAAGGACATTTCCTGCGGGACGCCAGTATTGCTTGACAGGATCTGGCCTATAAATTAACCTCAAAGATGATGCCAGGACAGACAGACTGAATATTTAGGAAGGTATAAACCACATCCATCCCAAATAGTCTCTTCGTTTATATTGCAAACTTTGTCCTTAATAAACGTCTTTTTATTCTACGTGGAACCTCCTTCAAGGAGGAAACAGACACACCTTGTAAATTTCACCGCTTAACAGTAGCCTCATTACATGGGCGCACATATCGTGTATTATAGAACGATGCTGTACTAATATTCTTAACTTTCAACAAGTAACCAAAACTCCAGATTATACAGAATAAGGTCCTAAATTATCTGCACCTGCAACTCAGGTTAAGGATTACCATCTCAACTACCTAGGATGCCCTCCTGCTTGGGAACCTCACCGTGACTGTTTTTAACCTTTGAAGGAGGCTTTGGGAAAACAAATTAACGACTCGCATTGTCTCTCCAGACCCAGGGGGCAGGCTCTCCTCGCTCCTCCCCCAGCCACACCATCAGCAGGCCCATCCCCATGCCTGTGCGGTCCGCGTCTGCCTGCTCCAGCCCGTCCCACACGCCTCAGGACTCCCTCACGGGGGTAGGGGGTGATGTTCAGGAGGCGTTTGCACAAAGTAAGTGGGGTCACGTTTTGTTGTGTTCTGCTTTTTCACGTCGCACATAAGTCACCACAGTCTGTTGAGCGTTTAGAATCTTCGGAGCCACGGTGTGGAAATGCCAGGGTATTCCTTGGCCCCTGGCCCCACAGCTGTTTCAGAAACTCCTTAGGCTAGCCTGTTACTCACTTCACCATCTTACCTTCTTTCAGCTTCTATCTCCCTGCTCCATTTTTTATGAGTCTTTGCTCGTTAAGGGAAGGGACAACCTTTCACCAATATCCCAGGAAACTTTATAAATGTAACCCATTTTAAAGTTCTGAAAGATCTTATTTCCTTTATGTTAAAGCAAACTCAAATTGAGGTTAAACAGTCCCAGCTGAGGTGGGATGCAGCCCTGCAATGAGCAAGCAGATAATTTAATCATTTTACAGCTGCCCTAAAGAGTTGACCATTGCCTCTGTAATACAGGGCCAAAGGGTTGGAGGTTCAGCCTCCATAGTTAACAGGAGCACAAAGACTGATAAATATAACAGTATTCTCCCACCTGCTGCCTTTTCCATTCACACGCCAGGGGTAGGGGTAAGGTCTTTCAAGACAAGTGATTGTATTCATTTGGAAATATTTTAAGACTTTTAAGGCTTTTTCTTGCCATCACTTTTTACATTTACAGAAAGTTCAGGGGAAAAAAATGCTTCTGCAGACCCTCACTCTGCGAATCTCATTCCCAGAAGTAAACACTATTAAACAGTTTGGCCCTTCTCAGTTCTTCATGTACATACAATTACGTATGTTTCAGTGTGTTTTTATAAACATCTACCCTTCTTTTTCACACAAACAAGACCATCCATTGCATTTTGGTCGGCAAGTTGCATTTTCTTTAAATTAGCAATATATCATGAACGTCCTTCCAGATCCTCACATATAGATCTAAGGAAAAGAGAGATAGTTGACTACTAGTTTTAAGGCAAAAAGCAACATAAATGAAGTCAAAAGACAAAAAAAATAGGCTTGAGGAAAACGTTTCCAGCATTAAGTGGCAATCAAGTTGCATAATTTCAGCTACTCATAAAGCATATAGAAATCAGTAAGAAAAAGACATCCCCGAAACAAAAATAAGTGAGGGATATGGAAAGAAGAACTATAAATTGTCAATAAAGATATAAAGAGGTGTCCAATATCACAAACTATTGTAGAATTACAAGTATCACCTCTTGCCTAGCAGATTTTTAAAAAAATTAACATTAGTAATATCCACAAATAGCAAGAGTGTGAGGAAAGAGACATTCTCATCCATTTTGTATAGGGGATAAAATCTTACATTTTAAAGGAAGAGAATGACGTACTCTGCTATGAGGGAAAAGGAAAGATCCATAATATGGCGCTTTTTTTCTGAAAAAGAAAATAAGTTATACAAAAAATTTTTAAGCTATTCAAAATAACTTTCTTTTTTTCATCTTTAGAAGAAAAAATGTCCTTTCTCTAAATCTGATCTTAAGGAAATTTACACTATCTTAAATCTATGAGCTTTCTATATTTTTTTAATGTTTGTTTATTTTTGAGAGAGAGACAGAGAGAGAGTTCTAGCAGGGGAGAGGCAGAGAGAGAAAGAGAGGGAGACACAGAATCCGAAGCAGGCTCTAGGCTCCAAGCTTTCAGCACAGAGCCCGACATGGGGCTTGAACTCACAAACTATGAGATCATGACCTGAGCTGAAGTCCGCCACTTAACTGACTGAGCCACCTAAGAGCTTTATATTATAATTGTTTTCTCTGATCCCCTTGGTTTTTTAATTTACATGTATTTATTATTTTACTGAGTTTGACTTTCTGAGAAAGTACAGGATGAAATGTGGCCTATAGGCAGCTCCTAGCTCATAAAGAGCTCTTGCTGCCTAAGTTCATCTGCAGGTCAGCTGTTTGGAATCTTGAGCCTTTTTTTCCAAAGATATTATGTTCCATCTCTACCTCACACCCAAGCCAGCCGACAAATACCCATTTAACCCTTCGTGTGCCTGAAACATCATCGTAATCTTTGTCTACCATGGAGAAACCTAGTCTAAGTTGCAATTCAGGGTATTAGACATACACCTTCTGCCCAGGTCTTAGCGCAGGAGAAGAATCTCCCCCCGTCTTGTATGCTCTGGGGCCTTCAGGGGTTCCCATTCCCCAGAGATACCTATCATGATAGGGAGAACTCTGGGAGCCCTAATGAGAGATAGAGACTGTGGTGATGGAGATGGCAATCCCATGTGCTGAGCCACCAGGTCATGGCTGAAACGGTAGCGGCAGCTGGCAAGGTGCAAGTCTCCGGGCAAAACCAGACTTTGCATCTGTGTGAGTTTTCCTAAGAAAGGCGACAATAGATACTGGTTTACCTGGGACCATCCCAGGTTGTGCCACATCACAGTCTTATTATCATACCACCCCCTTTCACTTGCAAAACTCTCCCAATTTGTACAATCAATTAAATGAGCCCCTCCCTCATCCGTGGCCATGTCTTCTTAACATCGAAGCCATTACCCTAAGGACAATGTATTTTTTCAGAAAATAAGCCAAAACACCTTTGAAAAGGAGAGGTCTTGGAAGTTTTTCTTGCTTCGGGATATCGATGTAGATGATAAACCGCACAAAAAGTGGGGGGAAGAAAGGAAAAGCTGTGTGATTTTTTTTTTAACGATCATTTCTTCTTCACTCAAGGTTCAAGAAGAAACTTAAGAAATGACTTACTGGTAGCAGCAGATTCCATCACTAACACCATGTCCTCTCTTGTGAAAGAGCTGAATTCCGGTGAGTCCCCGGTCCCCTCTCCTGTATCTGCTCTTTGCAGAGGGACCCATAAGTGCCAGGGGCCTGTGTTAGAGATCTCCTCATTGTCAAATACAAAAAGGATTTTTTTAAGATCTATATGATATTTTTGGTATATTCAGATATTTCAGCACTGTTGCTATTTTGCTAACAAGACGATTAATTACATGCTTAATGCAGAGAGTTTGAAACATGCCGATAGGAATAAAGAAAAATACTAAAATTGACTTGTAATTCTAGTATTTGTAATACCTATTATTTGTAACTTGTAATATATGATCCAATGTGACATGAAGCTAAAGTTATTTTAGAAGGTCAAATGTTTTATTTACTAATTTAAACTCTGTTAATTTGAAACGCGTGGCTATTTGAATGAGGCTAAATTGAAATTTACCTTTGCGATATGTCTAAAGAGAGATCTCCCCAGAAAATAAAGAGCATAACGTTGAGTGAGACTCTTTATGCTAATAATACTACATGGAGTTTTTAAAACTTTAACAGCATGAATATGCAAATAAATATCTTACCAGTTGCTAATACATCTCATCTGTTCCATAAGCCCACTTGGCAAGATATTTGTCTGGCACGACTCTGGTCCCATAGTTTGAGATTACAAAAATTATAAGAAATAAAACTTCAATATTAGAAAAATTCCGGATTTAAGTTTCTTAAAGCCGCTATAATAAGAACTGAAGTAATGAAAATTGTTTCTGCTAGTCTGGATTAAGATTAGCAACTAGGATAAAAATGGCAGTTAATACACCATGATTAATGGCACGTACCCACTGCCCTAGCAAATGATGACTAAAAATGTTACTCTTATGTGGACACTTCATATACTATTAGTTTATATTTATAATACATTGAAATATTAAGTGAATGTAGTATTTTAAGGTTTGTATTTCCTAAATTAAAATAATATTAAGCAAAATTAAGAACAGTTTTAATGAAGACTTTTGTAGAAAGGGTAAAAGAGAAGTATTAAGAAACTAAGCCAGTTAAAACACAAAAATTCCTCATAATATTGAGATTAAAAAAAAGACAATACCATATACCAAATAATTTTCTAGAAATTCATGTATCAAATGTCATTTTGAAAAAAAAAATAATAAACTCCACTGACTTATGTACAATAACTGGTTGATGTTTTATACAGCGCAGGTTGTATAAACGTAAGGTTGACTTATGTTAAATCTAGCCCTTTATTGGCCAATCATAAAATAACCTAAGCCATTCTTCATTTCTTCCATCGTCCCTAATAGAGGTGGGGAGTGAAACTGAGAGTAATGTGGATTCTGAATTTGCACGGACTCAGTTTGAAGATCTGGTTCCATCGCCAACCACTGAAAAGGCTTTTCTAGCACAAATCCACGCCCGAAAACCTGGGTACCTCCACGGTGGCGCTACCCCCAGCACCATGCGTAGTGACGTGTGAGTATCTTCTGCTCCAGAACATTCCTCAGTAACAGAATACTCAGTAGGGAACATAAGAAAATAAAAACATGGCTGCTTAGTCCTTTATTTTGGAAAGGTACGACGCAGAAGAGGTAGAAGGGTGCTACATTAAATTTGGTATTGGAACTTTGCCCTCTCACTATATAGTGAGAATAGCGATAACTAAAAGCGAGCAGTGCTCATTGAGAGCCTCCCTCACCCAAGGCACAGTGCTCGTTGTATGCAAAATAGTATTTAAAACTCCCTCCCAGCCTTCCAGGACTCACAGACTACTAAATCATTCTATCTTCTAAATTTACTCTATTTGCCCTTAGAGGACCAGGTGATGCTGGAGAAGCCTCTATTCAAAATGAATGTAAACATCATGAAAGCACTTGGAATTGAAATAAGTAAATATATAAAATCTCATTATAAAGAAATCCAATCTGGTTGACTTGTTGAGTGTGTATAAATCTGACCTTTGAAAGACATTTTACAAAGATTTTCTTCCAATTAAGCTTCTGTAGCTTGACAGAAACCAGCAGAATCAGTGACGTCCTCTCTAGACTTTCTGTGCCCCTGGATCAGTTCAAACTCAAAGTAGACAGGAAAGCAAAGCTGAGAAACAAAGGGGGAGCTAGGACAGATGTACAGAGCCCATTTGGGAGGTAAGGAAGGCAAGGAAGCAAGGGAACCTTGAAGAGAGGCTCATGCAGCTGTGAGAGACATGGGCAGGCGCTCACCAGAAGGGCAAAGGGGATCACTGAGCATTTAAATTACGGAAGCAGGGCTGCTGAGTGCCTCGGTCCACTGAACGTCTGACTCTTGATTTTGGCTCAGGTCATGATCCCAGAGTCATGGGATCAAGCCCCAAGCTCTACAGTGAGCATGCAGCCTGCTTAAGACCCTCTCTATCCCTCTGCCCCTCTCCTCTCCCCCACTTGCACTCTCTCCCTCTAAAAAATAAAGTTAAAACCTTAATTAAAAACATACTGCAGAAGGGTGATGGTGTTTAATGTGAAAAGTTCTGCTGACTAGTCTTCAAAAATAAACTGGCCAGTTTCAGGACCCAAAGAAGAAACTAACCAGAAGCCTTTCTGGCATTTTGGATCTCAATCCAAGTAGCGAGTAGACCAGTAATAGTGGGGAATTATAAATGTGGTTTGAAAGCTGGTTGTGAAAAGGCAGGCCTTAAGATCATAACAAAACAGTTATAACATGATTTCAAATAGTGATAGGCTGCTGCTTTTAATTTTAGCTTGTTGTCCTTTCCTCTGTAATTTAGAATTATTTGATTTGTTATTCAGAATGGTGAATTAATGGTCATCAGGTTAGTCTGGTAAATAACGTATCTGTTTGACTTTTTATAATGGAGCATTTACATGTGGTCACCTAAAGTCTTCTCGTCCTGATCCCAAGATCCAAGCCTGTAGCTAAGTCTACCCCAGTCCACTGTCCCTGGTAGGCTGGTGCCAGAACCAGCCACCAACACGGCTGCGGGAATTGGGGAGGGACAGTTCATAGAGGCCTCACAGACCTATTTAGCCTGGCCCCAAACCTCTAAATATAATGAGAACATGTCATACAGACATTAATAAATGTAAACAATGGTATTTAAGTTCCAACCCAGAAACTTTTACTTGACCACTCTTTTCACTTTAGGGGATGTTTTAATATCTGCACTACCTAAACATGTACTGTGTTTTACCCTGAGAATATTTTAGTCCTATGATTTAGGTCGTGAATTTATGTTCAGTCTCAGGAAGGGTTTTTATAAACTGGGTGGATACATGGAAATAGAATCACACATTAGTGAATGAGATCATTGCTAGCTATTTATTTCATGGTAGAACTGAATAATTTAAGTAGATTTCTTAGATTCAGAACTAGTATAAATTTTTAAGATCCAGAGCTATGAGTTCAAGTATTACCTTCCAGACACCGAGGAGCTGATATTCTAAGACTTATTCTACTATAAAAATAAAGCACATGGGTGCATGTGCCTACATATGTACATAACACAAAGAGGGTTAAATTATGAACAAATGTCCTTAATCGTTATTTCACTAGAGGGCTCACTTTCCTTATAGAAAGTGATCTTGGTTTCCATTAGAAAAGAAAAGAAAAGAACAGAAAAGAAAAGAAAAGAAAAGAAAAGAAAAGAAGTCCTCAGATTAAGAAGACTGTATCCTCCCAAAAGATAAGGCTGCCCTTTTTAAGATTGACAAACACTTTAAGGGCAACCCATTCCTGCAAGTCAGAGGAAAACACAGATGGCCAGTGATCATCAGAGTGCCATAGAAAAACTGCATATGAGAATACTTTGATCATGTCTATCTCCAGATCTCCAAAGTTTATAAAAATTTTTTCTGTTAGGTAACAGAGGACACTGAATTGAAATTAATTGAAGCAAAGAAGTGAACTGGGGGTCTAAGTAAACGGGCCCCAAACTACAGCTAACACTGGAGTTCCACTCGTACTTTTAAGATTTGCTCCCAGGGGCACCTGGGGGGCTCAGCTAAGTGTCTGACTTCACCTCAGGTCATGATCTCATGGTTCGTGAGTTAAAGCCCTTCATCAGGCTCTGATGTTGGCCCAGAGCCCACTTTGGATCCTCTGTCTCCCTTTCTGCCCTTCCTGACTCGTTCTCTCTCTCTCTCTCTCTCTCAAAATAAACAAATAAATAAACTGTAAAAAAAAAAAAAAAAAAAAGATTTGCTCCCAAACACCCCTTGTGGTGTATTCCCAGGGTCACAGAAGATGGGGACCCCTACGTGCAGCCAGAGGATGAGGACTATGAAAATGACTCTGTCCGGCAGCTGGAGAACGAGCTCAAAATGGAAGAGTACCTGAAGCAGAAGCTGCAGGATGAAACCTACCAGGTATGGGGAGCCAGGCCCAGCCCCCAAACCCCGGCCCTCACCCCTCGGTGGCTGGGTCTTTGACATGACTCAGAAAATCCCTACCCACTCCTTTCTTCCACCTTCCCTCTCCAGAATATTCTGCGTGCATTTCTTACTCCACATATTCTAAACAGTAAGAACTGTAAATGCTTCTGAGAGCTACAGCTCACCATTAATTCTTAGAAATTCTGACCCGAAAAGTGAAAAAGTCCTCGTAGCCTTAGTGGAAATGCATGGGGATGGATGGAAACAATCCATCTTCCTCCAAGATCGCTGAGAAAGATGTTTTTTATCATGGATTAAAAAAAAAAAAAAGATACAGGGCACAGGGCACCCAGAAACTGAATAAGCCTAAATATATCTCCTCCCTTGAATCATTTGCCCTCAGCTTCCCCCACTGCCCGCCTCATGTCAAAATAAATATGTGGGAGAGTATCAAATCTCATGGAGAAATGGGGAACCGGTGAACTGCAGGCCCCATGTTCAGCAGGGTGTGGATGGACAGATTTTCATATATACTGAGGTATACTATTAATCCACCTGAGAATTTACTGGACATAACACATGCAATTGGGAATAAGTGTTGATTAGTAAGTCATCCTAAAAGGGATGCGTTTTCCCCATGGAGTAGTTCTACTGCAGTGTTTGTCTTGCTTGAATGTTTCTCTTCCCTGTAATTCACAGGTGTTTTCTTGAGGCTGTGGGAGTTCAGGGATGTTTGCGTGGTTGAGACCTACTGCCTCCTCCCAGGTCCCCTTGGGATAGTTCTTCATGTCAGGCTTTCTGTCCATTAAGCAGACAAACCTCTTCCATACTCTTAGATGAGCAGCGTCCCCCTCTTAGTCTGTTAGTGAAGGAAAGAGAAGCAGAGAGGGGGCGCCTGGGTGGCTCAGTCGGTTGGACATCCGGCTTTGGCTCAGGTCATGATCTCACGGTCTGTGGGTTCGAGCCCCACGTTGGGCTCTGTGCTGACAGCTTGGAGTCTGGAGCCTGCTTCAGATTCTGTGTCTCCCTCTCTCTCTCTGCCCTACCCCTACTCATGCTCTGTCTCTTTCTGTCTCAAAAATCAAAATAAACATTAAAATTTTTTTAAAAAGAGAGAGGCAGACAGAACAGATTACCTCTACTTCTCGTATGTTTATGGATTGTTTTGAAATATTTTCCCAAGAAGAATGTAGCAAGAGAAAAACTGGAGCCTACCAACCCCACCCCAATAGTATCAACGTTTTTTTTTTGTTGTTTTTTTTGGGGGGGGACAGAGAGAGACAGAGCATGAACGGGGGAGGGGCAGAGAGAGAGGGAGACACAGAATCGGAAACAGGCTCCAGGCTCCGAGCCATCAGCCCAGAGCCTGACGCGGGGCTCGAACTCACGGACCGCGAGATCGTGACCTGGTTGAAGTCGGACGCTTAACCGACTGCGCCACCCAGGCGCCCCATGAAATATTTTCCCAAGAAGAATGGAGCAAGAGAAAAACTGGAGCCTACCAACCCCACCCCAATAGTATCAAATAAAGTTTGGCGCCTTTGGAATGTTCCATTAGCCTTTTCAGTTTAACAACGTTTTAGAAGCAACTAAAATGTAGGCTTAGTCATAAAAAAAAAAAAGAAAAAAAAAATCAATGATTGTATGTAAAGCCATGAGTCAATGCTACAGAAACGGAAACGGTCAAATTTGCCTGAAGGGGAGACCCAGGGAGAATGCTCTCACTTTGCCACTTCTATGACCCGTCCATGGAGGGAAATTAGCCTGGATGAAGAAGCTGCCAGGGTGTCTCTGGGAACTCTGAAGGATGGCATTCCTACATGTATTTCATTTGGCTCTGCTGCATAGAGGGAGAGAGGGATGTGGTTAAATAATCAATGTTCTGGTTCATGCTGTTCAAGGTGCCTGTTAGGCCTCCCTCTTTGAGCCCATATCAGTTTCTGGATTGGGGTGACAACGGTAACTGAAATTCTAGATTTTTTTAAAAGGGAGACAGTCGTTTCATATAAAATATTAGATTTTTATTTACATGAATGAATTAGGAACTTAACCTTGTAGGAGTAAAATGAAGGGAAATTCTATTAATGGCTTAAGATCCAACTGGAGTTTTCGCCGGTTAATCTTAAGCTCTTTCTCTCCTTTCCTTTCCATGCCCAGTGGCTTCCAGGGAAAGGCAAAGAAAAGGTGTAGGAGGACATAGTAGGCCCGTGGGTTCCCACTCAAGACGCATGCCCTAGAGAACGTTGAAGTGGTTTTCCTTGACTACTCTGTGAGCACATGCTTGCTTGATGGGTCGGAATGCTGTTTTCGTTCGTTGGACTCTCTCTGTCTTTCTGCATGGCTTCCAACCAAATAATTCACCAGCTTGACCGCGTCACAGACTTGACATATCACCTTTCTTGTTTGTGTCCTTTGTCACCCGCAGGTCAGCTTGCAAGGTTGAATACAATATCCTTTTATCACTCTCCTCTCAAGTAAGTACCGTCTTATTTAGGAAGAAACGTGGCCACTGTATACTGAACTCCAATGACTTGTAACCTAAATGCACAATCACTCTCTCTTAGGTGTTTCTGTGTTCTGTGTGATAAAATATCCTCCTTCCCTGCTGATGTCAAAGAATCATCCCGGCCTGTGGAGCATTACATTATAATCCAGTGGAGATTTGGCAGACAATCTTGGGAATTGACTTTTTACTCTATTAATTAGGAAAATTGGCACAGAGACTTCTGTAACACCAGAGATGCCCCCGAAATCTTCTGTGGCTGTGAAGCCTCATCACCAATCCACTAACAGCATCTGAGTTTGCAGCCTCTCTGTCCCTTGAGAAGGAAAAGTCCAGGCTTGCTCATCACGTCCAGAGATGGGTCAGCTTCTTATCATGCTGTATTCAAGACCCAAAGATCAAATGTGTGTGCTTTAACAAGTAAAGGCAAAACCATGTATTATTTTTTTAAAAAAAGGAAGCAAAACAGAGAGGAGAAATTCTGCAGCCTTATATTTTTGGAATAGTTGATTCAGATTCACGGTGGAATTCAGCAAGATACAGCTTAATTTAAAATATCATTTACATGGCATGTGGTTCCCCACCCCCGAGGACCTACCTACATACATGGGAAATCCTCAGTAATGTGTTTAATGTAGAGAGAATAGCACTGGATTGGCAGGACCACGTGAGTGTAGCCATCTGAAGCTTAGACTCTGGACCCTAATAGACCTGATTTCAAATACGGATTCCACCAAATCACAGCAGCATAACCTTGACAGATTATTAAACCTCTGTGAACCTCTGTTCCCTCTGCACAACATATATCATGATACTCACCTCACAGTGGAGTTGTCTTCACCGGGGTGTAGTTTTTAAAGAGTTTAACATCATGCCAGACACACCATAATTTATTATGAGCACACACATACGTGCCTGGAACCATGCTTAGTGCGTTACAAGCAGTTTCATCCTGGGGAGCTGCTGTAGTTATTTTGTAAGTGTATGGGAATCTCCGGGACTCAGAACCAGCTTGCTCTCTGTATTTTTATAAACAAAGCTAGGACTCAGCTATGTGCAAATAATTTTATACACCTTTGGCCACACTGTCTCATAAGTCGAGCTCCTTTCTCTGGCTCCAGCCAGTGGCCCTTTAGCTGTACCCCATACGGTTCAGAGTAAATGCACCTCTCACATTCTCTGGCTGGCAGGGCCACGGGACTTGTATCTACCTGAGTGATGTAGTCTTTCCCACCCATTGATTTCATAAGTCTATCCGACAGATGGTAGTAAAGTCCACTCTGGCTGCTAAATTTAAAAAGGAATATATAGCTCTTAAATGACAAATCAACTTGAAAAGAATACATCCTAACTCACGCATTACTGACTGACCCGTCTCAGTCCTCAGGTTAGGATTAAGCAAGTAGAAATCGTGACATAACTGCTGTTAAGGAATATACTTTAGGAGCTTTGAGGCCTTTTCAGTGTGAAAAGAAGGATCTGACTGTCTGCATTCTAGTCTACCTCCCTTGGATTTGAGAACGCCACAGCACATGCTCTCCTGATTCATTATGACCACGGTGAAAAAATTCCCAGGAGCTGTTTCTGAAAATATCTATTCCGGTTATAACAAATCTAGTCCCAAAGGAGCAAGCCTCTCCTTTAACAGCATTTTCTTTCTCTTAGTGCCAGCGATTGGATCGTTTTTATTCTGCACATTATTTAAACATCAGTAACTAGTTCTTAGAAAAATATTTTTCTTAAAAACTAATGAAATGTCTTGACATAAACTCAGATAAGAAGTGGCATTTGGGTCTTCTACCTAAAAGCCAAAGATCTCAGTTCGCTAAAAGTTCTCAGGCCATTTTTTTTTCATCTTTTGTTGTCAATCTGGCGGTGAAAAATTGAAACAGTCGTGGCCTCTGCCATTTCCTACCTCCCCAGCGGGCATTCCACAGGACTCTAAACATGAACTAGCCTGTCGCTAAATCAGCTCCTTAGGCCAAATTTACTTAAAATCTTCTGGATCAGTCCAGAAGCCAGTGACTTTTCATCTTTGTGGCTAGTTCTATCCTAGTATAATTTTTCTTGAGGCAGCCAAGAAATACAGCTGAAATCTTGCAACCGTTTATGCTATTGAAATCGATTTGTCTGGGCTTTCTGATTGTGCTGCAAGACCAGAAATTATCCCAAAGCCGTGCCTTTCTTACCCAAGAGTCCTGAAGCCGGCTTCGTTGCTGAAAGTTCATTAGGGGTCCACCAAGGCACAGCCCTACATGGGTACGGGGCAGAGGGTGGGACGCCAAAGAAATAAACGACCCATCCTCTGCTCAAAAAGAGCTTCAGTCCTGTTTGAGGGTAAGAATGCACTCATCAATACTAACAGGGGTGAATAGAGCGAACCTTGCTTTCCAACGAGCCTCTTTGGAAGAAACAGTGTATGTAATGTCTAACACTAAATTTAAGAATCCACCAAAACACCATTTGGGCAGACTCAGATCTTGGATTGGGCCCTTTTGCCTCCCTCTGGCCACATGATACCCCCCTCTCCTTGGCCAGCCACATCCTAACTTCAGAAACCGGGGGCTTGGGCAATCGAAAGTGGGTATTTTTTTCTAATTATGATGTCATTCTGATGGTAGGTTAGGGGTCACATCTGCTGGTCGGCTGAGGACAACACAAATATTCCTGTTTGTGTGGCTTCAACCCTCCAGATGCCTCCAGCGCCCGTGAAGCAAGAGACTCAACACAGAGGATTCCTGTCCTCGCTGCAGCAATAGCAGTAGCCCATAGTGTCCCCGGACGTTGGTTTCGGATTGTCAGAGGAAGGGAGGACAGAGAGAGAGTGTGTGAATACGTGTGTGTTGGGGGAGGCGGGTGGGGGGAATCCTAAGCTTCATAACCCTGATTTAGAGGACAGTTTTCATCTTAAAAAAAGAAAAAAATCACACGTTCCTTATTCCCAGGCAAGCTATAGTCAGACAGATGATGAAGGTAACAGGAAAGCTGGTGGTGAAGGAGAGCCCCGCACCCACCCACACAGAGGAGAAGACGCGGCCTGGCAGCAGCCTCATTGGAGAGAGAGGAGCCGCCCGCACAGCAGCTCCTGACAGACCCCCCCCCACCCCTAGAGACGCGTTCTGCCAACCGGAGCGCAGCGAACTTTTCGTTCTAAGATTCCTAGTTCTTAGGTGTGTGTTTTGAGAAGGGAAAAAAAAAAAAAAGACTTCTGACGTCTGTTCGAAGCTAACTTTTCAACCACATCTTCTGTAACATGGCTCACCCCTGGTTAACAACAAACAAAACAAACCAACCACCGCAAGGACAACAAAAAAACAGAACTACAGCCACACACGCGCACAGATGTATCCCACAGGCTGAAAACCCACGCTGCTGTTACTCACGATGGCAGTGTTAACAAGCATTTTCAACCTTTGCACATGATATTGAACCTGTTCCGTTTACAATGACAATATTAATACTGTGTACAGCTGGAAGTTTGATTTCTGAATTCTTTGAGATTTTAGCGAAACAGTTTATTATACACTGTACATTTTTTTTTCCACCACGGTTGGGAAAAAAACAACCACTTGCAATCATTCACTAACCCCGAAGGATTTGGTACCTGAGTGTCCAGACTCAGAGCCCGGAAGCCAAGAAGGGTCCTTGGCCCGCACGATCCGCATTTGTCTCTAAGTCTCTGTGAGCAGTGACTTGAACCAATCACACCAGGATAATCCAGTCTTCGGGGCTTCTTTCCAGCTTGGGGTTGTTTTCTTTCAAGATACTCTAACAAATCAGCCATAGAATTTAGTGTAAATATTTTTTTTTCCAAATAGTTATCATACTCAAAAAAAAAAAGGCGACATTCAAATTATATAGAATCTAGTTTTTAAAATCAGCACAGATCTTCTTAAAAACTGTGAACTATGTTTTGAAATACTCGTTACTAAAGCTGTTTATAAACCACAGGTGCCATAATATCCCCAAACGGACTAAAGTTCTCTCTGCTCTTCCACGGGCTCGTTCCTCTTGTTTTAGCTTTAGGGAGCATGTCTAACGCACCGCTCATCCACAGGTTCCCCTATCAGGCCGTTTGGAGCCCTTCAGCTTTAAATGTACAGGCTTAAAGTGCGCTTCCAAATGCTCACTCTCCTTTTATTTCTGAATGTTTATTGCCTTAGCTGGCTTACCTGGTGTTCTGCATGCAGCCTTCTGTGGTCATGTGCGAGGAAACAGGCTCTTCTAAGCTGAGTTGGGATTTTGCACTCAGTGAAAAGCCAGTGTGCAAAAGAACTGTCGAAGAAGGAAGAATGAAAGCCTCTGTTGACGGTCCTTTATGAGGGCCCTCGTTGGGGAGCGCTTAACGACCTCCCTTAGGGGTTCTGGGGAAATGAAAAAATAATCCACTTGTTTCAAGATTTGATGAGACAAAAATCCTGCTACATACTGAATATGTTATACTTAAGTTGGCAACTTCTCTGGCATTCCTGTCTCCTTTAAAAGAAGGAAGAGAACATCCGTTTAGAGCAGTGGCTCTCAAAGTGTGTTCCCTGGACCAGCAGCATCAGCATCACTTGGGAATTTATTTAGAAATGCAAATTCTTAAGCCCCAACCCAGGCCTGCTGAATCACAAACTCTGCATATTGGGCCCAACCAGATGTGTTCTAATAAGCCGTCCAGGTGATCCCTGATGCACGCTAACGTTTGAGAACCACTGCTTTAGGGTAAAGTTGCATAACAAAATCTCTAACAAGGCCTTATTCAGAATAAGCGAGAAAGGCTCTGAGTCAACCTCAAAGCTTCAGCAATTCCATTTTGCTTCCGGGGCTGGCAAAAACCTTCTCCCCCACCCCAGGTAGTCGATAGTTGGTCTGTGCCCAGCTGAGAAGAGACATCAGGACACCTTCCAGGTCCCCCTCCAGAGGGCTCTCAGCTGTTCCCGTCCCTGCGTTTGGTCACAAACCATCTCCTTGGCTGCCCTTTGGAACAAAATCACTTGCCTTGGGGACCGTAAAGCTCTCTGCCGGCATTACTAAGAAGCCCGTTCTGTCCGTTGATGTACTTCATCATACTTTCCCCAGAGAACCAGCCTGACAAATGTCCCTGAAAACAGGCTGACACCAAAGTGGCGCAACTGCACGGTTGTCAGATTTCTTTGCACAGATGGGTTTTGTTCTGGGTTTCGTTGGTTTATCGTAACGTTCATCTCCTTTCCACTGCCCATCGTCTGTGAAACCGTACCTCTCTAGATGGAGCAGGTGGCCCCTCGTGCCTCATACTCGGTACTTAAAACCACTACATCCCAGCTACCTACATTGCTGTCAGCTCTCAATCATAGCCAGGTAGTTCTTGAACTCGGAACTCTGATCCTGCAAGTGGCGCTCAGCCACCGACTGGACCGAGCTGACCTCTGTTGTCACTTTGTGTTTCTCCATCAAAATATTTGTCTAAGGTATGAACTATTGGGCTGATAGCCTTCCCCCTTGTCATAGCTTTCATTGCCAACTCCATCACACGGTTGTCGATAGCGTCGTACAAAGCCATTGCAAGGACTCTGCAAACTGCCACCAATGACCAGTTCCTGACTAACCAGCCACCTTTTCTTTCTCTTAGCGCCACGTCAGCACTGAGACCAGACTCAAGCACCCCTGTCCTGTAACCGAGACAAAATGGCGTGTATTGTTTTGGGTTTTTGTGTTTCTTGGCGGGTTTCTTTCCCTGGCTCTCCAAATTTACCTTTGGGACCTGTTCTAAGTGCAAACCCAGCAGGTTTCGCCTGTCCTGTCCATTAGCTACAATTATATCTCGCAGGGGTTGTTTCTTTCTTGTTCCACAACAAATTGCACATCCATCATCATCCGGGATGATGGCCTGTTAATGAGCACTGGTCTAACACAGCCAACCACCCTCCTCCACTGCACCATGTGAATGGAGGGAGGGAGGATGGAGGGCAGAATCTACTGTATGAGATTCAGGAATCAGTTGTGGTTGGTCAGGACGCAAGTCGGGGTAAGTTCGGTTGGTCAGAGGGAGATGTGCTGGAGATTGGGAAAAATGGATTCTCGAATGATCTCTATAAGGCAGGGAAGGTTCATTTGTAAGTAGTAATGTGAACTGAATTGCATAAGAGTGTGGCCTTTGTTGTGATATACTATGTATTTTCTTATATGCATGAGCCAAACTGTTGCATCATAATTTAGCACTGATGTCTGCTTTTATTTTGGTCATCCTTGTCCACCCTTATTAGTTCTGGGCTGTTAACTGTAGATAGACCTTGTAAATACGGCAACCTTTGGTTGCTGCAATCACCTTGGTTTGATTCCGCCCAAGGAGCCACAAACAAGAACTCCACTGTGTCCTCAGAAGAAAGGGCATTTTTACTTTTGAACCAAAAAGAGGGGGAAAAAATCAGAAACGTTACATCTGGAGGCTAATTAACTGCAAGACATTTTTAATTATGACTACTGTAATTTGACACCATTTGAAATAACCAATTCAGAGACACTAAAGCTTTCACACTATTCATTGGTATTGTAACAAAACTACTACTGTATGGGTTTTTTTGTATTGCTGTTAAGTATTGTTTTGTGTGTGTGCGTGTGTGTGTTGGAACCTCCTGGGGACATGTTATATTTTGAAGTGATTAAACTATTTAATTGTGTGTCTATATTTTGGAATGGAATTATTTCTTCATTAAAAAATGTTTTTAAAAACACTATATCTGTGTATTTTATACCTTTGTTTCAATGAAAACTTTCTGGAGTCTGTTGACAGAAGAAAGACAAGTCAGCACTTGCAGCAGGAAGCGGGACCTGTCAGTTGAGTATTAAGCAACTAGAGCAAAATTTCTCACCTTTCCCTGCCTTTGGAGACACAATTTTTTTTGAAGAGGGAAAGCCTTGCTGTACTCCATAGGGGATGAGTGTGAGAATAGGAATAGCTAACATAAAGCTTGCTTTCTATCTGACACGGTTACAAGCAGTTTATGTTACTTGACCCGATCCTTTGAATCACAGCATCTAGCCAGGTACTTGGCAATTATAAGCTCCCCACTTATTTGTTGAATGAATGAAGAAGTGAATTCGTGGCTTTTATTTGGTGTGTGCTAGAGCTGGTGAGGAAGGAGAATCGGCACCTCCCAGAGGTCAGTGTGCTGAGAGCAACAGGAATCAAATGAAGAGTTCCAAAGAGCAGACAGAAACTCAGGGTCCGCAGCGGTAATCACCCCCTACATTCTCGCCTCTCTCCAGGGAACCTCTGGATTCCCATGCAATGTTGGGTTGTGTGTTTTGTTTGCTCAAGGAGCCGATTCCTTTGCAGAGCCAATAGCAGAATCTGTGAGTCTGGCTCCAACACTTCATGAATGGCATTTTTGGGAACTCTGAGCTGGAATGTTGCTGAAAGTCTGTGCTCACAGAGTCTGGGGTTGATTTACAGTTCATGAAAATGCTATAAACACTCCAGAGGCACTAGAGAAAGAAACCAAGAGGCTCTGCTCTACATCAAGTGCCGGGGCAAACCCTGACCTGATACGACCACTAGTGGGAGCTCAGACACCCCATCCCATTTGGAGGTGAGAGACCAAGGCAGGTCCATGGGTGTCTTTCCAAGTCTCTTTCAGCTGCATCTCAATGTCTCATCCTCTCATCTCCTAGGAGTCACATGTAGCTCTGATCTCTACCTCAGCATTTCCTAAATTTATCTAATTGCCAAAGTCACCTGAAGAATCCATTAACCAGACTTAGCAGGTCTAGCCGGGGCCAGGGAATCTGTATTTTTTAACAAGTGCCTCTGGTAATATAGTCTGACAGATTTTAAGAACGACTCTCCTCTTGCTACTCAAAATGTGGTCCAACGACCAATAGCATTGGCATCACCTGAGAGCTAGTTTCAAATGCAGAAGCCCGGGCTCCAAACCGGACCTACTGAATTAGAGTCAGCATTTCCTCAAGAGCCCCAGGGAATCTGTGTGCACTTTAAAATTTAGGAGGCACTTGACCTGGATATCAGCTTTAATCCTAGACTTCTAGGATTAGGTTCAGTTGGGTCCTCGGGGCATGGAATGACAAGCCAGGAGTCCTCCTTAAACTAAGTGTCATGCTTCTTGAACGTACAGTGTTTTGATTTAGTAAGTCTGGGATGGGGACTGAGATCTGCATTTCAAATAATTTCTCAGGTGATGCTGATACAGGTCTGAGGGCCACACTTTGAGGTGCAAGGCTATGGGTTTCTTCTTTTTTTTTATTATTTGTTTTTTTTTTTAAATTTACATCCAAATTAGTTAGCATATAGTGCAACAATGATTTCAGGAGTAGATTCCTTAGTGCCCCTTACCCATTTAGTCCATCCCCCCTCCCACAACCCCTCCAGTAACCCTCAGTTTGTTCTCTGTATTTGTGAGTCTCTTATGTTTTGTCGGCCTCCCTGTTTTTATATTATTTTTGTTTCCCTTCCCTTATGTTCATCTGTTTTGTCTCTTAAAGTCCTCATATGAGTGAAGTCATATGATTTTTGTCTTTCTCTGACTAATTTCACTTAGCATAATACCCTCCAGTTCCATCCCCATAGTTGCAAATGGCAAGATTCCATTCTTTTTGATTGCCGAGTAATACTCCATTGTATATATATGTATATATACCACATCTTCTTTATCCATTCATCCATCAATGGACGTTTGGGCTCTTTCCATACTTTTGCTATTGTTGATAGTGCTGCTATAAACATGGGGGTGCATGTGTCCCTTCAAAACAGCACACCTGTATCCCTTGGATAAATGCCTAGTAGTGCAATTTCTGGGTCATAGGGTAGTTCTACTTTTAGTTTTTTGAGGAACCTCCATACTGTTTTCTTTCTTTATTTTATTTTTTTTTTCAACGTTTATTTATTTTTGGGACAGAGAGAGACAGAGCATGAACGGGGGAGGGGCAGAGAGAGAGGGAGACACAGAATCGGAAACAGGCTCCAGGCTCTGAGCCATCAGCCCAGAGCCTGACGCGGGGCTCGAACTCACGGACCGTGAGATCGTGACCTGGCTGAAGTCAGACGCTTAACCAACTGCGCCACCCAGGCGCCCCGACCATACTGTTTTCCAGAGTGGCTGTACCAGCTTGCATTCCCACCAACAATGCAAAAGAGATCCTCTTTATCCGCATCCTCGCCAACATCTGTTGTTGCCAGAGTTGTTAATTTTAGCCATTCTGATAGGTGTGAGGTCGTATCTCATTGTGGTTTTGATTTCTGTTTCCCTGATGATGAGTGATGTTGAGCATTTTTTCATGTGTGGGTTGGCCATCTGGATGTCTTCCTTGGAGAAGTGTCTGTTCATGTCTTTTGCCCATTTCTTCACTGGATTCTTTTTTGGATGTTGAGTTTGGTAAGTTCTTTATAGATTTTGGATACTAATCCTTTATCTGATATGTCATTTGCAAATATCTTCTCCCATCCTGTCGGTTGCCTTTTAGTTTTGCTGATTGTTTCCTTCGCTGTGGAGAAGCTTTTTATTTTGATGAGGTCCCAGTAGTTCATGTTTGCTTTTGTTTCCCTTGCCTCAGGAGAAGTGTTGACCAAGAAGTTGCTGCGGCCAAGATCACAGAGGTTTTTGCCTGCTTTCTCCTCGAGGATTTTGATGGGTTCCTGTCTTACATTGAGGTCTTTCAGCCATTTTGAGTTTATTTTTGTGTATGGTGTAAGAAAGTGGTCCAGGTTCATTCTTCTGCATGTCGCTGTCCAGTTTTCCCAGCACCACTTGCTGCAGAGACTGTGTTTACTCTGTGGATATTTTTTCCCGCTTTGTCAAAGATTAATTGGCCATAGGTTTTGGGTCCATTTCTGGGTTCTCTATTCTGTTCCATTGATCTGAATGTCTGTTCTTGTGCCAGTACCATCCTGTCTTGATGATTACAGCTTTGTAGAATAGCTTGAAGTCTGGGATTGTGATGCCTCCTGCTTTGGTTTTCTTTTTCAAGGTTGCTTTGGCTATTCGGGGTCTTTTCTGGTTCCATACAAATTTTAGGATTGTTTGTTCTAGCTCTGTGAAGAATGCTGGTGTTATTTTGATAGGGATTGCATTGAATATGTAGATTGCTTTGGGTAGAATCGACATTTTAACAATATTTGTTCTTCCTATCCAGGAGCATGGAATCTTTTTCCATTTTGTGTGTGTGTGTGTGTGTGTGTGTGTGTCTTCTTCAATTTCTTTCATAAGCTTTGTATAGTTTTCAGTGTATAGATTTTTCACCTCTTGGGTTAGATTTATTCCTAGGTACTTTATGGGTTTTGGTGCATATGGGTTTCTTTTAAGGTAAATTCTAGGGATCTTGTTACTGGTAAGTCAGATTTGTGCATTTCTATACATAGCAGGAAAGATACTCAAGTCTAAGGACATGAACATAATGGAAGCTCAGTTGGCTGGATCCCCATGGGTAACACTGCAGCAGTTAAACTATACAGTGAGTACTGGAAGCAGCTGCATTTAAGTATTATGTCAAAGAAGAATCTTTTGCTCCAAGAATTGAGGCCTTTGTCTCCATGATACAAAGAATCCCCAGGGAGTAGGACTCCATGGTCCTAGTGGTCGCCGAAGGGCGGATTTGCAAAGTTGGGATAGGGCCACGTGTGGTGAGAAGAAGCTGGCAAAGTTTCAGATTCATTATTCCATCAAAGCACATCAGCTACTGAGACACGCAACACCCAGGAAGAGGTTCTCTGGGCACCTTGGAAACCTAGACTGGGACTCTGATGCCATGGACTATGCTGGGGCACTATGTTGTGATGGAGCCACCTCCGCTTTTGAGAACCCAAAGATACATAAACAAGTATGTTCATGCAGCCTTATCTATAATATTAGAAGATAATAGACCCTAACAGAGGAACACTTAAGCTACTTATGGCAAAATATGGTAGGCTGGAATACTAAGAAGCCATAAAAACTGATGATGAAGATACATATTTATCACCAAGGAAGATGTTTACATAAGTCCGGCCAAAAGCCAGGTTATAAAATAGTGTAAGAATGATCCTGGTTTGATAAATATTTGAGTGCTGGTGCATGGAAAAATATACATCAAAATGTTGATGGTCTAAATCATGGGATTGTGGGTGATATTTTTATTTCCTTCATCAGGCTATTCTATCTTTTCCAGGTTTCATGCCATAAATAGAGTAAATGGGAGAATGGCTGGATGGATAAGAAACACCAGGGTTGGACAGTTTCTTCAATTCAGTAACAAGGCTACTTGAGTTAGCCAACATCTTTGAAGGGCATGTCTAACAATGAGAATTTTTCTATGCCTTCAGTAAACAGAGGATTCTCTTTTTGCCTGAAGAGATGCTCAATAACATTAGTATGCCACAGACCATTGGAAAATAGGTGTATGCTTGCTTTAAAGAAAACCTAATAAAAATATCAGAGGCTTATGAGTCAAGTTAAATAATGACAATTCATCCTCTTCCCAGTGCTAATCGGTTCAGTAATAGGTAGAAACAAAGCAAGTGAACCAGTAATGTTCCCCATGTCTGGTTCTCCTGTCTCATGTGTAAAATGGGGCTAAATCACACTGGTGGTTGTCTCCTTTGCTTTCCAGTCTCCTAATTGTGCTCCTGAGGAGGAGGGCTGCTAAGGATAAGTCTTGGGCAAGAACATCTGTTGGAACACAGATGGCAGTAGGTAAATGGTTTCTCTGGCATTCCGTTTTTCTGGAAGTCTCTTTGTAGCTGCTCTTTCTTGAGAACAGATACTCTCTGAAAATATCTGGGAAGGGCCAATTAGACCAGCCCTCCAGCTTGAGGTGGCTCAATCAAGTGGCTCATTGCATGTGTGTCAAATTGAATTAATCATATTCAAAGAATCTCTTTGCTGGTTCTCAACTCCTGTGTTTTCAGTGAAATCTTGGGAAACACTGAGTGGAAACTCGTGTTTGTTTTTCCTCTCAGGGCCTTAGGGGATTAGTTGTGTGGCATAATAAATGGACAGTTTGACTATGATTTCCATTTCCACACTCCCTTATGGTCAGCTCCCTACCTTCTCTCACTTGGGGAGATCAATCCACAAAGACAACACTGAAAACTTAGAGACTGTGTTAGGCACTCAATAACAACCAAGTTAAGATAGAAAGCATTTCCTTATTGACCCTTCAAAATGGCTTTTTTTTGTTATTTTTAGAAAAGGACCATTTTATTGATTTTAGGACTTTGCCTCAGTTATATTTCTGAGAAAGAAAGGCTAAATTATAAAACTCTTCTCCTGGTCTCTGGATGTGTAAAAATAAAGTTTAAAAAATGGCTCTCCCATTTTATGGCACTATGTATCTATTTGACACTATCTATTGGTAGCTTTGAGTGCCAAATTTAAGGAAACAATACATGTAAAGCACCCAGCCCGATTCCTGAGCATGCTGGAAGGTCAGCTTACATCAGTTCCTTTCCCTTTGTCCCTTGTGAAGTTTACAATTCTCATTGTAAATGGGGGTGGTAGTTTTAGTTTTCAGAACACTCACGCAAAAATAAATTTAGCTTAAAAACAAATATAAGGAAATCTAAGACTAGAAATTAAAATATTGTTATACTAGAGGGATTTAGTGATCCTATAAACACTAAATTCTGAGGCCCTCCAGCTGGCTTTCCCCACTCAACACACAGAACACTGGCAGCCAGGAATTTACTCTTCAGATAAAAGATGAAAGAGCCCTCTCTGGGAAATCTGACTAACCCCACTCCTGCCCCCAAAAAAGCCCTAACAATACTGACATGGGGCCAACCAGAGTATCCTACAGAAAAGGTCATATGCTAAGACTACCAATTAGCTCCTTATGAGCAGATAACCAAGTATAACCAGACACTTGAGAAAAAGCCTTTACCAGGAGTGATAGAGACCAAAACAGGAAAAAATAGCACCTTAGAGGAAGAATGGACTATCATAAGGAAATTAAATAATGTCATGCTAACTGCTAAAACAATCAAACCCGTATAGAATGATGATTATGTATAGCAAAATGCCCAAAAGGGAAATTCCTGATACGTGGGTGGCTTTCCTCCAAATACTGATTTAGGGATCCTGGCTCCTTCCAACCTTTTGAAAATTTGTAATATGTATTCTATTTTGTAGTGGGTTTCCAATACTGTATAATGTGCATGCTGACAAAACCTGGATCTATTCATTTATACCTAGAAAATAAATAAAATCAGGAAGATTATTAATTACCAAGTTGTTCAAAAAAAAGGAAAAGCAATCATAGTATACCACATAGTTCAACTTTCAATCTCACCTTTAAATAGCATACATACAATAATAACGTAAGCACAAAATAACAATCAGCTAAAATCACACATAATCATTTTGGGAAGATGTGTACATGTGCGTGGAGGGGGAGAGCTAACTTCTCATTTTCCATCGTGGGGAAGTCATAGATGATCCCTAAAACATAACAAGAATATATACAAACATATTATTTAGAGGTAAATACCAAAAGAATAAAAAAATATGAAATTAGTTGTTTCCAAGAAAAGGAATTTAGAAAGTGACAAACGTTTAGACCAAGTGAGCATAATTTTGATTTCTTAAAAGAAAAAATGGTAAGCAATACTTTAAGGTGTTAACAGTGATTGTCCTTGGATGATGGATTTTTGGACAAACTTTTAAAATATTTTTCTTCCATCTGTATTTCCTGCATAATCTAAAATAAGCATGGGCTACTTTTATGGGTGAAATATTCGATAAAGTTTAAAAGTAATGTGTTTTTCTATCTGAAAAGGAGTTTTCATGGCATTAATTTGCTCTCCTAATTGATGGAAAACTTGCACACATTTGACCCTTTTGTAAACATACCAGATATGACCCTCTTCCACTTACTTTCTTAACTACCTTGTTGTTTTCTTTTTCTTAACAACAAAATAAATGTCTCTCTAGGAAGGGTTGCAATTTTTAGGACCATTTCAAGGCAAATTTGACCAGTAGTAAGAATACACAGAGAGAGAGAGAACAAGACTGCATGCACAAGCGGGGGAGGGGTAGGGAGAGGGAGAGAAAGAATCCCAGGCAAGTCTCAATCCCACCAACCATGATATCAAGACCTGAGCCAAAATCAAGGGTCTGACGCTTAACTGACTGAGCCACCCAGATGCCCCTCTTTGCCACATTTTTATAAGAATCTCAAGGTCAAAATCTATATACTTTCTCTCCTTCCCTTCCTCTTAGCCTTTTTTCCTCCCAAATTCCATATATTGGGGGAAAATAACTAACATTTGTATAATCCTTTACACCTTTCAAAAAGCCCGTGTCATCTACATTTAATCCCCACAATACCCATTTCAGGAGGGCTTAGTCATCCGGAAGTATAACCTAGAGAGTTGTCTTTGTTGTGAAAACATCTGCAGCCAAGGTCAATATGGGGGAGAAGACTGGGCATTCCATCAAACAAAAAACAGAAGGGACACACAAGAAATTTCCTACTATGATAAGATAATATGCTTCTCAGAAGAGTTTCAGAAAGCAGGCTTCTCCCTTGACCCAGGGCTAAGTAGACTGCAACTCACCTCTGCTAGATCTGGCACCAGCCAAGACTAGGAATCACCCAAGGAGTTGTGCTCAGTTCCTTGGCTTTGGTTTAATTCCTGCAGCTCTCTCTGGTTACCCTAGCAACACATATTAAGCCTGGAGATTTTTTTTGTTTAAAATATTATTTGAGGTAGTAAAGCAGAACTGGGAGGGTAGGAAAGGTGAAAGGAGATTTTAGGACCAAATTTTTCTAAGACATCAGACTGAAGTAAGGCTATAAAATACACCGAGAACCACTCCCCACCCGTGAAACATTTCCCTAAGACTTCACCGGCCAAAGTCAGGAGTAATGGGGCAGGTCTGGTTGTAGAATATTGAAGAAGCCTAGGGCAAGAATCTTTTCCCTGGTTCACAGCCAATGTGGTAACAATGGTCCTCTGAAACACAAAATCCTTTCGAGTCTTTTCAAAAATACTGCCTTCAGAGGGGTTAGTATATGAGAAAAGAGCAGTATTTCCCCTGTATTGTAAAGAGAGCCAGGAAGCCTCCTTGATGGAGAGAGATCCAAATATTTTAACAGGATAATAAGAACAGTATAATTTTACCAGAAAACCTAAATCAAGGCTAGAACAGATACTGAAAACTGCCTGTAAAACTTAGCTTCCTAGCTCCCACTGTCCACCACAAGCATCATACTTGTTCAATGGCAGAGACATGTTTTTCCAGCCATCGTAAAGGTCTCTGTATTATGAACACTGGGCGGTGCCAGGGACAGTCTTCCCTTTTTTTCCGAAAAAGCACAAAGTCATTCTTCACGTGACCAATTCGCATAATGCTAAATTGCAAGTCTGTGATGGTGAGGAGTGTAAAGCTAACAGGATTTATTCCAAGACCATAGCTCTGTCCTGGCCTGGCCTGGCCTGATGAAGGAGCAAAGCTTTGTAAATAATTGCTCGTATACTTATTTGCCTTACCGGACTCTATGCCTGTGGTGAGCAGGGTCCACCCTCACTTACATCACTTACCCCAATGCCTGGTGCTAAGGGGTTGAGCAATAAATATAGAAGAAATAAAGAAAGCAGGGAGAACACACCATTTCTCAGGCTACTCTTCTAAATATCAGTAGTCATGGCCAGGATTTTTCATGGAAGCTTTGGAAGAGATGAAAATCTATCTGGAATAGACTCTGGTAAGCAGGAGGTTGAGGAGATCCCCCTGGGTGCCGTGCCACAAAGCTAGGAAGTGGTGTTGCTTATTCTCAGATGTGGAGATGCTGATTTGTGCCCTGACCTCCAGACTGCAAAAATCCCTGAGAGCAGAGCCACGACTTTTCTCAGAAGGGGATTAGGCAGTTTGCCTGAGACTGACCCAGTTTTAGCACAGAAAGTCCGGAGCCCGGAGGAATGCCTCAGTCCCCATCAAGTCAAGCAACTGGTTGCCCCAGAAAGCATGTGAAGAGACACTCAAGCACCCAGGCAGGTAACAGATCTCAGGTGAATTCTGCATCAGAAAGCAAGATATCACGCTACAGTGGGACATTTGGAGAACAGAAAATGCTTAATCTACCATGAACGTGTCTTTTCAGTCAAAAGTTTAACTTTTTGCAGGACTATATTCTGATGTCCTGCCAAGACCGTATTAGCTGCAGAATTCCCTTGGGGTAACTAAAATGACTTGCGGGTTCACTGTGGGGTTATCTGAGATAGCCTATAGATAAGAATTGTTTACACATCTAGATGCTAAAGAGAGTCTGCTGTCGTGAATTTTGGCATAATATTGAGCTTTAAAAAAAGTGACTGACTATATTAAGCAATTTGTTCTTGAGGCTACCTTAGAGGTTTTGAGTAGGTCATTAATTTCCACTCCCATTTTTTTTTTAAAGAGAGGACATTATTTTGTTCATCTAAGAGTAAATCAAATTTGTTAGACCTGAGCTCAGAGAGAGTAGCTAAGACTCAGCCCTATGTTCTCCATTTTGTTCTTCCACCCAGTGCTCATTCTCTCCAATATGTCAATGGGGTGTTGGAACAGAGTCTGGAAATAAACATATAAGCTTGGACTCTACAGACGGAACATCTATACAGACCTTTCCATTTATTAAATAAGATACATGCTATAAAGGTTTGTGTTCTCAATTAAGAAAAAGCCAGCTTGATATTTCTGGAATAGTTACTAACATTTAGTGGGATTTATATATGGCATGATAGAATTGCCCCTATCCTGCAATTTCTGGAGGAAGCTTGTTCTGACATATTTTCTTTTTTGTGCTCTAAATATTTCGAGGTTTAAAATACATAACAAGCAAATTTGACAACCCAGAAAAACTACAGAACACGCCACAAATTAAACAAAAGGTCCCCAAGATTTCCTGGGTAAGATGCTTCAGCAGTTGCCGAAAGAGTTCACCTCTGGATGAACTTGCATCTCTACCAGTAGTTGATTACTCATCCAGTTGAATAGTAACTGCCAATGAAGAAATAGTAACTGCCAAAAAAATATGTAGTAACTGCTAGAGATTTAGACAAGTACAAACTGGTCATACATTAGTTTTACTCAGTTTGTTGTTCCAAATTGCATGTATTCCTTGAAAGCAAAAAAAAAAAAAAATTAAAAATCTTGAATATTTTTATACTGGACGTAATATTCTCCTAATGTTATCAGTACACACCCATTGTAGCAACCAAAGGCCATTGTAATCAGTGTTGACATGGAACACACTGTATTCTTTGTTTATAAGTTATCAACAAACTTGGCCCTTTTGGAGTTTTGTGTTTTAATTCCACTTTTTTTTTTCCTGAAAGAGACAATATACAAGTGCAAGGAAGAGGGTTTGAAGTTTATATTTGGATGCTAGACTAGTGATTGGAAAATTACTAGGATCCGTAAATTACATACATATGGACATGGGAGCTATTGCAATGGGGAGGGGGCAAATATATGACAACTCCTCCCTGACTATACAGAGGTAGGAAAGCATGAATTAAAACACGAGAAATGCCGGGAGAGAGCAAAAAATGTTTTGGAGTAATCATGTTTATTCTCTCTGAAAAGGTACATCTCTAGTGAGTTGTTTATAACCATAACCTACATCCTCGTATTTCCCATGAATCAGCTTTTACTGAACAAATGTAAGAGGATAAATGATTACCATTCCCCTTCCAGGAACATCTGCTTCCAAAGGAATTTTGGCAGAGTTTACAAGTGATGTCAGACTGCCAGGCACAAAGATTACAATCTGGTTAATTCTTGCCCTGGCATTCCTACCTCCAGGGGAGCCTTGTTTAAATCCATGCAAACCAGAGTTTGAAAATGGATTACTATACATTCTCACTGGAAAACAAACAAAAGCTTGGAAACAGGAAGTGCTTAGAATTTCAGTTTTACTGAGTCTCTTAAATATTTATATTCAGCATTCCACAAAATATCATTTTATAAAGATGTTTGGGAAAATAAAATCCCAATGAGAAATATTTCCAGTCCTGTTGTTCACCATCAACGAGTATTTATTGAATAACTATCTTCTTCAAGATCTAAGGAGTCACCAGGTCCTTTCTTTATAGACCGAGGCTGTTATTCACAGAATAACTATGCTTTAGCCATCTAGTGGGCTGATCCGAATTTCATAGGATCCTACAGTTACTTTCTTCAGCTTTCACTGGGTCTTCTGAAATGTGGTTAAAAAAGGATTTTGACTAGTTTCTCTAGGCCAGGAGCTCCAACACCACTTTGGCTGAGATGATTCATTATTGTGAACATTTTTAATGGGGATGAAAGGAAATGATTTTTGGGTTTGGTTGTAATCTACAAAACAAAGGAAAGGCAACTCCTTTGAATGTAAGCTTTGACGATAAGAAAGATACCCTAAATTAATTCAAGACAGGATTATGTGAAAATATCCACTGAAGTCAAGTGACAATCAGATTTTAACAGCCAAAATAAAGTGGCTGGGTGTGGGGATGGTGGGGGGGGGAGAGGGGGAGGGATGTAGGGGTGGGGGCAGGCAGGTAGAGAGGAATGTACTCTGTGGGGCACACAGGAAGCAGCAATGACTCTTGCCAGCATTTGTTCAGGTCAGAACTGAGTTGAAGAACCAGAATGTGCCTTATAGATTTTTCAAAAGATGGCACGTTATCATTTTATTGTATTTCAATGATTGAATCATTTTTTTAATATTTATTTTTGAAAGAGAGAGAAAGAGAGAGAGGGGCAGAGAGAGAAAGTAAGAGAGCATCCCAAGCAGCCTCCGCAGTGTCAGTGCAGAGCCCAATGCAAGGTTCAAACTCATGAACTCAGATCATGATCTGAGCCAAAATCAGGAGTCAGACACTTAACCGACTGAGCCACCCAGGTGCCCCTCAACTGTTGAATTATTATGTTTGGGCTCTCTGTCAACATTTCATGAAGTCAGTTGATACAATGAAAAATAATGTGGCTTTAGTAATCAGGAGATTGGGTCAGTAGACTGGCTCATTAGACCCCAAGCTAATCTCTTAACTTCTCATTCTCAACATTGAGAGTGCAGATACCTATTTTAAGTTCTTTACAGATTTATTGTGATGATCAAATAAAGCAATATAATAAAATATGAGTGTAGCTATGTAGTAATTTGAAGTAATATGAATGAAGAGCATTGTGAAAAACCATAATTCACCATTCGAAAAGAAAGTATTATTATCCCACACATCAGTTCTAGCAGTTTATCTTAGTTAACTTTTACATTCAGAGAACTCCCTGTCATCAATTCCCTTCACCTCTTCTATGAAGTCAGCAGCACTGGATTATTTTAACGAATGAGGATATTCTTACATTGATCACCGTAGAAAAATGGGTCTGCTCTGTAGACACCAATTAACAGGGAAGTGACCCTTGCCTGTTGCCAGGTTACCAGAAGCTCTCAGTCACCCTGCCTTCAAGTTCTCATTCACTCTAGCAGTTAAAGGTCACAGGACGCCATCAGTTTCCTCTGATGTTCAAGATTAGCTTAACTTTGTTTCCCCTAGACCAGAGGCCTGATGGTTCTCTTAACCAAGAAGCTGAAACGAACTATGCAATGATTATACTCCCCCTTCTCCTGCAACTTGACAGGAACTGCCCAACTAGAACCACAAAGAGTGAGAGCACGAGCACAGGAAAATCTGACCCAATGGCAAAGGAATGTCGTCCCCCTCCTCCAAGTAAATACAAATGTGTATCTAGTTATCAAAGAACTGTCCAGGAGGGTTAGCAGGCTCTGGTGTTAAGGAGCCCGCTGACTTGTCACTCAGCAGCCCCAACGGTTCAGACAGGAACTCCAAGGACATATGAATAGAAATGATAGCCAGATTTTGGGGTTTGTTTTTTTTAAGAGTGAGATATTGGAAGCTGGCTCCCATTCCGTGGCTACGGGCCTTCCTTTAAATACAAACAGCAGCGAGAGCCGAGAATGACTGCCATACGTGAATGCCAAATAAACACAAAATGACAAGCACAGATTTTTGGCTTTATATTAAAGCTTGGTTTTTCAACAACCCCTTTTGTTGCCTCTAAAGACAATGGTCGCAGTGTTTCTGAGCCAGATCCTGGGCTTCCGAGCATAGCCTTCCTTGCCGCACCCGAACCCAGTTCACTCCACAAGCAGGGCGCGTGTCCCCTTTGGGTTTGAAAACAAGCCATCTCTCCCCTCCTGGCTGGCTGTTCTCGAAGTACTTGTTTATTGAAACTACTGAGGAATGGTATATGAAACTGGGAATTTGCAGGCCAAGCCCAGAGTAGTCTGACGAGGGACGTGCTGGTGATTTCTACTGGGTTGGGAAACAGTAGCTTAAATTGGGAGCTCTACAATGTGAGTCCCCTGACAGAGTAGCTGGAGAGAGTTGAGGATTCACCCATTTGGTTCATTCATTATAGGTTTAGTGTTTTCTTTTCTTTTTTTTTTTATGTTTATTTATTTTTGAAGGAGAGAGAGAGAGGGAGAGAGAATGAGTGGGGGAGGGGCAGAGAGAAAGGGAGACACAGAATCCAAAGCAGGCTCCAAGCTCTGAGCTGTCAGCACAGAGCCCCACGCAGGGCTTGAACTCACAAGCCATGAGGTCACGACCTGAGCCAAAGTCGAACACTTCACTGACTGAGCCACCTAGGCTCCCCTAGGTTTAGTGTTTATCATTTGTCTTTATGTCACTGAGGGGTAACAATAATTGACTTAACTGGGTAGAACTGGTGGGCTTTCTACTCTCCTTCTCACGTAGCAGTTAAAACAGTTCCAGAATTCTCTTAGGTGGCTGAATAAATATCTCAGATGCTTACGCAGGTACGTATCTAAGTGCAGACTTGTGACCCACCCCAGTAAGCCCCCATCTGGTCGTGTATGTCAATTCCTCCCCAGACATTGCCTTTTTGAGGCTTCACAAGTTCTGCTGTATGAGCATTTCAGCACTGGAATACATATTTTTTTACTCTTTCCCATAATCTCACAAAGGGTTTTTTGTATTTTGTTTTGCTTTGCTCTTTGCTGATTTTTTAACCCCCAAGGAGAAGAATTGGATTCAAAATTGTGCACTGATATTTTTAATGATTATTTCCAAAACGTAAGTAATTTCTCCTTCTAATCCTTTGCTCCGATAAGCTTAGTAAGTTCTGAAGAGGAATGATTTAAGCATAAATACAGTGGCACTCACTACCAGTTTTCTGTCGCCTCCAAGTCTGTGACAAAAATGACTTAACGGACTCCACGCCAAATGTGGCACCTTCACATTTTGTCTTTGTGAAAAAGTGATGGTTACAGCCCCTGGCAGTTCCTCCCATCTCCATAGTTCTTTGCCTTTCACAGTACCCTCCGATAACCATTATCAGGCTTGGTCACCAGAGCCATCCTTATGAGGGGATTGTCATCATCTCCATTTTATACAGGAGAACACTGAATCTTAGAAAAACGAGATCTACCAACAGCCATGCTATCTATACATGGGGCAGAATTGTGATCCAAGCCCGCGTCTCCTTATTACGAAGTCAATGATCACTTAGGTGGCGAATGCTATATGAGTAACAGGAAAAAGAAATAGTACAATGTTTGTAAACCACCTAGTAGAGCTGGACATATTATTGCTTATGGAGGCTCAGGTAGGAATGCATTTCTTCTTCAAACAGCCACGTTCTGCCGAACTATAGCTTCTTACCCATTCACGGTATGAGACTTGAATCACTCTGAGAATTATCTGAACAGGTCATGCGCAGTGTACCTTCTATTTATTTATTCATGCTTTTACTCGCTCACTCACTTTTCTACTCATTTGCTTATTTCTTCATCTACTTATTTATATTGGGAAAATGTTGATTTCTCTCTTACTTGCACTATCGGCCTCGGTAAACTCGGTAAAATAGTCTAACGTTTAAAGAATAAGAAACAAGAATTGCAGGCCACTTCTCAAGCATGTTGTGAAGGATAACTAACGAAAATTAACATGATGCTTAGCAGTACATTGTTCTAAGCAGTTTTACGGACATCTATAGCTGGTTTCAATGAAACGTGTTTGTCCCTTTCATATTAACCCATTTCCAACGCAAATCTCAATAGGTCTAAAGAAGCTAAACGCACTCTAAAGAAGACGTTGTTTATAATTCTACTTTCAACATTTGTGGTAGAATCAAAATAATTCATTTCACAAATGCAAAGAATCATATTCATCAAAAATACATTGAAATTTTAAAAATGGTACTTCTATATAACTAGAAGTCAGTTTACTACATCCTTAAATGAAGGCTTTCATGATGGAGATCGTTTACTATCAGAAGTTTTGAATATTCATACATTAAGTTCATGAAGACCAAGAGAAAACAGAAGCTGATATTAATAAAAGGTATTTATTCTTTGCCGACACATTCTCTGCTTTTGTTGTTTGCATGCAAACTAAATTCTGAATCTGGTGGAATTCAATGAAAGCTGAAGTTTCTTTCTACATGAGTCCAATGAACTCTGGACCAGAAGCTTCATTGAAGGCCAAATTCTTCTTCCGTGTACGTTTAAAAAGTACTCTATTCATTGTTCCCTAGACAGTGTTTTCTGAACAAAATAGAACAGCAGGCCCCAAACCACAGCCATGAGCTAGGATTCCTCAGATTTAATTTGTTCAAAGGCCTGAGCGGGGTCAAGTAATCATCTGTAGATAAACTTCACATTGGATAAAATGCCAATTTTCAAAACAAAATGCCAAGAGAGGATGAGAGAAAAAAATCTGAATGCTGGCTAGACTTGTCATCATCGATGGTGACATCTTTGGGCCTAGAAAACTTCAGTGAGTCAACATTTTCCTTAGTTGTGGCTTATAATTAACAAGGTGAGGTGACAATTTAGGATTCAAGCAATCGCACCAGTAATCTGAAGAAGGAAGGAACTGATGAGGCCATTACTTTCATTTGTATTAAAATTCTTCTTTTCCTAAATGCATTCTTTCAGACTAAGCCTAATTTTGTTTACTTCTAGGACTCTCCATTTTGCACTTATTAAAGAAAATTTATTATAAAAGTGCAACCAAAGAATAAAGGATAATCTTAAGGAGAACAGCATTCATTTAGGAGATGCTAGGAATATCACTTAAGTATCATTTTGAGGAGAAAAAAAAAAAAACCCAGAGAATCAACATGTGTCTCTTCCAAAATTGTTCTCACGGATCTAATATGTAAATCCAGGCTTTTTGTGTCTTTTGTATTAATAATATTCACTCCAAAAAGTAAAAATAGACCCCCATGTAACTAACTTCTTTTTTTCCCCCACAGTAACCTAAATCCTAGTAAAATTGAATTAAACTTTTCTGTAAATAGTTTGAAAAAACAAGGGAGGGGTCGGTGGTCAGCTATGAGGCAAACTTCCCGATGTTCTCTACCAGGCACTTGTATTTGAACCTGTGCCTCCAGCAGTTTCCTATTATCTTTCTTTCTTTTCTTAGAAATTCTCTTCAGAAATCCCTTCAGATTCCCTCCCCTCCCTGCCATCTCCCATTTGCTCAGGAGCCCAACCTGTCAGCTTCTGCTGGTGCTCTGAGCTGCTCAGTCAAGTCCTATTGGTTCATGAGTTTTTTAAGCAAAATACTGGGAGAAACTGTTAGAGGTTTTGTTATTGTTTTCCTTTAAGCTAAATAAGACAAAAAAAATTTTTCTCCCAGTAGCCATATAGAAATAAGAGAATTAAACTGATTTTTTAAAAAAGGAAGAAAACTATGATCTTTTCATTGTATTTCCTTTCCTGGATACCACTCCCAGCAAAAGAATCTCAAATCTTAATCTCAAAATCTCTTGTGCCACCTCACCTAGGGTTTTGTAGTCCTTCTGTCACAGAGCTTCTTCCACCGGTTTCCTGGGGCTTCTTCAACGGCAGAAAGCATTCCTTTGATCAGAATTTGGGTTCAACTACCAGCTGGATGCACATTCCCAACTCCCCAGTGCTTTGCTTTACAGCCCAAACTGACCCCACTGCCCAAAGAAGGAAGCAAGGATGTCAGAGCAAGTAAGTCCGGGCTCTGTTTGCAGCACAGAGAGTGCTTTCTGGCATCTCACACTGGAACCCTGAAAGATCTCCCCAGAGGGAAATATATCTACACACACGCATGTGCACATGCACACACACACACGCGCGCGCACACACACATGAATGACTAAGACTAGAATAGCTTAAAGAGAATTAGGAACTCTAGGAAATTATGTTAAGGAAGTATCATTCCAAAAAAAGCATAAGCAAGAGCTAACTTTGGTTAAGTGAGTGACTTAAATCTTGATCCTACTCTGTTTTTACTGTATCCTCCTTCTGAGTGTAGCTGGCGTACAGGGGTGCAAGGTCATTTGGTTCCAGGAGTCCCAAACAGACCAGGCTCTGCCACTCGCCTCCTCTGACAAAATCCAAAGGCAGAGAAAGGGGTGGTGGTGACCCAAGAAAGGAACTTGTTTCAGCGAGGCCAACATGGGGAAGACAGCAGACTAGCGTCTCAAAGACCTTCTCCAAAGTGCCAAAAATACTTACAGGTTTATATAAGGAAAATGTGGGGCAAGGGTGAGTGGGCAGTGAAGGTCAAGTCCATCATGGTCTTTGGACTCCATCATGGGCAGGGTCTTGCTGGGCTCCTGGCAGTCCTTATGCCTGGAGGGGGCATTGCTGGTTCCCAGCAGGGGGTGCTTTCCCCTCAGGGTCTTCCACCTCAGCCAAGAGACAAGCTGGAAAGACCCAACTAGAAAGTTTGAAGTCAAAATGGAGGCAGGCAGAGTCCTCTCATGAGCACTTGACTCCACACAGTTAACTTCATGGGCATGTTTTTTAATGTTTATTTTTGAGGGAGAGAGAGAAAGAGAGAGCTGGGGAGGGTCAGAGAGAGAGAGAAAGGGAGGATCCAAAGCAGGCTCTTAGAGCAGAGCCCAATGCAGGGCTCTAACTCACGAACCATGAGATATGACCTGAGCCGAAGACAGAAGCTTAATCGAATGAGCCACCCAGGCGCCCCTCCATACAGTTAACTTCAATGCCCATCTTTGATCTTAGCTTCATTTTAACTCTTTTCAGGTTTTTGGCCCTAAGTTTGCCTAGACCCTCTCTGACTTGGCCTGCACTTCTGTCCCAACAAACTCCCTGCACTCCATGCTTCCATTTCTAACCTTACAGACACCTCCACACACCAGGGCCCAACAGGCTCTGCCTCAGTCTCCCCATCCTTTTGGGGATGCCCATCACCCATGACCCTTCTGGATGCAAAGGGAAAACTTTGCCTCATACAACAAAGAGAAGATGTGGCTTCGCACTTAAAAGAACCTATAAGGGGCGCCTGGGTGGCTCAGTTGGTTGAGCATCTTGCTTCAGCTCAGGTCATGATCTCACAGTTCGTGAGTTTGAGCCCCACATCGGGCTCGCTGCTGGAGGGAGCACAGAGCCCACTTCAGATCCTCTGTCCCCATCTCTCTCTGTCTTACCCTGCTTACTCTCTAAATAAATAAATAAATAAATAAATAAAAGAACCTTTGGCCGCAGAAGAATGAGGAGGCAAGGAGTAACTACTAACATGTCTCTGTATAGGAATGGACAGGGTATTTCTTGAAGTTGCCCCAGGGCACCACATTTGCTTTCTCTGCTGTACTCTGCATACCCATCCATCCTCTATGCTGTTAAGATGTCCCCAGGTCACCAAATCTACCACGGAAAACCCACTGCCAAGTATTTCAAGTTAAAAGGAAAATCTCCAACTTCGTTTTCTGGTATCTGGTTGAAGACAGCGCACTTTCTCTGCTGTGTGCAAGAGAGAGCTGCAAACTGCTGATATGGACACCGAGTGGCCAACAGGGAAACCATTTTTAAAAATGACAAGCCACTTGTGGGAGTTTTGGCATCATTTCCTCCAATGACTGGTAATTATTTAAGGAAAAAACATTAGAAATAGTACTAACCAAAAACCTGGTAACAATGAATTCTTGATCATTACCCATGAATGGGGTCATCAGCCCCCAGATAATGAAATCTAACACTTTTGTTAGAATGGGGACTTTTTTCTTTCTTTTTCTTTCTTTTTTCTTAGAAAAGACTAATTAGACTTTAGAATGGGTCTATCCTTACAATGCAGCCGTCTTCTTAGAGAAAAACACATGAGTGTGTTGTTACAGGAGGAGAACTTTGACCTGGGAAGGGTGTTTAGGCATTCTCCCAGACAAGCTGTTGACTTTCACATAAAATTGGCAAAGGAGAGAGCCATCTGGGATAAAATGTTATGCACATTATTGGTGTCTCACTCTTAGAAGTGCATTTCAGTCTTGAACCACAAAAAAAAACATGATATTATGCAGCTAATAGAGGCCATTTCTTATTAAATCACAGATGGATAAGGAGCCCAGGACAAGTAAATTAGTTTTACCTATTTCAAAAATCTGAAGCATTACTTTAAATTTTTTTTTTAATGTTTATTTTTTTGAGAGAGAGAGAGAGAGAGACAGAGCATGAGCAGGGGAGGGGCAAAGAGAGAGGGAGACACAAAATCTGAAGCAGCCTCCAGGCTCCGAGCTGTCAGCAAAGAGCCTGATGTGGGGCTCAAACGCACGAACCACAAAATCATGACCTGAGCTGAAGTCAGATGCTTACCGACTGAGCCACCCAGGTGCCCCAAAAACATTATTTTTTAAATGAGCATTTGGTGCAACTATCTGCTTACTTAGTTTTAGAGTTTCCTATAAAATGCATCCTCTGCTCCTAGATCCCATGGT